>NC_040090.1:31577437-32271496 GCF_003369695.1 Bos indicus x Bos taurus
TATTTAGATGTAATTTGCTTACCATAAAATTCACCATTTTAGGGTGTCGTGGGTTTTACTATATTCACAAGGTTTTACAACTCACACCCTACTATCTGTCTTAGTCTAGAGTATGTTCATCTTCCCAAGAAGAAACATTAGACCTCATTAACAATCACTCTCTGTTTTCCCTCTCCACTAGCTCCTGCCAGACTAAACTGCTTTCTATCTCCATGGATTTGCTTTGTTCTTAATATTTCATAGAAATGGAATCATGCAATATGTGGCCATTTGTGTCTGGCTTCTTTCACTTAGTATAATGTTTTCAAAATTCCTGAATATTATAGCATGAATCAACATTTTATTCTTTCTATGATGAAACTCTACTCCATTGCATGGCTATACCATATCTTGTTTATCCATTCATCAGTTGATGGACATTTGGGTTATTTCACTTTTTTACCCTTTGTCTCTTTATTCTCATTTCATGAATCTCCCTACTTCACTCTGCACAGTAAATGATTCTCTTCTAGTTCCTCAGTAGTACCAAGTTTTCTCATCAAGGTATTTGCATATATTCTTCTCTCTGCCTAAAACCATTCTTCTCCTCACTCTCCCCATTCACTTTTTTAATTCTTAAACATGGTTCATTTCCCAGTTCAAATTTGTTTCTTTAGGGAAACTTCCTCCAAACTATATCAGATTCCTCATTATATGTTCTCATAACAGCAGATTTCTTTCCTTCATCATGTTCCTCTTACTTTGTAATTGCATACTTGATTATATTGCCCTCTTGCTTTCCTGCCTGTCCCCCAGTATACTTTCTACCTCATGAAGGCAAAGTTGTGTCTGTTTTATACTCAAAATTGTATCCCTGGAGCTTGACACAGTACCTAGCATATAATTATTTGTTGAATATATTAATGTATGAATCTGTTTACAAGTATTAAGAGCATAAAAATGAGAAACACTCTGCCCACATGAAGTGTACAGTGCAGAGCCAAGCAGGCAAGTAAGCAGTTATTTTGCAATAAATAATGCTATAATGGCACTATGTACAAATATAATGAGACCAGAGGAAGGAGGAAGAAAGTCAGGAAAGGCTTCATAGAGGTGTTTTTTAATGCAAGTTATTCTGTCTCACTTGATAGAATGTTAAGGCCTGAAAGGAGGACTGTGTATTATTTACTATTGTGTTTTATCCCATAGAATAGTGCTCAGTAAATATTTATAGAATTGAATCAAATCCAGTTTTCCTAGAAAACAGGCAAATGAGGAACATTCTAAATATAGAGACAACTATGATGCCGGACTACAGAGGCACGGTATCTGTACAGTAGAATGTGCAGTAGGAGCACATAGCAAGAGATAGGACCGGGCTGGAGGAAGAGCATATGACTGGACTTAGATGCCTACTGAGAAGATTCTGTGGACAGTGGGGAGCCATTGGAGACTTTGAATCAAGAAGTGAAATGATCAGATTTTCACATTAGGAAGATGACTATGGCAGCAGTGTGAAAGATGGATACTACAAGCAAGAATAAAATAAGGCCATTACCACCTGACCTGGGGGGCTTTAGTTTAAAAGGATGAGAGGATTGATTCAGAAGTTACTAGGAGGATTCTGCTGATCATGATGATAAAAGTTAACATAGAGTGCCTACTATATGTCAGGAACTGTGCTGGCCTCCAGATGAACAGATAATGATGACATAGCACTTGTCCTTGAGGGATGAGAAGGACAAATGTATACCTTTAGAACATGGACACAGTGTGATAGAGCACAGAGTAGAAAGAATGACCAACCTGGTCTCAGGGAGTAAGGAGACTTCTCAGAGATAGTGACATTTGTGTGGGCCTTGAAGGATAGACGGTGGGATTTTCCTGTTCAAAGAAGAGCTGTAAGAGGCATCTTAAGCAGAAAGAAGAACCAGTGCAAAGGCCAAGTAGAGTGTTTTTTCTCATCAGTGTGGTTGGAACATCAGTGTGGTTAGAGCCTCAACCAGTCATCCTTTATCCTGTACATATTCCACTGATTTTTTTGCATTTGTTCCTTTAAATTAATCCTCTTGATTTCTGTTCCATTATTCCAGTCTGGAGATTCATTTGAATCTTGATTCTTTCATTCTTGATATTTCATCTTTGTACATTTGATAAGCTTTCCTTCTATTTATTCCCCAGGATTAGATAAAATCATTGAAATGGATAGAACTCTGTGGTTACTAGGTTACTAAAGATCTACTTCCAAGTTTACCTGTCTCTTAATTAGCCACTGTTAATTCAACAGCTGTGAAACCTGTTAGCTATTAACACTCAATTTTTTCATCCAAGCTTTTTTCAGTTTTATTCATAATTAAGTATAATGTAATGGTTAAAGGAGAGAAGTTTTGGAAGCAAAATCTGATTTGATTCTTGGCTCCATCACTTGATAGTTTTGTGACCTTGAGCAAAATTATTTCCGTTTTGTCAGTTAACTCATCTGTAAAATGAGGCTGCTAAGTGTCCATATTGATTTGAGGAATATTTTGTGAGATAAATGTTTATTAAGTACTGTCTCCTTTTGCCCAGAATATAGCAGGCACACAACTTGGTGGAAAAGTGCATGCTTGAATGCTCAGTAGCTTCAGTCGTGTTCGATTCTTGGCAACCCCATGGACTTAACCCGCCAGGCTCGTCTGTCCATGGGATTTTCCAGACAAGAATACTAGAGTGGGTTGCCATGCCCTCCTTGGGGGATCTTCCCAAGTCAGGAATCAAACCCACATTTCTAAACTACACATATTTAAAGAGCAGCACTAAATACAGAGGAACACAATTCAAAATGGCCTGGAAGCACCACGATTTTGATATACTTGTAGTTCAGTTCAGTTCAGTTGCTCAGTCGTGTCCCACTCTTTGCAACCCCATGAACTGCAGCATCACCAACTGTCCATCACCAACTCCCAGAGTCCACCCAAACCCAAGGCCATTGAGTCGGTGATGCCATCCAACCATCTCATCCTCTGTCTTCCCCTTCTCCTCCTGCCCTCGATCTTTCCAGCATCAGGGTCTTTTCAAACAAGTCAGCTCTTCTCATCGGGTGGCCAAAGTATTGGAGTTGCAGCTTCACATCAGTCCTACCAATGAAACACCCAGGGACTGATCTCCTTTAGGATAGACTGGTTGGATCTGCTCACAGTCCAAGGGACTCTAAAGAGTCTTCTCCAACACCACAGTTCAAAAGCATCAATTCTTTGGCACTCAGCTTTCTTTATAGTCCAATTCTCACATCCATACATGACCTCTGGAAAAACCATAGCCTTGACTAGACAGACCTTGTGGACAAGTAATGTCTCTGCTTTTTAATATGCTGTCTGCTGCTGCTAAGTCGCTTCAGTCATGTCTGACTCTGTGCAACCCCAGAGATGGCAGCCCACCAGGCTCCTCCGTCCATGGGATTTGCCAGGCAAGAACACTGGAGTGGGTTGCCATTTCCTTCTCCAATGCATGAAAGTGAAAAGTGAAAGTGAAGTCGCCCAGTCGTGTCCGACTCCTAGCGACCCCATGGACTGCAGCCCACCAGGCTTCTCCATCCATGGGATTTGCCAGGCAAGAGTACTGGAGTGGGATGCCATTGCCTTCTCCAATATGCTGTCTAGGTTGGTCATAACTTTCCTTCCAAGCAGTAAGCGTACTTGTAGAGCAGCTAACAATTAGGGCAGGCAGAGAACATACTTTTTTTAACTGAGCATTAAAAAAGAAAAGCAAGGCTAAAAGTTGCAATATTAAAATTGGAAGGCGTTTGATGTAAGCATTGCTAAGGAGCCTCACATGTAGCCTCACATGTACAATACCTTCCCATCCCTACGTCATCATAGATAACCCCACTTTGCAACCAACCAGTAGTATCTCAGACTGAAAGTAGGAAAGCATGGTGAATAAGTGTGCTTGTCTCCCCAAGAATAATTTACTCTCTGTAGCCTCATCCCTAAATTTCTGGCTCAGCTTTCTTAACATCTGGGAATTCTTTTTGTCACAGCCTTTCTTTACTTGGCATCCTTTAAGCCGTAAGATTATTACTCTCTCCCTATCCTATACCTTCCCTCCACCCCCAACATTATCCAAGCAGAGACAACTTTTTGGTGGCTTACAGAAGAGATACTATTTGCTAAAAATCTTGGCAAATCTAAAAGAAATGGGAAAGGCAAGTGAGTTTTGGTGTATGTCCCAATTGTAATAAATTAGTGGCTGTTTGGAATGCTGGGCCAAGAAGTATTCTGAGACTGCTAGGCTCAAAGGCCATGATCCATTAGCAGTTTCTGTTGTGAGTGTGAGAGGAGCAAATGCTAGCACATGGGCCCCATATTCGATGTCCCCAACCTAGTAATCTCTGCTTTGGATTCATTTAGATCTATAGGAACAGCAGATTAAAACATACATATGCCAAATTAATATGTATTTGAAGTATGTAGATTTTTTCTATATATCTGTCCTTTTTAAAATATCTTCCTCAAACTCAGACTTAGGTCAGTGCATTAAATATCTGAGGTATCTTAATGACAGCAAAAACAAACAAAACAAAAAACACCCCCAGAAACTTAGAGGAACTTGAATTGTAGTTCTACCTCTACCATTCAGTATGTGACTTACTTATAATTGACCCAGTGTCTGACATGCAATATTAAATACTTTTATTGCTCCTTTCAAAAAACACAGAAAGCTATTGGGAGCAGAGCTGAGAAATGGCTATCTTTGCGATTTATTGAAATCAGGCCCACCCTTTGTGGGGACTTGTCATTTAGTGTGACACTTGACCAACTATAGGAGCAGATCTTAATTGACAGTCCAGATTGTTAATCTCAAAACAGACCAAGCCTTTCTGTTGAACAAAGACTGTAGACTATATGAAGTAGAAGAGAAAGATGACCGTTAAACCAGGATTAAAGTTTCTGAAATTGGTGGAGTACTGACAGAAACTTAGAAACATCCAGGCTTGCAAATCATTTTAACCCACCAGCTCACCCTCCAGATAGAGGATGGCATATGCACACCCTAAGTATTTCTGGTGAACATGTATCATATTCTTTAGGTGTGTCAGGGGAAGAAAGCAATTGAGAGACTGATCTAGTCCAGTGCTAGTTCCAAAGATGGAAACAGGTTAGGCATTTGGTAGACTAGAAAGTTCTATTCTGAAACAAGATTCTGGAGTTTTGTTTTCAGCTTTAAAAAATTACTTCTTAGGAGTATTTGGTTAAGGTAGACTCTTTTTCCTAAATCTGATAAGTTTTAAGTGATTACCAATAAGAATTAAGAAGATGAGACCTTTCTCTGAATGTGGTTTTTAATAAAAGGAGAATATAGAATTGGTGAACTTGGGTAGAAACTGATTGATCAATGTGGGAAAGTACTTTTCTATAAAGAAATCCAGTTAGTAGATTTTGTCCCACAGTGTTTATTTACTTGAAATCCAATGACTGTTTTAGACCATTTCATTCTGTTTTTGTATTCTGCTCCTTAGTTCCAAAGGTTCACCTGCGATTTGACTTAAAGCAAGGCATTTTTCGCTTTGTAAAATACTGCTTAAGTTTGCAGGTGAAATAAAGTCAAAATCTTAAAGATTAAAGCAGAGTGAAGTAGTTAAGTGGTAAAAACATGATCGTGTGTACATGTGTGTGTGTGTTTTCACATATGTATGTATGTATACAGTTATTGGACTTCCCATGTGGCCATAGGGGTAAAGAACTCACCTGCCAATGTGGGAGACATAAGAGACATGCATTCAGTCCGTGGGTTGGGAAGATTACCTGGAGGAGAGCATGGCAACCCACTCCAGCATTCTTTTTCTTTTTAAATAATGTTATTTATTTATTTATTTTGGCTTTGCTGGGTCTTCATTGGAGAAGGCAATGGCACCCCACTCCAGTACTCTTGCCTGGAAAATCCCGTGGGTGGAGGAGCCTGGTGGGCTGCAGTCCATGGGGTCTCGACGAGTCGGACACGACTGAGCGACTTCACTTTCACTTTTCACTTTCATGCATTGGAGAAGGAAATGGCAACCCACTCCAGTGTTCTTGCCTGGAGAATACGCGGGCTTTTCTCAAGTTGTGGTGAGTGGGGACTACTCTCCAGTTACGGTGTCCAGGCTTCTCATTGCAATGGGTTCTCTTGTTGCAGAGCACAGGCTCTAGGACGCACCGGTTTCAGTAGTTGTGACACGTGGGCTCAGTAATTGCGCTTCCCAGACTCTAGAGCACAGGCTTAATAGTTGTAGCACATGGACTTAGCTGCTCCACCACCTGTGCAGTCGTCCCAGATGAGGGATCGAACTCTGGTCTCTTGCATTGGCAGGCAGGTCTTTTACCATTAGCACCCCCTGGGAAGCCCACTACTCCAGTATTCTTGCCCGGAGTATCCCCATGGAGGAAGAGCCTAGTGGGCTGCAGTCCATAGGATCGCAAAGAGTTGAACACTACTGAAGTGACTTAGCATTCATGTACCGGTGCATATAGTTATCACTCAATTTTTAAAAGGTTAATTTTTATGTTAATTGTTATTTTAAATAATTTATGTTTGTATCATTCCCACCCTATAGAAAAATTGCAAGAACAGTAAAAAATGAGAAATCCCATTTACCTGCATTCCTCCATTGATGTTTTATTCATTTTCTTCTTCTCCATTTAACATGTAATATATATGTATGTATGTGTTTGTAAGTGTATCCATTGTCATTATTCTTTTTCCAATCCATTTGAGAGCAAATTGCAGACATAATGCCCTGCCACTTCTAAATGCTCTAGAATGTTTTTTACCCCAAATAAAGCTACTCTTCTACCTAACTATCCAAACCTTAAACCATCCATATCAGGAAATCAGTATTAATATAGCACTACCATCCAGTCCATAGACACAATACAAATTTTACCAGTGTTCCAACAATATCTTTTTTTTTTTTTTTTCTAATGTGAAATTCAATCCAATACCATTGTACTGGTTCCATTTAGCTATCATGTCTCTTTAGTCTTCTTCATTCTGGAAGAGTTCCTCTGTTTTTTCCTGCATTTCATGATCTTTGCAGTTTAAAGAGTATAGGCCTTTGATTCTGTAGGTTGTCCCTCATCAGGCTGGGTTTGTCCAGCATTGCTACATGTCCAATGTCAGGCCGTACATTCTTGACAAAAAGACCTCAGAAATGATCCTGTGCTCTTCTTATCATATCAAGAGACACATGATGTCAACCTCTCCTACCACTGGTGATGTTAATCAGTTGGTTTGTTATCTGATTGGTTGTTTTGCACTATAAAGTCACTATTCTTTCCTATACAGTGTTAAGTATTTTAGGGGAAAAGTGTGCCAACATCCTGTTGTTCATCAAACCACTACCCACAGTCTTAGCATACTTTGATGAAACCTTCCTGAGTCAACCACTTCTCTGATGGTTGCCGAATGATGAAATATTTTCATCATTTCTTCTACATTTGTTAGTTGTCACTCTACCATAAGGAAGAAGTTTCTGTTCTTATCTGTCTACCTATGTATTCATATCATAGTCATGGATTTCTATTTTATTCAGTGGATTGCAGTTTGTTGCTTTTTTTATTTATTGTTGTGCTTAAATTGCTCCATGCTTGATCAATAGGAATCTCGTCAAGTTGGCTCCTGTCCTTCACACATGTGCCTATTATTCTCTTAGTGTTTCCTTTCTGGTGAAAGATACTCCAGGCTTATCATTTACTCTCTTTGTCCTGATTCTGGAATAAACTGTTTCCTAGTAGAAGATAATATTTAGAAGCTAAATTCTTAGTAATCAGTATGCTCATTGCTTCTGGGAATTATTGCTTCTAGTCCCTTTCAGTGACCAGGGCTAGGATGTATAGACATATGCACAGCTATACCTGTTTCTGTATCTGTCCATGAGTGTGTAAACATAAATTCACCTTGAGATGTCCAGTTCCAATCTTACTACCTCAGAATTCCATCTAAGTTTCCCCTTATCTGTATTTGTATGCAAATGCTTTCTTTGACAGAAGTTAGGCTCCTGTTATCCTCAATATATTTACTGAAGCTCGGTCTCTTTGTATATTACTCATCTCATGACCACTCTGGTCACCTGCTAAACTTGGATTTTCCCCTCCCAAACTTGCCACTCTTGAATTTTCCTAATCTCAGTAATTGCAGCTATGTCCTTGCAATTGCTCGGGCCAGTGTCACACTTGTTGCCCCTCTCCAAATCCTGTATCTGTCCCACTAGTAGGTGCCTTCAGCTGTACCTATAAATAGGACCATTTTTTCCCCATCCCCACTGCTATTATTATTCTAAACTGAGCCACTGTTATTATCTCTTGCATGTACCTTAGCAAATCTATTTGACTCTCTGCTTCTACCCCTCCCTTCAGTGACTGTTCTTCATGCAACAGCCAAAGCAATCCTTTTAAAACCCAAGTCAAGACTTTGCTGGCAGTTCAGTGGTTAAGACTCTGTGCTTCCAGTGCCGGCAGCACAGTTTCAATTCCTGGCTGGGGAACCCGCATGGCTCACAGTGCCCTACCCCAGAAAATAAAAAAACCTAAGTCAGAAGTCATTCCTTTGCTCAAAACCTTCTGGTAGCTTCTCTTCTCACTCATTTTAAAAGTCAAAACTATTAAGTCCTATGTCATCTACCACTTTTCCATCACTGTAATTCAACCATATTGGCCTTCTCACTATCAACAATCATTCTCTCACCTCAGGACCTTTGCCCTTGCGATTTCCTTAGCAAGTATCCCCCAGATATCCATATAACTTACTGTTTATTCACTTTAGGTCTTGGTTTGAATGTGACTTTACTAGTGAGGCTTTTCTGATTACTCAATGTAAGATAGCATCCTTTTCTTCACTGTCTAATCCTTTACTTTGTTCTTCTTTATTGTACTTGTTATAACCAGTCATAATAATTAAGAACAGGGATTTGGTCTGGTTTTTCTTTCCACACAATATCCCCACCACGTTAGAGTAATGTATGACAAGTAGTAGACTCTCAATAAATATTTGTTGAATGACTTTTTGCGTATTCACATTTAATAAATTTGGGGGGATAAAAATGGTTTGGGTGACACATTAGTGATGTCTGTTTATATAGCTGTAAATTATGTATTTTACATTTTTTATGAGGAGAATTAGTGTCAATAAGCTAATAAGTATCAAGTAACCTGGCTTTTAGTGTCAGTTAACTTTCAAACTGTAAATCAGAATATAGAATTAGAGATTAGGGATATTTTGACAAAGACCCTGTTAACGGAATTGGCATCACCAGTTATAAGTTTCCAAGACCTGGATTTTACTTTTCTGCCTTAGTTTCTGATGCTTGGCAAACCCTCTTAAGACCATTTCTCAGAATATTCTTCCTGAAGTTTAATCTTTCTTTCTGATCCAAGACTGTTAGGCATCTCATTTTTTTTCTGGCATATTTTATCTTGTTTAATATTTAATATCATATTTATTTTATTTTCTATTGGAATACAGTAACTTCACACATTTATTTTATTCTTTCCACTTCCAGTAATAAAATTTTTTGAAATTTGATTTAGAGCCAGTAGAGAAATAGCTCTTTTTGCTTCAAGGTAGCCTGAGGTTCTTGAGAAGGTGAACTGTTTTTTTCACTTGAGGGGAGTTGTTATTGAAGTATAATTGCTATACAGCATTGAGGTTAAACGACTGGCATTAAGAAAAAGATAATTTTATCATGAAAGTCTTCCTCCAAGAGTAGGTTTTCATTGCCTTATATCTCTTGACCTGTGCAATCCTGTTTCTTCATCAGTCAAAAAGGGCTAACAGTATCCTTTTCATGAGTTGTAAATGTATGTAGGGACTTCCTTCATGGCTCAGACGGTAAAGCGTCTGCCTACAATGCAGGAGACCCAGGTTCGATCCCTGGGTTGGGAAAATCCTCTGGAGAAGGAAATGGCAACCCACTCCAGTACTCTTGCCTAGAAAATTCCATGGATGGAGGAGCCTGGTGGGCTACACTTCATGGGGTTGCAAAGAATCGGACACGACTGAGGGACTTCACTTTCAAACGTGTATAAGTGATTGGCACGTAGTAAGTGTTCTTTGAGTATTCAGTTTCTCTTTCCACCTTCTGTGATCTTCTATTAATCAACATAACAGCATTTTCAGTTCAGTCCAGTTCAGTTGCTCAGTCGTGTCCGATTCTTTGCAACCCCATGGACTACAGCACTCCAGGCCTCCCTGTCCATCACCAACTCCCGGAGTTTACTCAGACTCATGTCCATTGAGTTGGTGATGCCATCAGCATTTTAGCTATATTAATAAACTCCTTTGTATCTAACCAAATTTTCTTACCAGGATAGCTAAAGTTGGTGAACACAAGTAAACAGAAAAGTAAGTATATGGAACTGTTTTTTGCTCTAAAAATACTGAAGGCTAATAGTAGATTAGTGTTTTCCCTTACAGACCTTATATATCTTTCTGGCATTAAAATAGAGAAGAGAAAGTGACTTCACCTGAGTAACCAAGCAAAACCTATATAAATGAAAGTATGTAGGGAGTTTCCAAGCATTAGACTCGTGGCACTCTTCCTTCTTAACTTTATCTTCCTTTGGTAAAACATGTGCAGGCATAATATGATGTAGGGATTTTTTTGGTTCTTACCAAAAATAAAATGCTCTAAAATGTGCCTATTGAGAGTGCTAACAGCGTGTGGATTCAGAAAGTTATCTTTTAAGTGAAAGAATATGTTTTTTATAGTATTCTTGTCAGTTAGAATATTCTCTCAGCGTTATGAATAGCACCTTTATCTGCTTCACTCAACTCTAGCCTCATTTCCTCAGCAAGCATGATTGATCTCAGTTAGATATTAAGAGCTTATAAACAAACTTTGAAAAGGTAGATTTCAAATGAGTGGGAAAGTTGATTATAAAGGTAATGATGGTGAGGCTCTCTAGAGAAAGGAAAATTCTGATCCCTATACATACCAGATTTTAGATTTGTTAAAGATAAACATAACAGAGAAAAACATAGGTGAAAATTTAGCTGATCTTAGTACTCTTGCCTGGAAAATCCCATGGACAGAGAAGCCTGGTGGGCTGCAGTCCGTGGGGTCGCTAAGAGTCAGACACAGCTGAGCGACTTCACTTTCACTTTTCACTTTCATGCATTGGAGAAGGAAATGGCAACCCACTCCAGTGTTCCTGCCTGGAGAATCCCAGGGACGGGGGAGCCTGGTGGGCTGCCGTCTGTGGGGTCGCACAGTCGGACACGACTGAACCGACTTAGCAGAGGCAGTGTGAGGAGGAGATTTTTAAGTATTCTGGCAAAAGTGGACACTATATGGGAATATGGTGATAAATTTGACAATCCCAGAATTTTAAAATGTGTAATGCAACAACAATAATAACCACAATAAGTAACTTTTATTGAGCTAAGTGCCAAGGCTTGTAGTAAGTGCTTCACATGTAAACCACAGTGCCAAGATTGAGAAACTCTGTCTTAGAAGTAAACAATCTATAACTCTGGTCTACTGACCATGTTATACAGGCAGCAGTATCATCTGATGTTTTGCCATAGTATAACAAGTATTTCCAGCTTTCCAATCTGCAGCATGTTTTCTCTACTACGCTGCTTAGCAGATGTCACCTATACTAGCTTTTTGGTGGTTGTTGTTATTGTTATAAGAGCATTCCACTACAAGATACTAGTTCTGCATTAATTAGGATACAGGTTAACCTACAGAAATAGAGAGACTCAAAATGTAATGGCTCAAACACAATAGATGTTAATTATTTCTCATCCCATAGTTCAGGGTAGACAGGTTCTGCCTCAGCAAATTATTCAAGTACCCAGGTAGCAAGATGACTCTACCACTTTCTCAAATCACCTGTTTGGCCAAACCTGGATCTTGACTTATTTGCCTTCTAGCTAAAGAGTACAGGAAAGAGAACCTTTCTCTGGAGAGCAAAGATGTACTAGATCTTAAGATGTAGTGCTGAAAGTGGCATATATTACTCCTGTTCAAGTTTGTGTTGGCTCCAAGGCCCACACCTAACAGCGGGGAAAGCCAGGAAGTATAATCCCACCACATTCCCAGGAAAAAAGGGAGAACAGATTTTGGTGGATAGTAGATAGTTTCTACCACAGCCACTATCTGTGCTGTTTCTAAATATCTGATAAGGTAGATGACAATGTAGAAGTGAAAAGGTTCTTATAAATCAGTAAGAAAAATTAAAACATCCTAAAAGAAATAAGAAAAAATTACAAACCGAGTTTTTAAAAAAGGAGATAATACTTTCATATATAAGTTTAACTAATTTTTTACAAAGGAGCCAAAAATATTCAAGGGGAAAAGGATAGCCACTTCAATAAATGGTTTTGGGGAAACTGGATTTAACTGTATATATACAGAAGAAATTGGACCCCCTACTTTATACCATATACAAAAATTAACTCAAAATGGATTAAAGACTTAAGCATAAGACCTGATATCATAAAACTCCTAGAAGAAAACATAGGGAAAAAGCTGTTTCACATTGGGCTTGGCAGATTTTTTTAGATATGACACCAAAAGCACAAGTAACAGAAGCAAAGACATTTAAATAAGTAGGACTGCATCAAACAAAAGCTTCTGAACAGCTGAAGAAACTATCCACAAAATGAGAAGGCAACCTGTGGAATGGGAGAAAATATTTGCAAATCATAGATAAGGGGTTCACATCTACATTATATAAAGAAATCATGCAATTCAATAGCAAAAATCAAAAACCAAGCCCCTAAAAATCTCAGGTGAAAAATGGACAGAGAAACTAAATAGACATGCATGAGATTACAATGAGGTGAAAAATTAAAAGGAACTAAAATGTTTAAAAATAAAATAATAATTTGAAGTAATATACTTTAAAATATAATTATTTAATAACAAATAGAATGTTATATATAACATTAATTTGTACAATATAAATATGTAATATAAAATATAAGCAATGATTAAGATATACCTAGTTGTTATATGTTATAATTCCTCTTTAACTTATGTTGTAGAAGATTATTTAATGACATGGAAAATAACACTATACTAACTTTAAATAGCTCATAAATAATATATAATATATAGCCTTAAATTTATTTTTAAAGTCTATTGTATAAATACATGTCCAGATAGATAGGATAGTCATCAAAATATTTAGAAGTGATTATTTCTAGATAGATTATGATTTTTGTACAGAATGATTTCCCATATATTCCTCCAACCCCATAAAATTCTGTTCCCTCTGTTCTAGCTGCTCTTTGTATATAGTGTACAGTTTTCAAATTCCATGTTAGTTTCTGATGCTGTCTCTTGAATAGACTGACATTTGTGTTTTATATACTACTCTACCACACAGGAGTGACTAAGCTATAATGTTTCCCTTAGAAGCATATTTTAGATGACACTCTGGTTACTTCTGCCCATTTGATTTGAATTTAACTGTATATATTACATACGTTTTTTATTATGTATATTGTTTTTACATTATATACTTTAATATAATTTATAGTTTTAACCTATATAATGCTAAGCAATAAGTGAAATACTATTCCATAGCAGTTTACCTATTTTCTATTCACAGACACAATGAAGTACACAATAGAGTGAGAGTGTCATTAGTGTATATGTTAAGTCATGGGGGTAAAGCTGACCAGAAGATAGCTGCCCAAATTATAAATCAAAATCAATTATCAGTGTAAGTGAAAGGTGAATTAATGTATTTCGGTTGTTCATCTATCTGCTAAGTCACCTCAGTCGTGTCCGACTCTGTGCAACCCCATAGACGGCAGCCAACCAGGCTTCCCTGTCCCTGGGATTCTCCAGGCAAGAACACTGGAGTGGGTTGCCATTTCCTTCTCCAGTGCATGAAAGTGAAAAGTGAAAGTGAAGTCGCTCAGTTGTGTCCGACCCTCAGCGACCCCATGGACTGTAGCCTACCAGGCTCCTCCGTCCATGGGATTTTCCAGGCAGGAGTACTGGAGTGGGGTGCCATTGCCTTCTCCGGTTGTTCATCTATAAACCTCATCAATAATTCTCTTCCATTTTCTCCCCTTTAATTACAGCTGTTAATAACTAACAAAAGTGTGTGAATTTTACCTCTCCTGCCTTTCTGTAATCAAAGGTAGAAACCTTAATGAGTAGTGAAATTAGAGAAAGTGAAGAAGCAGAAGAGATTTCTTTCAAAACCCCTAAATTAGCTGTAGATTTGTTTTCTACAGAATTTTAAGTCCCAACCAAGACTTGAGTCTTCCTGAACATCTGTGCTCTACCATACCAGTATATACCATGCCATTCTGTGCTGACTTTGTCCTGATACAATCTCCCACTAATAACTTTCTCTCTCAAACCTTTCTGTCAGGCATCTTGGACTTTTGTTCAGTAGTAAACAAATTTCCTATTTCAACATCAACAAATTATAAATATTTCAAACATATAGAAAAATATAAAAATAATATAAATGTTCATGTGTCCATTACTAAAGTTAGCAAACTAGATTTAGATAAAATTTTTTTAAGGAAATCAGATACAGATATATTTTAAATCCCTTTGTGACTCATCTCTTCCATTTCTTCTTTCCTTGTTCCCTTGTTTCTACCCTAGGGACAGCCACTATTCTGAGGTTACCATCTTTTATTCTAACCATGTTTTCAATACTTTTTACAAATTCACAAAGTATATATTCATAAGCAATTTTAAAAATTGCTGTGTGCCTTTAAAGAAACTGTATACAGTGGCATTGTGCTTATTCTGCAACTTAATATTTTTAATTAACACATTATGGTTTTGAAACTTATCTAAATATATATAACTCATTCATTTTAGCATCTGTATTAAATGCCTTTTTATAAACTGCATTTGATTTACATATGCTATTGAAAGTATTTGAGTGATTTCTAATAGTTTACTATTAAAATGATGCTCCTGTGAATATTCTTGTACATATTTTCATATACACATACATCTGCACCGGAAATTACTAAACCACAGAGTATATACATAGTCTGCTGCTGCTGCTAAGTTGCTTCAGTCATGTCCGACTCTGTGCGACCCCATAGACAGCAGCCCACCAGGCTTCCCTGTCCCTGGGATTCTCCAGGCAAGAACACTGGAGTGGGTTGCCATTTCCTTCTCCAATGCATGAAAGTGAAAAGTGAAAGTGAAGTCGCTCAGTCATGTCCGACTCTAGCAACCCCATGGACTGCAGCCTACCAGGCTCCTCCGTCCATGGGATTTTCTAGGCAAAAGTACTGGAGTGGGGTGCCATGGCCTTCTCCGATAGTCTAGTACTACCCAAAGAACTGCACCACTGCATACTGTCTCCAGTACTGTATAGGTGTACCCATTTTCCCACATCCTCCTTAGGGCATAATATTGCAGATATTTTAATTTTTACCAGTTGTTGCGTTTTAAATGGTATTTTCTATTTTCATTTCCCTTATCACTAGTGAAGTTGAGCATTGTTCATCATTCCTGTTTTTTCTGCTGTGAATTGCTTACTCATATCCTTCATCATTTTTCTTTTTTTTTTTTAATGTTTTTAAAATTTTATTTTATTTATTTTTGGCTATGCTGAGTCTTTGTTGCTGCACATGAGGATTTCTCTAGTTGTGGTGAGCAGGAGCTGCTCTCTAGTTGCAGTATGCAAGTTTCTAATTGCAGTGGTTTCTGTTGTGGAGCACTGGCTCTAGGGTGTGCCAGCTTCAGTAATTGTGGCACATGGGCTTAGTTGCTCCACAGCATGTGGAATCTTCCCAGATGAGGAATCAAACCCATGTCTCCTGGATTGGCAGGCAGATTCTTAACCACTGGACCATGAGGGATGTCCTGTTATATTTTCCTTATTGATTTGTAGGAATTCTTTTTATGTTATGGATACTAATTGTTTGTTATATATTAAAGGTAACAAAGTCCAGGAAGTTCCCCCATAGTTCAGTGATGCTGCCACTGCAAGGATCTTAGTGGGTTCCATTCCTGGTTGGACAACTTAAGATCCTCCATGCTGTGCAGCGCAGGCCACCCCCCGCCCCTACAAAAGTAACAAAGCCTAATGCTTTTAAATTTATATCTATGAACAGAAGATTTGAATTTTTATGTAATCATAAATTATCATTCTTTTCCATTATTGTATTTTTTATGCTTCTGCCTAGATATCATATGGTTATTAATCTGTGTTTTCTTCTAGATGTTCTGAATTTTTTTTTTATAGACTTAGCCTTTAATCCTTTTGTAATTTACCTGTATGTATGGTTTAAGATAGGAATTCTATATTTCCTCTTTCTAGATAACCACTTGTCCTAATACCATTTGTTGAACAGTCAAATTTGGACTCATCTCTATTATAAATCTGTTGGACAATCTGATTTGGACTGACATCTTTTATGAATCAGTTCCCTTATACATGCACATTTATTTCTTGGTTTTGGGATTGTTTCATTGGTCTTTTTGTCTGTTCCTGTCCAATATCACACTGTCTGTTCTTCAAAATTATATTGATTTGTAATGGTCCTTCTCTGTTACCTTTAGAATCAGCTTATTGCTCTGTGTGTAGTTTAATTGGGATTACATTTAATTTATAGATTACTTGGATGATGTATTTTAATCTTGAGTCTTCTCATCTCAGCACCGGTTTCCTCTGTCAACTGAAAGTAGAGTGTTTCTGTGAAACCTTTTATAAGCCAAAGTGGCATAAAGGAGCAATTACCTTAGGACACATCTTGCCAACAAATGCACAGAGTAAATAAAACACAGCTGCTAACAGGCACAGTTCAAAGCTCCGGTGGCTTGGTGCTGAGAGGCTGAGTGTAGTTTCTGGGGAAGGACTTGGCAGTGCCAGTCTCGCAGCTTGGGATGCGCACTACCTCTGTAACAACTCACCCCAAAACAAATGCTGAATGCTATTTTTGCTCTCTCTCTCTTTATTTTTTAAAGTGAAAATCCTCTTTAGATTTCTTTCAGTTAGCAAAAAATATATACTAATGTAAGCCTTTCATAAAAGTGAAATAGCATCAAGCAAGCTTTCAGAAAGTGGTTGCTGCTGCTAAGTCACTTCAGTCATGTCCGACTCTGTGCGACCCCATAGACGGCAACCCACCAGGCTCCCCCGTCCCTGGGATTCTCCAGGCAAGAACACTGGAGTGGGTTTCCATTTCCTTCTCCAATGCATGAAAGTGAAAAGTGAAAGTGAAGTCGCTCAGTCGTGTCCAACTCTTAGTGACCCCATGGACTGCAGCCTACCAGGCTCCTCCATCCATGGGATTTTCCAGGCAAGAGTACCGGAGTGGGGTGCCATTGCCTTCTCCATCAGAAAGTGGTAGATACCTATATTTTTAGGATTTTTTTCTTACATCATTCAGTTAATGTTTATAATTTTCTTCCTGCTGATGTGGAACATCTTTTTTTTTCTATTATATAGTGTCTGTTGCTTTTTTGGATATATTTGCCTTATATTCCTTACATATTTCATTCATAATGCATATGAATGTAACTTTATTAATATACTGACAGTTTTTTAAAACAACTTTATTAAGATAATTTTCATACCATAAAATTCACCCATGATAAATACACAATTCAGTCAAGAAAATTTATAAAATTTATAATTTTATTTTAGAAAACTTCTGTCACCCCTAAAAGTTCCTTTATACCTGTTTGCGGCTAATGCCAGCTCCCACTGTCAGCCCCAGACAACCACCAGTCTGTTTTATGTGTCTGTGGGTTGCTTTTTCTGTAGATTTTATATAAATGGAATCATACAATTTGTGGCTTTTTGTGTTTGGCTTCTTTTACTTAGCATGGTATTTTTTGAGATTTCATCAACTTTGTACCATGTACCAGCAGTTCATTCATGTGCAAGGCTTTGTGTCATCTATTGCTTTTATTTCTCAATGCATGGATATCCAGCTATGGAGATTCCTTATTCATTAAGTGGTTATTATATTTTCCTTTTAATTCTTTGAGCAAAATTTCCTTTGAACATTTTTTTTTTCTAATTATTTACTTATTTGGCTGCAGTGGATCTTACTTGCAGTATGTGGGATCTAGTTCCCTGGCCAGGGATCGAACCAGGCTGCCTACATTGGGAACATAGAGTGTTAACCACTGGGCCACCAGGGAAGTCTTACCTTTGAACATTTTATAAAACTTGCTTTAAGGTCTGCTTCTACTAAATCAAATATATTGGCCTCTCAGGCAATATTTATTGCCTCTTTTTTTTCTCTGAGTATGGCAGACATTTTAACGTTTCTTTGCATGTCTCATAATATTTTGTTGAAAATTGGACTTCTGAAATTACAATTCTGAAAGATCTGGGTTCTTTACCCCATCCTACCTGCTAAGGGTTATTTTTGTTGAGTTGGGTAGTTGATTGGGTCATTGTGTGCCCAGACTAATTCTGCAGAATCTGTCTATTCTGCTGTATGCTGCTACTGGTCTCTTTGCTCAGTTTCTTTTTTATTCTTATTTTTAAGCCTGGATCTCGGTGATTCATCCCTGAGTCTGCATAGTTTGGTAGTCAGTCTGTGATTGGTCAGAAATTGCACTCAAATATCTCAAACCAGTAAGGCTTTTACCCTTTGGGTAAATGTGATTTTTGCTGGGGAGTGTATTCAAAGTCTAGTCCTTCTTACCTTGCTTTTTTTCCTCCTGTGTCTTCGAAGGTCTCATCTGGATGTACAAATAGCCTTCCTATTAATCTTGGGTGGCCTCAGCCTACAAAGGCTTGGAACGGGATTTGGATTCCCAGCCAGAGATTGAGACCATGTTACAGCAGTAAAAGCACCAGATCCTAGCCACTAGACCAGTGATCAGTGACAAGGGCCCTGGTCCTTTGTCCAGAAAAGAATTTCCAGAAAGACAGAAAGTAGTGAAGCAAGTAAAGTATTTATTAAGAGGAAAAAAAGAGTACGGTATGTGTGGATAGACACACAGGCAAACTCAGAGGAAGAGTCTCTGAGTCATGCCCTCTTGGCAGTTTAAATCATTTATATGGGCATTTCTTCTGGTTTTCCTTTGGGCAGTCATTTTGCTTTGCCTTATTCACAGTCCATATTTGGTATTCTTAGGATCCTTCCTGTGGTGCATACATTTCTTAGCCAGGATGGATCCTACCGAAGAGGCGTATGGGTAGCTCATCCCTTGACATTGCTCCCCTCTTTGGCCTGCAAGTAGCTTTTCTGTGCATATGTAGTCAGGGAGGTTTTGGGACTTCAGGAATAAGAGATATGTGGTCTGGGCAGGGCCCAGCCTCCTCGCTTAATTGTCCTGTTACTCTTGTCTTGGAGTCTCGGTCAATAGAGAATGAATCTCCAATTGCTTTATGGTGGGAGGTGGGGGTCATGGGTTGGCATCTACCTCATGCTTCACTATCAGTTAGGGATACATGGTAAGTTTCTGCTGTTTCATTTCCAGGGTCTTTATGTTAAATTTATGGCTAATCTGCTCAGATGATCACCTCAGATGAGACTAGGACCATAGTCTCAGACTAGCAGAGCTACTGGTTTTCCTGATGCACTTCCTACCAAGATTACTGCTTTTGTTAAATATCTCTAGACAGGGTACTCACCCTCTATGATGGCCCATACTTTGTGGAGTGTGTTTCTCTCTGAATAAATCTACTTCTTGCCTATCTTAAAACGAAACAAAACCCTCTGGACATGAGTTTTTTAACCCTTTGCTCCAAATCAAGTTAGTCTCTCTGGCAGTGAACCTGCTGGTTTTCATTGCCACCATTATCCTAATAGAACTATTATGTAACTGAATGGAGATGGGACCAACCCTAGGCAAAAATGCCTCACCTTGCCAGTATTCTTACCCAGAGGTCAACAGTTTTTCAATATATTGTTTGCTTTTGGTTGATTTCCAGATCCTGTAATAGGTTTAAGTGAAAGCTGCTCAGTCATATCCAACTCTTTGCAAGCCCATGGACTGTACAGTCCATGGAATTCTCGAGGCCAGAATACTGGAGTGGGTAGCCTTTCCTTTCTTCAGGGGTTCTTCCAACCCAGGGTTCGAACCCAGGTCTCCGGCATTACAGATGGATACTTTACCAGCTGAGCCACAAGAGAAGCCCAAGAATACCGGAGTGGGTAGCCTATCCCTTCTCCAGGGGATCTTCCCAGCCCAGGAATCAAACTGGGGTCTCCTGCATTGTAGGCGGATTCTTTACCAACTGAGCTATCAGAGAAGTGTAATAGGTGTAAACACATACATTAAAAAAGAAGAAAAATCTCAAATCACTAACCTAACCTTCCATCTTAGGAACTAGAAAAATGAGAGGAAACTAAACCAAAGCAAGGAGAAGGAAGGAAATAATAAACATTAGAGCAGAGATAAATGAGGTAAGAAATAGAAAAACAATAGAATCAGCAAAACCAGAAGTTGGTTCTCTGAAAAGGTCAACAAAATTGACAGACTTTAGATAGACTGACTATATTTCTCTCCTACGCCTGCCATAACAAATTATCACAAATATGATGGCTTAGAGCAACAAAAATTTATTTCTGTCACAACTCTGGAAGCCCGAAGTCTAAAATCAAGCTGTCAACAGGATTGGTTCTTTGTGGAGGTTCTGAGGGAAGAGAATCCATTCCACACTTCCGCAAGTTTCTTGTGGTTGCTGGTAATCCCTAGCAGTCCCTTGGCATGTAGACTGGCATCACTCTGCTTTTGTTTTCATCTTACTTTTTCCCCTGTCTCTTTTTCTACTGTCTCTTACAAAAGAACGGATGAGAGTCTTAATTACACATGTAAAGCCCCTTTTTCCAAATAAGATCAGTTTCATAGGTTTGAGGAGTTAAGACATGGATATATCTTTTCCTTTTTTTTTTTTGACTGCACAGGGCTTAGAGGATTTTAGTTGCCCAACCAGGGATTGAACCACCACCCTTGACAGTGAAAAGACAGATTCCTACCCACTGAAGCTCCAGGGAAGTCACAAGACATGGATATATCTTTTATGGGCCACCATTCAATCCACTACACTGATACCTCCCCTCGTCCCACCCCCCCCCCAAAAAAAAAGATTTAAATTACTAAAATGGAATGGAAGTGTGATATTATTACCAGTATTACAGAAATCAGGATTACAAGAGAATACTATAAAAAACAGATGCCAATAAATAACCTAGACAAAATGGACAAATTCCTAAAAACACAAACTCAAAACTAACTGAAGAAGAAATAGAAAAATGTAAACGATTTTATAATAAGTAAAGTGATTGAATCATAGTAAAAAAATTCCACTATAGAAAAATGTAGTACCAGATGGCTTCATAGGTGAATTCTCCCACATATTTGAAGAATTACCAAATTCTTCCAAAAAAACAGAGGGAGAACTTCCTGACTCATTCTATGAGGGTAGCATTATCCTGATACCTTCTTATTTTTTCTATGCATATATTGTATATACATGCTTCAAAATTGGTATCATTTTGTTTTCACAAGTACTTTTTTCATATAAAATGCATTTTGAAATATTCTTGCCTTTAAATATTACTTGAAAATGTGATTTTAATGACTGCATAGTATTTTATTATATTAACATGCCATAGATTTTCATGTCCCTTTTTGGGCTTCTCTGGTGGCTCAGAGGTTAAAGCATCTACCTGGAATTCAGGAGACCCAGGTTCAATCCCTGGGTCGGGAACATCCCCTAGAGAGGGAAATGGCAACCCACTCCGGTACTCTTGCCTGGAGAATCCCATGGGTGGAGGAGCCTGGTAGGCTACAGTCCATGGGGTTGCAAACAGTCGGACACAACTGAGCGACTTCACTTCACTTTGTCCGTTTATATAAATCTGTAGTGACGATTTTTTAATACTAATTTTTGTATACCTCTTTGATAACTTCCTTAAGACAGCCTTTAAGAAATGTGTTCCCTGGTCAAAAACAAAGATTTGTTAATATTTTCTGTATAGACTCATTACCTTCCACAAAGATTATATCAATTTATACCTGAAAAACTATGTGCAAAAGTACCTATTCCTGATGTTATCAAAGCTGTGTTTTAAAATTAAATAAATATACCTATAAGAGCAACAGTTTGGATGAATGTAATACTCTTAATTTAGTATTATTTTAATTTTTTCCTACTGGTAAATTGCACGTTTTTATTTTGTGCTATGTAAACAACTCTTCAGAACAGTTAAAAGTTGAAGAAAAGAATGGATCATTAAATGGATAAGATAGTTAATGCTAAAGATAGTGATGATACATTAATAGAGTTGGAGTTCATATTTTATACCAAACAAACTGACAGCCAACATATTTTTACTAAGTACTTATATTCTCTTACATACTACTTTACATATGGAAGATATAGTACGGTTAGCTCACATTTTCATTGCAGGGCATTCATTCATTGATAATTTAACAGATATTTACTCAGTGCCTTCTGTGTGCCTTTTGTTGGAGATACAACATTTAACAAGATCCAGATGACCTCTGGCCCCTTAAAGGAGAATAAAAATATCAAAATAGTCTTATTCATTGACTACTTATTATTTTCCACTCATATTGATACTAACCTCATTACATACATTATTTTCTTTGATATTAAACTAATATTTGGAAACTGCATTTTGTAGACTTGCATGTGTCTGATCAAACCCATTCATATCAAATAAAATACTAACTTGCTTTTTAAAAGGCCTTTAGGTATTAAAAGTGTGGTGCTTTTGTGATAAGCCTAGAATGAACACACACGCACATACACACAAAGCCTCATTCTATTTAAATGTTGTAACACTTTCAGTCTTCAGGCTATTGGTAGTTATGAGTTTAAAAGGCTAAGGAAGCTGATTCCCACTTAGGGCTAAAATTTATTTGTCCTGCTTCTATGAAATTAGAGCTAAGAATAATCATAAATGCCTTTTTAGTTTGGCTTTGATTGCACCTTCTACATAGAGGCTATTAGCACTGTTGCATAAAACTCTAATGGCTCTTGCCAGAGGAGACTGAAAAAACAGTCAGATGTTGTTGAAGAAGCTCCCTGAATTTTACTTCTTGATTACAAGAAGATTCACTCACCATCTTCATAGATTTCCTGTAAACCAGATAGTTTTCTCTAAGAGATCAAAATCTAACAGAGAAAAACTGGAATGTTTTTACCAAATAGGCAGCGTTTAAAATCAGAATAAACCTCTGTATCTCTTTAAAGAAATCTATTATAGGTACCATGTATGGAACTTTGGAATAAAAAACAGAAACTTAATTTTTGTCTGATAATTTTAAACCATTACTTAAAAAGATATTTAAGGCACAGTCTGTTACACCTGCAGTCTTACTTAGTGGGTACAAAAATGCTTAGTTATAACTTTTAGAAGCGGAATCATTGTTCTTGCAGAAAAATGGATCCTGTCTTTCTTGACCTTCCTTCCTTCTTTTTTGAATGTCCTGAGCTAATGCTTTTTCTGTGTTCGATTACTGCTGAGCACAGCAGAGCTTGTTGCTGGAACTGACTTCAGTATGGACATGTGAATGTTTATAATAAGAAAAGCCAAATTATTTTCCATGGACTCTACACTTGAAAGCTTTGATACACTGAGTAATGATATGCCTCCCACTGCAACCCCCCTTATACTTGACTACTCTATTAAAATATGAAAACATTTTGCTTTACATGTTTAACTCAAAGCCCGCTTTTTTAAATGTAAAGACCAAAATGTCTGTGGTTCTTATCCTTACTGTATTTTTTAGAAAACATTTGTAATCTTAAATCAGCTTTAGAGTACAACTTAAAAACCATTTTAAAACCTACTGAATTGATTTATTAGGAAAACAAAAATAATCAAAATGATGTTAGTCTTAGGTAAGCATTGATAAAAACTAAATCAGTTGCTAAGAATTGAGCCACTTTTTAAAATTTAAAATGTGACCAATGTAATTCTTAAGGTTTTCACATGTGCTCAGGCATCATTTCCTCCAGAAAATCTTCCTTAAACCTCCACATTTGTTCCAGTGCCTCTCTACTAGAACCCTGTATAATTAAATCATACTATTACATGCTTGTCTCCAATACTTGGCCAAATTCTTCATGGTTATGTACTCAAATACACACATATAAACACAGACTCAACCCTTAGCATCATTCTTGGCACAGTGTAGAACCTCAAGAAATACTTTTTGAACTGAACTGTTGAATAATTATTTTTTAACTTTTTTTTATTGGTGTATAGTTGATTAACCATATTGTGTTAGTTTCAGGTGTACAGCAAAGTGATTCAGTTATACATATACGTATACATACATCCTTTTAAAAATTCTTTCCCCGTTTAGACCATTAACATAATATTGAGCAGAGTTCCCCTTTGCTATAGAATTAAGTCCTTGTATCATAGTACAAATTAATAGAAAATTCAGGTGCAAAGAAATGTAGCTATCATATATTAATGTACCATATATCTAAGATTGTTCCTGTCAGAGGCTATCTTTGAGCTATAAAAGATCAGACCCCATTCAGTACAACACTTGTTGTAGTTCAGAAGAGCACTAATCTATTTCCTTTCCATTAATGGTTCTGTATATCCTAGAAATGCGTATTAACTCTTCCCTGAAATTTCAGTGTGAGAAACTTTCAGATTGCCTATATCTGGAATAATGCTTCCTGAATTAAAATTAAGGCTTTATATTCTTCATGCTAAATACTTTTGGCGTTTCAATACTTCAGTCTCAAAAGTGCACTCAAAAGATGATATTTAAATAACACAATCAAAAGATGAATGTGGGAAAATTCTAGATTCCATTCTAAGTTGGAATGCCAAAAATTCTTCTATTTTCAACAGTCCTGTTTACTGACATTTATGTTTTTCTGGTTTACGTACCTAAAGATCTGAGTTTCAGTCATGTTAATAGACTTTCTCCTTTCTGTGTCCTCCTTCAGTCTTTTGTCTCTTCACATCTTCTTGCTTCCAGCTATGAAACTATACCCATATCATCACTTCCTGTTGGTCATCAGGACCATAGCCGAGGAAGAGCCCCATTTTAGTATGGGAGTGGTACAGTTGGTAAACAAAAGTCTGCTATTTAACTAAGCAGGAGGCATGCCCTGTGGTGGAGTAAAAACTGAAAGAATGATGAAACTTTTTACCTTTGAATAATTTAGGACCCTGTTTTTCATGGGCAAAAATTCCTGTAGGCAGGCTCTTAGATTATTTTGATTACATTGTTATATAAATATGTATAAAAAAGCCTGGGTTAAAAATGTATGCTTTTGGCTTTTCTACAAGTATAAAACCAAAACAGTTATTTAATCCCAAGCAAATCTATAAAATCAGTGAAATTCAAATTGACAATTAATTAAATATAATAACTGATAATGATCCATTGACCCTAAATTGCTCCTCGAAATGTAAGTTATGATATTCTCTTCAGGGTCGAGTTCTCAGTGCCTGTACTACCTTATGCCTATAGTGACTCTGTTCTCTCACCACCCTGTTTGCTTTGTTAGTATAGCATCCACTGATGTCATTTTATCTTCACTGTGTTTCAAGTATGTCATTGACATTTTCAGTTTACCGTCATTTTAAGTTCAGAATCTATTCTCTTTAACCTAGGACCACTGGAGTAAAACTGCTAGGCCCACTGTTTGTAAACAAAAGCATTGGCACAGAAATCACATGGCAATACTCCAATAAAAGATGATCATCTGTATAATCCTGGGTTAAATTATATCCTTTAAAATGATTTATTAAAATGAAAGCAAAAAATGTAAATTCTCACAGATAATTTGTGGAGGGCAAAAATTATGTGATTATATCCCCAGCTTCCATTATAAGGAAAGCTACTCTAATTATTTTTGCCTCCAAGTATATATGTGAGTGACAAATAGATTTGAGACTGGGATGGGGCAAAAGAGATTTCCTAAAGTATATACTCAGGCCAGTATAGTCTTGGTGTGAGTCCCTTGAAGTATGCTGCTTTAATTTACTCACCTTTGTCACATAATTTTACTTGATTGGTAATTCTGCTGTGTTTATTAAAAATGAAGATTGTTTAGCAGAAGGGTGAGATGGAAAATAATGAATGTCTGAGGGACTAAAATTCATGGATATTTAAAAGACAGTTGAAATGATATACATTAAAGCTTTTAAATCAAGTATTTGTGGAGTGCATGAAGTTCCTTACAAAGTTCTGAGATTCCCCGGAGCGCAGAGATAAAACATGATCACTAAATAAACAAATAGCAGCAGCAACAACAAATCCTAGGGAGAGGGGAATCTGATTTCTGGGCTTCCCAGGGGGCACTAGTGGTAAAGAACCTGCCTGCCAATGCAGGAGACATAAGAGACACAGGTTCCATCCCTGGGTCAGGAAGACCCCCGGAGAAGGGCACGGCAACCCACTCGAGTATCTTTCCCTGGAGAATCCCATGGACAGAGGAGCCTGGCAGGCTACAGCCCACAGGGTCACAAAGAGTCAGACACAACTGAAGCAACTTAGTGCAGGACAGAATTGCCACATTATATTTAAATGTCCTATTCTTAACCAAAAACCAGACGTATAAAGAAACAAGACGATATAACCCATTCACAGAAACAAAAAGGGGCCAATAGAAACTGACCTCAAGGAAGCCCATACTAGAACTTACTAGACAAAGATTCTATTAAATCACCTCTTTATGAACGAAGATCATAAATATGATTAAAGAGCTAAATGAAACCACGTCCAAAGAAATAAAAGAAAGTATGAGAACAATGTTTTACCAAAGAGAGAGTATCAACAAAGAGACAGAAATTATAAAAGGAAACCAAGTAGAAATTTCTGAAGTTGAAAAGTGCAGTAACTAAACCTAAAACACAGAGAAGGATTTGGCAGTAAAGCTGAACCAACAAAAGAAAAAATCCATGAACTTAAAGATCAGTTGAGATGATCCAGTCTGCAAAAGGAGTAGATAATTTAAGTCTGATTTAAAATATAGTGTAAAGTAATTAACCTCCAATTAAAATAAATAAATTATATTTTTAAAAAAATAAAATATAGTGCCTAAGGCAAACATTATAAAGTTTTGATGGGCTTATACTGTATGAAGATATATCTCTATGATATAATAGCACAGAAGATGGAGAGTAGAGCTATAAAGGGGCATAGTTTTTGTATTCTGTTGAAATTAAGTTTGCATTAATCCAAACCAGTTTGCTTACGTTAAAGTGTTAACTGTAATCCGCAGGCAACCACTACAAAAATCTTAAAAAGATCTAGTAAAAGAAACAAGGGACTTAAAACAGTATACTATTTTACAGACCTCATGAGGAGATACTATTCTTATCTCTCTATAGATGAGGAAACTGAGGCTTAGAGAGGTTATACAGCTTAAGTACATAATAGAATCAAGACTCAAAACCAAATCTTTCATCAAAATCCTGTATTATAGGTCCTCTATGGGAAATAGGTGAAATTCTTGGGTAGAATATAGAAATATTTAAGCTTTATTATTTTAATAACCATCTTTTGTAAGTACCATACTCTCTAGTCTCTTATCAGATCAGGAATTTAAATTGGGGTCAGTGTTTCCCCAAAGTGTCGTTGCTAGTTAAGTGGTAGGTCTGAGATTTGAATGCAGGTGTATGTGGTTCAAGGCTTTCTATTGGACCATGCTGCTTTGAGGTTGCAACCCAAATATTGAGATGGTTTTAGCACATTCACAACTAGATGACACATGCTTCTAAGTAACTGAAAGAGGATGATACAGACTTTACAGAAAAGCAGTATTAAATTTTCCTTTCCTGGCTTTGTAATTCACAGATAGAAGCTTTGTTTTCCTCTTTCATAGAACCTGAAGTAACTCAGTGCTTTTAAATAAAATAACCAAGTAAAAATTTAGGTGACATGTTTCTAATTTTACTTTATATCAATTGACAAATTCAACCATATATTAAAGATATTTACAGTGATGCAAATTTAACCCAGAACTTGCTTTGATCTCTTTAAATTTGTAAAAATCTACTTTCTCTTTGCATCCTAGTTAAGTGCAGCTTAAAGTCTTCTCAGAAAGATACACAAATGCAGGCAGGCAATCGTTGTTTTGCATCAATAAAGGAGGACTAGAATTTCATGATTTAATTTTAAGACAGCTCTTATTTATTATCATCTTGATATTTATATTCTTGACTTTTATCAAAGACTATTTAGAATGCCCATTGCTCTCAGAAAAAGAAGAGTTTGTTTTTTCTCGGCTTCATTAAGGAAACTCAAGAGATTTCAGCATAGCTCTGTTACTACAAAATCTCTGCCCTTCCTGGATCTATATAAGGAGGCCACTGTTTAAAGTTCTTACGTTAGGGGAAATTGCATCAAATGCTTAGAAAAATGACACATTTTCTTTCTCCTAACTCCTAATTAATTTCCCTCTTCAAACAAGTTCCAGGAATTTATACTTTCCTATAAAATAAATGTGTAGTGGAACACCCTATAATTCTAAGCCTCTGAATTTGTCTTTAGGATATCCCAATTTTCCTTTACTATTTTGAGTATTTACTACTGTGAGTTTGGGTTCCAAACTCGACTGATTTTAGAGATCAAGTTGATCAAATGAATAAAGAAAGCAAAAGTAATATATAAAGGAATACTGTAATATGTAAGGAACATATATATATATATATATAATATAAGTAATATATAAGGAATCTGAAAAGAATATGGATGTTCAAAAGCATTCAGAAGCCTTTCAGCTTTTTCAGACTATTAAAATGATTAAAACAAAAGCCTCATGGTTTCTCAATTTAGATATTATAGACTTCTTCCCATAGCAATTGGTACCAAGTAGTCAGAAACAAAATTTGTGTTTAAAAGTTACATTTGAGTGAGTTCCGTACCAAATTTTTGCATGGTGAAGACCACTGAGAATCTCATACTGCCAGATTAACTCATATTTGTATAAACCTTGAAAGAATGCTTATCCTGCCATTTCTGAGGATATATATGAATTCTAATGTATCAATGAATATGAAATTTATGGTTGTACATGCAGATCTCTATAGGGATAGAAGTTTGTGCACATCTACTGGTTTGAAATTGAACAAACAAGTGTACTTAGAGAACATTCTTGTGCCTTGTCATGTAAATGCTAGACAGGGCTCAGATGCATCTTTATCATGCATGTCCTTGTCAAACTTATAGTTGGGACACTTTCATTGTAAGCTTTAAAAGTTTTTACCTTACTTTAAATTTATAAGAAATACATGTAGCTTTTGGGTTGTATCTGATTCGGCTTTGAAATAAAAATTGTCTATTTCAAGCTTTTGGATCTGTTTAATTGAAAAGAAGCAGAAATAGTAAGGCAGGCTGTTGAATTATTATCACTTGCACCTAGTGATCTGTATGAATCAAGGGTGACAAGAGTGGAAGCTGCAAAAGCAGGCCCCAGTTATAAGAGAGGGGAGGCACTGAAGGTTTATTTTGAGAGTGAAATAGATATAATCAGGCATTTACTTTATCTTAATTGCGTCGGCTTTACTCTGATGAAAAAATAACATTTAGCATGTAATTTACAGACTTAAATTTTAACCAGTCACTATTTCTCTTCTCTGAGCTTCACACTTATATATCATACTGTCTCTTGAGCTAAACCATTGTCTTCTCCAATTGCGCTTCTTCTTGTGTTCTTGGCTCAATGTATGATATCCACTCACCTGCCTAGATCAGACACTTGGAGGTAAAGGTTTACTTTCCCCTCTGCCTTTCTTTCAACATCTAGTTAATCACTAAATCTTGTTGATTTCATTTCTTACTTATCTACTACCTTCCAGACATCCTGTTTCATCTGGGTTATTGCAGCAATCTCCTATTGCCCTGTATCTTGCCAACCCATTTCTACAGTGCAGCTAGGAGAATGCTTCCAAACCACGTATTTTACTTGACTGCTAGACTATGTTCATTAACGACTCATTGCATTTAAATTAAAGTACAAGCAAAACAAAAAATCTTCTGACTGCATGATCTGGACAGGACTTACCTCTTGATTCTTCACTTATTCTCCCCATTTCTCTTCCCTGTTATCCCAACAATGTACATCTTTTAGTTCTTCCAATATTCCTCTCTTGCCTCTAGGTTTTCACAAAGGCTTTTCCTCTTTGTTGACGTCTATCTGTCCCTCTCCTCCTTGGTTTTGCTAACTCTTGCTTATTAAGATTTTCACTTAATCATTATCTATTCTGGACAGCCCTCTTGTCTTTTTGCTTCATAACTCCTAATGATAGCATAAAATCTTAGCATAAAATAGGCACTTACAATGCCTATTTGTCTGTCTTTCCTTTTGGTTTGTTAAGTTCCGTGAAGGGAAGGATCTTGTCTGTTTACCCCTGTGTCTTCTGTGCTGAGTTCAGAGTTTGACATACTGGTAGTATTTAATATGTATCTGTTAAACAAATAATATGCCAGTCAGAATTCACATGCTAAAAAAAAAAAAGAAAAATGAGCCCATACTCAAGTCCCATATCAGAAAGGTAAGCCTAATGATGTTATATAACACTGGTAAAAATTTGTATAAGCTGGAAAAGAAATTAATTTCACAAAACTTTGTCTAATGCAGTAGTTCCAAACCTTTTTAGTAGTGGCATTTTTTATATGGAATCCCAAGACATAAAACATATATGACTCTGCATCCCTTCTCTCCCTCAAATCCTATTCTCTTGACCACAGGGGTAAACTTACAGGCCAAGCTGGTATGCAAGAGAGAGCATCACACCCCTGCCCCTTCCTCAGGGTTATTGAGCAGATTTTGGCACTTGACCTAAATTAGGTGATCTCTGGGATGGAAGGTGAAAGATAAGTTGAAAATGGCCTATTCTTCCCACTAGGAGACTCAGACCAACTCACAGGGAAAAGCAGTGATGAGAAACTTGGCAGAGTAAAGCTAGGAGTGAGGAACAGAGGAGAGGGGCAGAGACTGTCCTTGAATTGGGTAGTTCCTGAGCAAGCATCATCTTGTCCTTGTGATTTGTTTACCTGAGCCAACAAACTCCCATTTTGTGCAAGTTACTTTGAGTTGAATCTTTGTTATCTGCAGTTAAGAGACTCCTTACTAAAGGGTGATAGATGGTAATTGTAGCTTATATCAGCCCTTCCAGTAGGCAATTTAGAAGCATCCTCCTATCTGCAGTGTGCAAATGAGTTGGTGGGAGGGACAACTGTATGCCGAGCAATAGGAGATTGCAGCAATAATCCAAATGATATAGTTACTAAGTACTGTTATAGATAGCGATAAAGTACTCTGTGTGATAAGGATAAGTACTGTGATGGAAGAGTTTTTATAAAGCATTTTCAAGCTCTCTCCTTTTTTTCCCAGTAATTTAATTCTGTTTTAGGGAACTAATTCTTTTTAATTATTGGATTTTTATCAAAGTCCATATATGCGATCTACCTAGTAAACACAAACCAGGTTGAGACAGTACTACCCAAAATTGCTTTGAACGTCATCTCTCAGACCATCACTGGTTCAAACAACTGTAGTTAACTTGAGGCAGGGGTAGAGCCAGTCATAGGGTAATCATCTACTTCTTTTGCTTTGAATTCTAACCATTTCTTAAGTTTTGTACCTCCTGCATTAACTTTATGAACATGAGCAATAATACACCTAGGCCGGAAGGCCTCCAGCTATCTTATTCTTATCAACCAGAAAAATTGGTACATAGGTAAGTTAATGAATTCTGTAACCCTATAAAATTTGGGGAGTTCTGGTTGGGTTCCCAGAATTCTTAATATTCTCATCATGTTCTGGGGAACGTGATGATATGATGAAAGAAATATTTTAAAATTAATCTCTGTCTGGTAGAAGATACTTCCAATCACTTGACCCACCTCCTACCTAATGTAAATTCGTTAAGCCTCGTTTGAATTGCTGAAGCCAAGAGATGCCTTTACTGTGTTTGGTACATGATTAATGATACGTTTTTCTCTTAACTGGAATACAGTGAGAATAGCTTGCCTATGGGCTTCCGAGGTAGCACAATGGTAAAGAATTTGCGTGCTAATGCAGGCGACACGAGAGACTCAGGTTCAACCCCTGGGTTGGGAAGATCCCCTGGAGTAGGAAATGGCAAACCACTCCAGTATTCGTGCCAAAAAATTCCATGGACAGAGGAGCCTGGCAGGCTATAGTCCATAGGGTTGCAAAGAGTTGAACACAAGTGAGCAACTCCGTGTGGGTGCACATGTGTGCGTCCACGCGCGCACACACATACACACACAGACACACACACGCAGAGTGCCTCTAAGCTGGCTAATTCAGGGCATTTTTGTTGCTATATTAAACTCTGTAGAGTAAAGCATTCTTTCATTTATTCTGTAAATGTCTTTGAGCATCTGCTATCTGCCAGGCTCTGTGCCTGAAAAAGACTTAATCCATGACTTGCAGTAATACCCATGCAATACACAAATTATAGAAACACTAAGGAGGAACTGGTTAAATCAGTTTTGTAAAGCATTTGCAATATTAGTAAGCCATTGATAAATATTAGTTGCCTGTTAGCCATCATTATTACTATTTGAGTAGGTGAGAGAAGGGGAATGACATTGCAGGCTAAGAGAATAACTTAATTGGAAACGTGATAGTAAATGTCATTTTCCAGAATGACTTGTTGTGGTTGGGATATGATTACAGTACAGACAACAGTGATGAGAGATGATACTGATGAGAGGTAATTTGGGACTAGATTATAAAGGATCTTAGATACCAGCTAAAGAATTTTAACTTTTCAAAATGTATAGTGGGAGCTTAAAATTTGGGGGGATAGCACCACTTTTTCTTTCTAGTCTGATATTCAGATTTTCTTTTTTTATGGAAAATTTCCCATATACACCAAAGTAAAAATAGTAATATAATGACCCCCATGTATTCATTACTCAGCTTTAATGATTATCAATATGTAGCCAGTCCATTGACGACTTTTTATGACTTTTTTTATTTGAATTTATTTATTTTAATTGGAGGCTAATTACTTTACAATATTGTATTGGTGATTTTTAAGCAAAGCAAAAAAGGTGACTAACACTGCCATTCCCTTACATTAGTTGATCTTTACAGTGTCCCATGGAGTATGTGGTATTCCCACTTTCCCTATTTATAGAAGAGAGAACCATCAAAATAATGAAGTAAAGGTTCTGAGATTCTAACCCATATCCAGCTTATTTTCAGAACTCAAGTTCTTTCCCATGCTGCCTTTATAACTCTGAAGTAGAGCATGGTTCTCAGTTGCTCATTTGGCTACTTGATATATTGGTGCTATTGACCCTATTCACGATGGATTTCTACCTCCAGTCACTGTGCTGGAGTCACAGGGTCACCAGGATCTAAGTCTATGTAAATATTCAACCTAATCAGCTAAAATGACTATTTAGTCCAGTGGTTGTCAAAGTATGGTCCCCAGACCACCAGCAGCAAGTTGTTAGAAAATACAAATTCTCAGGCCCCACCCCCAATCTACTCAGAAACTTTGGGGATGGCAGCGCATGATGCCTGTATTCCCATTTGCTATGTTAAATAAGACGCTCCAGTGGTTTCCTGCAAACACAAGGTTATGACTATCTACCAAGAGCATTTCTGAAGCAAAAACCTCATATCAGCTGCATGTTCATTTTTTAACAAGTTCATGAAAAGTAGTCATAAGGTAAGAATTATTATTCAGACTTAACACCAGCAGTCTCTCTGGGGATGTTACATAACCTCATGGAAAGAAATCTTAAGGAATTTGCACTGTCTATATTTATAGTGCTTGCTGGTGCCATCTAGTGGTTTAAGCACAATGGAATTTGCAGTTTTATTACTGCTTTGAGGACACAATTTGTGGTTTTAAGTCAGTTTTATAGTGAATGTTTAATTAAATAACCAAAGTAAGAAAAAAATATTTTTCCTTACTATAAAACCTCCATTGAGAATTCTTAGATATAGCACAAAACACAAGCAAAAAAAATAGTTAAATTAGGCCACAACAAAATTTAAAACTTTTGTACATCAAAGGACACTATTGATAGAGTGAAAGGGTACCCCAACAAAGTGGGAGAATATATTTGAAAATCATATATCTAGTAAGATGTACTTAGTCGCTCAGTTTTGTCTGACTCTTTGCAACTCTTCGGACTGTAGCCCTCTAGGCTCCTCTGTACATGGAATTTGTCAGGCAAGAATACTGGAGTGGGTTGCCATTTCCTTCTCCAGGAAATCTTCCTGACCCAGGGATCAAACCTGTGCCTCCTGTGTCTCCTGCATTACAGATGGATTCTTTACTCTCTGAGCCATCGGGGAAGTCCATCTAGTAATATATATGTATCCAAATATATAAATATGTGCTAAATCATTTTAGTCATGTTCAACTCTTAGCAACCCTATGGACAGTAGCCCACCAGGCTCCTCTGTCCATGGGATTTTCCATCAAGAATACTGGAGTGGGTTGCCATGACTTCCTCCAGGAGATTTTCCCCACCCAGGGATCAAAGCCGTGTCTCTTACTTCTCCTGAATTGACAAGCAGGGTCTTTACCACTAGTGCCACCTGGGAAGCCCAAATATATAAATAGTACCCAAATATATAAAGAACTCTTACAACTCAACAACAAAAAGACAAACAACACCAATTTAAAAAATGAGTGGAAACTGTTATATTTAAAATGGATAACCAGTAAGAGCCTATCCTATAGCACAGGGCACTCTGCAATGTTTTGTGGCAGCCTGGGTGGGAGAGGAGTCTAGGGGAGAATCGATACATGTATATGTGTGGTTGAGTCGCTTTGCTGTCCACCTGGAACCATCACAACATTGTTAATGGGCTGTACTCCAACATAAGATGAAAAGTTTTGAAAAAGTGTGTATTGGTGGGCTGCCATCTATGGGGTCGCACAGAGTTGGACATGACTGAAGTGACTTAGCAGTAGCAGTAGCAGACATTTCTTCAGAGAATATATACACATGGCCAGTAAGCACTTGAATAGACACTCAACACTATTAGTCATTAGAAAAATGCAAAATCAAAACCACAATGAGATACCACTTGGGCAGCTTGAATAATTAAAAAACAAAACAAAACAGAAAATGGCAGATGTTGTTGAGATTGTAGAGAAACTGGAACGTTTATATATTGCTGATGGGGATGTAAAACAGTGCAGCCACTGTGGAAAACAGATTGTCTGTTCCTTAAATAGTTAGACATAGAATTTCTGTCAGGAGACCCAGCAATTCCACTACTAATTATATACCCAAGAGAATTGGAAACAGGTGTTCAAACAAAAACTTGTACACAGATGTCCACAGAGCATTATTCATAATAGCTAAAAAGTGAAAACAACCCAAAGATTCACCAACTAATGAATAAATAAACAAAATGTGGCATATCCATAAAATGTAATATTTTTTAGCCATAAAGTGAAAGTTGCTCAGTCATGTCCAACTCTTTGCAACCCCATGGACCATACAGTCCATGGAATTCTCCAGGCCAGAATATTAGAGTGGGTAGCCTTTCTCTTCTCCAGGGTATCTTCCCAACCCAGGGATCGAACCCAAGTCTCCCGCATTGCAGGGGGATTCTTTACCAGCTGAGCCACAAGGGAAGCCCGAGAATACTGGAGTGGGTAGCCTATCCCTTCTCCAGGGGATCTTCCGGACCCCAGGAATCGAGCCGGGATCTGGCATTGCAGGCGGATTCCTTACCAACTGAGCTATCAGGGAAGCCATAAAATGATGTACTAATTCACTGATGAACCTTGAAAATATGTTAAATGACAGAGGCTGGCACAAAAAACCACATATCATGTGATTCCATTTATATGGAATGTCCAGAAGAGGCAAACTCATTGAGTTAGAAAGTAGATTAGTCGAAGATACAGAGAACAGACTTGTGAACATAGTGGGGGAAGGAGAGAGTGGGATGAATGGAGAAAGTAGTATAGCTCTATATACACTACCATGTATAAAACAGGTAGTTGGTGAGAAGTTGCTGTATAACACAGGGAGCCCAGCAAGGTACTCTATGGTGTTCTAGAGGGGTAGGGTGGGGGGGAGGGGAGGGAGACCCAAGAGACAGGTGAGATATAGATATAGATATATGTATATGTATGTAATTGTGGCTGGTTTGAGTGGTTGTATGACAGAAACCAATACAACATTTATAATGTTGTAGCAATTTTCCTCAACTTAAAAGAAGAAGAAAGTAGATTAGTGGTTGCCAGAGAGGGAGAGAAAGGTAGGAATGGATGTGACTACTTAATGGGTATGGGATTTCTTTTGGAAGCAATGCAGATGCCCTGGAATTAGATAGTAGTGATGGTTGTACAACATTGTGAGTGTACTGAAAGTCAATGAATTGCACACTTTAAAATAGTTCAATGGTGACTTAAATGTATGAATTTCCCCTGGTTTTAAGATCTCTGTTGATTTGCAAGAACCTTTATTTTTATTATTATTGATGTATTGATATATTTTCCCATCATTGTTGCTAATATGTATGTATTCTATTTGTTCTGCTTTTTTAACCGAAAATTGTTCAATGCATTGTTTACCATCTACACAGTTTCCACGATTTTTGTTTTGGTGGCTGTGCATATTTTAGTCACTATGTATATCATAACTTAAATTATTTCTCAAATGTTTAGTGGTTTTCTCTTTTTTTCAATTTTTAAGGAGTCCTGATCTAAATACTTAAATAAATAAGAATGTTTAAATTTCTTTGTAGATATTGTATTGATGTTTCTTTCCCAAAACAGAATTTCTGACTCTTTTTTTAAATTTTACTATTTCTATTGTGGTTTTTCTCTGATTGCTGTATAGTAAGAATATATGAATTTAGAATCCTACCAATAATGGATGAGGGAAAATGGAGGAAATTAATGTTTATAGAATGTCCATTCTGTTCCAGGCACTGCATATGGATCCTTTTCATCTATTATTTCATTCAGCTCCCATGCCTAATCTTATAAACGGACTAGAAATGTTGACATAGCTAGTAAGCAGATGAGCAAATATCAGAAACCAAGCATTTTGTCTCTCGAGTTTTATACTGTCCCCACATCTTTACCAGTATTGGGCTCTACCTTTTTTGAGTTCCTACTTATTAGAAAAATTCAGTGTTTTTCCAAGTGATTGTTTAAGATTTATATTTATTCTTTACTTAGCAACCTACCTATACCTTTTATTTTATATTAATAGATTTTAAACTGAATTTAACATTTAAACAGCAAGCATTGTATATCAGAGCTTTTTCATAATTTTTTTGCTTTTGTTTACTCTTTTATAGGCTCTTGATGGAAATGTGTATGACCATCTTAAGGATTATTTAATCGCCTTCAGCCGGACTGAGCTAGAGACATGCCAAGCTGTGCAGAACACATTCCAGTTTTTATTAGAAACCTCCAGCAAGGCAAGTTACCTTCAGTGAAGTATGCGATATATCCATTTAGAATCAAAAATGTCTTTAGATACAAACAAAATGAATGTACCAATGACATTAGAATGCTTTAAAGGACAAATTTTTTGAAAACAGTATTCCTTCTAACAAAGTTGAAAGGTGTTTCGTTCTTCTTGATGAAGGTCAAAAAGGGAGGTGATGATACAGGCTGTCTCAGGACAGCAGTCATTATTAGCATGTCTGTTGCTTTTGAAAAGAATAGTTTTAAGAACTTTATTTTCCACTCAAATTAATTTTGAATGCATTCAGTTCATAAAACAACAGAGTCATGTGTCGATGCGAAGAATAATAAAGGGACACAAAAAGGAAAATTAAAATTTTATAATTGATAAACAAATTAATGTTATAATTAACTTGCTTTAAACAATTAACCTTGCCTTCTATATGCTGTCATTCTTTGATAGTTATCTTTTCATTCAAGTTTGCTAGCATGTCACACTGTTTACATAGAAAATAAATCAAATTGTTTTTCTTTAGGATCTGACAGATTAAAATTTTTTACAGTAGAGAAAGTATCCTTTGGAAGATAAATTGTTCCTGTGGTTAATTAATCTTATTTTCTTTCTGATAAATTAAGTGCATAGTAAATGTTTCCTGACTGAATGCATTTATTAAAATACATTCATTTTATGACTATTATTTTAAAAGATCCAGTTCAATTCTCATTTTTGGCCAGAGGAGTGGGAACTGGCCAATACCTTAGAAAGTTGTTTGGAAAGGAATCAGGGTATCCATATTACAAGACAGAGGCCAAAGACAGGAAAGAAAAGGGCGCAGTCTATGTCCCTTTTCTTTTCCTGAATTGCCTCCATGTGTATTTATTATTTTCAGTGTACCATAGCTCCAATTCTATTTTTAGAAAAAAATTTTAAATGCTAAGTTCTCGTGGAAATACAAATATCACTAGTCTGGTGCTTTGAAATCTTGTCATATTTTTGTATTCTTATATTTTTACCCCTAGGATTCAATAAAAGATGTAAAAGGATGAACATATAGAGAGGATAAATGGATGGGTAGATGGATAGTTATGAAAGAAAATGTAGAAAAAATGTTAATTAAAGAGTCTAGGTGGTGGTTTACAGGTGTTTCTGCACAGTTCTTTTTAATGTGTATACATTTGACATTTTCCACAAGAGAATGTTGGGGGTAGAAGTCTATAAAAATGTCTTGGTTTGTTCCTTTTATGAAGAAGTTGATTTTTAACTAGTAATCAGATTGTTTATATGTACTGGTCCATTCGGGTTTTCTGTATCTTTTTTAGTGTATTTTGGTAACTTCACTTTCCTAGACAAATTGTCTATTTCATTTATCAAATTTGAAGGCATAAATTTGCATATAAACTTGTTTGCCTCTGTAATCGTCTCCCTTTTTATTTCTAATATTATTTGTGCTTTCTCTCTTATTTTGATTGGACTTGCCAATCTATTTTATTAATCTTTTCCAAAAGCCAACTCTTGTTCTACTTCTCAGTGTTATTGTTCCCTATCTCCTTAATTACTACCTTTATAGTCATTATTTCTTTCTACTTTATTACAGTTAATGTTTGTAGGCTTCTTTTTCTATTAGGTTCTCTATTTTCAGCCTTTTCAAATAAATCCACTTGAGCCTAAAAAATTTCTCTTTCTACTGTAATTGCATTCTGTGATAGGTACATAGGGCTTTTTAAAATAGCATCTGCATTTTCCCCCCTCATTAACCCATGAATTATTTAGAAGTTTTTCCAGTTTCCATTTAATGGAGGGAGTACTTAGTGAGTGACATTTTTCATTCCTAATTTTGTCAGAGAGATTGTCCCTAGACAAAATTTTTTTTGAAATATTTTTCCAAGAATGTTTGAGCATACTGTCTTTAGTTTATAAAACAGATAAGCATTTAGTCTTTAAAATGTGCTACTATTTTATATAGCAGTTCACAGTTTTCTAGTTTTTAATACAACCTCCATGAGGTTGGTATTATCTTGCTCATTCTGTAGAAAGAAAAACAGACCCAGGAAGTTTATGTGATTTGCCTGAGGTCACAAACACACACATACTGTTTTCCATGCTCTACTAATGTCTATATTATCTCTTTAGCTTATATTGTTTTCATAGAAAATGAATTAAAAATGTATAAACTGAATTGGACACATAAAGAGATAAGCCTTTATTTTCCTCTACATTCACTCATATGGGTATCTTACTCCCCAGGGATGAGGAAGAAATAAGATGCTCTTATGTTTAGATTGAAAGTGGTAGTAATAAAAATTTAATAAGAATGATGTAACTAGGAGATGTGCCCTTTTATTCCTAGTACCAGAAGAGCTCACACCTAGAAGTTTTATGCCATGTGCTTTTCTGTTAACAAAGAGCTTGTTCTGCTACTTTTGTTATCCTGCTAAAAGCAACCTAGTGATCTGATAATCCAGAAAGAAGTTTAAAATTTTTTTTATTTTTATTCTACACCATTACTAGCTTGTCTTTGGAGGAAGTTCATTTTTTTTTCCACAGATCTAAATTGTAACTGTACCTGTATTTTGGGGGTAATCCATAGACACATTGTAAATTTTATAATGCCCTCTATACGTTTCATTCCCTAAAGGGAAACAGCTGGCCCTAGGAACTTCTGTTTAATTTTAATTATTTATGAAAGCTTGCTTTTCTTCTTAATATTTTATGAAATGCATTGTTCATGTAACTGAAGCAGATACTGTCAGAGAGATTTTCTCTAGTATAGTAATTCTAAAGGTGGTTCTACTGGCCTTACAATTTGTTTATGTATGCTTGCTTTCTGTCTGTATAAGGAAATTCCTACCAATTAATAATGTAGCTCTTTTAGCAACTCAAAAATAGCAGGGTTATTCTATATTTCTTCAGAAATTAAATTGTCTAGTATTGTCACTCTTAATACCTTAAAGATGTGCCAAAAAAAAAACTTAATAAAATAAAGGGGAAAATCACATGATCACCTCAAAAACACAGGAAAAGCATATGACAAAATTCAGTACTCTCTTATGATAAAAATGCTCAGCAAATTAGGAATAGAAGGAAACTTCCTGAACATGGTAAAAGGCATTTTTAAAAAACCTACATCATATATCATACTCAGTGTTGAAAGACTGAAAGCTTTCCCTATCTAAGATAGGATCAGACAAGGATGCCCGCTTTCACCACTACTATTCACCACTGTGGTGAATGGGCCTCCCTTGTGGCTCACCTGGTAAAGAATCCGCCTGCAGTGTGGGAGACCTGGATTCAATCCCTGGGTTGGAATGATCCCCTGGAGAAGGGCGAGGCTACTCACTCCAGTATTCTGGCCTGGAGAATTCCATGGACTGTATAGTCCATGGGTCGCAAAGAATTGGACAGGAATAAGTGACTTTCACTCATTCACCATTGTGCTGAACGTCCTGATCTGAGCAGTTAGGCAGGAAACAGAAATAGGAGGCACCAAAATGGAAAGAAAGAAGTAAAGGATATATTTGCACATGACATGATTATATATAAAAAACCTTATGCTGCAACTGCTACTAAGTCACTTCAGTCATGGCCGACTCTGTGAGACCCCAGAGATGGCAGCCCACCAGGCTCCCCTGTCCCTGGGATTCTCCAGGCAAGAACACTGGAGTGGATTGCCATTTCCTTCTCCAATGTATCAAAGTGAAAAGTGAAAGTGAAGTTGCTCAGTCGTGCCCGACTCTTAGCGACCCCATGGACTGCAGCCTACCAGGCTCCTCCATCCATGGGATTTTCCAGGCAAGAGTATTGGAGTGGGGTGCCATTGCCTTCTCTAAAAAACCCTATAGAATCCACAAAAGTCCTGGAGCTAGTAAATGAACTCAGCAAAAGTTGTAAATACAAAATCAAAACACAAAAATCTGTTATGTTTCTATACTTCATCAGTGAATTAACTGAAAGAAAATTATGAAAATAATTCTAGTTACAATAGTATTTGAAGAATAAATACCTAGAAATAAATTTAACCAAAACACAAAAGACTTGTACATTGAAAAATTATAAAACATTGCTGAAATTAAAGAAGACCCAAATAAATGGAAATAATAAATGTTTATGGATTAGAAGATTTCATATCTCTAATATTTCAGTATTCCCCAAAGCAATTTATAGATTCAGTGCTGCTGCTGCTAAGTCACTTCAGTTGTGTCCAACTCTTCATGACCCCATGGACTGCAGCCTACCAGGCTCCTCCGTCCATGGAATTTTCCAGGTAAGAGTACTGGAGTGAGGTGCCATTGCCTTCTCCGAGATTCAGTGCAATTCCAATCAAAATTCCAATGACCTTTTTTGCAGAAATGGAACAGCCAGTCCTCAAATTCATGTGGAACTACAAGGGATCCTGAAACATTGAAAAGGAAAAACAAAATTGGAGGACTCACACATCCCAGTTTTAAAACTTACTACAAAGCTGTAATAGTTAAGAGTGTGGTGCTAGCATAAGGCTAGACATGTAAGAATTGAGAGTCCAGAAATAAGCTCAAACATCTGTGGCCAATTGATTTCCACAAGGTTGTCAAGGCCATTTGATAGAGAAAGAATAGTCTCTTCAACAAGAGGTGATAAAACAATAGCATAACCACATACAAAAGAATAAAGTTAAACCCCTTCCTCACTCCATATATAAAAATTAACTCAAAATGGGCCAACAACCTAAAACTGTAAAATTATAGAAGAAAATACAGAAGTAAATCTTTGTGACCGCAGGTTTGCCAGTTTATTCTTAGAGTTAACATGAAAGCGCAGCAGCAAAAGACGATAGATAACTGAACTGGTGGGCTGCAGTCCATGAGGTCGCGGAGACTGAGCGACTTCACTTTCACTTTTCACTTTCATGCATTGGAGAAGGAAATGGCAACCCGATCCAGTGTTCTTGCCTGGAGAATCCCAGGGACAGGGGAGCCTGGTGGGCCGACGTCTGTGGGGTCGTACAGAGTCGGACACGACTGAAGTGACTTAGCAGCAGCAGCAGCAGCAGCATCAAATTACAAGTTTTTGTGCATCAAAGAACATTGTGGAAAATGTGAAAAAGGCCATAGAATGGGAGAAATATTTATAAATCATGTGCCTGTTAGGAATTTAATATTCAAAATATATAAATAACTTTTACAACTCAACACATAAAAGACAAATGACCCAATTTAAAAATGGGCAAAGGACTTGAATAGATATTTTTCCAAGGAAAATGTACACATTGTAAGATCCTAAGCACCATTTGTTATTCAGTTCAGTTCAGGTCAGTCGCTCAGTCGTGTCCGACTCTTTGCGACCCCATGAATCGCAGCACGCCCAGACCTCCCTGTCCATCACCAACTCCTGGAGTTCACCCAGACTCACATCCATCGAGTCAGTGATGCCATCCAGCCATCTCATCCTCTGTCATCCCCTTCTCCTCCTGCCCCCAATCTCGCCCAGCATCAGAGTCTTTTCCAATGAGTCAACTCTTTACATGAGGTGGCCAAAGTACTGGAGTTTCAGCTTTAGCATCATTCCTTCCAAAGAAATCCCAGGGCTGATCTCCTTCCGAATGGACTAGTTGGATCTCCTTGCAGTCCAAGGGACTCTCAAGAGTCTTCTCCAACACCACAGTTCAAAAGCATCAGTTCTTCGATGCTCAGCTTTCTTCACAGTCCAACTCTCACATCCATACATGACCACTGGAAAAACCATAGCCTTGACTAGACGAACCTTTGTTGGCAAAGTAATGTCTCTGCTTTTGAATATGCGATCTAGTTTGGTCATAACTTGCCTTCCAAGGAGTAAGTGTCTTTTAATTTCATGACTACAGTCACCATCTGCAGTGATTTTGGAGCCCAAAAAAATAAAGTCAGCCACTGTTTCCACTGTTTCCCCATCTATTTCCCATGAAGTGATGGGACCAGATGCCATGATCTTTGTTTTCTGAATGTTGAGCTTTAAGCCAACTTTTTCACTCTCCACTTTCACTTTCATCAAGAGGCTTTTGAGTTCCTCTTCACTTTCACCGCCATAAGGGTGGTGTCATTTGCACATCTGAGGCTATTGATATTTCTCCCAGCAATCTTGATTCCAGCTTGTGCTTCTTCCAGCACAGCGTTTCTCATGATGTACTCTGCGTATAAGTTGAATAAGCAGGGTGACCATATACAGCCTTGACATACTCCTTTTCCTATTTGAAACCAGTCTGTTGTTCCATGTCCAGTTCTGACTGTTGCTTCCTGACCTGCATACAGGTTTCTCAAGAAGCAGGTCAGGTGGTCTGGTATTCCCATCTCTTTCAGAATTTTCCACAGTTTATTGTGATCCACACAGTCAAAGACTTTGGCATAGTCAAGAAAGCAGAAATAGATGTTTTTCTGGAACTCTCTTGCTTTTTCCATGATCCAGCGGATGTTGGCAATTTGATCTCTGGTTCCTCTGCCTTTTCTAAAACCAGCTTGAACATCTGGAAGTTCGGGGTTCACGTATTGCTGAACCCTGGCTTGGAGAATTTTGAGCTTGACTTTACTAGTGTGTGAGATGAGTGTAATTGTGCAGTAGTTTGAGCATTCTTTGGCATTGCCTTTCTTTGGGATTGGAATGAAAACTGACCTTTTCCAGTCCTATGGCCATTGCTAACTTTTCCAAATTTGCTGGCATATTGAGTGCAGCACTTTCACAGCATCCTCTTTCAGGATTTGAAATAGCTCAACGGGAATTCCATCACCTCCACTAGCTTTGTTCATATTGATGCTTTCTAAGGCCCACTTGACTTCACATTCCAGGATGTCCGGCTCTAGGTGAGTGATCACACCATCGTGATTATCTGGGTCGTGAAGATCTTTTTTGTCCAGTTCTTCCATTAGTTATTGGAGAAATGTAAATGAAAAGCAAAAGCACAATGAAATACCACTTCCTACCTAGTAGGATAGCTTTAATAATTAAAACAACACACATATAATAGTAAATGTTGGCAGGGATGTGGTAAAATTATAAACCTTGTACATTATAGGAATGTAAAATGGTGTAGCCACTGTGGAAAACAGTTCAGTAATTCCTCAAAAAGTGAGACAGAGTTACCATATGACACTTCCACTTTTTTTGAAAACAAATGTTTAAACAAAAAAATTGTACAAAAATGTTCATAGCAGTGTTATTCATAGTGAAGTCATTCAGTTGTGTCCGACTCTTAGCAACCCCATGGACTGTAGCCTACGAGGCTCCTCCATCCAAGGGATTTTCCAGGCAAGAATACTAGAGTGGGTTGCCATTTCCTTCTCCAGGAGATAATAGCCAAAATTGTAAATACCCTAAATGTCAATCAACTGGTGATTAGATAAATAAAATACAGTTTATCCATACTATGGAATATTATTTGTTCATAAAAAGGAATGAACTACTGATATATCATATAACACATGTCCCACAGAATAAAAGAATACAAACAGCTATTACCATATAAAAAAGATGCTTTTATGGGCTAAGTTGTATCCCCTAAAATTCATATGTGGAAGTCCTAACCTCTGGTACCTCAGAATGTGACTGTTCTTGGATATCAGGCCTTTAAAGAGGTTAAGTAAAATGAGGTCATACAGATGAGCTCTAATCCAATATGACTGGTGTTCATAGAAGGTTAGAGTGCGAATAGGCACAAAGGGAAGTCCACATAAGACACCAGGAAAAGACGATCATCTGCAAGCCAAGGAAAGAGGCCCTCAGAAGAAACCACCCCTGCCAACACGTTGATCTTGGGCTTCTAGCCTCCAGAACTGTGAGGAAACAGAATTACCTTGTTTAAGCCACCTCCTCTATGATCCTTTGTCATGGAAGCCCTAGGAAACTAGTACAGATGCTTAAATTTACTATTAATCAAAGAATTGGAAATTAAAATCACTATGAGATTCTATTTTACACTTATAAGATTGACAAAAATTGAGAAGAATGATTGTTGATGAGAATATGGATTAACAGAAGCTTGTATACTGCCCTGAGGGGTACAGATTGATATATCCAATTTCAACACATTTGGCGTTATCTAGTCAATTTAAAGATGCACTTAGCTTATGACTCAGTAGTTCTACTTCTTAGAATATAACATAGAGAAACTCTGGCCCCAGAGTGGGTACCAGAAGACTTTGAGATATTGTTCATAGCAACTTCCTTTGTCAGATTAGAAAAAGCTAGAAATAACTGTCCACCACCAGTAAGATGAATAATGGAATACCATATAGCAATAAAAATGAAAGCTCTGTAGGCACATGCATTAATATGGATGAGATTCACAAATATGATGTTAAGCAAATTGCAAAACAAGGACCTACTGTATAGCACAGGGAACTGTACTCAGTATAGTAACCTATAGTGGAGAAGAATCTGAAAAAGAATGTGTATGTGTATGTATAGCTAAATCACTTTGCTTTAGCACTTGGAACTAACACAACATTGTAAATTAATGATAACTTCAATTTTTAGAAAAGCAACTTGCAAAGAATACACACACATTTATACAGCATTCAGAAACATCCAAGAAAACAGTATAATTTTGAGATATATCATATGTAATAACACTGTTAAAAGGAAATTTAAAAAGAAGAGCACAGTAAAATTTAGTAAAGTGGTTATATCTAGAGGAGCATGCATTCATAGAGGGGCAGATAGTCCCCCAAAGGAGTAAAAAGTGCTTCTGGATGTTGAGGGGTTGTTTGCCAAAAGAATCTTATATGTTACAATGGGCCACAGTACATAAATATATAACATATACTTGTGATATTAAAATGTAATCAAAGAGGGCAACTAGGGGGAAAATGTCTTAAAAGGGTCCTTGGATTGGGGAATGGGAGAGATTCCTCAACTTATAAAAAAAATTTAAAAAAGGAAAGGTTGAACATGCCTTAGGAAGTAAGGTGGGAATGTAATAAGGAGAGGATGTATAGATTTCTACTGTAATGGTAATGTTTTATTTAATCTCAATGGTGGATACGGAGGTGTTCTTTAACAGCTGTTTATTGAATACTACTTTAGACAGAAGTCATTGTGCTATTTGCTGAAGGTTACATCAGTAACGAGATTGAAGGCTGGATCTCAGTTGTTACAAGGAGTGACTGAAGGAAGCAGAAAGGGAAAGATTACAAAGGGAATGAAGAAACTTTTGAAAATGAGGGATATGTCCATTATCTTGATTGTGATGATTTTTACAGATATATAGGAAAGTTAAAATTTATCAAAATATACACTTTAAATATGTACAGATTATTGTATGTATGTCAGTTATACTTCAGTAACACTTTTACAGAGAGAAAAATAGGCCATATATCCTAGAAAAAATGAAAATTTATTTTCACACAGAAGCTTACACACAAATGTTCAGAGTAGCTTTTAGGCATAATAGTTGAAAACTGGAAGCTCCTTAAATGACCTTCAGTGAGTGAAGGACCAAAATAAATGGTGGTGTTTCCATACTATGAAGTACTACTCAGCAATAAAAAGGAGTGAACTCCTTTTTGATACATGCAACAAATTGGATGAACTTGAAGGAAAGTATGCTGAATGAAAATAGACTTCCCTAGTGGTCCAGTGGTTAAGATTCCACACTTCCACTACGAGGGGCATGGGTTTGATCCCTGATTGAAGAACTAAGATCCCTCATGTTATGCCATGCAGCCAAAAACATATACCAAAAGGTATATGGTGCATGATTCCATTACGTAATATTTGTGAAATCGTATATTTATAGAAATAGAGAACAGATAAGCAGTTGCCAGGAATTAGGGATGAGGAGAGTAGAAGGAAGGGACTTTCCAGGTAGTTCAATGGTAAAGAATCTAAAGTTCAGGAGATGCAAGTTCAATCCCTGGATGAGGAAGATCCCCTGGAGAAGGAAATGACAACCCACTCCAGTATTCTTGCCTGGGAAATCCCATAGACAGAGGAGCCTGAGAGGCTACAGTCCATGAGATGGCAAAAAAGTCAGATGCGACTTAGTCACTAAACAAACAAAGTAGAGGGAAGTATTATGGAATAGCACAAGGGAGTCATGTGGCGGTGGTTCAGTTAAATATCTTGATTGGGATAGTGGTTGCATGAAGTTATACATGCGATAAAATTGTAGAAACCTTTACACATACATATCCCCAAATGAGTGCATATATTAATATAACTGGTGACATTAAATAAGCTTTATGTTTTGTACCAGTGTCAATTTCCTGATTTTCACATTTACTGTATTTATGCAAGATGCTAACACTGGGAGGTGCACAGGATCTCTTTGCAACTTCCTTTCAAAATGAATTGTTCGAGAGAGACCAGTTACTAACCCGGTGACTCTATTGTACAGGTCTGGTTTTCCATGTACTTCTCCTACTCACTTTAAAAAAACAAAACATAGTGGCTGTACTAGTTTGCATTCCCACCAACAGTGTAAGAGAGTTCCCTTTTCTCCACACCCTCTCCAGCATTGATTGCTTATAGACTTTTGGATTGCAGCCATTCTGACTGGCGTGAAATGGGACCTCATAGTGGTTTTGATTTGCATTTCTCTGATAATGAGTGATGTTGAGCATCTTTTCATGTGTTTGTTAGCCATCTGTATGTCTTCTTTGGAGAAATGTCTATTTAGTTCTTTGGCCCATTTTTTGATTGGGTCATTTATTCTTCTGGAATTGAGCTGTAGGAGTTGCTTGTATGTTTTTGAAATTAGTTGTTTGTCAGTTGCTTTATTTGCTATTATTTTCTCCCATTCTGAAGGCTGTCTTTTCACCTTGCTTATAGTTTCCTTTGTTGTGCAGAAGCTTTTAAGTTTAATTAGGTCCCATTTGTTTATTTTTGCTTTTATTTCCAATATTCTGGGAGGTGGGTCATAGAAGATCCTGCTGTGATGTATGTTGGAGAGTGTTTTGCCTATGTTATCCTCTAGGAGTTTTATAGTTTCTGATCTTATGTTTAGATCTTTAATCCATTTTGAGTTTATTTTTGTGTATGGTGTTAGAAAGTGTTCTAGTTTCATTCTTTTACAAGTGGTTGACCAGTTTTCTCAGCACCACTTGTTAAAGAGATTGTCTTTAATCCATTGTATATTCTTGCCTCCTTTGTCAAAGATAAGGTGTCCATGTGTGCGTGGATTTATCTCTGGGCTTTCTATTTTGTTCCATTGATCTATATTTCTGTCTTTGTGCCAGTACCATACTGCCTTGATGACTGTGGCTTTGTAGTAGAGCCTGAAGTCAGGCAGGTTGATTCCTCCAGTGTGGAGATTCCTTAAAAAACTGGAAATAGAACTGCCTTATGATCCAGCAATCCCACTGCTGGGCATACACACTGAGGAAACCAGAATTGAAAGAGACACGTGTACCCCAATGTTCATCGCAGCACTGTTTATAATAGCCAGGACATGGAAGCAACCTAGATGTCCATCAGCAGATGAATGGATAAGAAAGCTGTGGTACATATACATAATGGAGTATTACTCAGCCATTAAAAAGAATACATTTGAATCAGTTCTAATGAGGTGGATGAAACTGGAGCCTATTATACAGAGTGAAGTAAGCCAGAAAGAAAAACACCAATACAGTATACTAACACATTTATATGGAATTTAGAAAGGTGGTAACAATAACCCTGTATACGAGACGGCAAAAGAGACACTGATGTATAGAACAGTCTTTTGGACTCTGTGGGAGAGGGAGAGGGTGGGATGATTTGGGAGAATGGCATTGAAATACATATAATATCATATATGGAACGCGTCGCCAGTCCAGGTTCGATGCACGATACTGGATGCTTGGGGCTAGTGCACTGGGACGACCCAGAGGGATGGTATGGGGAGGGAGGAGGGAGGAGGGTTCAGGATGGGGAACACATGTATACCTGTGGCGGATTCATTTCGATATTTGGCAAAACCAATACAATATTGTAAAGTTTAAAAATAAAAATAAAAAGAATATTCAAAAAAATAAAATAAAATAAAAAAATAAAAAAACAAAACAGTGCTTCTTGGGAAAATGGCACTGATTCTAGATCTGGGACATAAAATATTTAAGGTAAACATTAAATAATTAGTCATAATGGAAAGCAAGGAGACTATCAAAAACTACTAGGTCATCTCCAGGGACTCAAGATATGATCTTGTTAGCCAAAGATGGGATTATTTTAGCATTGATAATCATAGCAGTAGATTGAAATAGTCAAATATTTTTAAATCCATGACTTTATAATAATTTATTAAAGCTATAATTGATCATTCATTTGAGGTTACTAGGGAAACAGACCAATTTGAAAACTAGATAATCAAGGGAAGAGGCAAGTGTTTATCCTGTCTTATACGAAATCAGCCTCAAGGTAACTAAATAATTGAGTTTGAAAGTTTCTCTTATAGAAGTATTCTAGCTGATAAATGAAAAAGGAATGATGGAACCCTTGATAAAGTGATAGAAACATAGAAAACTCTCTAGTTCTTGCAGCCCCTAATGTCTAGGCATTTATCATCGTAGGTCTGTTCTATTCATTTCCTAGGGTTACTATCGGAGAAGGCAATGGCACTCCACTCCAGTACTCTTGCCTGGAAAATCCCATGGACGGAGGAGCCTGGTAGGCTACAGTCCATGGGGTCGCTAAGAGTCGGACACGACTGAGCAACTTCACTTTCACTTTTCACTTTCCTGCATTGGAGAAGGAAATGGCAACCCACTCCAGTGTTCTTGCCTGGAGAATCCCAGGGATGGTGGAGCCTGGTGGGCTGCCGTCTCTGGGGTTGCACAGAGTCGGACACGACTGAAGTGACTTAGCATAGCATAGCATAGGGTTACTATACAAATTACCATAGGGGATGACTTAAAATGACTGACATTTATTCCCTCTCAGTTCTGGAAGCCAGAAGTCAGAAGTGAAAGTGTCAACAAGGCTGCACTCCCACCAAAGGCTTTAGAGGATAATCGGTTTCTTACCTCTTTCAGCTTCTGATAGCTTCAGACTTTTGTTTGTCTGTGGTCACATCACTCCAGTCTCTGCCTCTTGTCTCACTGGCTCCTCTTCTGTGTTTCCTTCTGTTTGTCTTTTATAATATCACTTATCATTACTTTCAGAGACCAACCACAGAATCCAGAATATTTCCTAATCTCAAAATCCTTAATAATTATATCTGCAATGGACGTTTTTCCAAATGAGGTAGCATTGACATGTTCAGTGCCAAGGGCAGGGGTCTGTCTTTTGGAGAGCCACCATTCATTCAGCCCACTACAGCTGTTAACGGCAAAAAGAGGCAAGCCTCCTCACAGAAATAAACACCACCTTGCCAAAAAATAAAACAATAAATGTGAATGCAGTGAAACATCAACTTACAGGACACACAAGAAATAGAACACTACAAGGATGGAGTGAGCAAAATTCAGACTATGGGAAACTACAGAACAAAAACTCAGTTTCTTCAGCGGGTAAATTGCAAGTGAGGTGGGTGAGGGAGATGGAGGAAGAAACATATGTGATTTTTTTTGGCGGGGGAGGGTGCGCCACACCATGTGCCATGTGGGATCTCAGTTCCCTGATCAGGGATCAGACCTGCAGCCTCTGCACTGTAGCATGGATTCTTAGCCACTGTATTGCCAAGGAAGTCCCAAGAATCTATATATGAAAAGAAGCCTAAGCAACATCATCCATATGCTCTGTAGGAACCTTATTGTGATCCTAATGTGAAAAACTTTAAAAAATATGAACAAAAAATTAAACAGTTACTGTTTTATAATGTTCATTGTACATTTTAATATACGTTTTCTAAAGTCTGTCTTTTAGATGTTACACTGAAATATTTATAGGTAACATAGTATGTCTAGGACTTCCTTCAGTTTAATAGAAGGTGGAAGGGGTAGGTGGATTTTAGATGAAACAAAAATTGGTGTGTTTTGGAAGTTGGTTGATAGTATGTGGGGACACATTATAGTGTTTTCTTTTTAAAATATTCCATACCAAAAAGTTAAAATTTTTAAAAAGATTAATACCTCCCTCTTGAAAGGAAGGAAGTTGGATTTGTTGTGCTTCAGGGTTTTGGTTTAGCAACCAGAGGATGATCCTCTTAGCTTTTTCTGCATGGTGACTAGTGAGGCTGTGTCTCAGGACTGTATCAGGAGCTTTCTCAGTTATTCTAGCTTAAAGCTGGAATCCAGGAAAAGAAAAAACACATTTCCCTTTAAGAATATGTTTATTCAGCCAGCCTTCCCTGACCATGTATTTCCAATCACTCCTCCCTCCACCCCACCCCGGAGTCTGAATTAAATAGCACTTGCGCTCTCCTGGTGCCTTCTATGTACTTTGTTAGCGTATTTTAATTGTGTGATCTGTTTAATTGTCCGAGTTTCTAGATTATAAATTCCTTGAAGATACTAACTTTGTTTATTCATATTTATTCCTCTGTGTATAACCCCTTCTCTGCTGCGTTTAATATTAGGCCTGGTAAATTCTCTCAGTAAATGGTTGTTGAAGGAAGGGGAGGGAAACAATAGAGAATTGGGATGTATTGGTAAGTAAAATACAAAATATACCTCCTACTTTCTCCATCTCCTGAATGAATTCTTTTCCCAGGTCTACTAAAGTATAGCCAAAGACTGCTGTAAACTTTATTTCCTTCTTCTGCCCATCTTCTGGCAGAGGTCTAATGAGCTTTAGCAGGTGAAAGACAAGTCAAGGGTAAGCAGTGTAGCAAACAAGAAACTGGATTTCTGTACAATCAAATGTTGTTGGTTTCTACTCTTTCCCAGGGAATATAGCACTGAACTCTTTTTTAGAGGGCTCTCTTTCAGTGCTATTTGTTTTGCTAGTTTCTGTGTATCAAAATTTCTCTTCTCTGTAAAGTACTGTCTAGTCTGTTCTTCTTGGTATGCTTTAAGATGGTAATTGGAATATAACTTCCTTAGAAATGTGGCGAGAAGTACTAGAAAAATACTGTTTTGTGTTGTGTACAAGGTTATCTGGCAGTTTCCTAGTAGATGGCAGTCTCCATAAAGCAAACTTTAAGAGGCCTTTAAAACTTTAGAACTGGTTTAGAAAAAACTGATGTGCTTCCCTGTTTGCATCTACCTATCCCCATTCAAAAGAATAACATCTTGTGTAATAGCCATCTTTCTGCAGTCTTAAAATAGTACATATTGTCTAGTCCCCAAATCTGGGCTAGTTTCTAACCTAGTACTTTCCATATTTAGATTCTTGAGAAAATGGGGCACAAGGATAACAACTGTTATCCAAAATGAAGGGCTTCCCTGGTGGCTGGGGCTCCACACTTCCATTGCAGGAGGCCCAGTTTCAATCCCTGGTCAGGGAAATGGATCCCACATGCTCAACTAAGACCTGATGCAGCCAAATAAATAAATAAAAATTTTAAAAATAAATGAAATGAAAAAAATTGTAATTATCATTTCTTTTTGACCACGTAGTACTGGATGATTTATCATTTTTGAAAACTACAGAAAAAACCCTAAATTTAAAAAATGCAATTATTGAACATTTTAACCTTAAAGATATTTTATTTTCTCTTTAGGTGGTACGAGACTATAATCTTCAGCTGTTTTTACAAGAGAATGCTGTGTTTCACAAACCCCAGCCCTTCCAGTTCCAGCCTTGTGACAGTGATACTGTAAGGGAATTCCAGATTTTCATTTTATTTGTTTTTAAGCTATGTTTGTGCTTCAATAACTATTCTCTTTGGAATAGACAGACAAAAAAGACTGAGTATATCTCAATTTTATAACAAAACTGTAAGGGTGCCAAGAAACTGTGACATTCCTTTCTAAAATATGACTGACACACCCAACATCTTTATGCTAACAACTTTCTACTTAGTAGGGTTAAATTATAGAACAAGTTACTGGAAATCTGAAAACTGAACTGAGGGAAGAAGAGAAAAATATTCAATAAATTTTTTTCAATTCAGATGTAAATTTATACTTTCTATTTATGAAATTCTTCACATGTATACTCTTCTGAAGAAACCAATGGTTTTTAACTAGAATGGAATTAATAAATAGAATAATGAATATGTGTATACAAATATTTTACTGGGTTTGTTTAAAAATTATAGGCCCTTTCAGATTTCAGATTTCTTAGACTATGGAAGTATTAACACAAATGCCAATGTAACACGAATGGCAATGTATAAAAAGCAAACATTAATCATATACTTTTATCCTTGAGTTTGCTCTATGAAAAATGATAGCCATTTTGTAATTAAAAAAAAAAAAAGAACCAGAATACTAATTTAATAACATTTTTTCAAAGGTATTTTACTTCTGTAAGGTAAGAAAGCACATATCTACCACATTCTCTCAATGCAGGTAAGCCAAGAGGGAAATCAAGTTATGTTGGTCAAGTCTCTGGTAAACTTAGAATCAAGACCAGGGGAGTTTATGATACCAGAGTTTAATGGTATCAGTTTAATAGAAACCTTTGCTGGAGGTGTCTTCATTACTTTTCCTACTTAATTTAAAGCCCTGTTAGTGGCTATATAAAGGAATGTAGGAAATCAGGATTTCCCGCTAGATTATTAACCCTTGCCCTTAGTAGTGCCTTTTTTAATCTATCAGCTTTTGCTTAACGACTCAGAGACATTGTCCTGAGGATACCGGGTATGGACAAGTTTGTCAAGCTTGACTTAAAATTGTGACCCATTTGAGATTATTTTACCTTTTCCCAGTTTCCTCAGGAAAATGAGGCTGATAGGGACTGATCTCACTCATCTGAAGTCCCATGACAACCCTGAATCCTTCTTTGTTTCTAAACGCTGTGCTAAATGTTCTTAGCTCTGTGTCCCTGTTTGCCTTACAATTCTAACTCTATGCTGTTTTCTGTCCTTGTGCAATCTGTACTGGGCAGAGTTTAAAAGCTGCCCAGCTGGTGGATATTGAGTTCTCCCCTGTCAGTGCTCTGAGAATGACCATAGCTGAGGTATTTGGGGGTATGGGTCAGGGGTGGGAGGGATGGGATATGTGGGTTTGCATGTTAAAAGAAGGGTGGGACCTGGTACTGGGATGAAAGTTATAAATATATGTGTAAGGGGCTACTGAATGAATAAGCTGGGGCTTTTCCTTTTCCCTTATAAATTAGGGATTTCTTTTCTTATTTATAGTAAAAAGATTGAGCTTCTCATTTGTCATCTTGTCTGAAGCATCTTAGTTTTCCTCAATAGGAGTGCTGGAAAGAACCTTAGAACTAATCTTGCCTTTATTAAAGAGGAAACTGAAGCCTAAAAAGGAAAAGAGAGTTGTCCAGAGTCATACAGTGAATTAATGACACATTGACATCCTAATTGCAGTTTAATGTTCTTTCTAAATGCTACTGTGTTTTCAGGGAAGAAATGTTCAGCACTTGGGGAGCAATTAATCTTTTCATAATGGAAAACGATAAATGCTCACACATTTATAAAAATCATCCCAGGTTGTCAACTGTTGAAAGTTTTAGAATAATCATTTTGAAAATGTTTTTACCTGTAAAATTTGTTGTATATACTTTTTGTTTTGTTTTAGATTAAGTATTCATATTGCCCACAAAAAATAAAATCCCAAGTAATTGTTTTTACCCAGTATAGACTAGTACTGTTCTTTTATATGAGAACAGAACCATTGTTTCCGTTGCTTTTCTGGTTTCCTCTTGGAGTTGGTAGCACTAAGCCTGTCACAGAGTGGAGAGCACCAGTCACTGCCCCATCAATTTACTTCTCCTGTTGGGTAAATGTAGGGCATGTAGGAAGGACTAATTGCCACTATCTTCTGTTGTGTGTCTGAAATTGCTATTGTTCCTATCCTCTTCTGGAGCACATTTCAGTGCAACAGACATTGAGTTCCTACTGTATCTGTCTGAGTGCCAATCATTCAGACACATGCTGAGGATAGCTACTACATATGAAGAGCCCAAACTCAAGAAGCTCACTGACATGTACACAAATAAGTAAAATATAATCAGGCAAGTGCTGTACCTGACAGAATGCTCTTGGTGTCCGTTGATGAGTACAGTTAATGCATCCTGATGTGGTATAATTTTTTTTTTTACAAATTTATAGAGACATTTACATATCATATAATTCACCCATTTCAAGTGTATTATTCACTGGTTTTTAGTAAATATACCAAATTGTACAACCAGCATGACAAATAAGTTTTAGAACATTTTCATGACCCCAGTAAAATCCCTCATGTCCATTTACTGTTAATCCATATTCCCATCCCCCTGTGCAGGCAACCTCTAATCTATTTTCTTTCTTGATAGGTTTACCTTCTCTAGACATTTCATATAAATTGAACCATACAATACGTGGTCTCTTATGTCTTGCTTCTTTCACTTAGCAAGTTTTTGAGGTTCATCTTTGTCTTAGAATGTATCGACAGTTTGTTCCTTTTTTATTGCTGAATAGTATTCCACACACTACATATTGTTTATCTGTTAATCAGTGATAGAAATTTAGGTTATTACCCACTTTTGGCTATCATCAGTAATGCTAATATTAACATTTGTGTACAAGTTAATGTATGAATATGTTTTCATTACTCTTGAGTTGCTGAATCAATCGTATGGTAACTTATGTTTAACTTTTTAAGAAATTGCCAGACTTTTCCAAAGTGGCTACCATTTTGTGTTTCTGCCTGCCATTGTATGTGTGTTTTGTTTCTTTGTATCTTCACTGCCATTTGTTATCATCTGTCTCTTTGCTTATAGTCATCCTAGAGGATATAAAATAGAATCTCATTGCAGTTTTGATATGCATTAACCTAATGACTGATGATATTGAATATCTTCTTATGACTTATTAGTGATTCATATATTTACTTTGATAAAATGTCTGTTCAGATCTTTAGTTTTTTTTTTTTTATCAGATTGTGTGTCTTCTTAATATGGATTAGATCTTAAAGGTGAATTGAAATTTACTCTGCAGGATTGGGAAAAAAAACATGCTGGGAAGTGAAAATAATAATTGAAAATAATAAAAATAATAAGTGACATTCACTGAAGGTTTATTTCATGTTAGACATTTTTCTAATTGAATTCCTTGAATTAACTCATTTAATCCTCTCAACAATCCTATATTTTAGGTGCTTTTTTTAATCTTCATAGTTTAGGAAGCTGTGTTTAAGAAATTTGCTCAAGATCACTCAGCTAATAAGTATTAGAGCCAGAAAAGCTTGAAAATGCATTACGGTATTTGAAATAGCAAGTAGGTTTGGTATGGTGAAGGAGTTGAACAACACTGTAAATGCAGGTTGCAGCCAGATTTTGTGTTTGAGTTTTACATATGATAACTATGGAATCTTTTCACGTATGACAGCCATGTGGTAATTGCAAACAAGTTCCCTCTGCAGGACAGTATTGTTCCTTTATTTTACTTTGGATTTTGTAATTTATGTTAGGAACTTTGAATCCTTATGGATTTAACACATTCATTTTTATTCACCCAATAGATATTTATTGCATATAATTTGTATATGCCCTTGCCTTAAATAGAGAAGAGTAGTCAATAAATATTTGATTTAGATAAGTTAAATTTAGGAAAGCCATATGACTTTTAAAGTCAACATCATGATTAAATGTAACTTATTTTCTTCTGAAAAGTTTCTAATATAAACTATTTCAGATTCCAATATTTTCCCTACAAAAGCAAAAAATGTACAGTTGAAAACAGTCACAATATTAACCACTGGGATTTAGTTAAGGGTTGAAAGTATTACATTTCTTGTTTTTTTGTTTTTTGGTGTTTTGTTTTGTTTTGGCTTAATCTTTTTTTATCTGCTAGTACATCAAAATTCCTTTTCATTTTATTTTAATATATGATTATTTTAAGTCATGTTTTAGAGTGATATACCAAAGGGAACTGGCCAAAATTATTTTCTAAAGTCACAATGATCTATACTATACAGCCATAGAATTAAATTAGGAATCTTAGTTTAACCTTAAGATGATGATAAGTGACAGTGATCAGTGGCAAGTTCCATCTGATGTAGTAATTTAGTAGCTGGCTCATGGTTAATACTGAAAGATTTATATGTCTCTGTTTCCATATAGAATTGCTGATTTCCAAGATATCCCTTCTTTGTATCTCCTGGTATCAGATGACCTGAAAGGCAAAAATCTTTCTAGAAATAATAAAGTTCATCTTTCTTCACTTAAATGAAAGTTTTTAGTATAAGATTGTTCTAAGAAGGATACGAAATGTACCCTAAAATTCCCCCCCCAAAAAATAAGGATAAATGTAAATTCTGTGAGAGAGATTTTACAAGTACATTTATCAGAATCTCTGTGTTTAAAGTCATTCAGCTGTCACATGGGTGATAACTTTGTGTTAGAGATTCATGCAGGTGTTGTACAATGAGAAATCATGGGCTTTGGAGTCAAATCCTAGCTGTGCTATGTGCTGGCTGTATTTATTTACATATTTATATATATTTAACCTCTATGATTCAGCTTCCTTATATGAAATGACTGTACTTTATTGAGTTTGAAAATTAGATTTGACTCAATGCCTGGCACATAGTAGATAGAAAATAAATGTTAACAGCCTTTTTTCTCCTATCCTCAAGACAAGCATGTTTCTTTTCTTTTTTTTTTTTTTAGGTTGTGCCACAAATTACTATGGGAAATACTTAAATATAAAATATAGAAGACATTACCAAGATAATGAAATATGATAACACTTTGTAGTCATGGCCTCCAGTTTTCAACTCCCTTACTGAGTTGATCACTGGAAGTTCCTTGGGATTTTCTCTCCTGTTTTATTCTACAAAGGATAACTCACCAACCTCTCAGCAGTTTTTAAGGCTAAGAGGCAATATGTCTGGAATAAAAAGTAGCTAATAGTTACTGTCCATTCTTATTCCTCTTAAAAGTACATGACTTGCTCTGCTCAGCACCTCTCTGCCCTATATACATCTCAGTGTGTCTCCCTTCCATTATCAGAACTAGTGTTGTGTACACTTAGGGAGCATTTCCTCACATCTTGTGACAAAGGACAAAATTAACCTGGGAAAGAATACAAGAAACATGCATGTCCACAAAACTTAGATAAGTATGATCTATACAAGCAGGCAGTGGTTCAGTGGTAAAAAATCCGCCTGCAACGCAGGAGATACGGGTTCAATTCCTGGGTAGGGAAGAGCCCCCGGAGTAGGAAATGGCAAATCACTCCAGTATTCTTGCCTGATAAATCCCATGGACAAAGGAGCATGTCAGGCCACAGTTCATGGGGTCACAAAGAGTCAGACATGGCTGAAGCAGCTGCACACACAGCACACACACAAGCAGGAAAACCTTAAGGGAACATTTCCCTCGAACTTCCTGGTGGGGATGAGAGGACCCTTTCCTGTTTACCTTCTCTGAACTACAAATAATAAAATCTTCACAGAAACGATGAAAAAAAGAAAAGAGCTGACAATTAATTTCCAATATATGATCTTTTCCTATTATTTAAAATGCTACTTCTGACATTTAATTCCACCGTCTATAGGTTAACAGTTATATTAAATAAGACAACCGCTTGCTGTAATTAGAATTTTGCATATTAAAGTTTCACTTAAGTGGGGCAATTTTTGCATCTATTTAAAAATAAGTATTAGCAAAAATGTCCTTGTCTGGACTTCCCTGGTGGTCTATTGGCTAAGACTTAGTGCTCCCACTGCAAGGGACCTGGGTTCCATCCCTAGTCAGAGAACTAGATCTACCATGCCGCAACTAAAAGATCCCATGTGCCTCAACTAAGACCCAACACAGCCAAATAAATAAATATATTTTAAATGCCCTTGTCTATAAAAACATCTATATGTGATCAATATATCATGCAAAGCATTTACCTGAAAATTCTCACTGTTACAAGTGGCTCTTGCTGTTGATGGGAATCTTACATTACATTTAGCATTGACTCATCAGAGAAGGCGATGGCACCCCACTCCAGTACTCTTGCCTGGAAAATCTCATGGCTGGAGGAGCCTGGTAGGCTGCAGTCCATGGGGTCGCTAAGAGTCGGACACGACTGAGCGACTTCCCTTTCACTTTTCACTTTCATGCATTGGAGAAGGAAATGGCAACCCACTCCAGTGTTCTTGCCTGGAGAATCCCAGGGATGGGGGAGCCTGGTGGGCTGCCGTCTCTGGGGTTGCACAGAGTCGGACACGACTGAAGTGACTTAGCAGCAGCAGCAGCATCAACATGAACACATTGTGGTAGAGAATTTATGGAAAATACTCCTGATGAATAGATAGATACCATCCTCCTGTACATATACTGGCAATAATATCCAAATGGAAAGATTCTGATTATAGACATGAGTGTCCCTTTCTAGAATCAGCAGTGTCTACTGTCAGGTGTTCAGAGAGGACTGTCTTAAGTTCTTCAGCCTTAGGACAGAAAGGAAATTCAGAAAGGGAATTCCCTGGCAGACCACTGGTTAGGACTCCTGCTTTTACTGCTGAGGGCCTACATTCAATCCCTGGTCAGGGAATTAAGATCCCGCAAGCCACAGGAGCAGCCACCCCCCCCAAAAAATTTTTTTTTGTAGTGTAGTTCTTTAAAGTTATTTAATAACTATACATTTTGAAAAGACTTTATTTTAATATTACTTTCTAAAAAGATGGGTGATTTTTTTTTTTTTTTGGATTGGTGATTTTTGAAAGTAACATTGCTAGGCTCTGAAAGCCTTCCTAAACTCTTGAAATGGTTTGACTTTTATTTTTTTAAAAACAACATTACATCAAAAAATATCTTCTTCTTCTTTTTTTTTTTTTTTGGCTACACTGTGCAGCTTACAGGATCTTAGTTTCCATCCAGAGATGGAACTTGTGTTCCTGCAGTGTAAGTGTGAAGTCCTAGCCACTGGACCACCAGGGAAGTCCCACACTTTCCAATATCCTTGACATATTAGTTTAAGCCTAAAGATGTCTTAGCATTCAGTAAAAGCTTAGCCAAAATTTCATTGAAAAGAAATTTGTATTTTAGCAATGTCTTTTTCAGTATTACTCTCTCTATGTTATCAGTGTTAGATAAATAGAACAATTAATAGACAGTATGGTCATATAAGTATGGGCTTCCCTTGTGGCTCACCTGGCAAAGAATCTGCCTGCAATGAGGGAGACCTGGGTTTGATTCCTGGGTTGGGAATATCCTCTGGAAAAGGGAAAGACTACCCACTCCACTATTCTGACCTGGAAAATTCCATGGACTGTATAGTCCATGGGGTCGCAAAGAATCTGACACGACTGAGTGACTTTCTCTGTCTCTCTCTATGGTCATAAAATGATAGCAGGAATCTCAAGAAGTCTCAACACAAACTCTGGATCTAGCTCTTACTGGCTAAAAGGCTTTAGAGAGACATATATCTTTTTTGAGCCTAGATTTCCACACCTATAAATTGAGAATAGTCTCTATTAGTATTGTTTTGAGATCTAAATGTATGTAAAACACACATTTAAGCACAGAGCTTAAATATTCAATAAATGATACCCTTTTAAAAATTAAAATAGCTGTATAGTTTTCTAATTATAAAAAAGCATTAAAAAAATTTTCACCTAAACCCTCACTATTCAGAGGTAACCACAGGTAACATTTTGGCCAATATCCTTCTGAACATTTCTCTGCAGATATATACTTACCTAGATAATGGACACACAACTTTTTATAAGTAGATTTTTTTATAAGTAGATTATTAATAGACTTGAATTTAAGCTATTTTTTTCTCAGTCAATAGTGCATCATGGATATTTAATATCTGCATTATCTGTACTCCCTAACCATCTTAGAAATTTGACATCCTGCACCTTCCATGGTTTGTCTTTATGGTTTTCATCTCCAATACATCCTAAAATTATGTCATGAATTAAAAATTCCAAGTAAATTTATAGGTTTTTAGAATATTTTAATAATCTTTACAAAGGCCCTTCTGCTCTTGAGACTATCATCTCAGATAATGCTAAGAAGAAATTTGGAGCAGAGAACAGTAGCAATAGAATAGCATAATTTCTGGGTCTCTTACACAGAGAAACACACTGTTCCCTCTGATTACAGCCAATGCGTGAGCCTGTTCTCTTAATTGCAGCACTGGTAAGGATCTGGGATTTCATCTCATCTAGAGATGTCTAGATTTTCAGTTGAGAAAGCTGCGGCCCAGAGAGGAAGTTAAGTATATGAGCCAGAGTGACATACCCAGGCCTCTTTGAGGAGTGAATGCACTTCATATTCAATGGCTACTTTTTAAAGAACAAATAAATTTCATAAAATAAAATGTATAAAGATTCCTTAAGTTGGGGAATCAAAAAAAAAAAATTCCTTCCTTAGCCATCCATTTTGAATGGATTTTGTAGTGAGAATTTAAACATGAAAAAAGAGATCTTTTATTTTACAAGAGCAGAGGGATCTCAGTCCTAAAATGAGCTTTGAGAATCTGGATTAAAATGCATGGCATTAATTTACTATTAGTCCTCTTTCTCCTCTGTTCATCCTGTTCTTCTCCACACAAAATACTTTCCTTTATCCATTAGAAACTGATTCCAATTCAGTATGTTATTCTCATCACTTCTGAAGGCACCATACTAGTAATCTGGTGGCCTGGCCCTCACTTTAGGTTGTATTTGTTAACCAGCCTTTACTGAGGGCATTCTGTGTACTGTTAGGCATGGTGCTACATGCCAGGAATGAATCCTTTAGGGCCTCATATTGCCTGAAGACAAACAGGAAGAAACTTATGTGCAGTAGTCACAGTATAACGTTATGTTAGCCTGACAGCAGCCACATAGTAGATGTCTTACAAATGAATAAATTAATATAATGGAGATATGTCTAAACTGAAGGAATCCCTGAGTCTGTCTGGGAATATCAGGGAAGATTTTGCAGAGAACGTGGACTTGAACTGAGATTTGAAAAATAACTGGGAATTTGTCTGTGGACCAAAAAAGATAGGGTAGTTATTCCAACCAGAAAGAAGAGTACTCAAAAGCATAGGCTTGTGTTTGGATTGACATTTATTTTCCAGGAAAAGATCTGTCTGCTTCTGGAATGTTTTATTAAAGCTTGTATGATTTCTGAAATCTGATGTTTCCAAAAATTTCAAGAATCATGTGAGTTGACCTGAGTTATCAAATAATCCAAACTGACAGACTAGTAAACTACCTAACCTACATTTAAAAGTTGATAGGAAATTCCTTTTATAGCATTTCTCTTCAGTTTGTAATTTGAACTATTTTTGTCTATTATGCAGAGAATTGTTATAAAATAATCAAGTTAAATAAGTGAACTTTTCCAGAGCTAATCTACTGTGTTGTGTGGTATTTAATTTTTAGTCTCATATTCTGCTTTAGGAAAATAACAGTGTTTTTTAAATTATTTCTGAATAGCCTATGTATGTTACTGTTCTTTTATATATTTTAACATATTTTTAAGAAATAGAGGAAAAGTATTAAAAGTATGAACTAAAGATTAAATTAGCCACCATTTTAAAAAGAAGCAGTCACTAACAGATCCTTTCCTGGAATCAACCACTACTGATACTACCATCTTAAAAAGGTAGTGATCTTTACTAGATTCTCATTTATGTTGACCTTTATTTGTGGGAGTGGCATTAGAACATTTCTTTATGTATTGTTTAGTACCCTGGCCTGTGTTTTCCTTATAAGGAATTCTCATTTGTCTAGAACTGTATTATAGTTAGCCATGTTTTTCCATGGCTTGATGTCAGAATTCATGAAAGCAATCAATCTACTTGAATTTTTGTTACATGTCATTCCTTGCCCAGAAGTTCCCAAAATCACGTCTCCCAGTCAGTGGTATTTGTGATCTGTCCTGATCATCGGCACTCCATTCTGAGTAATAGTAAACCCATAGGGAATGAGGGGAAAAAAGCACAGCTTTCAAGCACAGATAATACTCAGTAAAAAGGTACAGATTCTGTGTAGGCAAGTTGGCCATGCAGCCAAGACACATTTTAGACCAGTTTACCAGTTCCTACAATGTGCCTCAGTAATAAAAATTAAAGTTCTGTGTTAGCTGCCTCCTTTCTCATCTACTCTGTGCTCTACAGTTTTATTCTTTTTGGATCTCAATCTTTCATTATATCACCTTGTTTTTGACTCATTATTTGGGCTATCAGGAACCTGGGAATTATTTGGATTTTTTTATTAGCAATAATGCTAATTTTTTTGTTTCAAGTAATTTTCTTTTGGGTCTTTAGCAATTACCATCTATTGGATACTTACACATATGCTATAAGAAAATGTTTAAAATATGACCTCATTTTGTCCTAAATAACCCCTTTGAGATAGATGGCATTTTCACCAATTTCAACTGTAACTAAAACGCAGATTAATTAACAACCCAAAAGATCATAAAGCTAGTAAATGGCATAGAGAAGATTAAAACTGGATCTTTCTGGCTCAAAAATCTGTACCTGAGCTTTTCAGAGTATACCTTTCTACCATACATCCTATAGATTACATTTCCATTCTGCATTCAGGGTTTAACATTTTAAACCTTGGCTTCTGAGTACAGAGATGAATTTAAATGCCTAGATTCTTTTGCAAACCAAATATAATTCCCTAATAGCCCAAAGAATGAATCAGTATAAAATGTAAATGTAAAGTTGGTTAGATTTAGATATGTTTCAATTCTTTTATCATTATATAATCTAGCTTTAGCTGAAATGTCTGCATAGAGAAAAAGTTTTTCAACCTTGCTTACAGTACCCCCCCAAAATATTAAATTTTTAATCCAATTTTAATAAAGATTGTTTTTTTATGAATTCTTCATTCTTTAGAAGAAGTTAAAACAGTTTAATGATTAAGAGCTCTAGTTCTGGAATCAGAAGTTGTAACATTTACTATCTGGTAGACACTGGAAATTTTATTTAACATCTCTGAGCCTCAGTTTCCTTTTCTATAAAATGACCATGTGACCCATTTCATAAAATTATTATAAAAGTTACATGAAGCACTTGCCACAGTACCTTGCATAATAGGGGTTAACTATTAACTGTTGTTTAGTTAGATTTTGCAGTTTGTTCTTTGTGATCATTTGCTCTAGCATCCCTATCTTTGAGATGACAAGTAAAGCCCAGAAGAAGGACAAAAGCTAGCTTGAGGTTTGGTGGTAAGTTGGTGATGGACCTGTAACTAAAGCCCAGTATTTTTGAGGATGGTTAGGTTGTGTTGCTATTATTGTATTGTTTTATTTTTTTTTCTTTTCACTTCTATCCAATGATTCCTGCTTTAATCCCATTGAAATTATTAAATTGTTTCTGTTTTGTCTATGCAGCTATTTTAGTGTCATAGTAAGTTGGCATGAATACTTTTTTGCTTAGCTTAGTTTTCTTCACACCCAAAATGGGTCAAGCTACAGTATTAGAGATGAAGCTTTAATGTTCAGCAGTGGAAGACAAAAATCTGTGGTCATTTATGGTTTTTATACCATCCTCTTTGTCTTCTGCTAATCTCCTATGACATGAGACATTGCTTTCCACAGTAGTGGAGCATGCCTCCTGTTTTGAGTGCTGATTAAATGAAGGCCCTCTGGTCTACCTACAAAATGGTAGTGATTTCAACAAGGATAACAGTACTTTTCCCTCTGTTCTCTCTTGTGTTGTAGAGCCGACAGCTAGAATCAGAAACAGGGACCACAGAAGAGCACAGTTTAAACAAAGAGGCTCGGAAATGGGCCACACGTGTGGCACGGGAGCACAAAACTATTGTTCACCAACAACGGGTAAGTGCAATAGTAGGTTACATCTAACTTTAAGTAGGTTATATCTGCTGCTGCTGTTAAACCGCTTCAGTCGTGTCCGACTCTGTGCAACCCCAGAGACGGAAGCCCACCAGGCTTGCCCGTCCCTGGGATTCTCCAGGCAAGAACACTGAAGTGGGTTGCCATTTCCTTCTCCAATGCATGAAAGTGAAAAGTGAAAGGGAAGTCGCTCAGTCGTGTCTGACTCTTAGCGACCCCATGGACTACAGCCTACCAGGCTCCTCCATCCATGGGATTTTCCAGGCAAGAGTACTGGAGTGGGGTGCCATTGCCTTCTCCGAGGTTATATCTAACTTAAGTCAAACATCAAACCAGTTTAAGGAGTTGAATTTTATTGTGTGAAAAATATCTGATATATATTTTTCCTATAATTGAACACTCAGCAATGTTTTCCACTATCTACTAAATACCTGTACAATATATCCCTATAGCTTCTTAACTTTATGCATGTTTATACCTCTTAATCCCCTGCCCCTATTTTGCCCCTACCTCATTCTCTCTTTCCACTGGTAACCACTAGTTTGTTCTCTATATCTGTGAATCTGTTTCTTTTTTGTTATTTTCACTAGTTTGTTTTATATTTTAGATTCCACATATAAGTGCTAACATATAGTATTTGTCTTTCTCTGACTTAAAAAAAAAAATTTGTAATTAAATTTATTTGTAATTTCAGTGAAATCTCAGTGAAACTTTAAAAATATTTTCAAAGGAACTTCATCTGATCCTAAAACATGTCTAATATCTGCCTACCTAGCAGGAGAAACAGATTCGATTCCTGACTTGGGACGATCCTCTGGAGGAGGGCTTGGCAACCCACTCCAGTATTCTTGCCTAGGAATCCCATGGACAGAGGAGCCTAGCGGTCTATAGCCATGGGGTCGCAAAAGAATCTGACACAACTTAATGACTAAACAGCAAAACAGCAATAGCCAGTAATAATAATAATGAGATATTTGTAGTTTTAAAGCTGTAGCATCATACAGAAGTTAACAAATGTATCAAAGAAAATGATCTGTGTATGTATGGACCTTTAGATATTGATTCGAAAAAACACTATAAAAAGTCATTTTTCGACAAGCAGGGAATTTTAATGATGAACGGTATATTAAGGTGACCAAGGGATTATTGTGAAGTCTGATAATAGTATTATGGTTGTATTTTTTTTAAGTTTTTAGAGACTTTTACTAAAGCATGTAGGAATGAAATGACAAGATGTCTAGAATTTGCTTTAAAATGCTTTTCATTAGCACAGAAAAATAAAGAATGGGTAAAACAAATGTGGAGAAGTTTCATTAACTATTGAATCTTGGAGATTGATATTTAATAATTCATCATACTAGTCTATTTTTGTATTTTAGTGTATTTAAAATACACTAGTCTATTGAGTGTATTTAAATATTTCATAATAAAAACTTGTTAATGGCATTTCAAATCTTTGAGTAAAGGATTTACTCAGGAAATGGCATTATAGCAATTATTTGTGTATTTGGAAAAATATATAAAGTTAGATTTCTCCCTTCTGCCATATGCAAGGTAAATTTCAAAAGAATTAAAGACCTGAGTGCTAGACACAAGACTACTGAAAACTAAAAAAAAAAAGAATAAGAATATTTTTGGCATATTACAAATGGTTTCTTAAGTAAGACACAAAACCCAGAACCTATACAGTAAGATGATTGATGAATGTGACTACATAAAAGCTAAAACTTTCTGTAAAACAACAGGTTTTCTGAAAGTTAAGAGAAAGGCAATAGAATGGGAGGAAATATTTATGACATAAATAACAGAAAAAGGACTCATATCTAGAAGGAAATATATTTAAATAATAATAAAAAAATTAGAAAAATGAATAGAGGATATGAAATGATGCTCTATTACAGAGAAACAAAAATTGAAACAATGAGATAATCTTTTTAAAATTTCAAAGATTGATGGTATCCAGTGTTGGTGAAATGTAGAGAAATGTGCTCTTACACACTACTAGAAAAATAGGTACAGCCTCTTGTGAGCAATTTGGCAATGTCTATAAAAATGTACAATTTCTACTTTTATGTTTTTGCCTTAGATAAATATCCTCATGTGTTCAAAGAGTCATTGACTAGGTTGTTGTTGTTTTTGTTTAGTTGCAAAGTCTTGTCTGACTCTTTCGTGACCTCGTGCACAGTAGCCTGCCAGTATCCTTTGTTCATGAGATTTTTCAGGCAAGAATACTGGAGTAGGTTGCCATTTCCTTCTCCAGGGAATCTTCCTGACCCAGGGATTAAACCTGCATCTCCTGTGTTATAGGCAGATTCCTTACCACTGAGCCACCTGGGAAGCCCAGGTAGTTAGTACAGTAATATTTATAATATTGAGAAATTTGAAAACTCAAATGGCAGTAAAGTAAGAGCAAGTGAAGTATGATACAGTTGAATTATTGAATCAGTGGATTAGAGGATGATGTCTATTTGTACAAACACACAAAGGTTTCTTAGACACATTTGATAGATCTTATTATTTTTTAAAACTGGGCAAAGTTTATAGGAAATATGTATTAAACGGTTTGATAAAATGCAAGTAAATTGATGGGACAGTGGTTATCTTGAAGTAGGGAACACCTGGTAAGGTATGAAGCTACAATAGACTTTCTGCCATTTTGTATTAGTTGTTGTTTGGAAGCAGTGCTTTATATTCATGTCATTTTTAAGTTAAAGGTGTGCATATAAAAAAAATGCAATTCAAATAAGATTTATAGATTGTGCCAATGTCAGTTTCCTGGATTTTATCTTATACGGTAGTTAGACAGGTTTTTACTGTTGGGGAATCTGGGTGAAGAGACTCTCTGTCCTACTTTTGCAACTTCTTGTAAGTCTGTAATTACTTCAGAGCTTTTTAAAAATTTTTTCAAATAAATAAATGGAAACAAAGGTTAAAAAGGGAATCATGGAAACTTGTCACTAAAGTCTTTAAAATTATCTAGACGTTCTAGTCATTTAATAAGAGAAAAATAGAAAACAATTATCATTTTCCTATTTTCTTTAATAGGTTCTAGATGATCTGGAATGCCATGGAGTTTCAGTATCAGAACAAAACCGAGCAGAGTTGGAACAGAAAATAGATGAAGCTAAAGAAAATATTCGTAAAGCAGAGGTGAGGTGGGAGCTAGTTGTGGCGTTTAGCCCAGCTCCAGCAGTGTCACAGCCGCGATGTGGACCTTTAGAATCCAGTCTCTATACACTGACTGATTTGAAGGGTGATTCACCATCTGTGTCCAGAGTATTATTTTTAAATGTCTGTTTCATACAAGGTAGTACACATAACAAAAATACACTAAGCCCACTATGAAGGGTTTACAATCATGAAATATTAAATAGCAAAAGAATTAGGCCACAATAAAGATTAATAGTACAAAAACTGATCCATGTAAATTTAGTGCCAAGAGTTGATTAAGCAGACAAGGCAAAAAAAAAAGTTAAAGCATTTTAATCTTTCGGGGAGTCATGGAATCCTTTGAGGATTATATGACAGTATAAAACCCTCTCTACCACAGAAAAATACACATTTTATGTGTAGTGTTCAGAAGTTCGTGTACCATACACTAATATTCTGTGACCTAGAGAGGGACAAGTTGAGATGGAAAGAAAAGTTATTTGCAAAGGAGAAAGATATAGGATATAGTTGGCAGTTGGATTTGATTAGGATAGAAGATTTTTGTAAGAAAATGTGGTGCAAAGTAAGGAAAGTCATCACGGTTAAGACCAGTTCATGGAGGACCCCTGCTCATTTGTATTTAGTTACATATCCAATGCATCATAGTAAAGGGATATGGAAGTAGACATTTAAAAAAAAAGACTGAGTGTGCAGCCCTCAGTGAGAACACGTTCTTATTAGAAAGGCTGAAAGAATGCCCAAGATAGTTAAGACTCTAAAGCATAAGTGCCAAGAAGTAGTGGTCTACACATAAGGAAACCAAAGGGCACACAGATCGCTGTGGGATAAGTTATTAGGGCAGGTAATACAAAGAGGTAAAACTTATGATGGGCATTGACAGATGGAAAAGGGATAGCACAGTTTTGTGCCCTGCAACCTTAAGAGGCAGAGCTAGAACTAAAAGCAGAAGGTAGGAAGAAGGCAGATTTGAGCTTGCTACTGGGAAATACTTTCTAACAGTCAGATACACCCAGTGGCAGAATAAGTTGCCCAGGATCTAGTGCAGCAGTGTAAGTGTGTAAGAAGATTCTGTATAAGCATTTCTTGCATTGGATTGAGCATTAATCTAAACTAGTGATTTTCAAACACTCTCTCAGATCTCTAGATTTGAGGAAGTATTTCAGTGATTGAGGTGGGGCAAGGAGTAGGGGTTGGTAGTGAGCGGAAAGGCAGCATCAGCAAAGACAGGGAATATGAGTGTGTTTGTGATACCACCCATGGAAGTGATCTGAACCAGACAAGGCTTGCTGTCTACCTGGCCTGTAGAAGCCCCAGTAACCCCAGCTTGCCTTTTTTCCTAGCACATGACCCACAGCCTCCATAGTAAAGAGAGCAGAGTGAACAATAAATAGCCCTTTTCCTCACTGAATTCAAGGTCATGGCTAAACAGCTGCCCTAGAGTGCTGGCCAAGTATATTGGCAGGCTCTTGCCTAGTCTGAGAAACATGGGCTTGTGTAGAAGAGCTTTTCTTGTTTGATGTTTCTCCAAACTCTGGGTGAAGTCAATTTCAGAGTCTTGACAGGACAAGTCTCAGAAGTTTTCTGAAGGATGTGTTCTCTCTTGTATTTTCCATTTCCAGACTTTATCCGTAGTGTCACTATCTGGTACCCTACCTCCACCATGCCCTCCAGTAATAGCAGTAGTAGGTATCAGTCACACAAAGTCTGCATTTAGGTTGAATGACCTGTTATTTCCATGAATGTGCTAAACTGCCCTGTGTTTGTAAAGCTTAAAATATGAAGTGAGATTCACACAACAGAATGTCTCATCTCTCCTAATACTAGTATGTAAGTCTGTATTCTCAAAGATAACTTTTTTTTTTACCAGAAATATGAAATATTCTAAAAACCACAATGCCAGAATCATTATCTGTTTTTAATATCTGTGAAATGCAGTTAATCCTACCACTTGTATAAAACGATCTCTGACTTGATTTCCACTTATCAGTTACAAAAAATAATCCAGTTAAATTAGATGGCAAATATGAGGGTACTATTAGGGGATTATTTGCAGTATTGTCATGATGAGATTTTTGTATAGGCTGGACCATTAGAGCCTTCAGAGGAATTGACAGTAATAATTTCAATAGATTTCCTTTTTCTTTCTTCTGCCTGTATATCATTTGCATTGGATTTTCTCTTTCCATTCAGCAGTTACTTAATTATAAATACTGAAACAGAAGGGAGAAGAAACTAGTTAAAAATCCATTATATCCTTTATGTTTGGTGTTTAACTCCTACAACATGAATCCTACCCTCCCTTGTTGGTTAATCTGCTTTATCTAATCTTTTCTATATTGTGTTTCTATTTAGTGTTGCTAATTAGAATAGAAACCTTTATGGTACTCAGTAATAGATTAAAAAAATTTTCCAGTCATAAGAAATTGAAAATGTAAATGACCTGTGCTTTTCTAAAGAATAAGAATAGATTGCTATTTCCAAAGAACAGTATAATAGAGGTTGTGTAATGATTAAATAATTATTGGCTGGTTAATTTCAGGATGGACTCCTTGATTAGTTTAACAAACAATTAATGAGTGTCTGCTGTGTGCCAGATTCTGATGAATATACTAGACGTAAACTGATGAACAAAATTATTGTTACATTGTTATGATCTCTATGACTGCTAGCTGTGCTACTCTTTGTAGCCCCTAGTTTAAGAACCGAAATGAGGCAACAGCTGCTCAAATTAAAATTTAAAGAGTTTTCTTAATCTGGTATTTAGGTATTTGAATTTTTTGAAATGTCTTTTGTCATACAGATACACATTTCTTAATCTGACATGCTAGTGCTCAGTCACATCGGTCATGTCCGACTCTTTGCAACCCTATGGACCATAGCCCACCAGGCTCCTCTGTCCTTGTGATTTTTCTGGCAAGAATACTGGAGTGGGTTGCCACGCCCTCCTCCAAGGGATCTTCTGACCCAGGAATAAAACCTGTGTCTCCTGTGTGTTCTGCATTGCAGGCAAATTCTTTACTGCTGAGCCACCCATATCATACCCATTTTTAAGATAGCTTTTCAAGAAACTAGGAATTTTAAATGCCCTTTCGGGAAGCTGTACATGACTTGTGTTTCTTCAGGACACAATTCTCTTGTACTTGAGTAATTCAAAATTACAGTGTCACTTTTGTACTCAAAAACGGAAATGGTAAGACCTTTGCCATAATGCTATAAGAGAAGTATACAAACTTCAGTTGCATAAAATGTGAGGTCTCATTGTTGTTTAGTCACTAAGTTGTGTCCGACTCTTTTGTGACCCCATGGGCTATAGCCTACCAGGCTCCTCTGTCCATGGGATTTCCCAGGCAAGAATATTGGGATGGGTTGCCGTTTCCTTCTCCCAGGGATCTTCCCGAACCAGGGATCAAACCCGTGTCTCCTGCATTGCAGGCGGATTCTTTACCACTGAGCCACTTGGGAAGCTGCTCAGTCCTCATTGCTACAAGGTTAATGAAATGCTAAGGGTGACCCTGCTATAAAAACAAAATTTCCAATCATATATATCCAAATTTATATTACCTTCAGATTTGTTTATTGCAAGGTGATACTGTACTCTTATAATGTAGCATGTTGGTAGACATCTTAACTAATCACTTTCTTCAGTTTTTAATGTGAAAATTTTTCAAATGTACAAAAAAGATGAGTATTTTTCAACATGCTAAGTCAACTATTAATATTTTACAGTATAAAATTTATGAGTGTATTTCTGTGCTATAAGTTACAAGTTTAAAGGCCTGATCATAGTCTTATTTTAGGCAAGAATACTTTATAGATGATACTGTTTTTCATCATAGTATGTTTTTATCAAGTTTTCTCACAATTGATGCTAAGAATAGTCACTTTCAATTTAGGTGGTACTACCAAATCTTTCCACTGTTAAAGTTCTTTTTTCTTTTTCCATTGCAATTAACAAGTATTAGTCACCTCCAGTGGCTGCAAGTGAGTCTTTTTCTCCCTTTCTTAAGTATCGTTACAATGTCATCCTGGAATTTTAAAAATCAATTTTATTAAGGTATAATATACATAAAATGTAACCATTTCAAGTAAACATTTTGATGTGCTTTGACAAATGCATACCCCTATATATCTACCTCCACAGCCAAGATAGAAAATATTTCTGTCATCCCAAAAATTCTTTTGTGACCAGGCAACAAATGATCTGATGTCAGATAGGTTAGTTCAATTCCAACAACATGAATAATACATCACTTGATATTGTCCCACACATCACATATAAAGATCACCTCACACACTTTTACCAGCCTTACTTTTTATCATAATCTCAGTTTGATGAGTTGTTATGTATTCAAGTTCATGAATCTTTTCTTCTGTAGTTATAACCTGCTATTAAGGCTATCCTGTGAATTTTTATTTCATATATTACATTTTTAGGTCTATAAGTTTGGTTTGGTTCCTTATATCTGCCAGTTCACCCTTGTTTATTTTCATGATGTCCTTTTAGTCCTTAAGTATATTTATAAAAGTGACTTTAAAGTTCTCATCTACTCATTCTGTGATTTCTTACTCTCTACTGACTGATTTTTCCTTTGGTTGTGGCTTGTATTTTTCTCTTATTCAAATACTGAGTACTTTTTTTTGTTCACTGAATATAAGAAATAGTGACCGTTTGGCTATTGAGTGAGTGTCTGGATTCTCTTTTCCTCTGTTAAAGCCTGCTGAGTTTTATTTGGGCAGCCAGCTCAGTTTGATCTGCAGATCAGTTAGATCTGTTCAAGACTTATTTTTAAGCTTTGTTTAGATTGGTTTAGAATAGCCTTTCCAGTAGGTCTAGTTTAGCCTTATTACTAATGGATCTCCTTTCTGCCATTTCTTCTTATGCCTTGAGAATCCAACAAGGTCTCTGGTCTCTCAGCTCTGGCTGGATAGAACTGCAACATCTTTCAGCCCTATACAATCTCTGGGAGTTTTTCAGTTCACAGCTCCATGGTAGACATTCTTTCCACAGTACTTATTCTTTGTATCTCCTCATGGAGTTCCACTTTATGTACTTTCAATTTATTATGGATTTTTATTCGTTTGATGTATTTTTAATATTATAGTTATCCTACTTTAAGCCCCATATTGTCTAAATTTGGCCAGTGAGAGTCCATTTAAGCTAACTTCTGTGTCCTTTTCATATTACTCTTCTTAGTCTTTTAACATTAATTTGCTTTCTAGCACAGCAAGCTATCTTACTGCTGTTCAGTTGCTCAGTCATGTCCAACTCATTGCAGCCCCATGGACTGCAGCATGCCAGGCTTCCCTGTCCTTCACCATCTTCTGGAGCTTGCTCAAACTCATGTCCATTGAGTTGGTGATGCCATCCAATCTCACCCTCTGTCATCCCCTTCTCCTCCTGCCTTCAGTCTTTCCCAGCATCAGGGTCTTTTCTAATGTGTCAGGTGGCCAACATATTGGAACTTCAGCTTCAGCATCAGTCCTTCCAATGAATATTCAAGATTGATTTCCTTTAGGATTGACTATATTAATCTTCTTGCAGTCCGTGGGACTCTCAAGAGTCTTCTTAAACACCACAGTTCAAAAGCATCAATTCTTTGGTGCTTAGCTTTCTTTATGGTCCAACTCTCACATCCATACATGACTACTGGAAAAACCGTAGCTTTACTAGACGGACCTTTGTCAGCAAAGTAATACCTCTGCTTTTTAATTTGCTGTCTAGGTTGGTCATAGCTTTTCTTCCAAGGAGCAAGTGTCTTTTAATTTCATGGCTGCAGTCACCATCTGCAGTGATTTTGGAGCCCAAGAAAATAAAGTCTGTCACTGTTTCCATTGTTTCTCCATCTATTTGCCATGAAGTGATGGGACCGGATGCCATGATCATTTTTTGAATGTTGAGTTTTAAGCCAGCTTTTTCACTCTCCTCTTTCACTTTCATCAAAAGGCTCTTTAGTTCCTCTTCACTTTCTTCCATAAGGGTGGTGTCATCTGCATATCTAAGGTTATTGATATTTCTCCTGGCAGTTTTGTTCCAGCTTGTGCTTCATCCAGCCTGGCATTTCGCATGATGTTAGACAACAACTCTGCATAGAAGTTAAATAAACAGGGTGACAATGCAGCCTTCATGTACTCCTTTCCCAATTTGGAACCAGTCTGTTGTTCCTTGTCTAGTTCTAACTGTTGGATCTTGACCTGCATACAGGTTTCTCAAGAGGCAGGTAAGGTGGTCTGGTATTCCCGTCTCTTGAAGAATTTTCCAGTTTGTTGTGATCCACATAGTCAAAGGCTTTAGTGTGGTCAGTGAAGCAGAAGTAGATGTTTTTCTGGAATTCTCTTGCTTTTTCTATGATTCAGTGGATGTTGCCAATTGATCTCTGGTTCCTCTGTCTTTTCTAAATAACAGCTTGAACATCTGGAAGTTCTTGGTTCAGGTACTGTTGAAGCATAGATTGGAGGATTTTGAGAATTAATTACTTTGCTAGCATGTGAAATGAGTGAAAGCTATCTTAGGCTTGCTTTGTATTCTCTCTGCCCATATTTAGAATTAACCTTTTCTCCAAGAAGCCCTGATTTCTTTTAGTATATAGAATAATATTTAGATACCAAAGTCTAGGCTGTGAAGGTGCTTATTGCACCTGGTTTGTGGTATAGAAATAAATGGGAGTCATCTATTTCTTGGGCCTTTCTTTGTGGTTTAGAGCTAGGAATTTTTTTAGAATCGTGAGTTTGTACTGATATTTTCAGTTAAAATTTAAAATTGGAAAGATTTTATTAAACTTCTTTGGGTTTTATGTGTATATCTTTTATTTTATATTGAGATTTTTAGTTCCTATATTATCATGATATTTTATTTTCTTTATTCTACATATGTATTAAATAGTTTCTAAATTTAAATGCAAATATTAATAATACTACAGAGTGACATTTAAGATCTCTTGGAATTCTTCTTGAATGTAGGCTATATCTCTTCAAGGGTGTCTGCTTCTGATAATAAGGGACTAGCTTATATCCTCTTTTAGATAACAATTACTAATCTAATCTAGGGTAAAAATATTTAAAATACCTATTTGGTAGAACTGGAAAATGCCCCAAAGCATATAAGAACTTGAGAGGAATAGACTCTTCAAAGAATGGGACTATACTTGGTGGCATTTACATTTTACAGCTCTTCCTGAAGGGCTGTACAACTAAGATTCAAGCAGAGAGCCTCAGCCTCACTGGCTTGAGCTGGGACGTCAGGGAGTTCTCAGATTTGCATATAAATAGCCATCCAAATCCTTGGCCAAACCTAAATAGACATGTGGAACAGAAACTCCAAGGAACTTGGCAAGAAACAACAGCTAGAAGGGCCCCCCCACCACCCCCCCCAAAAAAAATGAGCATAAATTTCAGCTGTTGTTCATCACAGGGAAGCAATGCTAATCATTAGAAAATGGAAGTGATTATATTAATATCAGACAAAATAGGTGGCATAAGAAATGTTAAGAGAGATGATGATTCATAATGATGAAAAAGAAGTACAGTTCATCAAAACAATCCTAAATGTGTTTGTAGCTAATAATAGTTACAGAATAGTTCATGTAAAAACTGACAACAAAATGAAAAATAAACACATCTATAATCGTAGTTTGAGACTTCAGCCTTCCATTCTGTAGTTGATAGAACAAGGAGCTAGAAAATTAGTAAATATATAGAAGACTTAAATAACACATGAGCCAACTTTACCTAATAGACATTTATAGAACCCTCCACTCCACAGGAGTAGAATATACTATTATGTTCTTTTAAAGTAGACATGGAGAAATTCCCTGGTAGTCTAGGGGTTAAGACTTTGTGCTTTCACTGCTGGGGGCCTGGGTTCAATCCCTGGTCAGGGAACTAAGCTCCTACAACCCATGAGGCCTGGACAAAAAAAATAATAATAATATAAATAAAGTAAATAGAGAATATTTAGCAAGACCATAGACTATACCACAAACCCATGTCACTGAGTCTTAAAGGATGTTATGTGGAGTATGTTCTCTGACCCATCAGAATAAAATTAGAAAGCAGTAACAGAAAGATATCCCAGATATTTGGGAATTAAATTATTTAAGTACAGTAATTTGTTGTTGCCCTTAGGGAAAAAAAAATCCAGCTTAATGGCAAAAACAACAATGATTTATTGTCTTTCATCATCTGGGTTTTGTCTGTGTAGTTCTTCCCATGATTTGTCCATGATTACTCAAAGAGCTGCACACAGCTAAAGGACTAGGTCTTTTTTCCATATGGCCCTCCATCCTCAAATAGGCTAAACAGGTCTTCCCCACATAGTGGAGGCATATACCAAGAAATCAAGTCCTAGTAACACTCTTATCAAGCCTCTGCTTTTATCAGATTTGTATATGTTCCATTGGCCAAAAAGATAATCATATGGACAAGGCCACAGTCAATGTGGGAGGGGATGCATGGAGACTCCCACGTTTCATTGGATGTAACCTTTTACCGCAATTGATATGACCTTGGTTAAATCATTTTCTCACCTATTCAGTAGAGTTTGTGATATACATTATCAGGCTTGTTGTATGAATTAAATGAAATAGTATAATTATATAGTACCTAGTATATATGATAAAAGTTGTTTGGGGGTGAGGAGGGGTTTAAGATACCAAAAGTAATTGAGTGGCAAATGGTATTATCTACCAGTATTCATTTCCTGCTGTATGCACTGACGTAAATAGTAGGGTTACAAATAGACACAGTTATTATCCTTAGAGAAATGATATTTTGAATATAAGTTAATTAAGCCCAAATTAGGTTTACAGATTTTGTAACTGTCAAAAAGTTTCATAAACTCAACCATGGTGTGACACTTGGATACGTGTATGTTCAGTTTTACATTAAAGTTGGTTAATTGACAGTGTTAATACACCAAGGTTATATATCTTAAAAGATCTGACTTTTTAAAACATCATTTTAAAAAGCTCTATCTTTTTACAAGTTTTAAAGATGATTTGGTCAAGCAGTGTTTGGAATGCCATCCAGTTTCAGAGAGCGATGCTCTGCAGAATTTTAATCAATTGGCAGATCATCAAAATGCACTTGAAAACACTGCAAAGTTCTGCTTTTAAATAGTTGTTGAAATATAAACAGTTGGAACTCTGAAGAAAGGCTAACATAGTTTATTCTGGAACTGCAGTCTAAGTTTGCAAATACCATGTTCTTTAATTGTTTGGCAAAGTACCGACAAAAATAAATCTTATGAAAACTAGACTACTTAGATTTGAGAAAATAGAATATACTGATCTCTCTTACGTGTGTGTGTACATGTGTCTTTTTCTCCCTCTCTTTCTTTGTATTTTCTTTGCTTCTCTGCTTTAGCAGTTAAATGACTTACAGTTATAATTTCCAAAAAGAGGTTTGTTAGTTTACTCATTTTTAAAAAACATTTCATTGCCTATATTAGTTTAAAATACATACTAGAATGGTTCTGAGACTACCAGATATCCACATGGAAAAGAATGAAGCTGGACCCTGACCTCACACCATATACAAAAATAAACTCAACTCAGAATGATCAAATACCCATGAAACAGTTAAAACTATAAAACTCTTATAAGAAACATGGGGATTAACCTTTGTGACCTTGAATTAATTTCTTCGATATGACACCAAAAACCCAAGCTACAAAAGAAAATAAATAAATTGGACTTAATCAAAATTTTAACTTTTATGTTTCACTGTTAAGAAGTGAAAGACAACCCATAGAATGGGGAAAAATATTTGCAAATCATTGCAGATGGTGACTGCAGCCATGAAATTAAAAGATGCTTGCTTCGTGGAAGAAAAACTATGACAAACCTAGACAGCATATTAAAAAGCAGAAAATAAAAAAGTAGAGACATTACTTTGCTGACAAAGTTCCATCTAGACAAAGCTATGGTTTTTCCAGTAGTCATATATGGACGTGAGAGCTGGACCATAAAGAAAGCTGGGTGCCGAAGAGTTAAGGCTTTTAAACTGTGGTGTTGGAGAAGACTCTGGAGAGTCCCTGGGGCTGCTAGGAGATCAAACCAGTCCATCCTAAAGGAAATCAGTCCTGAGTATTCATTGAAAGGACTGATGCTGAAGCTGAAACTCCAATACTTTGGCTACCTGATGTGAAGAGCTGACTCATTGGAAAAGACCCTGAAGCTGGGAAAGATTGTAGGCAGGAGGAGAAGGGGACAACAGAGGAAGAGATGATTTGATGGCATCACCGACTCAATGGACATGAGTTTGAGCAAGCTCCAGGAGTTAGTGATGTACAGGGAGGCCTGGCGTGCTGCAGTCTGTGGGGTCACAGAGAGTTGGACACGCTGAGCTACTGAACTGACCTGATTTGCAAATCAGATATCTAATAAGGGACTTTTTATCTAAAATACATAAAAAGGCTTACAATAAAAAGACAAAGACACAATAAAAACAGTAAAAAGACAACCCAACTTTAAAATGGACAAAAGTTCTGAATAGACATTTTTCCAAAGAAGATATACAGATGATTAATAAGCACATGAAAAGATGCTTGACATCGTTAGTCATCAGGGAACAAATCAAAACCAGAGTGAAATGCCACTTCATACCAACTTCGATGGCTAGAGTCAAAACTGGCAAACATTAGCAAGTGTTGCCAGGATGTGAAGAAATGGTAATCCTCATACCCTGCTGGTGTGATCATTAAGTGAGATAGCTGCTTTGAAAAACAATTTCCCCAGATGGTCAAACATACTGTGACTTTATAACTAAGTACGTCCAGTCCTAGGTATATATCTACAAGAAATGAAAACATAGGTCTACAGGAAAACTTGTACACTGATGTATAAGTTGTATACAAATGTTCATAGCAACATTTTCATATTAGCTGAAAAGTTGAAACAACCCATCAACTGACAAATGGATAAACAAAATGTGTTATATCCATGCAATATCCATAAAAAGGAATGAAATACTTATACATGTTACAACATGGATGGACTTTAGAAATATTATTCTAAGTAAGAGAAGCCAGACAGCAAATATTGTATGGTTCTATTTATATTAAATGTTCAGAATAGGCAAATCTAAAACCTGGGTTGAGAAGATCCCCTGGAGATGGGAAAGGCCACCCACTCCAGTATTCTGGCCTGGAGAATTCTGTGAACTGTACAATCTATGAGGTCGCAAAGAATCCGACACGACTGAATGACTTTCACTTTCTTTCATAGAAAAAGACAGTAGGTTAGTGGTTCCAGAGGCTACAGAGAATAAGGGATAGGGGAGCAATAGCTAAAGGACATGGCAGGGATGTGGGGAGGTTTGGAGGTGATTAAACTGTTCTAAAACTGTGGTGACAGTGCTATAGTTAAAATGGATAACCAACAAGGATCTACTGTATAGCACTAGCACAGGGAACTCTGCTCAATATTATGTAACAACCTAAATGGGATAGTAATTTGAAAAAGAATAGATAATGTATATGTATATCTGAATCACTTTGCTGTATACCTGAAACTGTCACATTGTTAAATAACTGTACTCCAATTTAAAATAAAAAGTTAAAAAATAAATAAAAGAAAGTTGTGATAATTGCATATATCTGTGAATATGCTGTAAGTCAAGTGTATTATATAATTTAAATGAGTAAATTATATGTGCACTTTATCTCAATAAAGTTGTTACTAAGAAAAAATTATTAGAAGAAACAGATTTTTGCAAGTCTGTTTACCAAGTAGTGTGCCACAAGCCAGAATCTTTAATTACTGTATATTAAGGTCTGTGTGATATCCAAACCACTGAATTGTGTACTTTAAAGTGACTAATATGGTTAATCTTATATAATATGAATTTTTATCTCTCTCTCTCTTTTTTTTTTTCTTTGGCTGCCCCATGTGGCATATAGAATCTTCGTTTCCCAACCAGGGATCAAACTTGTGCCCCCTGCAGTGGAAGAGCGGAATCTTAACCACTGGAGTGCCAGGGAAGTCTCACTGTGCAAAACTTAGAAATACAAAGTAAATTTAGCAATGAGAGCTCAGTGAAAGAAGTCAGAGCTCAGATTCTTTTTGATACCAACTCCCTTAGCAGACAGTCCAGAGAATGATCAAAATTGTATACTGTAAGGGCTCAGTGAGCACACTTGTTTGTCCAAGAGTCCCATAGAAGGCCATCCAGTGAAGGTTCTCAAAATTATCTCAATGGTGCCTTCAAATGTTGAGGAAGACACCACCACTCTTAATACGAAGAACAGTGAGGCTGAGTTTACTACTTGCTAAAGCAAAAAAAGAATGATATTTACAAAATATAATCTCTCTGACAAAGTAGAACTGATGCAAAGGGTTTTGAGAAGTGTGGGTTTCAGGGACTGGCAGATTTTCAAAACTGGAAATGTACTACATACTTGCACACCACTTTTAACTGGTGTGTAGAGATAGGACTTCCCTAGTAATTGGTAGGGAAGGAGGTCTATTCTTCCCTAGACAGTGAAGAATCCGTCTGCAATGCAGGAGACCTGGGTTTGATCCCTGGGTTGGGAAGATCCCCTGGAGGAGGGCATGAGAGCCCACTCCACTATTCTTCCCTGGAAAATCCCCACAAACAGAGGAGCCTGGCGGACTACAGTCTATGGGGTCTCAAAGAGTCAGACACAACTGAGTGACTAAGCACTAGCACACAGAGATTGGTGGACTGTTGGAAGCAGGAGTGGAAGCTTGACTGCTGATGCTTACTGGAGTGAGGCTGTGGTTGACTGGCTGCCTTGCCGAAGCGAGGGACTGTCATTGATTGGCTGACTTAGAGGCATGGCTACTGGGCAAAGCAGTTACTGTTTGATTGGGACAGGTTTGAAGTAATTCTATGATTACTTGCTTATGGCTTGGAACAAGAGCTAAAGAATGGGCAGTGTTTCCTTTTCTTGAATTTGGAGCATAGAAACTTCTTTTATTCCTCAACATCTCCTGTTTCTGATAGCTGCATTAGAATCTAATTTAAAATCTTTACTCAGTAGGCAGTCAGGAATCACGGGTGTTTTTAAGTAGAGAGGTGACTGATGAGATCGTTCCTAGACTTGTAAAAGGTGGATTATAGAGGAGAAGAGAAAGTCCAGGAAATGGTTTAGAAGGCTGTTGAAAATGTTAAACTTTAGAATGTTCTGAGGCATAGCCTTATTAACAGGAGAGGAAAGCAGACTTTATGTTGCATTAACATCTTCCTTTTCCTTCCCGGTTACCACTCTCTCTCTCTCTCATCAAGTGAAAAATTAACATCTATGCCAAGGAAGAATTACTAGTGAATATCAAGATTGTCCTAATTACTAAATCAGGAATAACTTTAAAGCAATTAATTTGAGGAAAGAATGCTTTGCTTTCTGACCATTTTCTTGGTTCTCTTAGATAATTAAGTTGAAAGCTGAAGCCCGACTGGACCTACTAAAGCAGATTGGCGTTTCTGTCGACACATGGCTAAAGAGTGCAATGAACCAAGTGATGGAAGAACTGGAAAATGAGCGATGGGCCCGCCTTCCTGCAGTGACTAATAATGGAACCTTACACTCGGTACAGTTTCTCTTGAATATGATGGGCTAACTCCACTAAAGGATGCTCTCCTATGACTGTGTAACCAAACTTGATAATAGCCAAAATTTTAAAGAAAAAGTAATGGATTTTCTAATGGTTTGTGGTTTTTTCCTTTAGTCTATCACTAATTGAGTTAAACTTAGTGTAGGAAAGAAAGAGAGAAGAAAAGAATAGTACTTTTTAAAAATGTGCATTATATAGTGACAAAATATTATCACTAGTAGATTTATCATTATCCCATTCATAAAAGTAGGTATATTTCTTATCCGGAGGTAGCAGGATAAAAATTTTAGTCGAAAGTTTCCAGAGTTTTCAGAGGTCTTCTTCAGTGTAAATGAAAATAAACATCCGGAGCATTGTAAACAGTGTTAAAGAAGGGAAAGGAACACAGTCTATGACTTAGTCTGTTCAGTTCACAAGGACTGTCACACTCTGCTCACAGTCTCTTTCTTTCATCAACGAGACAGTGCTACAGGTATAGGTTTATGAATAAGGCCAGAACTCGTGCTTAAGTTTTCTTACTTCAGGTTAAGAGTGTTCTCCACTCTGATGTCATCCAGTTCAACTATGGTTTTTCATCCTGGAAATCTGAGTATCAGAAAAGTTCAGTGATTTGCCTGATATTACATAGGTGGATATATAATGCCTTGCTGGTCAAACTATTTTTTCCTGCTATCTCCCTACCCATTATTCTCTCTCATCCAGTTTATTTCCATATGGCATTTATTACAATCTGTGTTTGTCTTCTTGTTTTATTTTATTTATCATCTATCTTCTTCCCTGAAATGCAATTTCCATGCCTACCTGGTTCACTGTTCTGCACAGCAGAGTGTCTGGCACATGTCAGTACAAAGTGAATGAATCAACAGATAAATGGAATAGTGTGTGTGCTCAGTCTCTCAGTCATGTCTGACTCTTTGCAACCCCCTAGACTAGCCCCCTAGAGTAGCCCACCAGGCTTCTCTGTCTATGGAACTTTCCAAGCAAGAATACTGGAGTGGGTTGCCATTTCTTACTTCAGGGGATCTTCCCAACTCAGGGATCAAACCTGTGTCTCTTTGTCTCCTGCACTGGCAGGTGGATTCCTTACCTCTGCACCACCTGGGAAGCCCAGATGGCATAGCAGCAAACTAAAACTCTAATCTCCTGACTTTCCACTATATCCATAATGCCTCTTCATATTTGTGCCCTTCAGATAAAAGGAATTGAGCTAGAGAAAGCGGCCATAGTTTAAGAACATTCCTGGAAGTTTTGTCAGTTTTTTCACATGGCATTCTGACTTTCTAATGAGAATACGCTTGTACATTTAAAGAAGATTGTGAGTGTATGTGCATTTTAAGGAAAAGCAATCTACCGAAGGCTTATTTTTATTTCAATATTAATGGTAATCCAGCTGGGGAAAATAAGTACATATCACCTATTTGACGTTGGAGTTAGAAGAACTTAGCCTGTTTCAAATACAACCGAGTTGCTCTGTCTCATGGAATGTCTCTTCCCATTTCGTCTTTTTAAAAGCCACAACTTCCATCTAATTCATGTTATTCTGTTTAACAAAGCTTACAATGATAACAAATTCCAGATACATTCTTGCTTTTGGCTTCTTCAACAGTACTTACTGTTGGCAACTTATCAACCCCATGGTTTTCCTCAGACTAGCATCTTTTCTATCAACTGGGCAGGCATTTATCCCTATGTGCCCACTTCCTGGGCAAATTGGAGATGAACAAGACTTGGTGTTTCTCCTCAAAAAGCTTACACACTGGTAGAGCAGACAGACTTCTATGGATCTTAATGATACATGGAAGTGTATGACTGAACTATTGTGTAGCAAACTTGAACTTGATAACTACTAACTCCTTAGCACATATTGGAAAAAGTCTCTGGATTTCAGAAATTCTAAGATACCCTCCAGCTCCAAAATCTCATGGTTTTGTAAAATTGTATCAGAAAAACTTAACATATCTTATTATTGCATTTCACTTTATTGTGCTCACAAACAATCGCATTTTTTAACAAATTAAAGGTTTCCTTTTTCATTTTACATTTGTTATGGTGATCTGTGATCAGCTATCTGTGATGTTACCACTGTAACATTTTGGGACACCACAAATCCCACCTGTTAATTGATGAATTTTTGTGTGTTTTGACTGCTTCCCTGACTAGACTTTCCTCTGTCTCTCTCTGTCTCTTCTGGCCTCCCTATTCCTAGAGATGCAACCATATTGAAATTAGGCTGATTAATAATCTATAGAGTGGTCAGGTGAAAGGGAGAGTTGCACATCTCTCAGTCTGAATCAAAAGCTAGAAATGATTGAGCTTAATGAGAAAGGAACATCAAAAGCCAACATAGGCCAAAAGCTAGACCTCTTGAGCCAAATGTTTGGCCATGTTATGGATGCAAATGAAAAGTTCTTAAGGGAAATGAAAAGTACTACTCCAGTGAATATGTGAGTGATAAGAAAGAAAAAAAGCTTTATTACTGGTAGCAAGGAAGTTTTAGTGGTCTAGATAGATGATCAAACCAGCCACAACATTCCATTAAGCCAAAGCTTAATCCAGAGCAAGGCCCTAACTGTTTTCAATTCTATGAAGGCTGAAAGAAGTAAGGAAGCTGTAACAGAAAAGTTGGAAGCTAGCAGAGGTTGGGTCATGAAGTTTAAGGAAAGAAACTGTCTTTGTAACATATAAGTGCAAGGTGAAGCAGCAAATGCTGATGGCGGAAGCTACAGCAGGTTATCCAGAAGATCTAGCTAAGATCATTAATGAAGGTAGTCACACTGAAAAATAGATTTTCAATGTAGACAGAATAGCTTTGCCATGGGAAAAGATGTCACCTAGGACTTACAGAGATAGAGCGAAGGCAATGCCTGGCTTCAAAGCTTCGAAGCACAGGCTGACTGTTTTGTTAGGGGCTAAGGAAGCTGGTGACTTTAAGTTGAAGCTGGTGCTCATTTACCATTCTGAAAATTCTAGGGACTTTAAGGCAATGGCACCCCACTCCAGTACTCTTTCTTGGAAAATCCCACAGACGGAGGAGCGTGGTAGGCTGCAGTCCATGGGGTTGTGAAGAGTTGGACACGACTGAGTGACTTCCCTTTCACTTTTCACTTTCCTGCATTGGAGAAGGAAATGGCAACCCACTCCAGTGTTCTTGCCTGGAGAATCCCAGGGATGGTGGAGCCTGGTCTATGGGCTGCCGTCTATGGGGTCACACAGAGTCGGACACGACTGAAGCGACTTAGCAGCAGCAGCAGGGACTTTAAGAATTATGCTAAGTCTACTCTGCTATGCTCTGTAAATGGAACAAAACCTGGATGACAGTGTATCACTTTACAACATGTCTTTATGAATATTTTATACCCACTGTTTAAGATCTACTACGCAGTCTTCCCTGGTGGCTCAGTGGTAAAGAATCTGCCCTGCCAATGCAGGAGACAGGGGTTTGATCCTTAGTTTGGGAAGATGCCACATGCCGCAGAGCAACTAAGCCCATGAGCCACAACTGCTGAGCCCATGTGCTGCAGCTACTGAAACCTGCGTCCCTGGAGCCTGTGCTCTGCAACAAGAGAAGCCACCACAATGCAAAGCCCTCCCACTGCAGCTAGAGAGCAGCCCCTGCTTGCCACAACTAGAGAAAAGCCCATGCAGCAACCAAGACCCAGCACAGCCAAAAAAACATAATTTTTTTTTTTAATTTTAAAAGAATTACTACTCAGAAAAAAAGATTTCTTTGCAAATATTACTGTTCATTGGCAATGCACCTGGTCACCCAAGAGCTCTGATGGAGATGTTCAATGAGATTCATGTTGTTTTCATACCTGCTAATACAATATCCCTTTGGTAGCCCATGGATCAAGGAGTAATTTTGATGTTCATGTCTAATGACTTAAGATATACATTTCATAAGTCTGTAGTTGCCTTAGATAGTTATTCTTCTGATGCCTCTAGGCAGAGTAAGTTGAAAACCTTTTGGAAAGGATTCACCATTTTAGATGCCACTTAGAACACTCATGATTCATGGGAAGAGGTCAAAATATCAATATGAACAGGACTTTGGAAGTTGATTCCAGCCCTCATGGATGACTTTGAGGGATTCAAGAATTCAATGGAGGAAGTAATGCAAGAGTAGTAGTAATAGCAAGAGATCTAGAACTAGAAGTGGAGCTTCAAGATGTGACTGATTGCTGCAATCATGTAATAAAACTTCAATGGATTAAGAGTTACTTCTTATGTATGAGCAAAGAAAGTGGTTTCTTGAGATGGAATTTACTCCTGGGGAAGATGTTGTGAAGACTGCTGATGTAACAACAAAAGGTTTAGACTATTACATGACCTTAGTTGATAAATCAGGGTTTAAGAGGATTGCCTCCAGTTTTGAAAGTTTTACCGTGGGTAAAATGCTATCAAATAGCTTTGCATGCTACAGAGAAATAGTTCATGAGAGGAAGAGTCAATCAGTGCCACAAACTTCAGTGTTATCCCATTTTAAGAAATTGCCATGGACACCCCAACTTTCAGCAGCCACCACCTTGAGCAGTCAGTATCCATCAACATCAAAGCAAGACCTTTTTACCAGCAAAAAGATTATGACTCACTGAAGACTGAGATGATAGCATTTTTTGGCTATGAAGTATTTCTTAATTAAGGCATATAAATTTTTTAGACATACAGTATTGCATGCTTAATAACTACAGTATAATGTAAACATAGATTTATGTGCATAGAGATCAAACCAGTCAATCCTAAAGGAAATCAGTCCTGAATATTCATTGGAAGGACTGATGCTGGAGCTAAAGCTCCAATACTTTGGTCACCTGATGCATAGAACTGACTCATCGGAAAAGACCCTGATGCTGGGAAAGATTGAAGGCAGGAGGAGAAGTAGACGACAGAGGATGAGTTGGTTGGATGGCATCACTGACTGGATGGACATGTGTTTGAGCAAGCTCCAGGAGTTGATGATGGACAGGGAAGCCTGATGTTCTGCTGTCCATGGTGTCACAAAAAGTCATAGATGACTAAGCGACTGAACTGAACTGACTTTACTGTGGTGGTCTGAAACCAAACCCACAATATCTCCAAGGTATGCTTATACCAGCTCGAAAAATGGGAGAGAAGGAAATGCCATTTGGGATAGTCTTTAAAGAAATTTAGCAAGAGATAAAGGAAGGCATCTGAGTATGAAGGAAGGAAATGAAGGAGATGTCCCTAGTATAGTATCTGGCAGTAAGTAGTACAGACTGGCTATAAGTGTTGAATAAATCGATTATTTTTGACAACTGTCCCGAAACATCAGCTCATCTAGAGACATGTCGTATCCTCTGTGAAAGGAGCATTTTGCAATCCCATTCCACTCTTTCTTCCCTCTAGTCACTCTTACAGAACCTGTGTTTTCTCAGTTTCAGCTGAGGGATGTATTTTGTGGATGCTCTACTATCAGTATAAATAAGGGAAAGATGTAAGCATAAAATAGTTTAATGAAGTCCCAATATTTATTTAACCTGATTTTAAATGACAACCCTGAAATAACTTGGAGGAATTTGTAGCTCTTCACGCTGACAGCTAGCTGGAAAGGAACAGAGAGTAGAAATACACATTCGGGGGCCAAATGATTTCTTCCATTACAGATGCCAGCAAAAGCATTAATCATCAGGTTTAGAATTCCCTTTCTTCTGGAAAACATAGTTAATAGTACTATTAGACATTAATAATGTAAAGTGCCCTATAGAGATAAATATTTTTAAAAACGTATATTGTTTATCTTATAGAATAAGGAAGGGACTATACTTTCTTGAGTATTAACTCTTTGCCTTCTGTATTATGCTGTGGTGCAGAATATAGGAATAGGAAGGGAAAAAATCACAATATAGCAACATTTTTTAATGGAGGGCATTCTACTGGTATAACTGTTCAGTTGATGATTAATCAGACCCTGCCTACAGTCTCCTATGATTGGATTGCTGCCAGTGACCCAGTCACCCCTTCTGTCACTTATCCCTTCTCATTTTCTTGCCTTCTCTTATTCAGAAACCCATACCCAGTTTAAAACCTAATTTTGAAATTATATTAATTATAGAATAGAAAAATTATATAACTAGATAACAAAAAATTAGGAAGTATGGCAGAGAAGAAAATAAAGAAAGCGCCATCCTTATAACAACACCGTTAGCAACTTAATTGAATTCCTTCCTCTTTCTACTATTCCTTTTTTGAACACCTGCATCATAATAAGGTTAATTTTGGATATTTTTATCTAACATTCCCTATTGATGGATGACCTTCATAATCATCCTTTTAATGTCTGTGTAATATCCCATCAGGAATGCATTTACTTAACTCTTTGTGTTTAGTATTTGGCTTGCCTCCACATAGTCTAAATAACACTCTTTAAAACATTTTTACACATTTTTCCATACCGGGGATTTTTTTTCTGTAAGTTAGAATCTTAGAATTACTGAGTCAGAGATTCTTAGTTTGAGGTTGGTTTATTTTTGTTCTTTCTGTCTGTTGTTTTTTCCCCTCTAGATTTTCAGACTGTAGCTGACAGTGTTTACATGACTTCCTTGTTTTCAACCACTTCCCCCAACTACTATGCCAAGGCATCCTGACATTTACTCTGTTGGGAAGCATCCCTAAGTATATGAGCATTTCACAGAGTTGCATAGAAATAAGTTCTAGGTCTGTTCATTATGAAGATCATGCTCAGTATGTGTTTGAAAGGCAAGAGTAAAGATTTTAAACCTTTAGGATGCTACTTTGGTTCCCATCTGCCTCAGTAATGCCTTATAGTCCTTGCATCCAATGGGCTTTGTTTTTATAACGCAGAAACCTGTTTGTTGGCTTGAGCTAAATCCCAAGGAAATGAACAATGGATTTTCATGATGAGAGAAATGTAAACTATAGAAAATAATGGAATACACCTACAAAAATCTTCAGTTGCTTTTTTATTTACAGTATTTCCAGATGGGCATTCACCTTTTTACTTGACTAAACTCCATACTAAAAATGTCCACACTTTTAATGAAACTGACATTTTAGGTTCCCAGTAGGATCAGTTTAATTCAATTCAGTAAGCACGTATTGAGCCTTCACTGCTCATGAGACCCTTTGCCAGGGGCTGGAAATTATCTAGCTGCATATAATGACTGTTGGGTTGGTGTCCACAGATCAAGAGAACCAGTGTCACATACTGACAGCCAAGACCAAAGATGGGCATTGAAAAGCTAGAGCATTTCACTTCTAAGAGAAGTATCTCTAGCTGTTTTATGTTCTTTGACTTTCTCCATAGCCATAACAAGTAAAGTGCTTGACACAGGTCCTAACACATGATACATGTTCAAAAATATTAATCTGAACTTTAAGCAGTTTATTCCAGTTCTACCAACTAAGCTAAAAATACTACCGAAAAGAGGGTATTCACTTTGGTAAATCGTCTGTTCTGTACCAGGTACCATGTCAGGCACATTCATATATTATTTTAATTAATGATCACAACCATCCTGAATGTATTTACAGATGAGAAGGTAGAAGAATTAACGATCTTGCCCAGCAGCACACAGCTAGTAAGTGGAGAGAGCTGGGATTAGAACCCAAATATGTCTGCCTCTAAAGCCCTGCTTTTTTTTCTCACTCCTTGGATGACTCTTTATTCCTCTAACCTTTTTTGTGATTCATTTCAATTGCTGTATCTTTTCTTTTTTCATTTCTTGTTTTAAGCATCTGGTGAATTATCGACTGCCCTATTTTGATGTAATTAATGGTCTTATAGCATCTTCAAGTACTGTGCAACCAGTTGTCATTAAAATTCCCAAGCTTTATTATTCTTAACAGTTTTACTGAAGTATAATTGAAATACAATAGATAACACATATTTAAAAACATACACTTTGACCTCTTTCATACAGCATAATTATTTTGAGTAGCATCCATGTTGTTACATGTCAGTCTTTTAATTGCTGAGTTATATTCTGTTGTATGAATATACCACAAAATTTGTTTATTCATTCACTCTGATGATGGGCATTTGAGTTGTTTGGAGCTCTTTCAGGTAAAACTGCTGTGTGTCTGTTTTAGCTGGGTCATGTAGTGGCTATATGTTTAATATTTTAAGTAACTCTCAGGCTATTTTCCAAAGTGGTTGTACCATTTTACATTCCTATCAATGGAGTACTAGTGTTCCGGTTGTTCCACTACCTTGCCAATAGCTAGTATGGTCAGTCTTTTTAATTTTAGATATTTTAATAGATGTGCAGTAGTGTATCATTATCATTTTAATTTGCATTTCACTAATAATGTTGAGCATCTTTTCACATGCTTGTTTTCCACATGTATATCTTCTTCAGTGAACTATCCATTCAGATCTTTCAGGCATATTTCATTAGGTTGTTTGTTCTCTTTTTATTGTATTTTGAGAGTTCTTTTTATACTCTGGATACAAATCTTTTATCAGATAGATGATTTATGTAATTTTCTCCTAGTCTGTACCTTGTCTTTTCATTTTCTTAACAGTATCTTTCAAAGAGCAGAAGTTTTTTGGTGAAGTCCAACTTACTTTTTTTTCTCTTTCACAGACCATGCTGTGATATAACCAGTAAACCTTTGTCCAACCCAAAGTCATAAAGATTTTCTTGTATGTTTTATAATTTTAGGTTTTACATTTAAGTTTGTGATTGTATGAGTTAAGAGGAGTGAGTACAATTCTTTTTTCTTGTTGTTGTTGAAAAGACTGTCATTTCTCTACTGAAATGCCTTTACATCTTTGTCAAAAATCAACTAACCATATATGTATGGGTCTGTATTTGGACCTCCTATTCTGTTTCATTGATCTATTTGCCTAGCTTGATGACAGTGCTGCTGTGTCTTAATTATTGTAACTTTTAAGTCCGGAAGTCAGGTAAAATCTTCCACCTTTCTTCCTTTTCAAAATTGTTTTGGATATTCTCATTCCTTTGCTTTTCCATATAAATTTTATTTTTTTTTTCATATAAATTTTAAAATTGGTTTTCTACCAGAAAAACCTACCAGAATTTTTTCATTAGGATTACAGTGAATTTGTAGATCAGCTTGAAGATACTTGATATCATAACAATATTGAGTCTTTCAATTGTCTTTCACTTCTCTAAGCAGTGTTTGATAGTTTTCAGTGTGTAGATGTTGTACATCTTTTGTCAGACTTATCTCTAGTTCATAGTTTTTGATGCTGTCCTAATAGTTTTTATTCCAACTTCTGATTTTTCATTACTAACATATAGAAATACAACTGATTTTTGTATATCGATATTGTATCCTACAACATTGCTAAACTCATTCATTAGTTTTTTTTTAATGTAGATTTTCTATATAGATAATCATGTAACCTCTATACAAAGACAGTTTTACTTCTTCCTTTCCAATTCAAAATGCCTTTTATCTCCTTCTATGCTTACTTCCCCCCCACCCCCCCCTTACTGTAACAGCTCCAGTGTCCAGTACACTGCTTGAATAGAAGTGGTGAGAACCAACATGATGTTCTTGCGTTGTTCCCAAACTTAGGGAGAAAGCATAGTCTTTCACCATTAAGTATGATGTTCACAGTAGGATTTTTGTAGATGCCCTTTCCCATGTCAAGGAACTTTCCTCCATTTTTTGTTTAGTTTACTGATAGGAATGGATGTTGAAGTGAAGTGTTCGTTGCTCAATCGTGTCTGACTCCTTGCAACCCCACGGGCTGTAGCCCGCTAGGCTTCTCTGTCCGTGGGACTCTCCAGGCAAGAATGCTGGACTGAATTGCCATTCCCTTCTCCAGAGGATCTTCCTGACTCAGGGATCAAACCCCAGTCTCCTATTGCAGGCAGATTCTTGATTGTTTGAGCTACAGCAAAGTCCTAAATATTAAATGATTTTTCTTATTAGTTTGTTAATATGGTGAAGTACGCTGATGATTTTTCACATATTAAACCAACTTTGCATTCCTGATGAACTATTATCCTTTTTATATATTGATTAGAATTGATTTGTTTAAATTTTGATTAGCATTTTATATGTCTGATTATGGCAGATACTTTATTAGTCTATAGTTTTCTTAAACTGTTTTTGTATGATTTTGGAATAATGCTTGTCTCATAAAATAATTTGAATCCCTTCCTCTTCAATTTTCTGGAAGCCTATGTAGAATTTTTCTCTTCCTTATATGTTTAGTAGAACTCAACAGAGCCTGGACCTGGAGGGGAGTTTTGTGGGAGTTTTTTAAGCAACAAACTCAATTCCTTGAGATAGGGTTCTTCAACTTAGTCTTCTTGAATAGACTTTGATCATTTGTGTCTTTCAAAGAATTTGTTTGTTTCATGTAAGTTGCCACATTTATTGGCATAAAGTTGTTCATAATATTTTTTATTATTTGATTGTCAGGAGGATCTGTAGTGATATCACTTCTCCTACTCCTTGATGCTGGTTATTTGTTTCTCCTTTTTTTTCCCCTTGATCATCCTACTAGAGGTTTGTAAATTTCATGTATCGTCACCAAAAAACAAAACAGCTTTTGATTTCATTGACTTTTTTCCCTATTGTTTTGTTTTTTTTATTTTATTGATTTCTGCTCTTGTTTTTTATTATTTCCTTTTCCTGATTAATTTGGACTTAATTTGCTGTTTCCTAATATTTTTAACATGGAAGCTGAGGTCACTGATGTGAGACTTTACTTCTTTTTCAGTATAGGCATGTCATACTAAACATTTCCCACTACATGTTGCTTAAGCACCACCACACAAACTCAGATATATTGTGTTATTATTTCCATTCAATTTTAAATATTTTCTAATTGGTCTGTTAATTTTTTCTTTGTTTCATGGATTGTTTAGAAGTGTTATTGAGTTTCCAAATATTTGGCAATTTTACAGATACCTTTCTGTTAATGACATAATTTATTTCCATTGTGGTCAGATAACACACTTGAATCATTTTTAATTTATCAAGACTTGTTTTGTGGCCCATTATATGGTATATCTCAATAAATGTTCCATGTGTACTTGAAAAGAATATATAATCTGCTATTGTTAGGTGTTATCTTTTATAAATGTCAATTAAATTGGTTTGTAGTGTTGTTCAAGTCTTCCGCATCCTTACTGATTTTCTAATTTCTCTACCTGATGCCCTATGCCTTGTGAGGTTTTCTGCTCTGTTAAGAGGGAACAGGAAATGTTCCCAGGCCCGTGTGAATGCTGAGGATGGTTCCCTCTAATCCTTTGAGGGGTTCTATCAGTGGCTTCGAGTCGTTCTTGATGTACATGTGCTGATCAGTGCTTAGCTGAAGACTTAAGGAGGACCCTCTGCAGATTTCCCGAGTTCTCTCTATGCATTTCTCTTTTCTTCATTACTGTGCAAGCCCTAGCCACTTTGGCCTTCCTGAAGTCCCAGTTTCATGTCTTCAATTCCAGTAGATCACCAACCTCTTCTAGGTTCCCTCCTGGTGTATGTCATCTTGGAAACTTTTTTCAGGTAGTAGGTTGGGGAAATTGTTTGTTTCCCACAAGGATCACTGTTCTTCATCACATAATGTCGAGTGTCTTGAAAGCGGTTCTTTTATAAATTTTGAACAGTTTTTTAGCCTTTTCTGGAAGGTTTAAACCTGGTCCCTGATACTCCATCTTGCCTGGAAACAGAAATCCATTTGGCTGATATTTTCAACATCATCTTTTATAATATACCTGTGTTGTATTTGGAATGATGTTCACAGTGACCACTTTTCTGTCTAGATGGAATTCAGAGGTTCTGCTAGCTGTCTTCCTCTAAGCTGGATATCACCAGATATTTTTTTTTTAATCTATCTTCTCCTTTCCTCATAAAAACAACAATTATGTGTTAAGTGTCACCTTTGTACCAAGCATATATTAAGGGTTTAAGTGTTGCCTCACTTAATCCTCATGATAACTTTGTTAAGAAGTAATTGTCTTCATTATGGAGATGAGGTAATTGAAGTTGAGAAATCAAATTGCCCAAGGTCATACAGCAAATAAATGGCATAGTCAGCATTCAGACCCAAGTCTGTCAGAGGTAATTTGCTGAGTATGAGGTCAGCTACTAAAACCAACTCAGAAAGGTTCTTCTTATCTGCCATTGCAATAAGAGTAAGCATTTTACAACATCTCAGAAAGGAAAATTATTAGTACCACTGAAAAGAATAGTTTTGATTAAAATTCTGTCAGGGGACAGGAAGGAAAAGGGATAAGTGAGCAGTTAAGAAACAGGAAGAATGTGCTTTTAGAAATGCTAGGTCAAGAAAACATTGCAACAGTTAAAAAAAAAAAAAAAAAGGAAACGTTGCAACAGTTAAGGTACAGAAGGTGGCAGAGGAAAAAGGAAGAAGCTGTCCTGAGATGACATACTTTGGAAAACTGCAAGAGCAGTGCAAAAGCATGTAGCAGTGACCCCTGCTGCCATCACTGCAACCTTCCATTCCCTTCTGTGAGAATCAGAAAATGAATTCAAAATAAAGAAGAAAAAAAGAATGTTTAGTATCAGATAACATTGCCAAGATGAAACATTTTGAACTGATTCCCAGTGCCAAACACAGTACATATTAACATTCCTTACACTGTATTTTTGGAAACTTGCTCTACCCACATTGGCTTTAATTTTTTCATGGATGTAAGGGTGTTTTGTTTTGCTTTTTGTGCCCACAGTTGTCTGTAACCTTTTCTAGAATATAAAGGCATCTTCCAAGTATATGTAAATATGTTTGTTAGTTTGAGGGCTTCCCAGGTGGCGCTAGTTGTAAAGAACCTGCCTGCCAACCCCAAGAGGGTTCAGTCCCTGGGTCGGAAGATACCCTGGAGAAGGGCATGCCCACCTGCTCCAGTATTCTTGCCTGGAGAATCCCATGGACAGAAATCTGCTCTGACCTTCTCGAGTCACTCTGTCCACACTCACAGGGCCGTCTGTGCACTCAGCGTTTGGGTATGCTGACTTCCCACTCTAGGTTGTGAACTCCTGCAAAGCAGACTGTGTCCTTCATTTCATATCTCAGAGCCTAGCTTAGTGTTCAGCATTAAGTAGGTGTTTGATATTTTAATTAATTGTTCTACCATAAGGCCCAATTCTGACTGCCCATCCCTTATGTCCTTACTGTGTAAATCTTAGTGCCTTTGTATGTTTGAACATTGGGAAAAGTAGCCAAATAAGTGTTTGTATGTAGCTAGAAACCAAGAAACCTTTGAACTTATTTTGTTTCTTCATTGATGGATTTTTAATTTAAAAAGTAAAACTTACTTTTTGTTTATAGTTCAGAGATACATAGAACAAGCCAATCTCCTATGTTCCCCAGTCTTAGTCCTTCTTACTCTGCCTACCTCTGTCAGATGTTTATGCTCATTTAAGTGTTATTTGCATTTTAATGTAATAGACAGTACTCTAGATAAATACATTTTTACACTTAATACCATTTTAATTAATATATGCCTTTTAGCTATGGCCAGTAATATACCTTGAAACTGGATTTATTTTCATTTATTTTCCTTGAAGTTACATTTCAAAAGAAACTGTGCCCTTTTCTGTGGCAAAATATATGCAACATAAACTTCATCATTTAAACCATTTTAAAATACCAAGTTCAGTGGCATTAAGTGCATTCACATTTTTTTGTGCAACCATTAACCATCATCCATCTCCAGAACTCTTTTTATCTTGCAAAAAGTGAAACTCTATACCAATTAAAGAGTAGCTCCCCATTCCCCCAGGCCCAAAATCCCTGACAACCAGCATTCTACTTTCTGTCTCTATAAATTTGACTACTCTAGGTAGTTCATATAAGTAGAATCATGCAGTATTTGTCTTCTTTGTGACTGGCACATTTCATTTAATATTAATGCCCTTAGGGTTCACCCATACTGTAGCATGTGTCAGAATGGCCTTCCTTTTTAAAGCTAAGTAATATTCTGCTGTCATATACCACAGTTTGTTCATCCAGCCATGTCAGTGGATGCTTGGGTTGCTTCCACCTTGTGGCTATTGTGAATAAATGCTGCTGTCAACATTGGTATACAAATATCTATTCACATCCCTGCTTTCAAAGTCTTTTGGGAAAAATAATTGAAAGAACAGAATAGAAATTAAAATTGAAGAGCATTGGGAGTACAGAAGTGAAATTGCTGGATTATACGGTAATTCTATGTTAAACTTTTTTAAGGAACCAGCATAGCATTTTTCCAAAGCAGCTATACCATTTTACATTCCTACCAGCAGAGCACACACGCTCTAATTTATCCGTATCTATTTTTTTTAAGTAATTTTATTTATTTATTGTTTTGGGCTGTGCTGGGTCTTCATTGCTATGCAGGCTTTTTTTTCAAGGAGGTACCAGTTTACGTTTAAACCAGCCATAGACGAAAACCTATTTCTCTACATCGTTGGTTCAGTTCATTCAGTTTAGTCACTCACTCGTGTCCGACTCCTTGCGACCCCATGAATCGCAGCACTCCAGGCCTCCCTATCCATCACCAACTCCTGGAGTTCACCCAAACTCATGTGCATCGAGTCGATAATGCCATTCAGCCATCTCATCCTCTGTCGTCCCCTTCTCCTCCTGCCCCCAAATCCCTCCCAGTATCAGGGTCTTTTCCAATGAGTCAACTCTTCGCATGAGGTGGCCAAAGTATTGGAGTTTCAGCCTCAGCATCAGTCCTTCCAATGAACGCCCAGGACTGATCTTCAGAATAGACTGGTTGAATCTCTTTGCAGTCCAAGGCGTTGGTAGCATTTAGAAATCTTTTTAATGTTTGCTAATATGATCAGTTTTCAATGGTAAGAGGCCTTCATTAGTCAGTATTTAACTGACTCTTGGTTTTAAAAAGAAAGAAAAATGTCAGTCCTTTCATAACATGAAAAATGCAAGTGAGAACAGAACACTTTCCTATGTGCAGTTGAATGAGTAAATTAACATTTTGAAACAATCCGGTTGTTTGCTGCTTTCATGCATCTTCTTGAAGTAACTAAGCTAGCCAGTGGCCTCTGATTTTTCCTAGCTTAATGCAGATACTGAAAGAGAAGAAGGAGAAGAGTTTGAGGACAACATGGATGTTTTTGATGACAGCAGTTCCAGCCCTTCTGGTACCTTAAGAAATTACCCACTCACCTGCAAAGTTGTTTATTCCTATAAGGTTTGTATTTCTCTAACATATTTCTCATGTTAAATTGTGACAACTCTGAAGGTACAAGTAATGGTATCTACCCAGCCTCTTATGCTGTACTTACCATAATGTTGGTGTTCTGTTCATATTAGAGGCAATGTAACATAACAGGGAAGAGTCTAGGCTCTGATGTCAGACGGCCTCAGTTAAAATCTTGTCTCTGCCACTTACAAGCTACATAACCACGCTAGTCCCTTGGTCACTGTGAGCCTCAGTTTTCTTATCTATATTATGGGGATAATACTATAGGGCTAATGTGGAGACTAAATGAGATAACACTTGTATAGCAAAGCATTTAGCACAGTGCCTGGCATCTAGTAAATTTTCTGTAAATAAGACTCCTTTCCTTATCAGTTGCCTGCTTGGCACAAGGCCTGGCATCTAGTAAATTTTCTGTAAATAAGACTCCTTTCCTTATCAGTTGCCTGCTTGGCACAAGGCTCTCCATTGGGATAGTTTTCAAAATTGGTATTAAAGTAAAATTGCTTGAAAAAACAGTTTTGTTAAACTTTGCCTATCCTAATATTAATATAACCATCTCTTGTTTCCAGGTTAAGCAGGGGCCTGGATAAATAGATTTTTCTTCTAACTTCCAAAGCTGATTTGGTATAATAGTTTTTAATCTCTCTTACCCTGCCCTGCTTTCACATTAACTTTTTACTCAAAGTAGATTGAGTTTCTTTTCCCAGTTCTTCTCTTTTCTCACTCCCTTCATCAGTCAATAGCCAGTCCTGTTGACTCCACCTCCAAAACATATTCGGAATCCATTCACATTTCACATCTTGGTCTAGGCCATTACTTTGATTAGTGTAAAAAAAAAAATTAGTGATTGGTATCCCTTCTTCATACTTGTCTGCCAAGAGTCCACTTTCCACCCCACAGCCAAACTTATCTTTAACATATATAGGAGATTATTTTATTCCCCTGCCTAAAATTCTTTTTAAGCTTTCCATCACACAAAGAAAAATGAACTCTTTACTAGGCTCTGTAATGTCCAGACTGATCTGGCCCCTTCCAGTCTCCTTAGCTTCATGTCAGACCAACCCACTGAACCTACTCACTACACGTTAGCAACTCTGGCTGCCTTTCAGTCTTCAAAAACACTGTGTTCCTTCCTGACTTGACAACTTTGCACTTGCTTTCCCTTACCTAGAACTGCCTTTTCCCAATTCTTGGTTGGCTGCCCAGTGCACTTCATATAGGCTTAACTCAAATAGTGCCTCCTCAGGTTTCCCCGACCACCTAAATACATACACAACTTTCCAGTCACTACTCTATCCCATTGCCCTTCTGTCCTCATTTATTAATTGATACTATATAGAACCTATCACCAACCAAAATAACCCTTCTGTCCTCATTTATTAATTGATACTATCACCAACCAAACTTAATCTTGTTTATTTTCACATTTCTTTATCTAACTCTGCACTGAAGTTCCCTAAAGGCAGAAACTTTGTGTGCCTTGCATATATGTCTTCAGCACCTAGGACAGTGCCTGGCACATAGTTGGTCCTCAGGTAATAATTGTGGAACGAATAAATGCATGATGTGAGGGAAGCTTGAATGAATGAATCCCTTTCATTTTAATGAATCCCTTTCATGTTAATGCCATGCTTGAGGAACAACAACAGAGGAAGTATGTGGAGAGAATCTTAAGCATATGTGGAATACTCTCACTCCCACCAGCACCATGCCTGGAGAGTGAAAAACTGACATCATTTACTCCTCAATATCGGTGATTACCAGACTTCTTTTCATTTAACATCCTTTTATTATATATTTAACAGTACTTCTTCTTTTCTAAAAGAGTTGGGATTTGTCTCCCCAATGTAAACTGTTTTGATAATCTTCTGAAAATTTGAAGTCATCTTTAAAATACTTACACAATGTTTTTAAAATATTATACAGCTAGTTTGGGATTGTTTCCCTGTCTTCTGTCTCAGTGTAATATTTACTCTGAAGTTCCAGAATTAAATTTAAGGTCTTTAAATGGAGAGGGTCCTAAGGATCTGAGTGATTGATTATTGCATCTGAGGAATTTTGCAGATAAGGTAGCATTTCAGTGAGGTCAGGAGTAAGGTCTTTCTAGTCACAATGATGAGGTAGAGAAGGGAAAGACCCTTCTAAGCAAACAACAGATGCAGAGACACAGTTTGATGAGATAATAGAGTGTCCAGGAAATGACAGGTATGTGAGCATCAAACGTGGGAAACAGAGCAGCTGGAAGTAAAGATGTCAGATAGACCTGTAGATCACACCAAGGTTTGGCTTCTATCCTGGCTGAAGGAAGCCATAACGTGTCCTAAAATCAGACTGGGCTTTAAAATAAGGTAACCCTGCTCATGGTATAGATATTCCAGAGAGGGTAGGTTAGAGTAGAGAGAGGCTTAACTATAAGCCTAATTGTGATTCCTATGGTCCAGACAAGCAAAGAAAGCCTAAATTAATCTAGCAAGAGCAAAGAAAAGCTAAATTTAAGGATTCGTTTCAAAAGCCTTAAAAATGCTTGTCACTTTGACCCTACTAGCATTTGTCCTAAGCAAGTGACCCACAGTATAGAAAAATATTCTGGGTACAAAATTTTTTTTCATCATAGTATTACTTTATAAGAGCAAAGTTAGCAGTCCAATAAGGAAATAATTAAATAAATTAACCATTCATATAATATAATCATAACAATATTATGAGGATAATTGAAAAATTACATTTGAGGTTTTTTTTGTAAGAAGAAATGATACATCAAGAAAGTAAGATGCCAAATTGTATTACCTTAAGATCTCGATTATACCTATTTCTAGCTTTTCTACAGTGAACATTTATTACTTTTATGATCAGGAAAAAACATATTGTTTTAACAGAAAACAGGAAATTTAGAAAGGTGGTGGTAGAAGCAGAGGGCATGGCTGCTTCTGGGGTTCTGGCGGGTCACTGTGTATCAAGACTTCATGAAGTAGTGTGTGACCATGTGTTTATTTAATAACCATTTACTCACTACTTGCTGTCCTTGGTTGGGATGAGTGAGAAGAATTACATTCCCTGCCTTAAAGAAGTCATTCTGTTAGAAAGCCCACAAGTGCAAACAGCTAACTTGAGTGCCACAATAGTCAGTGTTAGAGGGACGCTCAAAGCTTTATAAGAATAAAAGGAGGAAAAAGCAACCAGCTCATTGTGGGTGGTCTTGGTATACATATAAGCCAGGCATCAAATCATGGGTAATAATGATAGCTACCATTTATGAATTCCTGTGTGCCTAGTATCAATATATATATATATATATTTCTAATCCCTTCAATAATCCTATAAGGAAGAAATTATCAACCAATCCATTAATTCAACAAATACTACTTGAGTACCTTCCATGTACCATGCTGTGCTCTTTTCTAGGCTTTGAGATACAGCACTGATCAACACAGACAGAAATCTCTGCCTTCATGGAGCTTGCGTTGTAATAGGAATAAAAAAGAAAACTGAGACTCTGAAAGGTCTTAGAGTCACTTGCCTGTAGAAAGAGACTGAAGCTGGACTTGAACTCACAGTAATCTAATTCCAGTTACCAAATGGGAAAGAGGGATCAAGGCCTCTTGGAAGAAAGGCATAGAGACAATACATAACATGGTGTATTCAGATACTAGGGATTAGTTTGCTGGGGCCAAAACATCAGGAGACCACAGGGTCTTGAGTGTCATGGGAAGAACTTGACCTTGTCAAGTGAAAGAATTGGTCACTGCTTAGGTATGGTATGATCAAGCTAGTATAACAATGCTATATACAGCACTGCTTATGTAACAAAGTGTTTAACTCTCCTGCTTTGCTCTCACACACATTGAAATCTGATTGTATTGATAACCTTTGAAAAGTTTTGCCACAGAATTAGGAAAAACATCTTTGTTATATAGGTGCCTTTTCCTGGTATATTCAAGGCATAGTGTGGTTTCAGATTAGTGAAGAAGTTCCACTGGAAAAGCCATTAGAAATCAGTGGACTCTTTTTTTCTCTTATTTTGTTAGGTCAGAGGTAATCTGCTTAAAATTCTGATTCTGTAGTAGTTCTGTAATTAGTCAGCCATTTTCAGTACTGTTTTTCTATCTCAAGCAGCTGTTATAGCAATGTCCAGAATCTGGGTTTGATGAAATGTACATGCAATGGGAAATGAGTCTTGGGAAATGAGCCTTGCCTTATTTTTGCTTATGTAACTTGGAGATATTTTTATACTTTGAGACTGTGAGATCTGAAAAGCTATATGGTCTTAACTGATAGTTTTCACTGATCTTGAGACTTGGGGAAAGATTTTACAACTGTTCACTAAGAACCAGAAGATGCCTGCAGATCCCTCCTGTTACATGTAACAGACAGGTCTCTTCAGGAAACAAAGTCTCTTCCTCTAACCCCTCTGCAGAGTCCCTGAGAGTTTGCCCTCAGATTCTACAGCCTCACGGGCAGCATTTGGGTGTCCAATGCCAGTGGACTCCTGCTTTTATTTACTTTAAAAATAAAAAAAGTCACAGCAACTTCTGCAGAAGCACCCAAATGGATCAGCCCAGTGTCTACAGTTAAGTTGGAGCATCTTAAATCCAAGCCTTGACCAATATCAATCATTTCTCTCCTACAACTTACTTCTCTTGGCCACTGTTTTATGGTGATTCGAGACCAATTCCAGGCACCGCTCAAGCTGTCATTCAGTCCATGTACATAGCTCTTTGCATTCTCACCGCCTGCACCTCCACTGTAGCCCTGTGGTGCAGTTCTGGTTCACTGCTTTCTCCTTTGCCTGTGCTTCCCAAACCATCATGGTTCTGTGCTTACTCATCCCACACTGACTCCACCCACCCCCCACCACCCCCATCTTCCCGAGAATGGCGGGATTGTCATTTTGAAGAAATGGAGACATCAAGAAGTTGAATAACTTACCAATAGATACATAAGCTGGAGCTGGAACCCAGGTCCTCTACTCCAGCAGAGTGCTGTGTTCACTGAGCCTGACTGCCTCTTGAGGATTCCGTTTCTCCAGTTTTTGTTGTGGCTTTATTTTGTTTACTTTTTTCAGTAAAACTTCACCTCATTATGATAGTTTTACAACACTCAAATTTTTATGTTCAATACGTTTTTCAAAATCATTTCAATATTTTGATCCCCAGTTTCTGTTATGATCAGTTCACATCTGCTCTTTATCTAACCTTTTTAATTTTGTCCATGACCATCCTACATTGCAGGCTTCTCAACCAGATGAGTTGACCATTGAGGAACATGAGGTGTTAGAAGTGATTGAAGATGGAGATATGGAAGACTGGGTAAAGGTATATTCCTTTGCTCATATCACCCCTTCTTGTGACATTTTCAGGAGTTTGTTTTGGTTCTTGTTGTACCCTGTCCAAATTGTGTGTGCAAACCTGTTTTGTCACATGTCTTTTACTCAGGCTCGAAATAAAGTCGGCCAAGTGGGTTATGTGCCAGAAAAGTACCTACAGTTTCCCACCTCGAACAGTCTGCTGAGCATGCTGCAGTCCTTGGCTGCCTTGGACAGTCGGTCACACACATCCAGCAATTCCACGGAGGCCGAACTCGTTTCAGGCAGCCTCAACGGAGATGCCAGTGGTAAAGACTGAAACAAGGCACTCTTTATTTGGTCACATTTGGTATAAACCCTATTACCCTGGAGTCAGCCTTCAGTTGGTTAAAAACGTGGGTTTATTCCCTTTCTGTAATGTATTTATTTGGCCATGTGTATCATGTACAGTAGAACCCTAGAGTTGCTCTTCAGTGAGTACAAGATCACAGCTCTGCTCTTATTCCATTCGACACTCTTTAGTTGTCACTTGTGCATGGGGTGGTTGTAAGAGTTACCTGGTTGTCAGTGTTCTTACTGCCTTTTTCTCTCTTGCTACCTAGTCTGTTTCGTGAAAGCACTTTATGACTACGAGGGCCAGACAGATGATGAATTATCTTTTCCTGAGGGAGCAATCATCCGAATCTTGAACAAAGAAAACCAGGATGACGATGGCTTCTGGGAAGGAGAATTCAATGGGCGGATTGGAGTTTTCCCATCGGTGCTAGTGGAAGAACTTTCAACCTCAGAAAATGGTGACACTCCATGGATGCGAGAGATTCAGGTGCACAACAGGGGAAGAAAGCGGAAGTAAAAGATATTTAAAGAAAGTAACTCCCAAAGAGTCTGTTGACCCACACAGAAGTGGGCTGTGGTCTCAACCTTGCCCTTACCACTCCAATTTTTGGTTGCCAGGTTTCCACAAGACTGAATCTGGGAAGCAGAGACTTGTCAGTCAGGCTCTGTGTAATGGCTATATTACACTTCATGTCTCCCACATTCTGCTCTCTGAATTGAGGAACCAAAATACTACAGTGTGTATGACCTACAAAAGACTGGTTTGGCAAGGAGAAAGAAAGAAACTGGAGAGGGAATATACTGTCTCTGTGGTTAGTGGTTAGTGTATACAGTAAAAATATTAGCAACCTCTTTCTCTCCCTCACTGTCAGAACCTCCCTGCCCAGCCCAGGTCCTTCTAGTCCTTTTCAGAGAACTAATGAGACACTCATGTGGCCTGAGGCTTACTTCATCATAGCAAAACTTGTCTTTACGGGACACTCCTAATTCAGATATGTCACAACAGGCTTGGCAGGTCCAGGACCATAAGGAATATGTCTGCCCATCTTGCTTGTACAGTATTATGACCATTGAACATGACAATTACAAAGCCTGGGGAAGTCAGAAACTCAGCCAGTTATTTTATCTTCACCGAAAAATACAACTTGTTCTTTTTTTTGTTCTTCATTGAATTGACTAATTTGATATGTTTTCAATAGAACTCTAGAGAATGGTTTGACTTGGTAACTGTTTAAACTAAAATCAGTAGTATAATGAGATCTATGGAAGGAAAAAGTTAAATGCAACACAAAACTGGTGGTAGTGTGGTTATTCCAGGCTCATTTGCTTTTTTATTTTACTTTTTTTTAATTATGAAAGGATGATAACAGATTCACAGGAGACTTGGAAAATACAAAGCAAGGTTGCATATAGTTCTACCATGTTTTACAATTATTTTTTAAGTAGATAAATTAAGGCTTTTAGATGGAGTTTCAATATCAAACTCTCAAACATTAGTAGAATGAATATACAGAGAAGTAGGATATAGTAGGCCTGAAAAGCACTGTGAACCAATTCAATGTAATTAAGATTTATACAATTTTCACACAATAGTAGGATACAAATTCTCTTCAAGTTCCCATAGAGTGTAAATTAGGAGACACTGGAACATATACAGGGACATAAAACAAGGTGCAAAAATGTCATGGTCTAAAGGTATTGAAATCATACAGAGTCTCTTCTCTTAGCACTGTGGAATTATGTTAGAAATCAATATCAAAAGATACTTTAACCCACATATTTTCAAGTGTGGCTTCCCAGGTGGTGCTAGTGGTAAAAAACCTGCCTGCCAGCGCAGGAGTCGTGGGTTCGATCCCTGGGTCTGGAAGATCCCCTGGAGGAGGGCATGGCAATCCATTCCAGTATTCTTGCCTGGAGAATTCCCACAGACAGAGGAGCATGGCGAGCTACAATCCATGGGGTCACAAAGAGTCAGACACAACTGAAGCGACTTAGCATGCATGCATTTACCAAGAGAGATCATCTTCAAATGGCAACCCACTCCAGTGTTCTTGCCTGGAGAATCCCAGGGACTGGGGAGCCTGGTGGGCTTCCGTCTATGGGGTCTCACAGAGTCAGACACAACTGAAGCGACTTAGCAGCAGCAGCAGCAGGCTGGTCAAAACAGTTAACAATCATAACTTAGCTCCAGAGAAAGGTTATTTGCCAGGAGCAGTCAGAGAAGCCAGCTGATCTCCTTCCTGAAGTGAGCACTATGTAACCTCTGTTTCCTTTGCTGCAGGTCTCTCCTTCCCCCAAACCGCCCGGCTCCCTGCCTCCACTGCCGCTGTACGACCAGCCTCCCAGCAGCCCTTACCCCAGCCCAGATAAGAGGGGCTCCCAGTACTTCTCCCGTTCTCCTTCAGCAAACGGTAAGGGGTCTCCTGGGCATGTATCAAAATACACTTTAATTTAGAAAGCCACGTGTTCATCTGAAGGGTAAACAGATCTGAATTACCATCTATATTGCTCAGCAACACAAATAAATTGAGCTTCTTTGATTCCCTCCCTTAGAAAACAGCTTCCATGCCGAATCGCCAGGATTCTCGCAGGCATCCAGGCATACTCCTGAGACCTCATATGGGAAACTGCGACCTGTAAGTCTCTTATCTAGCAGAGTAATAGAGTGCATAGTTCTTCCAGATTGAAAGTTAGAAATTAATGGAGCTCCATGACCCCTGTGTTGTTGCTAATTTCTTCCATGCCAGGTTGCGATGGACTTGGTAAATTAAACAAAGCTCTGGAAAAGGAAGGCTATAGAAATCAACACATCTTGGGAGGTCTAGCTTATTACGCTGGCACTTTCCTCACTGAGCCATGGTGAGATTGCCAGGTGACAACTATGGAAAGTATATTTAAATTATAACAAGCTCTGTGAGCATTAAAGCAGTCTAATTGTGAAACAGAAGCTTTTTTTTTCCAGCAGGCATTTATTGAGAACTTTTTTCCCAGGCCTCTACTTTCCTCTTCGACAGACAGTGAGATGATATAAGATACATGCCCTTTTGAGGTTTGAGAGCTTCTATTCTCAAAGAAAATCTGTCCTTTACAAATAATCACCTCTACCCACCCCTCACTCGGCTGTCATCAAATCCATCCCTCTACCTCACTGTGAAATAGTTCTTCCAGGGTCATAACTTCCACATGGTAATCTAGTTATATTTGCGGTTTTATTTTCCTAGACCCTCTTATCAGCATTTGACACAGTTCTTTGAGCCACTTAGAACCTTTGTCTTTGTTCATTCAGCAGATACTGAGTGCCTTGTTAAGGACTTGGTTCGTGATCCTAAATGTGATAGGAAGCTGTTGTAAGATTATAAGCCAGATAGTGGTATGACTGATTGTGCATTTTTAAAAATTATTTTTACTTACTAATTTTTATAATTTTATGTTGGCTGCACTTGGTCTTAATTGTAGCATGTGGGCTTTTTGTCACTGGGCATGGGCTTCTCTTTAGTTGGAGTGAGTGGGCTTAGTTGCCTTGAAGCATGTGGGATCTTAGTTCCCCAACCAAGGATCAAGCCTGCATCCCTTGAATTTAGAGACAGATTTTTAACCACTAGACCACCAGGGACATCCCAGTTTTTTAAAAACACACTGTGGCAGCTCAGTGGAGAATGAGTAGAAAGTGACAGAATGAACATGGGGAGTCGTTAGGAGGCTGGAGCAATGGTCCAAGCAAGAGAGGACAGCAATGTGAACTAGTGGGGAAGAGCAGTAATGGAGAGAAGTGGACCCATTTGTTCCACCACACTTTCCTGGTCTGCTTTCTACTTCCTGGCTTTCTTTTTCATTGACCTTTGAGGGATTCTCTGCCTTTATCCAACTCTGTTGATGCTTCTCAGGGTTCCGTCCACTGACCGCTTCCCTCTTTTTTTTTTTTTAAATTTGTTTGACTGCATCAGGTTTTAGTTGCAGCAAGTGGAATCTTTGTTGTATCGTGTGGGATCTTTTCGATGCACTGCACGGACTCTGTAGTGTGGGCTGCAGCGCACGCAGCTTCAGTAGCCACTGTGTGCAGGTTCAGTAGTTGGGCATTCAGGTCGGCCTCTCAGTTGTTCCATGGCATGTGAGATCTTAGGTCCATGACTAGGGGTTGAACCCATGTCCCCTGCATTGCAAGGCAAATTCTTCACCACTGAGCAACCAGAGGAGTCCCAGGGCTACTGCTCTTAAAGTCGTTAAACTTACTCCTGAGTTATCTCATTTACTCCCAAGACTTTGATAACCATTTATTTACTGACAACTCCAAGATTTATAACTACCTATCCAATCTCTTCTCTGAGCTTCAGATCTGTGGAAATCTCAGTGTATATATATATATAACAAACCCCCAAAACTCAGCAAAAAACTGGCTAATTATCTTCCTTCTCAGACGTCATCCTTCTTCCTTATTTCCCATCCTGGTGAGTGGTACCCCTATCCTGCCAGTGCTCTGGCATCACTCGTGACACCTCCCTGACCCTGCCTTTCGTGAAGAGTCATCGCAGGGCCTGCCAGGGTTACCTAGAGATGACTGTCAGATTGTCCCCCTCTATTCCCCCAGTGCCAGCCAACATCAGCTCTCTTTCAGACGACCACAGGAGGCTCCAAAACTGTCAACCTGTATTCTTGCCCTCCACCACTGTTTTCTTCAAACTTTTTATCTGAGTCATCTTTTCACACATCTGGTATTACTGCTTAAAATCCCCCAAAGACTCTTCCTTGCCTACAGAATAAAGCTCAGATTTTTAAATATGACTTAATGAGGCCCTTCATGACTTACCCCAGCCTGTCTCTCTAGTCTCATCTCTTGCATCTCTCCTTCCAAGACATGTTTAAAGGTTTTTCAGTTCTCCAAGCATTGGTCTCTCTCGCTTCCAACTCTAGGCCTTTGCTTGGGCCAAGGTTGTCAGGACTACAAAGACTCTTGTGGCCATGAGGCTTTCAGCCCAGGGAAGAACCTGAATCGTGAGTTTCACATTTCATCCAGAGCAGTCTGTCCTTCTCAATGTAAGAAGCTGTGAAAATTAAGTTGAAAGCACATGCCTAGAACATTTCTGAGAGCCCTCAAGTGCCCATGTCCTTGAATAAATGATTGGTCAGATTTCGATGCTTCAGCCACTGAATCAGGAAGCTGACTGACCATGTGATGGTTTCCTGCTCAGGTCCGGGCAGCTCCCCCTCCTCCTACGCAGAACCACCGAAGGCCCGCAGAGAAGATCGAGGATGTGGAAATCACACTGGTGTGATGATGGGTTTGCCTGTCCGTTACTGCTACAATCAAGGCCAGGCTTGGAGTTTGGCCAGTCTTGTTTTTTAGGCACCTTTGCTTGCATGATGATGACTCGAACAGAGCAAAAACAAGGAGGACTATATGTGACCGGGTGGCCTGGTTGACACCTCCCACGTTTTTAATATTTCGTGCCTTTTTTTGTTGTCATTTTCTATGTCATCTCTCCTAGCACAGCACAAATCCTAGTGGGCCCTAGAAGCAGAGAAGGGGGACAGTCCTCTTGCCTACCAGGGACCCATTTTTGTATGAGACTCAAGACCAGGCCTCGTTCAGGGCACAGTCACAGAGATGCTGATCATATGCACTCGTACAGTATATTACTGTGGCCACGAGGACGTGGCAAAGATGCTCATCTTTCTTCAAGTGGCTTTGGCTTATCTGATTGAGTTTAATCAGATCATGTTGGCTACATAAGGAAAGCAGCAGGAGGGATTTCAGGAGAGGCTGGCTCCTCCCCGCAGTTGGTCCCCAAACTGAGAAACTGAAACCTTATTGGAAAAAAGTAGACTGCCCTGAGTTTAGCACCGATTGCAATAATGCACATCTCTTCCACAGCTAACAGATTTAAAACAATTAACAGTGTCCTTTGTATTAATATTTATGCCATTCATTTAGTATTAGCAGAGCTAACATGAAGGGGCTGAACTAGTAGCCGAATCTCATCCATCACATAGACTAATAGAAAGGGGGCTGCGGCTAAAGCAGAAATGGAGCTTCCAGATCTGCAATGAGCCGACTTAGTGTTCTTTTTATATTTGGGTATTTTTCATCTTAATTTTTGCAGCATATACTATGATGACCAGTATCCTTAGAATTTGAATGTCTTGATAAAACTGGGGACACATACTTGCCTTGTCAAGCTTCTCTACTGGAGAGGCACCTAGCATTATTTTATTCCCAAGCTAGTCCACTGGCCCAGGCAGCCAAGTTGTGGCTGGCCCAGACCAGCAGCCACCCACCACATGAAATGCAGCTTCCCAGGTCCCACTGACCTGACATTTCCTTGGGAGGAAGAATCTGTGGCTCAAGGAGTAAACCAGCTTCCTATGAAGAAGGACAAAAGGATTGCATGGTGCAAATTGACAAGGAAAGGACAAGTTCTCCATGTCACAGGGAGAGCCAGGAGGAGCCTTCCCTGCAGACTAACAAACCCACAGCAGTGGCTCCCAGAGGCCTCTGGTGGCCCTCCACCTCCAATGGAAGATAGGGAGTGCATTACTTAGGAACTAAGGGATGTTTGCCAGTTGCTTTTTTTTTCCTTTTTTTTAAAAAATCAAAATTCTCAGAATTTAATCCAAAAGTTGTCTTTTGCTTTGAAAATGCCATCCCTCCTAAGAATCTCTAAAAACTTGAAATGCTCGCCAAATGTCCCCATGGGATTTTTGACCAGAAATAAAACTGAAGAAGTTTTCAGATAGTCATTTGATCACTTTAATGACAGTATCCATTGATGAATCTTCTCTGATTTGAGGATTTTTATTTTTTTTTTGCATTTCTTAAAACCTTTTGATCTATTTGAGGTCTTTTTGTGTTTATCAAACTTATTCTTAAGTTTACAAAAGAAATTAAAAGGGTGGGTTTTTTTTTTTTAGGATTTTAAGGTTTGTGGACAAGTTAAAAATCTTCAAAGCACTTTAAAAATCTTCAAAGTGCTGAAATTGGGCAGTTCTTGCCACCCAGTCTTGTATTCTCTCTTTAGCTAGCAAAATTGTCCTTGAATCTGGGTTTTCCACATTTTCAGAGAGTTATTTGAAATCTTTTGTTATATTTTAAATATTTTTTGGAAGAGCTGCTAATTTTATTTTAAAAAAACGAAGTTGTAAAAATATGCCTCCTTTTTAATAAGAACCCGTCCCTCCAGGACATGTAACCCTGCGCCACAGTGCACAGGGCTGGGCTCAGAGGAGGCACCTCTGTGCAGAAGTGCTTTCTTTACAGTGGCTGTAAAAACTTTGTATTTATTATGTATAAAATGTTGAATAATAAAAAAAAATGGAATTACGTTTTCTAAGTTTTTCTTACAAGATTTGGGTAAACAGGCTTTTCCAAATAGACAGTGCTTCTTTTAAAGACACTCTCAGGCCCTCCTTTAAATCTTACAACAGATACAAAGAGAGGGAAGTAAATTAACCCATCCATGGAACAAACAGCCCTTGGTGCCACCCACCTGCCAGGGGTAATACCCTGAATGCTAGAAATAAAAATAAGTAAGTTGTGGCCTTGGCCATCAAGGTTCTTTCCATGGAGAGAAAAAACAGTATACACCTGAGGACAGTACTATATGATATGTGCTGGACAGGAGAAGCAGAGAATGTGCTGAGGTGACTGAGGGAGCCCCAAATCTGCAGCTGCGAGGGCCAGGAGGAGGCCACTGAGTCCCCTCAGACTGATGCGACTGCTGACTCCCAGCAGTGGGCACTCTGTAGTCCTCTGTCCTTTTCCTAAACCTCTACCCTGAGGAGTCATGAGCCAAGAGAAGGAGATTTTACAGGGGTGGCTGGAGGATTCCAGGTAGAAAGCTGAGTCCATCTGGCTACCAGCCACCCCAGTGAGGACCACTGTTTGAGGAGGGCCCCCACAACCCTCTTCCAGAGCTGGGCAAGTGTGATATGTAACCTTCCAGACGTCTTCTGTGCATAGAACTTACATGTGCCAACATTGCCTTTTCATATGTGAAATTATATAATACATTTAGATTTACCTCATTCTTTCTGAAGGCAGCATTATATTCCATTGTTTGGGCATAGCATGATTTAAACATTCCTATAGTGATGGATGTTGAGGTTGTATCCATTCATTTGCTATCAGAGAGCTGAAATTAATACCTTTTTACCTAATTGTTTATAAATTTGTTCCAGTAAAAATATCAGCTAAATTCCTAAATGTGTAATTTAAGAGTTAAAAATGTACGTGTGTATTTCATTTTGTCATGCTGTATGCTAAGTCGCTTCAGCCATCTCCAACTCTTTGCAACCCTGTGGACCGTGGCCCACCAGGCTCCTGGGTCCATAGGATTCTCCAGGCAAGAATACTGGAGTGAGTTGCCATGCCCTCCTCCAGGGAATTTTCCTGACCCAGGGATCGAACTTGCATCTCTTACATCTCCTGTGTTGGCAGGCAGGTTCTTTACCACTAGCACCACAAAAAATATGTATAGGTTTGATTTTGTCAGATGTTGCCGAATTGGCCTCCAAAATGATTTTATCTGTTGACACTCCCACCAACAGCATAGAAGACAACGTGGACTTCAGACTCAGAAGGTCTGAGTTAAATCCTGGGTCCCACTGAAGCTGTGGGAACCAGCTTCAGTGTCCCCATCAGAAACCTAGTAATGCCGTGGCTTCAAGAAGGACATGTGAAGTGTGCAGCACAGCGTGGTCTTCCTCAGCATCACTGCCCCACCTTCAGCACCTCCCCTACAGAGCTGTGCCTTGCTGTCCTTCCAGAGCTGTCATAAGGCCCAAAGGAAGGAGTGGGTGTGAAAGTGCCTTACCATAAATATGTTAAGGGCTATCAGTACACATTAATATCATCTCCATCTTCTGTCTTCCCCTGCTAATGAAAGGTGCTCACATTTAAGACTACCGTTGGTACCAGAGGCCTTGTCTATGACCAGGGGACAGAATTAAGTTGATTGCCCCACCCCTGTATCATAGTTATAGCGGGGCCTCCTTCATCATAGGAACTAAACGTGAGGCAGCCAAACCAGAGTCACAGCACAGCACCTGAATCCCTTTCCTCTATAACCCGCCCCGCCCACCCCAGCCCACAGCCACAGGCAGGCAGAAGCGAGTGGGAGGATATCCTGCAGCCTCAGCCCTGCCACCGCTTGATGGATACCCTTTCCACTGGGCTGCCACACCCCCCAGCTTTAAAAGAAGCAGAATGAGATGATTTCCAAGGACTCATCCAACCTTTATGTTCCACATAAGTTCAGTTTCTAGATGCACAATGAGAACATCACACAAAAAAGTCACAGTATTTGAGAAGACTCTACTAAAACAGACCTCTTGGGATGGCCAGAAGTTGAAGATTCAAGCCACTGGACTCTCCACCAGGACAAAACAAACTCCTTCCTCTGGGTTGTAATCTCACTGTGCTGCACCCTTCACTCACTGCCCAGGGAACCCAGCCAAAGCTTTCTATAGTGAGGCAAGTTATTTCTTTGGCCTCTGAGTGGCTTTATGACACAATCTGGCTGAATCTTTGCATTTAATTGCTCATTATGAAGCTGTTTTTCACGACAAAAATACAACTAAGTTACAGAAATTTTGGTTTATAAGGAGAGAGTTGTAATTTGTCCCCAAATCCTACAACTTAACACAACCAGTGTAAGTTTCCTCTTAGACGCTGTTACCTACCGCTTGATCTGTCAAGAATTAATTCCAGAGGGCGTTTGATTCCTGAACCACTTTCCCCTGGTCCCACTGGCTGAAAACATAAATACAGTACTTCTGTCTCGTCTGTTTCAGAGAGCCCTGGTCTGGAAATAGTTTACTGGAATGTTATCCTGAAACAACAGAAAGGAACACCTCTTCCACACTGTGTGCTAAACAAATACACATGCTTCTTGTCACTCACTTGCTCCTGTGAACAGCAGGGGAGTGGTTAAGAGACCTGTATTCAAGTCCCTGGGCTTCCTCACTTAGCTGTAACCTTAGACTCATCCTTTCACCCTTCTGGGCCTTGCTTTTATCATCTGTAAAGTGGGAAGGAGAAGACAATACGAGTTTCATAAGAGCCAGGAGAATCGAGTAAGATAATGCAGAGATAAGCTGAAATATTATTGACTGGTGAAATGTGCATCTATAAAAAGAAAACAGCGTGTACCAGACATGGCATTTCACATATCACAGATGGGTCCACACCTCGTGCCACCAGGATTCCTCCAGAGCAGAACTAAGGTCCAAGACCACCTCTGCTCAATCACTGTCCAGTCAGCAACTTACTGCCCCAGGCCACGTTCTGGTCATGGAGACACAAATAGCTCAGTTCCCATTCCTGTCACCAGAGGGCTTATGTCTGGTGGGGGTGACTTGGCAACAGCAGTTTGAAGCCAAGGTGCCTCTCCCAGGACAGGGAGATGACCAGGGGCAGTAAGAGCCCAGGACAAGAACCTCTGTCGTGTCTCCCCCTCAAGCCTCAGGCTGGCAGAGGAGGCGGTACTCATGTCTGTACACCAACCTGGGGAAGAGCCAGGTCCCCCTGGTGAGGCCCAGAGCCATGCAGCAGGAAGGGTCTCGCAGGTGGGGAAAATCCACCCACTGTGATTTGCCCACGGTCTCAGGAAGACAACTGGGAGTGGAACCTAGAACCTGGCCTCCAGAAGATGGGTCAGCACCTCTGCAGAACCAGGTTCCAGTTTTGAGAAGAGTGAATCAGGAGCCTGGATTCTTATCCTGGTTCTGCTGGTTCCTCTCTGGACCTCAATCCGTATGGACAGCAAGGACAACAGTTTTGAAGGGTTTTTTTTTTTTTTTATATTTATTTATTTGGCTGCATCGGGTCTCAGTTGCGGCACTCAGGACCTCTGTAGCATCACGCGGGGTCTTTTGCTGTGGCTCAGACTCCTTTGTGTGGTTGACTCCAGAGCACACGGGCTCAGTAGTTGCGTCGTACGGGCTCAGTTGCTCTGCAGCATGTGGAATCTTAGTTCCCTGACCAAGGATCAAACCTGTGCCTCCTACCTTGCAAAGACGACTGGACCACCAGGGAAGTCCCAAAGGTGACAGTTTGGACTTTAGGGAACAAACTCAGGCCAGCAACCTCAGAGTAGGCTGAGTAGCGACTGAACACCTGAGTAGTGACTGGAGAACGGAAACCCAGAGCAGTCTTCTGTACAGGGTTCTGGCCCTGCCCAGGACCGCAAGGACTAGAGGTGCAGCCTGCCCAGCTGGCACCCCTCCGAGCTCTTCCCCTGCATGGCATTACCAACCCTTCTCCTCACACTTGCCTCATCCCCTGGAATGCCTAGGCCCATTTCTGACCCTCCAGACTTGCTCCTTCAGGAAGTATTCCTTCCAAGTAAATTAAGGTGTGCACGTGCTCCCTGAGGTGAGGCAAGCGTGTGCTGCCCCATGAAGAAAGGGAGGCTTGAGGGGAATGGAGGGCACTCTGCCAGGAGTTGAGTCAGGGCATTTCCTGATGACCGCTTCTGTGTCCTCTAAGCCGTCTCCACCGCAGTCCCGGGAGGTGCTTGCCCCAGATGGTGGAACTGGTAACAGCCTTCCAGGATCAAGTTCATGTCCCTCCTGTAGCCCTGCATGTCCCTCAGTTCAAAGGATACTAATCCTCCAGGCTCAGACATAGGCTCCCAGAGCCAGAATGAAGAAGAGAAGATGCAGGGAGGGATTTCAGTAATTTTGTTTTGTTTTTGTTTTTTTTTGACTGTGCTGGATCTTCGTTGCTACATGTAGGCTTGCTCTCGTTGCAGTGAGAGGGGGCTACTCTCTAGTTGCAGTGGACAGGTGTCTCCTTGCAGTGATTTCTCTTGTTGCGGAACACGGGCTCTAGGCAGGCAGGCTTCAGGAGTTTCAGCTTGCAGGCTCTGGAGAACAGGCTCAGTAGATGTGGCACGTGGGCTTAGTTGCCCTGCAGCATGTGGAGCAGTGATCGAACCTGTGACCCTTTCATTGGCTGGTGGATTCCTAACCACTGGACCACCAGGGAAGTCCAGGGAGCTAGAATCGCCCACCTGGTGGTGGAGGCCATGGGCACGCCGCTGGAGCATGGCAGGGAATGCCCTATAGCTCTGCTTAACTGGGAGCCCGATTCTCTGATATTTAATAGTTTAAAGACCACAGTCCAGCTGTGCCAGCTCTGGTGACCTCATATCTATCACTTACCCTCGCTGAGCCTTGATCTTCTCATCTGTAAGATAGCTACATCACAAGGTGGTTGGGAGAACAAGTAAGATACTGGATAGAAGGCACAGGGCCTGACAGCTCAGTAATGGCGGCTGCTGGAAGCATTGGTCTTTCCACCCCAGGAGGTGGGAGAATGGCTTCGGCAGACCTAGGCAGCTGCTGACTCCTGGTGGCCGCTAGAGACTTCGACTATCAGACTTGCTGAGTCCTCGAGTAAGAGAATTTAATCATTTAATAAACATCTCCTGAGGCTTTCTCTGTGCCTCTGAGGCCTGATCCCAGGAGAGTGCTTTGCTCCCATCCTGGCCTCCTTCAAGAGCTCCCTGACCGAGACAGAGGGAGGCAGACCCAAAGCAGGGAGGCACAGAGACGGAGGAGGCTCCTAGCCGGCCTGGCAGGTGAGGAAAGGCTCTCAGTGAGGGGATCCTAAAGGACAAATTTGAATTAGAGGCTGGGCAGGAAGAACATTCTGGGCAGAGAGAAAACCCTGTGTGAGACACACTGCAGAGCAGCAAGGAGGTGAAGATGCAGCTGAGGCCAGCAGGGCCACATCCTGCGGGTAAGGAGTTTCTCTGCAGGCAGTGGAGAACTTCAAAGGGCCGGATGTGTGACCAACATGCATCCTCAGAAAGTCACTCTGGCTGTGGCAAAAAGGGGTCTAGGTTGGAGAGATAGCAGGTCTAGGAGAAGGTGGCCTGCAGTGGCAGCAGGAATGGAGAGTTAGACACAACAGCCCCAGGACTTTGTGGCCAAGAAGATGTGGGGTGTGAGGGGAAGAGATGATGCCTAGGAGGCAGCTGGGTATGTCACCAGAGCCCAGGGTTGAGCTGGGATCAGCAGAGTGTAGATTTGGGTATGCGGTGTGCCAGGGACTTTACAAATACTAATACACTGAGTCCTTACAACAATCTTTGAGGTAGATATTACTGTTAGCCCCTTTTACAGAGGAGGAAACTAAGGCACAAAGACATGAAGGTAACTTGCTCAAAATCATTCAGCTACTAAATAATAGAGCGGAGATTCAAACCCAGACAGTCTAGCTGCAGAGTCCAGGCTCTTAGCTCTCTCCTGCCCATCCTGGAAATGGTTTTCCAAAACCCTGGGACTGGCAGCAGGACTCCCCAGGGAGGATTCTGTAAGGTAATAAACAGAGGAGGCCAAGAGTTGCAGAGTAAAGCCTTTGACTCTCAATTAGGCAGACCCCCAGAGGTCAGCCCCCATCACTCAGAGATAGGCATCCCCTTCGACACCCGGTGACCAGCAGTGGCTGTCCTTCTGACCCTCCTCCATGCCCTCGGTTGGGGAAGAAAGTGGGGTGCCCAGGTTCCACCCTACTACGTCTGCTCTAGAGGCTTGTCCTGTGGATTAAATCTGTTAAAGTAAGTGAAGGCCCTGGCCCAGCCCATGGCTGTCCTCCCTGACACACGCGGAAGGTATTCCCCACCCACTCCAGGGTCTGCCTCTGGGACACGAACATGGCCCTGTCTAAAGGCAGGCCTGGTGTTCAGAGTACCTGACGTCACTCTGGTTTTTTAGGCTTCTTTCCACAGGGCCCCCTCCAGGCTGTCTCTTGCTCGTCTCTCAGAACTCACATGGTCCCTCCTCAGCCTCAGTCTACCCTGGGCACCTGAAGAGAGGGCCCAAGAACCAGGACTATCTTGGAGCACAGGAGAAACGTCCACGGCTCCAAAACCACTGCCCTTTGCTGCCTCTGGGCCTTTCTTCCTGCTGTCTCCTGATCAGACCGCTCCGCCCCGGCTCTGTATGGAAGGGACTGGAACCAAGCCTGGGTCTCCATGTGCCTCCAGCCAGAGGCTTCTCCATTCCCTAAATGCTGAAGAGAAGCAAGCACATACCAGTTTAAATGCATTTTTCCCCCCACTTTTGCCAGGAAAGTGAAGAAATAGATAAAAAAACAAAATAATACTGTGATTCCCCCCACACACACACCAACCCACACCTTGTTTTTAAACCAACAGGCCAGGTCCTGCCAGGCCTTCTTACCCATTAAACACCCTGAGCCACCCCCACCCCGCTGCTAGCCCTGAAGTGTCTGGGGCAGTGGGGAACTTCTCCGGCTTCAGGCTTCGGACTAGAGCCTCAGCTCAGGCAAGGAAGTCGTGGCGCTAGTGCCAGAGCACAACCTTCCTGGCCTGGTCCACGCTCACCACGTGGTTCCCAGAGTAGCACCAGGCCACGGCGTTGACAGCAGCGCTGAGGAGAGGGAGAGACAGGATTCAGGAGCGTCGGGAGCTGGCCCTGCCCCTCCTCACTGGACCTGGGCTGTGTGAGGGCCTCTCTGCGCCCATCGCCTCACTGTAAAGTGGGCTCTAAGGGCTGTGGTGGGAGTGGACCCAGGCGCACATGGCAAGACTGAGCTGTGAAGGGCTCTGGGGGCAGGGATGGAAGGCATGGGACACGGGCCGGGGGCTCCAGAGCCCAAGCATGTCAGGACCTGGGATCCGCTTAGCAGGACTGGCCGTGGGGCTGGGGTGGTGGTCAGTGGCCATGCTCACCTGTGGGGTCCCCGAAGGCTACTCTCTAGTTTCCCAGTGTCCACGTTCCAGATGTAAAGGGCTCCATCCCAGGACCCTGCTAGGGCATAGCTTCTGTCTGGGCTTCAGGAGCCACAGCAGAGCAAGAGAGAAAAGACCAGAGGTAAGGTCATGGACATGCAGACACCCAGACAGACAGGACACACTCAGGCACGGGTGCTCTCATGGACACACCTGAACACGGCTTTGGTCCAGTCAGAACCGCACTTGAAACCATCAGCCCTGAGAATAGACAGGTCAGGATGGAGGGGGCTGCCACTTCCTGCCCTCAGCCCAAAACTTAACGAGCTTCCCCTCTGTCAAGGGCTTCGGCACCTCAGCAGGCCCTGGTCCAGAGGGGCCTCCACGGAGGGCCCCCACCAACAGGCCTTTCACAGGCCCAGCTGCCCCAGTCAAAGCCACAGGGCCGGTGGACACAAGGCAGGTACCTGAACACCTGGCGGATGTTGCTGACACGCAGGTCAATGACCTTGAGTGTGTCATCTCGGGAACAGCTGAGCAGATGCAGCTGGTCATGGCTGAGGCTCAGGGAGGTGACCCGGCCTTGCACAGGGATGACCTGGGTGCAGCGGGGCCCCCTGAGGAGCAGGAAAGGAGACGAGGGTGAGGAGCAATCACCTTGACAAGGCTGCTCCTGACAGACCAACAAAAGTCCAGAGCCAGCCCTCAGGCCCCAAGGCTGACAACTAATCTCCCACCACAGCCAGCGCCTTCCAGCAGGAACTTACTTGAAGCCAGAGCCCCTGAAACCCTTGAGCCACTAAAAGAAGTACTGGGGGGAAAGCAATGAAAGTCTGTCTTTAAATATGTGAAAGGTAGAGCAAAGGGTTTCAAAGGCAATCGCTACAGATGAGGAAGAAGCAGCCTGAGGCAGGGCTGGCTCTAGCTCTGGTTCTAGCCTTAGCTATTTTTATAAACCATTCAAGCCTGACGCTGGGCTCTTGGGTTCTTTTTGACTAAAAAGTGGTGACTGCGTGGGAACTGTGGTGTTGGAGAAGACTCTGGAGAGTCCCTTGGACTCCAAGGAGATCCAACCAGTCCATCCAAAGGAGTTCAGTCCTGGGTGTTCACTGGAAGGACTGATGCTGAAGCTGAAACTCCAATACTTTGGCCACCTCATGTGAAGAGCTGACTCATTTGAAAAGACCCTGATGCTGGGAAAGATTGAGGGCAGGAGGAGAAGGGGACGACAGAGGATGAGATGATTGGATGCCATCACCAATGCAATGGACATGGGTTTGGGTGAACTCTGGGAGTTGGTGATGGACAGGGAGGCCTGGCATGCTGCAGTTCATGGGGTCGCGAAGAGTTGGACACGACTGAGCGACTGAACTGAACTGAACATGGGACTCGGTTGGCAAGACCCAGCAGAGTATGGTGGTTGGATCAAGGGTCAATAAGGAGGCACAATTCTCCAGAGGCCACAAAGCCTTCAAGGGACCAAGCCTAGCACAGAGGCCACCAGAGCCTCACTTCCCCAAGGTACCCTCAGCTGCTCCATGGCAGAAAAAGGAAGAGAACACAGGAGCCCTGTCCCACCTCCCCTGCCCACAGCCTGCACCTATCACCTGCTGTCCCAGAACCGGATCTTCTGGTCATTGTGACCACTAATGATGATATGGTCCCCACACACCACGTCGTTACAGTAGGAAAGGACATTGATGGTCCTGGAACCTAAACCAAGGAGTAGAGAGAACCCTGGACTCAGAGAAGGATTATGAGCCAGCCCACTGGACGTGTGGAGATGCTGAAGCCCAGAAGCCCCAGAGGTACAGTGTCCTCCCAGAACTAGAACCCAGGCCCCTGTTTTCCAGCCCAAAGCCTGAGGTAACCAAGAAACCAGGAAAAGCGTCACCAATGGAGGACGCAAGAGGAGCCTTAGGAGGTTTCATCCCAAATGCCTGTAAGTCTTGGAGCCCCTCCCAGAGATCAGGTTGCAGCCCCCCATGGCCCGGCCTGCAAGGGTCCTGGTGAGGGGAGAAGGGGAGGGCTGGGCCTCACAGTAGGCTCGGCAGAGGTCCCACTCCTTCACTGTTCGGTCCCGGCTCCCGGTCACTGCCTGGTGCCTCGTCAGCTTGAATTTGGCAGCCGTCACCTTGTCTGTGTGTCCAGATAGTGTCTCCTGTGCATCCCAGGGAAGTGTCAAGGGCATGGCCAAGACCCTGTCAGCAACCCCTCCACCCGAGGCATGACCCCTGACCCCCAGGCTGCCTCCGCAGTCAGACCTCACCTTGGACTGTGCCTCCCCAACTTTCCAGAGCTGGGCGGCCTTATTGTAAGTAGCTGCCAGTAGCTGGGAGCCCTGGGGAGAAGGGACAGGAAAGAAGAGATCCTGGGCCTGGCCAGAAAGCTGGAGTCGGGCCGCCTCAGCGCTTCCCCTGGCCCAGGTCACCCAGGCAGGCAAAGGAGAATCAAGGCCCAGGAGAAGGATTTATCCAGGCACCCTCTCAGGACACATGGCTCTAGGATACCCATGATGTTCCCCCAGAGCCCCACCTGCCCGGTGTGGAGACTCGGGGAGGGGCATCCCATGCCACCCAGGTCCTCTCACCGAGGGGTCAAAGTCCACACTGGTGATGCTGCCGCCAGCTCCTTCAAGAGTCTGGTTGGCCTTCAGGTGCCCTGGGGGGACCAGGGGAAGGAACAAGCAAAATGAAGTCACTAATCTCATGAAACGGAGGAGCCTGTACTGTGAGTGGGAAGATGAATCTCTCCCAAGTTAGAGGACAGAATTGCTGGGTCTGTTCTTGGGGGTCGGGGGACTCTAGCTAGAGGCTGCACCTTCCTGATCTGCCAGCAGGGGGCTGCAGGTCACCTCACAGATGTCCGGAGAGGACTAGAGAGAAGGGACTGTCCCTAGGTCACACAGCAAGCCAGGCCAGGCAGCTGGGGACTTGCCTCCTCCAAGAAGCCTCTAGGAGCCAGCGTTCGCTCCCCAGTGCTCCCCCATCTTCAGAGCACAGAGCAGACAGCTAACACATGTCTCAGAACTGAGTTCTGAGAGCTCAGTGATGCTAGGTGGCCTGGTGGACCCAAGAGACCTGCTCAAGGGTCTATCCCCGTAGCATGTCCTGACATGGTATCCTCACCACCCCAACAGGGACCATCTGAGCTGAGCCCTGCCCACCGTGCAGGCCTCGACTCCAGGAGGTGAGAGGCTCTGCCCTTCTTAGGAGCACTGAGCCCAGAACTCTTGCCAAGGGGTCATCTGGCCACTACCCACAAGGATGACCGGGTGAGGAAACACAAAGAGACCCAACACCTTTCCCAAGGAGCAAGCTGAGAGTGAGGTCTGGAGAGAAAGGACTGAGCTTGCCTGAGGGCAGCGACCCTTACCTCCCACGACATTCCAGAGGAGGATGAGGCGGTCAGCCCCTCCGGTAGCCAGGAGGCTGCTGTTGGGGCCAAAACGAACAGCACTGACCTCGGAGAGGTGGGCATCCTGTGAGGAAAAAGGGAGGTCAGTGCTCCTGGTCCTCGCCACACACGCCTCTTTGTGCACACTCACAGCCAGCTCTCTGTCACCATCCTTGCACACATGAGGTCTCTCTCTGAACTCAAGTTTCAAACTTGGCCCCACGCCTCCTCCCATGTTCCCAGTACTCCCCTACCTGGCCTCCTGTCTCTCCCTCTCGTTATAAAATGCCAAAGGGCTCCCAGCACAAGCTGTAGGAGGAAAACTGCTCCCACTGAAGGGCCTATCCTTGCTTCCCCAGCCTCCTGAGACTGCTCCTGGGACCGGCACTCCCATATGGTACCCCATGCACTTGGCCCAGCTCCTCCTTACCAGCACATCATGAGCTTGGGTGGGAAGTCGGGTGGTCACATACACGGGGATGCTCTGGTATCGCTGCTCAGGGGCTCCCCCGATTGAGTGGCCTCTTCTCTTCTTGAAACTGGGGGAGGGGGTCAGGAGGGCATTCAGCAAGGCCTTCTGAGAAGGAGAAGGCCCTTCAAGCTCTCCTGAAGCAACAGCAACAGGAAGCAGACACAGAAGGCGGCAGAACATGGCCAGCGGCACTGAGACAAGTACAGAGGCAGGACGGGGTTGGTGGGCCCTGAGAAACCTCGGAGCACTGCTTGGTTGACACTGTGACCCTGAACGAAGCCCTGACATTTCTGAGCCTGTTTCCCAAATGAGTGGTAGTTCCTGTCTGACCTCACCTTGGAGCCCTTGGTCCCCTGTGAGGACCCTGGATGAAGGACAGAGCCCAGAAGACAGCCAGGCAGGGGCTAGGAATGAGGCCATGCACCCAGCTCCTGCCTCGGGCTCAGCAGAGACACACACACAGTGCTGGAAAGAGTATGGAAGGACAGACCAGGACTCATACACAGCCCAGGCCTGGGCTCCAGGAGTCTGACACAGGCATCCAAGGCGCCCAACACCTTCACACACACGGCGCTGCACACACACTTACTCCAGAAGCCCCTTCACTACATCCACACAGCGGGACATCGTCAGGGAGGTGGCAGAGGCTGACCTGGGGCAGAATTGAGAGAGATGTTTAAGGGACTGGCCGGTGGGTGTGTGGACCGCAGTCACTCATCCCTACACTCTTGAGCCAGAAGAAGAACTTACTCCTCCAATGCCAGGAGAGCACGGTGACCCAGGGCAGTCCCAGGAAGGTGGAGGAGGGCAGGGATTTGGAATGAAGTCTCCCAGTTTCACCATGATAGGTAAAAACTGCCTCACCACCCAGGTGCCCCCCAACAAAATTCATGGGAGGCTGAGCTGGGACCTGTGGGGTAGGATGGAGGTGCCCTCAACCTGAGATAGCACAAGGCTGGGGACAGGGGTGTGGGGAAACCTAGACCCCAGAAATACCCAGGAAAGCATGTGTCCTGAGATGACCCGGCCCACCAGGGCTGCCAAGGCTTTGAGGACCAGCATCTCATGCCCCTCCCCAGGGTTCCTTCACCACCCTGAGGCCTGGACACCAGCCACCTGCAAGAAAGGGCTAGAGGAGGGGGGCAGTTTCAATGCCAGGCAAATCAAGATAGATGGGGGAGATGGAGGGAGGGGCACCCAAGGACTGAAGCCTCAATCAGGTCCCACCCATGTGAGTTCACATCTACACATGCTTCACACGCATTCAGGTACGCTCACCTAAGTCTGTACACATACATGCTCTGATGTCCCCATGTGTGTACACGCATGCTTGTGACAGCTGAGCCTTGGGCCTTGCCCACAAGCTCCCTCCTGTCACCGTCTTTCACCAACCTGCCATCCCAACCCCAGAGCTCTGGTCTTAGGAAGGAGGAAAAAGGAGAGGACAAAGGTTGGAGTCCCTGGCGTGGCACTGACCCCAAGGGGCTCCAGGTACTGAAGTTTCAGCTGCCCTGGGGTCCAAGAGTACCCCAGTCTCTCCGCAAAGCCCTCTCAACCCAAAGGCTGGCCCAAGGTCCTTTAGGAAGACTGGAGGGGCCCAGCTCTGAGCTCGGGATAGTCCTCACCTTAGAAAGATTGGAGGGGGCCAGCTCAGAGTGCTGGGACAGTCCTCACCTGAAGGGCCGCTTCCATTTCTCACCAGCCTCACTCTCCAGGGACCCTGGCTTAGCAGCCACGACCAGAGTTTCTGCTTCCTCTCTGATCCCATCGCCTAGTGTGTCTGGGCTCCTGGGAGAGAGAATGAATCTTAGGACGACTAAGGGACCAGGCCAGCCGCTCCGTGCCCCTGCGCCCTACTCGGTGAAGACTGGCATCTCCAGAGACGAGGGTCAGTGCGGGAGCATGTGTGGTGGGCGCAGATGCTGGCTCCTATGACCACCTGTTTCCGCACGTGTCCTGGGCTCAGTCTCCCTGGGGGCTTCGGCACGGTGACTGTGCACACTTGTGGTCGGGTGCACAGATGGCCGCAGGCAGGTGGGGGCAGGGTAGAACAGCAGCGGCCCGGGGCTGGGGGCGGGGGGGTGGGGGTGGGAAGGGCACTGCAGAGCCCCCAGCGGAGGCTCGTCAGACAGGTCCCCGGCGCATCCCCGTTCTTACTCGCTTATGCTCACTGTCCGCTTGGCTGCCTTCTTCAGCTCCTGGGACACCCGCGCTTGCTTGGCCCTGGGATAGAAAAGCCTCCAGAGTCGGGTGGTTCACGTGTCGGGACAGGGGGGTCGGGCCCCTCCCTACCAGGACAGCTCGCCTCCCAGACTGACCCCCGGGGCGCTCTCACCTTTCCCTGCGCTCATTGCGTAGGTTGCGCTCGGCGGCGGCGCGCGCCTTGCGCTGCACCAGCCTCTCCAGCAGGTCGCGCGCCTCCTCCTCGAGCCTGCGCAGAGCCGCCTCCTGGTGCCCAACGCGCGCGCGCAGCGCCTCGTAAGCCGCGCGCTGCTCCTCATTCAGCGCGCGCCGCGCGTGCACCTGTCCGGCCTTCTTCGCGCGAACCTCCTCCAGCTGCTCCACGCGGGCCCTCAGAGCTGCCAGCCTAGAGGACCGGGATCATCTCCGTCACCACCCTGGGGGAACCGGTCTGAGAGCTGAGACAGACTTGCTCCTGGCCACGCGGCCAGCGCGGAGGCTAAGCCACGTCTCCCTCGAAGTCCTGCAGCTCCCGGCCTCTGCGACCAGCCACAGGCCTAGGGGGCGTTACGCTGTCGGGCCCTTCTGGAGACCCGCGGGGTGACCCCGCGCCCCCCACCCCGGCAGTGATGGCCTGGAGCCTCCCCGAGGTGCGCCCCGCCCGCGCCTCACCTGCTCTGCCGCTCCTCCAGCTGCGACTCCAAAGTGCCCAGGGTCGCGCTCTTCTCCACCACCTGGTAGGCCATCTGCAGCGGCGGAGGCGCGGGACAGGTAGGCATGGGCGCCTCTGGGCAGAGCCTCCGGCCCCTCTCCAGCGGGAGAGACTGGTAGGACGGGGTGTGCCTCTCTTCCCACCCGCCCCCTACCTCAGCAGAAAGCTGAGAAGCAGACAGCTAAGGCATGAAGCACAGGAATACACGGCTGTTTCAGGGATCAACGGAAGGGCCTTAGGCTCTGTAGCCTAACACCTGAGTTTCACTCCTTGCATCACCACTTTCTCTGTGACCCGCGGTAGTGATTTAACCGCTCTGAACCTGTCCAACGTGAATAGTAGTGCTTACCTCGTAGGGTAACACTGAATTACTATAAGGAATAGTATTTCAAATAATGGTGACTGGTTATGTAGCACTTAACATGTGCTGGGTCTTGTTCTGAGCACTCTACAGTACCAACTCTTTTATAATCTGGTAGTTACTGCCATTCTCCCCAGTTTACAGATGAGGACATTGACACTTCTCTAGTTAAGTGTCTTGCCCAAAGTCATACAGCTAAGTGGCAGAACTGATATCTGAACCCAGGCCACCTAACATGCTCCAAGTAAAGGGCTGCAAGTATTCAAGGGATGTGTGTTCTGTTCCCCACCTCTCCAAGCCTTGGCTTACCAAGCATAAGTCCCAGAGAGCAACAAGATGCTCTGAGCAGAGGCACGCAGGCTAAGAACAGGAATGGACTGTGGGAGCACAGGGCCCAGACTGAATACTGGAGCTGCCCCCCAGCCCCAGAGTCCGGGGAGGGTCATCTCATCTGTCCCCCGCCTTACTGAACCATCCATCCAAGAGCCAAGAGCTGGGGAAAGCACAGAGCTGAAGGGTCAGTCAGAGAGACAGATGCTTAGAGAAGCAGTGCCCAGCGCAGTGGCAAGAGGAACATGAAAGCACTGAAGCTGGGGGCTCTTGCTACTAACCCGTCCCTGAGCTCTTCCTCGCGTGGGCCTGGTGCTAGATGGACTGAGGAGCAAGGCTGGTGTCTGCCTGCACTGACTCCCTGTGTGTGGGCTGGGGTAGGGGCCTTGCACATTCAGGGTCTATAACTGGCCCAGGTTTTTTCTTTTTTAATATTTATTTAGATGTGCCAGGTCTTAGCTGCAGCACATGAGATCTCAGTTGCGGCATACAGGATCTAGTTCCCTGAACAAGAATCGAACCTGCACCCCCTGCATTAGGAGGCATGGAGTCTTAGCCACTGGACCACCAGGGAAGCCCCTGGCCCAGTTTATAACATTTATAATTCCTTCCACCATTAAACAATCTGACCCTCGCTTCTGTTTCCTCACCTATCATATACTTTCATTGATGTTTTGGGATTCAGTATTTTTTGATGCTTTTCAAAATCCAAATAATAGAGGTGGAAAACAGATTAGTGGTTAGGAGTTAGGCATTGTCTGAGGAGAGGGCTGAGTTGTGACTAAAACAGGGTGGTCATGAACTTGTGCTATATCTTGATGGGCACACAGATCTACACAGGTGGCAAAATGACAAAGAACTGTATACACGTCATCCTAACATCTACTCCCTGACTGTGTGTGCTACAGTCAGGCATAAGATGTGACCACTGGGAGGTACTGGGTAAATGGCTGCACAGGACCTCTCTGTGCTGTCTTTGCAACTTCCGGTGGATCTAAAATTATTTCAGTAAAAAGTTAAAATGATAACACATGTTTGTTGTGATATGTGAAACAGGACTAAGAATTAAAGAAAAAGTCTCTCCTTGTCCCTTGGCATATCCAATGGGAACTGACTGGTTTGTGGCTGAGGATGTCATGAGGAGGCAGTGCTGAGGACAAGGGGCGCCTGGAAGTATCCCAGACAAGGGGACCAGGAGCTCAGGACAAGAGAGGGGCAGGAAATGCAACCTGAGGCTGGAGAACCCAACTGGGGAGCCAGGCTAAGCTTTGGAGAATAGGCACCAAACTGATAATGGGGAGAGTGGCGAAAGGGGCTTTTACTTTTTTACTCTATGGACTTCTGTTCTCTTGAAATGTTCACAACAAGCATGTATTTGTGTATTACTTGTCTTTTTTAATAGAGATCATTGTTTATTATAAAAAATATATCACTCTGAGTACTGAATGGAGAAAGGACAGGGTGCCAAAAGAGGAGTTATCCAGAGAGTAATGAGAATAACTTGGACCAGGTCAGATGGGGTACAGGAAGTAGAAGTTGATGGATTTGGAGGCAGGATCCATGAGCTGGTGACTAGCTCAGGATGGATGGAAGGTTGCAATGGATGGAAGGGCAGTGGTGACCCTGGGTTTCCTGACTGATAACTACCAATGGAGGGGGGAATGATCTACCTCGTTTTCTTAAGTATCCTTTTAAAAAAAAAAAAACTATTTAGGTGTGTCTTTGTTGTGGCATGTGGGATCTAATTCCCTGACCAGGGATCAAACCCAGGCCCCTTGCATTGGGAGAGTGGAGTTTTAGCCACTGGACCACCAGGGAAGTCCCAATTGTTGACTGAACAATTGTTGTTCAGTCACTAAGTCATGTCCGACTCTTTGTGACCACATGAACTGCAGCACGCCAGGCTTCTCTGTCCTTCATTATCTCCCTGAGTTTGCTCAAACTCATGTCCACTGAGTCAGTGATGCCATCCAACCATCTCATCCTCTGTCACCCCCTTCTTCTCTTGCCCTCAATCTTTCCCAGTATCAGGGTCTTTCCCAGTGAGTTGGCTCTTTGCATCAGATGGCCAAAGTATCTACCTCATTTATCACCTGCTGCTGCTGCTGCTAAGTCGCTTTAGTCGTGTCCGACTCTGTGTGACCCCATGGACGGCAGCCCACCAGGCTCCCCTGTCCCTGGGATTCTCCAGGCAAGAATACTGGAGTGGGTTGCCATTGCCTTCTCCAATGCATGAAAGTGAAAAGTGAAAGTGAAGTCGTTCAGTTGTGTCCAACTCTTAGCGACCCCATGGACTGCAGCCTACCAGGCTCCTCCGTCCATGGGATTTTCCAGGCAAGAGTACTGGAGTGGGGTGCCATTGCCTTCTCCACATTTATCACCTAGTCTATAAATATTCATCAGCATGGACTGTGGAGACAGGCCCCAGAGATATAATGGACAAAGCAAAGATAGCTCAATCCTTGGGGTGCTCACAGCCCAGAAAGGAGCTCAGATGTTTGAGAATCACCTCTCAAATGTGGCTGCAACTACAGTAGGGGCTCTGAGGGAGGGGCTCTCCCTGGGTTCATAGTCCCAGCTGGACATTAGTTGAGCAAGTGACCTGGCAATCCTTCAAGCTAGGCTTCAGCAGTATGTGAACCAAGAACTTCCACATCTATAAGCTCAGTTTAGAAAAGACGGAGGAACCAGAGATCAAATTGCCAACATTCACTGGATCATAGAGAAAGCAAGGAAATTCCATAAAGACATCTATCTCTGCTTCATTGACTACCCTAAAGCCTTTGATTGCATGGATCACAACAAACTGTGGAAAATTCTTAAAGAGATGGGAATACCAGACCACCTTACCTGCCTCCTGAGAAAACCTGTATGTGGGTCAAGAAGCAACAGTTAGAACCAGATATGGAATAATGGACTGGTTACAAATTGGGAAACAGGTATGTGAAGACTGTATATTGTCACCCTGCTTACTTAACTTTTATGCAGAGTACATCATGTGAAATGCCAGGCTCGATGAAGCACAAGATGGAATCGTAAATTGCCAGGAGAAATATCAACAACTTGAGATATGCAGATGATACCTCCCTAAAGGCAGAAAGTGAAGAGGAACTAAAGAGCTTCTTGATGAAGGTGAAAGAGGAAAGTGAAAAGGCTGGCTTAAAACTCAACATTCAAAAAATGAAGATCATGGCATCTGGTCCCATCACTTCATGGGGAAACAATGGAAACAATGACAGATTTTATTTTCTTGGGCTCCAAAATCACTGCAGATGGTGACTGCAGCCATGAAATTAAAAGATGCTTGCTTGCTGGAAGGAAAGCTATGACAAACCTAGACAGTGTATTAAAAAGCAGACATCTGTTGATGTATGGCAGAAACTAACACAAAATGTAAAGCAATTATCCATCAATTAAAAATAAATACTTTTTTTAAGTAAAAAAAAAAATGCAGAGACATCACTTTGCCAATGAAAGTCCATATAGGCAAAGCTATGGTTTTTCTAGTAGTCATGTATGGATGTAAAATTTGGACCATAAAGAAGGCTGGGCACCAAAGAATTGATGCTTTTGAATTGTAGTGTTGGAGAAGACTCTTGAGAGTCCCTTGGACTGAAAGGAGATCAAACCAGTTGATCCAAAGGAAAAAAAAAAAAACCCTAAATATTCATTGGAAGGACTGATGCTGAAGCTGACACTCCAATACTTCGGTCACCTGATGCAAAGAGCTGACTCATTGGAAAAGTCCCTGATGCTGGGAAAGACTGAGGGCAGGAGAAGAGGATGACAGAAGATGAGATAGTTGGATGGTATCAATAACTCAATGGACTTGAGTTTGAGCAAAAGCTGGGAGATAGCAAAGGACAGGGAAGCCTAGTGTGCTGCAGTCCATGGGGTTGCAAAGAGTTGGACACAGCTTAGTGACTGAACAACAACATCTAGGTAGGTATTTAATGGCTCCTCAGCCTCCTCCAGTGGACTAGAAGGTTCATGGGGCCAGGTCTTGTTTACTGCTGCACTGACTGTGCCTTGAATATAGTACTTGTCAATAAATATTTGTTGACAGAATAAATGGAGATCAAAGAAAGCAGATTCGTGTAGGAGGGAGTTCAGATCCTGGCTCTACCTCTCAAAGCCTCTGCTTCCTCTGAAACCATAAAGTAGAGGATTAGCTGAAGTAACACTTAACCCAGTATCATCAATGTGGTGTTGACCATATTATTACAGGGGCGACGATGAGTCTGGTTTTAGATATGAAGTCCAAAAAGCAGCTGAGAAAGAGTCTGGAGCTCCTAAGAGAAACCTGAGCTAGAGATGGATCTGGGAGTTAGCAAACACAGAAAGTCCACGGGAGTCAGTGAACCCACCCAAGTTCTAAAGAACACCCACATCTACAGGGAGGGGGATAAAGATGAGGGAAAGTAGCTTCCCAAAAAGGAAGTTCAGAAGCAACAAAAGCCAAGAGACATCATGGCAGCAGGAGAGGTGGGGTGGGGGGGGGCGGTGGTCAGTGTCAGGTAGAGGTAGCACACCCCGCCATGGAGGTGGACCACCTTATTTTCAGTCTGCAAATGTGTATTGAGCGTCAGCTGGTGCTGGGCCCCAGGGTTTGCAGGGCAAGTGATGAGCAGAGCAGGCTGAACCATCCAAGGGGAACAGAGGCTGCCTGTTTCCTGCACACCTCACACTCCTCCCCGAGCTCTCACCTCACTTCCTCCAGCTGCTGCTGGAGCCCACTTCATCCTAGGCTGCCAGGGCCAAGCTCAAGAGCACTCTGAGCCCTGTCTGGTCTCAAGGCATTGGACTTGGGGAATCTCCCTCACTTGCTGGCTCCCTTGGACCACATCTCCCAGCCTCAAAGTTCTGGATCCTGGGCCCACCCCATTCTCTCTCAGACCCCTGCCCCGCCTACCTCTCCACACACCAGCCGGAGCCCCTCCACCTCCTCTTGCCACTTCACCCTCAGAGCTGCTGGTGATAGGCCTTGGTGTGACTCCTTCTCCCTGCAAACCAATCAGAGCGGTGTTCGTTTTCCCACCGTTCATCCAGAGGATGCGTGTGAAAAGTCTGAAGCCAGAGCTATGCATTTTCTCCTGAGGAAGGTGGGAGCCCAAAAGTCAGCAGATGAAAGATCAAATCTCCAGGAACTGGAGCTGCCCATGACTCCTCTGCTCTGGGCTTGCCCCAGAGTTCCCCTGCCAGGACCCCTCTCAAGAAGCATCTCCCAACTCTGAGCCCCAGCCCATCCCTGGTTCTCATTTTCACTCCTTCTTTGAAATAGGTGGCATCATGTACTTTCTGTAGGCATCAGGTGAGAAGCAGGCAAACAGAAAGACAGATGTGCAGAGGGGCTGAGGGGGAGGGGTGGGATAAAGGCAGAGAGATGAACTGAGAAGGACATTCTAAGCAGCTGGCCTGGGGGAAGGCTCAAGAGCCTGCCTCCCCCTCCCCTGGGTAGCAGCCAAGGGCCAATGAGGTGCCAGGGAGAGAATGAACCCAGCAGAGGTGGTGGGGGCAGGGCCGGGGCACAGGAAGCCCATTGTGACCACAGACACAAACACTCACCAGGGACCCTGGTGGACAGAGGGAGTGACATCGTCTGGCTCTGGCTGCAGCTCCTCTGAGAATCGGGCCAGCAGCTCAGCTTTCTCCAGGAGGCGGTTATCTAGGGGTGCAAAAGGGTGAGCCTGGAGCAAAGATGGACACTTTCCAGCAGACCCCAGGCAGACAAGCTACCTCTCTGGCTGGGAGGGCTGCAGGAGTCCAGTGATGCAGAAGGGGGAGCCACTGGCAGGCTGGGCTCTGCCTTGCCTGCAGGGGATGAGTGTAGCTCCATCAGGACCTCCAGCCCTTGCACAGCCTCCTAAGAGCATAACCCCCAGACCCTCCCAGGAGAAGACCTGCTCTCCCAGGGACAGAGAAGGACACCCATTAGGGGAAAGGAGATAGCTGGCCAACGCCTGCTGAGGGTCTCAAGGGAAGGAAGGGGCCAGGGATTGATTCAACCTCCCCCAAGACAGGGCCTGGCCCTAGAGTGATGAAACAAACTAAGCTCCACTAGCCTGTGGCCTTTGGCAAGATACTTCCCTTCCAGGAGCTCTAACTTTCTGTAGCAGTACTAAAAAACAGTCCTGACTTCCCCTGGGTTGTTGTAAGCTTCCCCTCAGGCCAGAACAGAAAGTTCTTGAGTTTGGTAGTTTCTGTTACAGACCCTGGAATACAGCCCCTCCACCCCATCCCTGGTCATTTCCTCTTTTCTCATCAGTTTCAGGGTGGGGTAGAGGTGAGGCCCAGGCCTGACTCCTCAGCCCCTTTCCCTCTCCCTGTTCCCTACTGGTCACCTAGGTCAATCACCTAGGTTGCTGGATCACCTAAGTTGCCGGCCTTGTTCTCACACAAAACCCCACCCCAAGCCCCAGGGCACTGTTCTGGCCCCCCTAGCAAATCTAAAGAGGATGCCATTTTGCCCACTTTATGAGTGAGAAATCTGAGGTTTAGGGTTAAGATTTGTCCAAGACCACAAAGAAGACTGGACCTGCAATGTCTCTGAGTTCAGCCCTCCAGGATCACTCCACTCCCACAGATTTGCAGCTCCCAGTGGGTCGGTGGGGGTGACTCCTCTCTCATATTGGAGGGTTCCATTGTCCATTAGAGCAGTGGAGAAGTGAGGCTGCCTACAGGTAGAGGGCTGGCCTCACATCCCCAGAGAGGATCAACAGCTTGGAAGGTTGCAAAGAAGTGTCCCAGGACAAGAGCAATAAGTTCAGTTGTGAGGCTGGGGGAGATGGTTAAGCAGCAGCCAAGATTAGGACCAGTGTTGGAGCTGGAGGGACTGTGGTTAGACTTTGAACCTCAGACATACAATCTCAGATAACCAGAGGTGCACACACAGATGCACACTTGCTCATCCTGGCTTGAACTGCCACACCCCTTCCTGACCAGCTCCCCAGAAACAGTTCTCAGAATCTGACTTCCCCAGGCTCAGCCACCTCCCTCTGCAGCCTGGAGCCCCTACTTCCCCCTCAGGCTGGGGTTGGTTGGGCACCGAGATGCTCCAAAAACCTGAACGAGGATCACCTGTCTGTGGCGAAACCTCGGACTCTGAGCTCCCTCTCTAGAGATTCAGAGTTTAGAAGTAGCTGTTCTGGCCAGTCCCGAGATCTTTCACTATGCTTATAGGGACCAAATGGGCTGATAGGTCCTGGGGACTTCCCAGGAAGGGGAAGGCTAAGAGACCCTAAAAATCCAACACTCGCTTATGAACCCGTGCATAGGAAGCCCAGCCCATCCCAGGCCCTGAGGGGCGAGAAAGAGGGGGAGAACCAGGAGGGAGCTCGGTCCAGGAGAGGGGGGTTCGCCGCAGAGCCTGGATCGGAAAAGGTAGGAACGCTGGCTAGTCGGAGATGGGGCGTAACAGATAGAGGGGCCAGAAGGCCCCAGGCTTCGGAGGCGACCAGGCATCGGTGCACTTGAGTCACAACCGGAAGAGCCAGCCAAACCCTCTCCCCGGGCCGGAGCCCCATCCCCTCGACGGTCCCCGGGCGCAGTGCACTCACAGGCCGGCACCAGCTCCAGGAATAGGGCCTTTTGCGTTCGATCCCGCTGTCGAAGCTGCCGCACGATGTGGCGCTTCCAGCGGGCGGCGGGGGCGCCGAGGACGCCGGGCCCCTCCATGGCCGCCCTCTCCGGCCAGCACCGCGCGCGGTTCTAGTCTAGGGAGGCGCGGCCGAGCAGGGGCGGGGCCCCGAGGGGACTCCGTGACGTCAGGGGGCGGGCCGCGGCGGGGAATCCCCGGATTGTACCAAGTGCGGTCCTGGGGGGAGAACGGAACGAAACCGGCAGGGAACCGCCGACGGGGTCTAGACCACCAGGAGTCCACAAAAAGTCTCACCTCTCTGGGGGCTCCTATGGCAGTCGGAGCTGTGAGCGAGGACCGAGATCGGAGCCTCTGAGACGGCTTCCCTCTCCTGTTGGCGCGCTCCGCAGGCGGGGCTTCTGGGGGGGCGGGGCCTATTTCCTTAACCCCACCGCTCCCGGACCGAAGTCAACAATAACAGACACTCTGGACCAGGCAGTACACTAAACTGGGGACCTGGAGATCCCCTCACACCCGGACCCTCCTCTCGAGGCGCTCAAGATCTGTGAGGGGAGGCGACACAGACAAGGCAGACAGTGTGAAATAGCGAGATACGAAAGTACGGAAGAGGAAGGGACTGAGGGACGAGGCCCTGCTTTGCGGAGGTGATGGCACTGATCTGGATCATGAGGAATGAAATAGGAATTCGCCGAGAGAAACGGATACCAGGCAGCGAGCGAGAAGAACAAACGCAGAGCTTTGTGGATATAAAAACTTCCAGTAGATTCTGGCCTGAAAGGACTGGAGGCAGAACTGCCCTTGTCCGAAGCAAGGTTTTAGGCTCCAGTTAATCGCAGAAAATTTACGACCTTGAGAGTAAAGGAATGCAGCTGATTTCATCGAGCAAACCCCTGGCCCAGAGGGAAAAAAAAAGGCTTTCCTGAGACTGCACGAGAGGGGATGGCTGAGCCGGCCAGCAGTATCCTGACTCGGGGCTGCACCTATCACTCCATGTGGGCGGCTCTGGAAGAGCGGCGGCATTTCTTGCTGGTACACTCACTTGAGTCCTCAGCTTGCAGGAACTGTGATAAAACTGTCTCCAGAGAGACCCCAGTCCAGAGCTCTGCAAACAGGCTGCTGTGAAGTATGAAAGGAGTGATTCAGTGGAGCCCTGCAGGTCGTAGAGGTGACAGGTCTGTTGAAATGCAAATGGGAATGGGTGGCAGGTCTTGGAAAGCTGTAACTGCTGGAGACCCCCGCAGGAGCGTGAATGCTGCTGTGCTTTGAAACCACAATGAATTGCGCTCAGTCCTCCTGTGCCATTGTCTTTGACCCTCATTTCCTTTGAACATGCCATGCGTGTTGTGTGCAACACCTTTCCCTCTAGTGGGCCTGACTCCTACTCATAAGTCACCTCTTCCAGGAAAGCTTTGTTGAGCCTGCACTTCAGTTAAGCCTTCCCTAAACTCGGCCGCAGCCCAAGCCTAGCCTTGTCCCTTGAAGGAATGGGTGGTGGGTGTTAACATTAACTAGAAGGTGTGCCCAGGAGAAGGAAATGGTACCCATGGAGGCTCAGGGCCAATTGGCAACAATTAAATTCCCTCTTAGAAGTGAGTGACTTGCAGGTGCCTGGGGACGCCATCAAAGGAACTGAGGCTATTGTATATTGAAGGGCATATTGTCAAGGCTCTGCCTTACTGTGAGGCAGAGAGGTATTATTTCTCTCAGTTGGAGAGTCATATTGTGGTCAGGATTTCCGAATCTAGGAAATTTAAAATAATTTTGTCATGTTTGAATAGTATAGGATAAAGAAGTATCTGATTTTGACTAAAAATATTTTTATCTTTAGAATATGAAAAGTTGTACTATAAAGTTCACTTAAATTTTTAGATGATATTCATAATATATAGACAAATTATTTATGCTTCACATTTAACATGCTGCTTAATATATCTTTGATTATGTTAGAAAGCCATGATGTGATGACCAATAAATATAAAAAGTGGTTATATCATGATTTAGAGACCTAATGTACTTTAGAGTGCAGTTTGAAACTTGCTCCTGGATTAGGCATCTCCCAGCAGCCAGTGATTATTAAAACCTAAATCAGTTCCTGTTACTCTACTTAAAACCCTCCTAAAGCTTTTCCTGCATATTCAACTCAAATCCCTAAATCCTTTCTGTTGCTTTCAAGGCCCTGCTTAGTCTGGCTCCTGCCCACATCTCTGACTTTACCTCTTCTACTGTTGGATGAAACCTTATTCACAACACTGAAATAACTGCTAAGACTTCCCCGGTGGATCAGTGGTAAAGAATCTGCCTGCCAATGCAGAAGACAGGGATTCTATCCCTGGTCCGGGAAGATCCCACAAACTGAGGGGCAACTCGGCCTGTGCACCATAACTACAGCCTGTACTCTAGAGCCTGGGAGCCGCAACTACTGAAGCCCTAGAGCTTGTGCTTGGCAACAAGAGAAGCCACTGCAATTAGAGTAGTCCCCACTCACTGCAAGTAGAGAAAAACCTGCGCAGCAACAAAAACTCAGTAGAGCCAAAAATAAATCAATTTTTCTAAAAAAAGAAAAATAAATCACAGGCAAACTCCCACTGTGGAACCTTTGCCCTGGCTGTCCCCTGTTTCTGGTGCTCTTCTTCCTAAACTTTTATGGGCTGACTCTTGCCTACAAGTCAGATTTCAGAAGACCCAATCTGAATGAAATAGCTTCTATCCTAATCAGTGTCTGGGGATCATCCAGTTGTTCCTTTCAGAGCATTTATCACTCTCAGAAAGGATCATGTTTCTGTGTTGTTTGTTTTGTTGTTTATGACCTATCTCTCCTACCAGGCTGGAAGCTTCAGGAAAGCCAGGACCAGTTCAGCCTTGATCCCAGCTCTGTCTTCAAGCACCTAGAACAGGGCCTGGCGTCAACTGACTAGGTGATCAGTAAATATTTACCCCTGTTGCTCTCATTAAAAACATGCAGAAACAATTCTCATGACCCAGTGCACAGAAGTTTGGAATTCAAAATTGTAAATATTTTTAATTGAAAAATAACATGTACATAGTCAAAAATTCAAATAGTATAAGAGAGAGTCTCTTTGCTTCACATGTTTCTATTGGCTAGCATAGGACAGACTGTTCAGTGGTCTCTTGGTTTGGTGTGTGTATGTGTGTTCAGCCTGCCAGGCTCCTCTGTCTATGGGATTTCCCAGGCAAGAATGCTGGAGTGGGTTGCCATTTCCTCCTCCAGGTCTCTTGATTATTTTTTACTTAATACAACTGTTTCTTAAGAGCTCTCGCGATTCTGAGTGTTGGCTGAGCTCTGGTGATTCTTGCTTTGAGTCTCTTACATAGTTGTAGTCACAACCACTGGGGTCATATGAAGACTCAGCGGGGCTGGTTGCTGATAATGGCTCACTTATTTAACCAGCAGGAGATGCTGGCTATTGACTGGAAGGTGAATCCTAGCCGAAAACCTAAAATGAAAGCCCTGCATGTGGCCCCTCACACAGCTCAGGTTTCTCCAAACACGGTGGCTAGGCTCTGAAAGGATACATCCCAAAACAAACATTCCAGCAGACAGCAAGAATGCTGCTAGTCTATTAAGGTTCGAGACTGGACACTAGCACAGCCTTACTTCCTCTGTGTTTTGTTGGCCAGAGCAGTCCTAGTCGAGCCCAGATTCCGGGACAAAGACCCCAGCTTTCAGAATAAGCCTTCAGATCTCAGTGGCTTAAAACAAACATTTGTCTCCCTCATATTCCAGTGCCGGGTAGACCATGTTGGTGTACTATTCTCCTTCAGCAGTGACTCAGATCCAAGCTGCTTCCACCAGCATCTCCATCATCACAAAGTACTTTGATCCCAACTGTTCAGATGGGAAAAAGGTTGTGGTGGGGGGAGAAGGGGGTGGACATTCACACTGATAATTAATTGCCTTAGACCTGAAGTGACACACTCTTTGCCCACATCCTCACTGGTGAGATCACATCTCCTAGGAAGGTTAGGAAACACAGTGTTCCCCTGCTCCCTGGAAGAGAAAAATGGGCGTGAACACATCATTTTATGGATGTGTTCCCAGTCTCCTTCTCTAGAAGCATCACCATTAACAATTAACACCATTAACAATTTAGTGTGTACCCATCCTTTCAGAAATATTTATATATGTGAAAGTGGAAGTAAAAGTCACTCAGCCGTGTCTGATTCTTTGTGACCTCATGGTATATACAAGAATATAAAAACACAAATGTAGCATTTGCACACTGTTCTACATGTTGCTTCTTTATGTAACAATATATTTTCGCTATATCTTAAAGAACTTCTCATATCAGACTACATAGATCTACTTCATTCCTTTTTTTTTCACTTGAAGAAGACCACCAAATTTATTTTGTACACATTGATTTATAATATGGTATTAACCTTTTTTTATTTGCCCAGAATTTTATTTTCTCTTTTTTAAAATTGAAATATAATTGCTTTACAATGTTATGTTGGTTTCTGCCATACAACATGAATCACCCATAAATATACATATGCCCCCTCCCTCCTGAACCTCCCTCCCACCCCCATCCCTTCCCACCCCTCTAGGCTGTCACTGAGCACCGAGTTGAGCTTCTTGTGTTACACAGCAACCTCCCATAGGTCATTCCTTTTAAAGCTGCAAAATAGGGTATTCCCTGGCAGGCAGTGCTTAGGTCTCTGCACTTTCACTGTTGAGGGCCCCGGGTTCAATCCCTTGTCGGAGAACAAAGATCCCACAAGCCAGGGGGCATGGTCAAAAATAAATAAAATAAAGCTTCAAAGTATTTCATTGTTTAGATGTATTACATATATAAATCAATATCATAATGATAAATATTTAGATTATTTCTGATTATTTGCTTTTACGGTGCTACACTGAACAACCTTGTATATAGATCTCTGCTTAACTCTGTTAGCAAACCTGTAGGAAGGTTTCTATAAGTAATATACAGAAAATATATTCAGAAGTTATTATGCATCCCAGTAATGTCCAGTTAGAAAATGTAGTAAAAATAAAGTCATTCATGACAGCAACAAAAACAAATATATTTAGAAGTATAACAAGAAAAAATGTACTAGCTGAAAATGAACAACATAAATTAATTCGATCATATCAATTATATATTTAATGTATCTTAATGGAATCAATTAAATTAACTGAAGAACATACAAGAATATCTAAATGAAAGAAAAAATATAAATGTTTGGAGTTGGAAAGACTAAAAATAAAAATGTAATTTACACAAATTATGAAGTCAATATATTCCTATTATATTCCAATAGGATTTCATTGTTATGGAATTTGACAAGTTGTTTCTAAAACTCATCTCAAAAAGAATACCACAAAAATATTTTTAAGACTGAGGAAAGACTAATATAATGAAAATTGTGTGCTGCTTGTTCAAAAATAGGCAAGATAATAATAGAATAGAGAACAAAAATAGATCCTCCCATGTAGGAATTTAATATAAGATGAAGGTAGCATTTCAAATATATAGAAAAAAGAAATCTTTTCAATAATTTATGTAAGGACAATTAGTTATCCAGTTAGCAAAAGTATATAGTTATAATTAATTTTTTTCTTCACACCATATGCAAAAGTAAATTCCAGATGGATTATATTACATTATGACTTATAAAATGATAAAGATATCAGAAACAAGTAGAATAATTTATTGATAACCTTGGGATAGGGAAGACCTTCCTAAACAACATGCATAACACAAAAGTCATAAGGGAAAAGATAGATAATTTAACCATATCAAAATAAAAAATTTCTGGACAATAAAACACATCATGCCCTATCAAAATTACCAGTCTTTCATGCAGAAATGGAAATGCCAATCCTAAAATTCATATGGAATTACAAGGGATCCTGAATAGCCAAAATAATCTTGAAAAAGGATATATTTGAAGGACTTTACCCTTCAAGATATACTACAAAGCTACAACAGTAAAAAAAAAGCGGGGGAGGGTTTGTAATGGCATCAAGATAGACACAAGGACCATTAGAATAAAATTGAGATCCAGGAGTAAATCCATACATCAATGGCCAATTGCTTTTTGACAAGAATGCCAACTCAATTCAATAGAGAAATATTTTTTTCTTCAAAAAATGGCTGAGACAACTGGATCTGCATATGCAAAAGAATAAAATCAGACCCTTACCTCATGTCATATACAAGACGGCTAACTCAAAATGGACCTAAACTTAAGAGCTAAAACTATTTCAAAAGTCTTTGAACAAGCATTAGGGAAAATCTTTATGACTATAATTTTATGAATATGAAAGCAAAAGCTGCTGCTGCTGCTAAGTTGCATCAGTCGTGTCCGACTCTGTGCGACCCCATAGACGGCAGCCCACCAGGCTCCCCCGTCCCTGGGATTCTCCAGGCAAGAACACTGGAGTGGGTTGCCATTTCCTTCTCCAATGCATGAAAGTGAAAAGTGAAAGTGAAGTCGCTCAGTCGTGTCCAACTCCTAGCGACCCCATGGACTGCAGCCTACCAGGCTCCCCCGTCCCTGGGATTTTCCAGGCAGGAGTACTGGAGTGGGGTGCCATTGCCTTTTCCAGATACCAAAAGCACAGGCAATAAAGGAAGAAAAGAGCTTTTGTGCATCAAAGGAGATGATCAAGAAAGTGAGAAGACAACCTACAGAATAGGAGAAATTATTTGCAGATATATCTCTGATAAGGGTCTAGTATCCAGAAAAAATAAAGAATTCCTAAAACTCAACACCCTCTTGATGAGAGTGAGAGAGGAGAGTGAAAAAGCTGGCTTTAAATTCAATATTCGAAAAACTAAGATCATGGCATCTGGTCCCATCACTTCATGACAAATAGAAGGGGGAAAAAGTGGAAGCAGTGACAGATTTTATTTTCTTCGGCTCCATCACTGCAGACAGTGACTGCAACCATGAAATTAAGAGGTTTGCTCCTTGGGAGGAAAACTATGACAAACCTAGAAAGCATATTAAAAAGCAGAGACATCACTTTGCCGACAGAGGTCCAATAGGCAAAGCTATGGTTTTTCTAGTAGTCATGTACAAATATAGTGTTGGATCATAAAAGAAGGTTGAGCACCAAAGAATTGATCCTTTCGAATTGTGGTCCTGGACAAGACTCTTGAGAGTCCCTTGGACTGCAAGGAGATTAAAACAGTCAATCCTAAAGGAATTAGTCCTGAATATTCACTGGAAGGACTGATGCTGAAGCTGAAACTCCAATACTCTGGCCACCTGATGTGAAGAGCTGACTCTTTGAAAAAGACCCTGATGCTGGGAAAGACTGAAGGCAAAAGGAAAAGGGAGTTGGGGCAGAAGAGGAAATGGTTAGATAACATCACCGAGACTCAGTGGACATGAATCTGAACAAACTCTGGGAGACAGTGAAGGACAGGGGAGCCAGGCATGCTACAGTCCATGGGGTCACAAAAAGTCAGATACAACCTAGTGACTGAACAACAACAAAAATAACCCAATTCAAAAAATGAGCAAATAATTTGAATAGACATTTCTTCAAAGAAGATATACAAAAGACCAATAAACACATGAAAGAGTGCTCAGTGTTGTTATTCATTCAGTTCAGTTCAGTTCAGTCACTCAGTCGTGTCCAACTCTTTGCGACCCCATGAATCGCAGCACGCCAGGCCTCCCTATCCATCACCAAATCCCAGAGTTCACTCAGACTCACATCCATCGAGTCAGTGATGCCATCTAGTCATCTCATCCTCTGTCGTCCCCTTCTCCTCCTGCCCCCAATCCCTCACAGCATCAGAGGCTTTTCCAATGAATCAACTCTTTGCATGAGGTAGCCAAAGTCCTAGAGTTTCAGCTCTAGCATCATTCCTTCCAAAGAAATCTCAGGGCTGATTTCCTTCAGAATGGACTGGTTGGATCGCCTTGCAGTCCAAGGGACTCTCAAGAGTCTTCTCCAACACCACAGTTCAAAAGCATCAATTCTTCAGTGCTCAGCTTTCTTCACAGTCCAACTCTCACATCCATACATGACCACAGGAAAAACCGTAGCCTTGACTAGACGGACCTTTGTTGGCAAAGTAATGTCTCTGCTTTTGAATATGCTATCTAGGTTGGTCATAACTTTCCTTCCAAGGAGTAAGCGTCTTTTAATTTCATGGCTGCAGTCACCATCTGCAGTGATTTTGGAGCTCAAAAAAATAAAGTCTGACACTGTTTCCACTCTTTCCCCATCTATTTCCCATCTATTCCCCATGCTAGTAAAGTAATGCTCAAAATTCTCCAAGCCAGGCTTCAGCAATACATGAACCATGAAATTCCTGATGTTCAAGCTGGTTTTAGAAAAGGCAGAGGAACCAGAGATCAAATTGCCAACACCTGCTGGATCATGGAAAAAGCAAGAGAGTTCCAGAAAAACATCTCTTTCTGCTTTCTTGACTATGGCAAAGCCTTTGACTGTGTGGATCACAATAAACTGTGGGAAATTCTGAAAGAGATGGGAATACCAGACCACCTGACCTGCCTTTTGAGAAATCTGTATGCAGGTCAGGAAGCAACAGTTAGAACTGGACATGGAACAACAGACTGGTTCCAAATAGGAAAAGGAGTACATCAAGGTTGTATATTGTCACCCTGCTTATTTAACTTATATACAGAGTACATCATGAGAAACGCTGGACTGGAAGAAGCACAAGCTGGAATCAAGATTGCCAGGAGACATATCAATAACCTCAGATATGCAGATGACACCACCCTTATGGCAAAAAGTGAAGAGGAAATCAAAAGCCTCTTGATGAAAGTGAAAGTGGAGAGTGAAAAAGTTGGCTTAAAGCTCAACATTCAGAAAATGAAGATCATGGCTTCTGGACCCATCACTTCATGGGAAATAGATGGGGAAACAGTGGAAACAGATATTTGTATAATCTTGTTCATAATGGGGCTTCCCCAGTGGCTCAGCAAGTAAAGAATCCGCCTGCAACGGAGGAGACATAGGAGACTCAGGTTTGATCCCTGCATCAGGAGGATCCTCTGGAGGAGGTAATGGCAACCTACTCCAGAATTCTTGCCTGGAGAACCCCATGGACAAAGAAGCCTGGCGGGCTACAGTCTGTGCAATTGCAAAGAGTCGGAGATGACTGAAGCGACTTAGCATGCATGCACGAGCACAGGCACAGGGTCATAATAATATTATTCACACACACAAAAAAGTGGAAACAACTCGTGTCCATTAACAGGTGAATAAATAAGCAAAATGCGGTTTATACATACAGTGAAATGTTATTCAGCCATAAAAAGCAATGAAGTTCTGATACATGCTATAACTTCTATGAACCTTGAAAATTTATACCACATGAAATGTCAGACACAAAAGGACAAATATTTTGTGACCACTTATATAAAATGTATAGAATAGTAAATTCATGAAAACAGAATGTAGATTAAAGGTTACAGAGGCATGTGGAGGAAATGGGTAGTTATTACTTAATGTTTGCAGAATTTCTGTTTGAGATGATGAAACAGTTTTAGAAATAGTGGTAATGGTTTTACAACATGATGAATGTAATTAATGCCACTGAACTATTGTACACTTAAAAATGATTAAAATGGTAATATATGTATATATTTTTAGGCTGCTCCCTGTGATCTTAGTTCCCTGACTAGGGATAGGACCTGTACTCCCTGCTGTTGAAGTGTGGAGTCTTAACCACTGGACCAGGGAAGTCCTTAAAATAGTAATTTTACGTTATATATTTTTTTTTTATCAAAAAAAGACACTATGTACAAAGTAAAAAGAGAGGCAAATAGAGAGGTAGATGAGGAGAAAATGTTTGCAACATGTATAACAAATTAGTAAAAATCCAAAGGATGTAAAGAACTTCCACAAGTCAGCTGAAGAGCAGAAAACCTAATATAAAAATGGGCAATGATTTTTATCGAAGAACAAAACCAAATGGTCCACACACAAAAATTATGCACAACTAGTGAAATGTAAGTTAAAGTATGAATGAGAGGTCATGTTACAGTCATCAGATCGGTAAAAATTAAGAAATTTATTAATATTTAGAGTTGGTGAGGGTGTGGGAAATGGAACCATCATTCCTGCTGGTGGGAGTGTAAACAGACCTAACCTCTTGGGTGGGCACTTTGGCTACATCATAGTCACACACACACACACACACACACACACAGAATCATTCAAACACACCCTTGGTCCCAGTAGTTGCACTCCAATATATGACAAGATGCATGGTTATATATGGTATACTCAAAAGATGGAATTCAGTACAACCCAAAGAAGAAACTGGATCTGTGTGTCCTAACATTGGAAGTATATGTCTGAAATACTTCATAATACTTTTTAAAATCCAACAGGTTTATTTTTTTGTTTCTAATGTTTATGTTTTGTTTCTAAATGATGAGATTAAAGGTTCAGACTGTTGTTTGCAAGCAGTTTTCACAAATGACACCTATGAGAGTAGACTGGCTTTATTCTCCATACACAAAAAGCCATCATGTCTGCTTTTTTTCTCTTTCTTCTAGCTGTGGCTTTGTAGTCTCTGTGACATCTGGATATGCTGTATATAAATTTTGATTGGATGAATGCAAGAATCTGGTAACAATCATCTTTAGACAGATTTACAGGTTTATTTTTATGCTTCTCTTTAAATAGTTGTTTATGTCTATAATCAATGGTCCACCAAAGATTATGAATTAAACAATATAGAACTAAAAAGTAAATGGTTTAGAAGCATGAAGAGGTCAAAACGCTCAGGGTTTGAGGGAAACAAGATCATCTGTAGCTGATGGGGTCCTAGGACCCCCAACCTTCCTCACAAACCACATGAACACACTGTTGACTATTACTTTAAAGGGAAAACAATGTTTGGAATGGGATACTGAAGCTATATCCACCAAGGAGAGAAACTTGTGATTTGGGCATCAGTCAATATGGGTAAATGTAAACAGTGCTTTGAAATGGATGGGAAAGATGACCCCTTTTCATTTTCCAAAAAGTTAGGTCAAAGTTACATGAATAAGAGGAATACAAACATCTTTGGTAGATGAGACGTGGCAGAGGTGAAGTGGAATAGAAATGGCTAGAGGGTCCTTCACATGGAAGTTAAATCCTCAAGATGTTGAAGTATATTTGCTTTTAGCTGTGTTTAAGAGAAAACCAAACACAGCCCAAGATGAAGCTTCTTCCCACAGCGTCCACCCTCCCTCCAGGCAGCAGGCAGGCCACACCTCACCCTTCTGCCTAGCCACCAGGCTCAGTGAAAACAGTTGGCTATGAAATTTCCAAGGTACTAGTAGGGTCTAAGACTGGATGAGCTGGAGACACCACTGGAAAAGCTTCCAGGGAGGGAACCATGAGAGATGAGGAGGGGAAACAGGTGGGGTTGCCTCTGCAGTCTCTTTCTTGAGGGCCCGGCTATTACTGAGGGATCAGGGGAAAGGGGCAGAGTAATTGAGACCCACTTCCACTTGCAGCCCCCAACCCCCGCCCCCCCCCCCAGCTTTCTAAGGTTTGGGCTGCTGACCTATGTGAAAAGCAGCTGATCCAGCGTGCTGCAGTTTGAGGACAGTGTGCGAGGAGGTATCTGACCCAGGTGAGGAGTGTCCCTACCCACATCATGGTCAGAGGTGGTCAGTGCATAGTTCTTACTTGAAGCACAGCAGTGAAAAGTGGCTGCCCCTCCCCTCCAAAAAAAGATTCAGTGTTAAATTCACGGAGTTTAAGGAACCTGAGTCAACCAGAAGTAGATGTCTCAGAGGCCAAAGAGAGACCTAAGCCATAAATTGTGGGATCATCAGCTTAGGGATGGAAGTGAATGAGGTCATCCAAAGAGAGTATGCAGTGAAGAGAGGGCCTGTGAGGGAACCTGGAGGACACCAGTATTTCAGGGTGTTCTAACCCAGTCAAAGACCACCGGGGACAATCCATAGTCCAGTGGAGTCAGGTTTATTGACCCATTGCTATGAGGAAGACAGCACATCAGAGGAATCATGGAGTGTCCTACCAAACAGAAAAAGAGTTCTTATAGGATCTGAGAAAGGTGGAATTAGGTGAAATGTAAATCAGGCAGTAGTTAATAGCTCAAAGCAAACCAAAGCTGTGTGTAAAGTAGCCTACATCAGGTCTGGACTGCTCAGTGGACTCAGGGTCTTGTTTCCTTGGAAACAATAAAGTTAAGGCTCATGTGGAATACATGTTTAGAAGTCCCTTTTCTGAATCTCTCCACACCTGGGTTTTAAACCCTGTCCTCTTAGTGATTTAGCTCTTCCAGGCAAGAGTTGCATTCCTATTCTAAAAGCAAAATTTCTGATATTCTATGATTTTAGAAAACAAAATTGCTCAGTGAGTAAGAAAGAAATAGTCACTCCACGAAGAGGGTTGTTACGGTATTTTATAGCTGCAGTATGTCCCTGGGAAAAATTTTGTTTCTTATTAATTTTGCGGCTGGCTTTCTCTCTGTCTGTTATTCCAGCCTGATGAATACCACAGCAGGTTTTTACAGCCTGAACTAATTTTTAGATTTTCAAGGGACACACAAAGGAGGTGGAATCTGCAAAGACTGAGTAGGCAATGTGGACAAAAAAAAATGTTGCCTGTCAAGTAAGTAAACAAAAATGTTTCCTGCTGTCAAGTCATCAGCCCCTGCAGTTACCCCCTACAATGGGCGCACCCTGAGGGGGAGTTCTGGATGGAGAAAAACAGTATACTAACCCTAGATAGTTTAAGATGCATCAGTTCAGTTCAGTTGCTCAGTCATGTCCAACTCTTTGTGACCCCGTGGACTACAGCACACCAGGCCTCCCTGTCCATCGCCAACTCCTGGAGTTTACTCAAGCTCATGTCCATTGAGTCAGTGATGCCATCCAACCATCTCATCCTCTGTCGTCTACTTCTCCTGCCTTCAATCTTTCCCAGCATCAGGGTCTTTTCCAATGAGTCAGTTCTTCACATCAGGTAGCCAAAGTATTGGAGTTTCAGCTTCAGCATCAGTTCTTCTGATGAATATTCAGGAGTGATTTCCTTTAGGATGGACTAGTTGGATCTCCTTGCTGTCCAAGGGACTGTCAAGAGTCTTCTCCAACACCACAGTTCAAAAGCATCCCAAAGGAATAATTTCAGTGAGCCTAGACTCTTGCATTTTCCCATACATAAAAGGGCACTAAGAGTTAATTTGTGACGTCTGGTTTCTTGTGTATGAATAGCAATAATCTTTGGATGTTCACTATACATTTTTTTTTTTTTCAGGAAAAATTCCTTGCTCCTCCCTTACCTCTTTTGAACAGTCCTTCAGAGCTATCTGAGAGGCTGCCATCCCAAATTATAGTCCTCAGTAAGGCTACAAATAAAACGTAGTTCTCAACTTTTACGTGGTACTTTTTTTCAGTCCAGAGTAGAAAGAAAACTATAAAGTCTTAGGTCTCACAAACCAGGAAGATGATTGCTGATTATGAACACTGTGCACTGTGGAATAAGGTGGCCACTAGCCATAGCGGAAACTCCAGTACTTTGGCCACCTGATGCAAAGAACTAACTCACTGGAAAAGACCCTGATGCTGGGAAAGATCGAAGGCAGGAGGAGAAGAGGACGATAGAGGATGAGATGGTTGGATGGCATCACCGACTCAATGGACATGAGTTTGAGTAGGCTCCGGGAGTTGGTAATGAACAGGGAAGCCTGGCAGGCTGCAGTCCATGGGGTCGCACAGAGTCGGAAGCAACTGAGCGACTGAGCTGAGCCCATAGGTGGCTATTTAAATTTAACTAAAAGTAATTAATTGGTTTTAATTTTTAAATAAATTCAAATATTTTTCTTTCTTCATGGCACTTAACCTCATGTCAAATGTTCAGTAGCCACAGGCTAGTCTCTACCCTATTGGACAGTGCTGCTGCTAAGTCACTTCAGTCGTGTCCGACTCTGTGCGACCCCATAGACGGCAGCCCACTAGGCTCCTCTGTCCCTGGGATTCTCCAGGCAAGAACACTGGAGTGGGTTGCCATTTCCTTCTCCAATGCATGAAAGTGAAAAGTGAAAGTGAATTCGCTCAGTCGTGTCTGACTCTTTGCGACCCCATGGACTGCAGCCTACCAGGCTCCTCTGTCCATGGGATTTTCCAAGCAAGAGTACTGGAGTAGGTGGCCATTGCCGTCTCCAATTGGACAGTGCAGCTGTAGAAAATCTCCATCGTTACAAGCAGTAAGAGAACTGAGAGTCACAGGCGATGGTGACCCCTGGGAGTGTAGTATCACCCCAATACTCAGCCCAGCAGAGTTATTCTTTTCGTTTGACAGCTACCGTGTAACTGTAGCTTGAACCACGACCAAGGCTAAAAGCCGGAGGCTCCACCGCTTCTTCACGATTCCCTTCCTGCACAAACTACCATCGCCACACTCTATCTCCCAGCAAGCCCCAGGCCCGTCTTCTGAGACGCTCGCCTCTTGGACTTCTGGGAAATGTAGTTTAAGCAGAGTTCCAACTCCGGGAAGGTTCTAGCCACGAACTAAGGCTCCCATGAGGCAGTGCGTGGTCAGTTCCACTGCAATTCACCGCGGCCGCCAAGTGTGCCATGAGGGGCCCGAAAGTCTGCACCAGAGTCTTAGCGCAACGGTGACTTGAGATGCAGGAGTCTGGAGGGACAGTGCTGTGCCTCTCCCTGCCACTGCTTAGATCTCCGCCGCTCCGGAGTTGCAGAGACGCCTCAACCCAAGGCGGAGCCGACCGGGCCCCAGGGAACCGTAGTTACACTCCAGCCACAACCACTAGGGGACTTGAAAGCAGCGTCCGACGGCGATCGGTGGGGCGATCCCTGACGGGAAGCGCACGCGCAAATGCCGGGCCTCAGGGCTTCTGTAAACACCGAAGAGCGCCTGCGCGAACGGAGCGCCTGGGGATGGACACGCGGGGGCGCCTTAGCAAAGATAACAGTAATAAACAGTAACGTAACGGTCCCGTTATTTTTCTGCCCCCCCCCCCTTTTTTTAAATGGTTTGCTAAGCACAGCTCCCTTCATTGAGCACTCATTTTACCAGTGGGACAGCGGGTCAGAGAAAGTGATACAGCGAGAGTCCTAGCATCTTTGCGTGTGAGCGACCAACGATGGTTCAGGATGCAAGGACTCTAGACTCTGTCTTTGAGTTGCTGTGTGACCTTGGTAGTTCTGTTCCCCTGAGGACCTACGCTTTCTGATTTGAAAATGGAAATAGGATATTGGAAGGATCAAATAAGATGCAGAAATGAAACTAAGTTGCCGAGCAATCTATAAGGGCAGATTATTATAATCGGGGGATTGCAGATTGAGGAACTATTTCATCATACTACAAATTGCAAAACTCAGGGGCCCCTACAGGGGCAGGAGCTTGCTCCAGGTCTCAGCAGTCTGTGAGCAAGGGCTAAAACCTAGGCTGCCAGCGTTTGGGCTTGGAGCCCTTCCCTGCACCTCCTGGATTAGTGTCTTTTTTGCATACAGGCTTAGAGAGACAGACTGTGCCCAGAGTCTAGAGAAGCCCTTATTACTAATCCTCCTACCTGCTGGGCCTAGTGGAGGAAGATCCTGCTCTGTTGAGATGACTACCAAAGGCATGAAATTAAGGAGGAACTGGAGAATCCTGGAGACAGAGGACAGTGTGGCAGAAGCTGTACAGATCCTACTTCTCAGAAGAGTGGCCCAGGTAAGGGAAGGAGATCAGATGTGACAGATGAGGGGCTAATGTTAAGGGGACCGACCCTGAATGGAAAAGGGTGGTCTCTATTTCTGAACCTGAGAGGAATTGGGTGCTCAGATGATTCCATCTGGGGCTCTGACAGCTGCCCATGACAGCTGGAGGTGGTACCTGTGCTGGCTTGGATGCTGAGAGGAGGTGATGCAGGTTGAGCTGAGAGGCTTTAGGAGCCACTCGCCCACCAGGTGGAGCTGTCAGGTGGCATCGTGGGCAAAGCATACCACCAACCAAGATACTGACCTCTCTGTCCCTTGGAGCGGGGCTGTGCCCAGTTGTCTCTCTGGAGTGCTCTTAGAAGTTCTGGACATAGGTGTGGGAGGGGCTTGGAGCCGCTAAGGTCCGGTTGCAAATGGGGCCTCCTCAGGCAAGTCACGAAAGGAAGGTGTTTGTAGAAATAGAAATTCAAGATCTTCCCCACCTCTAACTGTCTCATTCTCTGGGCCTTCACTTGTCTCTGTTTTCAGCAGGGGAAACTGAGGCTAATGGAAGAAAACATTCTCTTCAGGACACACAAGGAGCTGGCGTAAAACTGGACTAGGATAGGGATCTTTCCATGACATGGCAGCGATCAAACATCTTCATCAAACATTTATTGAGTGTCTAATGTATACGCTGAGAAGAGCTACTTTAGGGTACAAACAGAAGCCAGGATTGCAGTCAGACTCAGCTTTTAACTTGCCCTCCCAGTGACTTAATGCTGTGATCCTTGGTGAGTCACTACCCTACTCTGAGCCTCACTGTCTCTAGAGTGGGAGTGGTAAGCCGTATCCAGGGCTGTCTGAAGTGTAACTATGAATTAAATGAGTTAAGAACTGTTAAGTGCATATAACAGCACTAGGCCCATGGTACCCGCTCAGTAACTAAGCCGCTCTTTGTTACTCATGAACATAGGTGGAGGCCAGCTGGAGATAGGGTTCTCCCAGAGTCCAGCAGGGGTGGAGATGCCACCACCCCTGGTCTGTCTGCCTCCCAGATACCTCCACTCTGTGCCCAGGCAGCCTGTGTTTATGAAAGTTGAGGCGGGGGACACTTGCATCCCCATTTCTCCCTCTGGCACTAGGAACCTGGCGGGGAGCATTTTACACCTCCACACACATATGATTCATGTTCCTGATGACCTGGGTCCAGAGTTAAGGTGATTCTTGCCCAGTACAGCTGTACAGTACAGCCCTGGGCAGTGAGACCAGAACCATGACCCTTCCTCCCTGCAGGGCAGATGTCCCAAAAGGCTGACAGCAGGGTCTTGACCTGTGTGTGTTCCCTGAACAGAGCAGGAGCTGGGGGCAGAGAGGCCCCTGGGTGGAAGACAGGGCCCAATATCAGATACCCTTCCCCCAGCTCACCCCGTTTGAAGGTGGTGGTCTGGTCCATTGGTACTTTCAGCTCTGGTCCAGGCCACCCTAGTGGAGGTCTGGTTCAAACCCCTTATTTATAGAGAAGGAAAGAGATGACCACCGAGCTCACCCAGAGCCCCACAGTAAGGTGGGGGTGAGTCTAGGCCAGAACTCAGGTGTCGTGGTGTTTGGCCAGGGCTCTGCCTGGCAGCTGGTTGGGAGGGGGCAGGCCTTGGCTCCATCTCTCTTTTCCCCCTGCCACTGCAGTCACACTTGGAGCCAGATGTGGACATCTGGGTGGGTTGTGGGTTGGGGCACAGCAGGGTGGGGGTGGGTGCACAGACAGGTAAAGGGAAGGGGAGTGCAGGACCTGGTCAGAGAGCAGTCCAGAGCCAAGCTGGGGTGGGTGGACTGGGGAGCTCTCAGTGGTGTGTGTGTGGCTGCTGCAGGATTCTAGGGCCTTATTAATCAGTCTGAGGCAGCAGGAGATAAAAATACCGTGGGAGCACACTCCTGGAGGAGGGTAGCAAAGCAGATTCAGTAATGAGTCACAGAGCCCAAGCCCTAAATTTAGAAGGTGCTGAAGGAGGCAGCTGCCCCCGGGGAAGCACCCTGGAGATGCCCACTAAGCAGGGGTACCAGTGCCTGAGGGCAGAGGGCAGTGGTTGGCAGGAGTCCCCAACACAGCAATGCCCAGGAAAGCTGGGCTTCTTCTAGGCCTGCCCCAGGTACGAATTTTGGACCTCAAAATGAACCCAGACCCAGTCTTCAGCCCCACTCACTGACAGAGCTCCTAGCAAGCCTTCCCCACATGAGCCCTTCAAAGGGTCCTAGAAACCAGCCCCGGGGGCGTGGACATCTCAGTACTGTCCTGCCTGCTGGCTGGGCACAGCCAGGCTCCCTGGGGCCTGCTGCTGTCCTGGTGCCCTGTTGTCAGACACTGAGAAGGGGGCTGTGTGGATGCAAGGAGCTCATGTCGTTGAGTGAAGGCCTCCCAAAGGGGACCCATCCAGGCCTTTGTAGCTCTGTTGGGAATTGGGGTGAGGGAGGGGGGCAAGATGTTATAATGGCCACTTCTGCTTTATTCTCAGCCCTCCAGGTTCCAGGTGAACTTAGATTGTTTCTTTTTCTCCAGGTCAGAAGAGGGAGGCACTGCCTCCAGGTCAAGGAGCAGAGACTTAGAAAAGAGGCTATGCCTTGGGGACAGCTGCCAGACCTGGGGTAAGGGAGCTTAGGAGACAAGAATTGATAGTAGCTGTGGCGTTTATTGCGGAGAAGGCAATGGCACCCCACTCCAGTACTCCTGCCTGGAAAATCCCATGGACGGAGGAGCCTGGAAGGCTGTAGTCCATGGGGTCGCTGAGGGTCGGACACAACTGAGCGACTTCACTTTCACTTTTCACTTTCATGCGTTGGAGAAGGAAATGGCAACCCACTCCAGTGCTCTTGCCTGGAGAATCCCAGGGACAGGGGAGCCTGGTGGGCTGCCGTCTATGGGGTCACACAGAGTCGGACACGACTGAAGTGACTTAGCAGCAGCAGCAGTGGCGTTTATTGAGCGCCTGTTGCTTGCCAGGCACTGTGCTAAGCTCTCCACGTGCATGAACTCACTTCATCCTGGAGGCAATGATCTAAGTTCTATTAGCCTACTTGTTCATAGGTGTGGGAGTACCAAGACAGAGAGGTTAAGTAACTTATTCTAGATCACACAGTAAGAGGTTCTAACCTAGACGGCCTAGCTCCCTAGCTCAGGCTCTTAGCCATTATGCTAGACTGCTGAGCAGGGTATTTTACCCCATCTGTGCTGCCTCCTCTCCTGTCCTTCCCTCCCAGTCCTCCAGGAACTGGGAGCTTCTCTCTGGGCCTTGCAGGGTCTTGATGCCCAGGGTGCTCCTAGGCTTGGAGGAAAGAAGAGCTCTACTGCATGCACCCCCCACCATGCAGGACTCCACAGTTTACAGAGCCCACCCAGCTGCCCCAGGCCAGGAGAGAGGCATCTTAAGCACCTCAGCAGGAAAACAGACCAGAAAGGTGCCAGGCCTTGCCCACAGTCGGTGGGGCCCAAAGTAGAACCATGGGGACTTCCTCTTTGGGAGGGCCCCAGACCCAGATGGCTAGCACCCACTCTGCAGGCTCGGTCCTCCTCCTGCTAATGTCTGTTAGGCACTGCCGCCTGCAGGAACCCAGTTCGATTGCTGGGTCGATGCAACCTTCTGAAAGCCCTGGAGTTTTCTGTCAGAGGCTCTTGATCCATCTGCCTGACCCCAGGCCCTGCCTTCAGCTCTGTGCTCAGGCTGGATGGCAGTGGGGGTGGAGGTGTCTTTGTGTGTCTTTGGGGAGGACTAGGTTGTCTGGCCCTTTTACCAGGGCAAGAGCTCCAGCCCTGGGATGACGCTTTCTTTTCTGGAAGCGCCCCCCCACACCTTCCTTCTTCTGGTTTCTTCATATTTTTTCATCTCAAAGCTGAGCCCGCAGTGCCCTGACAGAACAGTTTCCACCTCCTGGAACTAGAGGGGCCTCTTGGGGAGCTATTAGTATCACCCTTGAATGGGGGAAGGGTCAGAGGGCCCACCGCTAAACCCCTAGGCTATTGTTCCTGGCGGGAAGAGGCTCTTTTGAGAGGCCTGCTTGAGGAGCTCAGACCTGCCAGGGACACAGCCTGGCCCAGGTGTAATAAGACTTCCCTTACACCCCTTCTACCCCCTGCCGGAGATCACATGTGGGGATACCACAAATAGGTTGTTTCTTGCTGGGCCTTATTTTCCTCATTTTTCAAATGGGGCTAAGAGTCCCAGCATGACCTTCCACCTAAGGTTATTGTGAAGGTTAGACAAAATGAGTGTGGTAGACTCTTACTCTGCCCCAGGACCTCTTCACAGAGAGGGATGTGCCAGGCCATTTGTGTGTGTGTGTGTGTGTGCAACAGCTGTAACCCAGGTGCTGACCTCATTCCCAGGGCAGGCAAGAGACTGAGGTCTGTGAGGGGACTGGTGTGTAGCTCTTTGAGGCTGTGTGATGTGGGTACGACAGGGCCCCAGGTGTAAGGTTGCCAGACTTAGCAAATACTTGAAACATGCTAACAGTGATTTTCCTTATCTGAAAATCAAGTTTCAAGATGTGTCCTGTGTTTTATCTGGCAAGCCTACTTGGGTGACCTGGCGTGCTCAAGCCAGCGTGCCCCTGGTGGACTCCCCCGCGTGAGACTGAGATGGTATGTGGCTGTGTGGACTGAGGCAGGAGATGGGTGTGATCAACTGGGGTCGTTTCAGCGGGGCTCCGAAAAGCTTCGATACCATAGTCCTTCATGTCAGCGTGGAGAAGAATCCAGCGAGAGCAAAGTAGTAGATAAGAAATGATTTATGAGAATAAAACCCTTGTGAGGCTTACAAGCAGATGGGTGGGAAGTGCCCCCAGAACTTAGTGGGCTGCAGTTTTATAATCAAAGGAAAAGTGGGGAGGGGGAGAAGACCTTCTTTGTCTCTCTTGAGTAGACGTGACGTTTCCATCAGCAGCTCCTCCCCAGACAGGGCAGGGAAGTTTACTTGTCCCTCCCTGTATGGTTAGGCCAGGACTGTCATAGGACTTTCGAAAAATTTCTTCAGGTCTCAGTACAGTGAGGGTCTTTCATTTTGAAAAGTCACCTTCCCATAAATGATGGGGTTTTTTTTATGTGTGCACAGAGCCTGCTTTGGGGGTCATTAACTTACTGAGCTCACTGGTTTGGATGTGGGTCTCATGCCACCACTGTTTTATTGTTTGGGGGCATGTTCTGTGCTCTGTTGCATGGTTTTATTGCTAAGCAAGCCTGCTTAGTTTTGTGGTTAAGCAAACCTGCTTTTTCGAGTAATCATTAATTTACAGGAGTTTCCCATATTTTTCTACTTATAATCCCCTAGTGGGATTAACTATTTAATCACTTATTTTTGTCCCTCTATTCTGTCACCCAGGAGATCAGCCCTGGGTGTTCTTTGGAAGGAATGATGCTGAAGCTGAAACTCCAGTAATTTGGCCACCTCATGAGAAGAGTTGACTCTTTGGAAAAGACTCTGATGCTGGGAGGGATTGGGGGCAGGAGGAGAAGGGGATGACAGAGGATGAGATGGCTGGCTGGCATCACTGACTCAATGGACGTGAGTTTGGGTGGACTCCAGGAGATGGTGATGGACAGGGAGGCCTGGCGTGCTGCGATTCATGGGGTCGCAAAGAGTCGGACACGACTGAGCGACTGAATTGAACTGACTGATTCTGTTCGTATCACAGCACTTGGCTGTGTCAGCGTCACCAGCAGGAGAGGGGATGTGGGTAACTCTGACTGTGTGCTCTGTGTTTCCCTGAGGCTCTAGCAGCTCATTCAGGGCAGTGTTTGAGCTGTTTACTCAGTGAGGCCCAGCAGGGGTAGGAGACCCACCCTGGGCAAACACTCAGATCCGGCTCCAGGTGGGACTAGGGTGCTGAACCTGTTGCTGCCTGCCATCAAACTGTAAAGGACACATCCCTCAAGGCCATGCCAGCCCTGGGGGCCTCAGAGTGCTCTGTCCTCAGCCGTTCCAGGGGGGCCTCTGGAATCCCCTCTCTGCTGCTTCCTGGTGACATCACACAGGTCATTGCTCAGTCTTCTAGAACGGTGCCCCCAGGATACAGCCTCGTTCCCCTAGGCAACCTGGGAATTTTCTCACCCAAACTGGCAAGGCTGGTTACCCCAGAGGAGAGGAGCTGGGGGAAGAAGGGGTCAGGGGGGCCTTCTCCTCATCTCCCAGAGGGGAGATCGAGGCAGCCCTCCGTCTGTCTGACTAGATGGTGAGTAGGAGGGAGCACCAGGAGCAAGTCAGGACATGGAAGCCCTTCATTGTCTAGGACACTTGGGCAGGGGAGGAATCTTGAAGAAGGTGGTGACTGCCCCCAAGGTCACCCCTAGGGTAGTGAAAGAGGTGGCATATAAGTGGGGAGCACGGACAGAGCCTTGGGTTAGGAGCTGGGAGACCTAAGATCTTATCTGTGCTCTGACCCTGCTGCTTGGGCCTTTGTTTCTTCATCTGTACAGTTAGGGGCTGTGGCCAGGTGATGTTAGTCTGCAGGTCTTTAGTCTTGATGGGAGCTCAGTGAGGGGAGTTGAGAGAGCAGTGTTATGGACCAGGTCATGGATGGCTCCAGGCAGGTGTCCTGACTCTGTTCCAACAGCTGGCAGGGGTCAGTGAGCAAGAACTGGTGTGAATATCTCCAAACAACCCCCCACCCCATTCCGGGAGTCCTACCGGGTACTTGTGGTCCCCAGATGGCTTCTGTCTTACTTTAATTTAGGGGCGTCCCTATGCCTCCCACACCTCAGCTTCTCTCTGTGAGGGGCACTTGTAAAACCCACACTTGCTCAGCGCCCTGGGCCATGATTCCTCGCATTCTTATGATGCCTCTCAGCTTGCTAAGCACCTTCTCTTTCTCCTACATGCTCCCGCCTTCCACCCGACTCTGAGTCCTGCTTGGTGTTGTCCCCATCCTGGGGCTGGGGCCCGGAAGGGCACCTCCACCCAATCCACTTTCTATTGACCCCTGTGACTGGGACAGGGGCTGCAGGGGCAGACAGGGTCATGCTTTGCCAACATTTTCCACTGTTTACTCTTTCATGAGAACCTTAACAACCATCCTATCAAGGTATTTCCTTAACACTTTTTGTAGGAAATATGCCGTTTTTGAACAGTGTATTTATTCCTCCCTACCTTTCCCCTTCTTTTTAGTAATTTGGGCATGAAACCAACATGTATACAACTCTTTTCCTTGCAATAATTCTCAGAGAGTAGGTATTATTATTCTAGATGAAGAAACTGAAACTCAGACAGGACATGTCACCTGCTCTTGGTCACACGTTTAGGAAATGGTATCAACAGGATTTGAACCCAGGTCCACTTTGCACCGGAGAAGGCAATGGCACCCCACTCAGTACTCTTGCCTGGAAAATCCCATGGATGGAGGAGCCTGGTAGGCTGCAGTCCATGGGGTCGCTAAGAGTTGGACACGACTGAGCGACTTCACTTTCACTTTTCACTTTCATGCGTTGGAGAAGGAAATGGCAACCCACTCCAGTGTTCTTACCTGGAGAATCCCAGGGACGGGGGAGCCAGATGGGCTGCCGTCTATGGGGTCGCACAGAGTCGGACACAACTGAAGTGACTTAACAGTAGCAGCCACTATGCACTTCCAGGCTGTGGGAAGCTGCTGCTGCTAAGTTGCTTCAGTTGTGTCCAACTCGTAGCGACCCCATGGACTGCAGCCTACCAGGCTCCTCCGCCCGTGGGATTTTCCAGGCAAGAGTACTGGAGTGGGATGCCATTATCACCAAATCCTAGGACTCCTTTCCAGGCTCCTCCCCCAGGTCACGCATCCCAGCCCTCCTAGCCTTCTGTCTGCTGCTCAGGGGTGTTTGAGATGGGATATGAATCTGCTTTGATCCAGGCATGTTCGGGCGGTTGTTATGAACCCTTGAGCCAGAGATACCTAAATTCCTGGGGGACTGGGAGGGCCTGCAAGGGCAAATTGTTGATGAAGGAGGACTTATGCTCCAGCCAGCCTGGCCTAAACCTCCAGGCAGGGTTGAGCCCAGGGCATGGCCACCTGAGCCCAGGGGTACCAGGTCACCCACCTTTTCTGACCCAAGACCCAAAAGATTCATTCTTGGTTAATCTATATTTGGATTTGAGTGCTGATTTGATTTCTGCCATCACTACCTCCCTGAATTTGTGTGTCTCAGACTGGCAGTGCTCTCGGGGGTGGAGAAGCCCTGTGAGCCTGTCCTCACTGCTATCTCCTGCTGTCACTTCAGCCTTATCTCTTCCTCCCAGTACTAGGCGATGGGGACGAGAGGTGTATAGTCCTGGTGCCTGGCTGTCAGCTGATGGGTGTCACTGGGGCCCTAAAAAGGCAGAAGCCACCAGGCCAGTGCTCCTCTCCCTTTTCCTCATGGCAGACCCCAGAGGCTACAGTTCACAAAACAGGCTCTGTACACCCCTCTTTTGAGTCTCTCATCAGCCTGGGTATGAGGCTGTCAGATAAAACCACTGAAGCCAGGGGAGGGGCAGTGAACTGCCTACGGCTGTGGTGAAGGCAGAGGATGTGTATAGCAGGGAGCCAGAGCCCTGGCCTCTTGAACCCAGAGCCCACCCCCACCCACCCCACCCCCAGGCCACCCAGTACCACACACTTAAAGAATGTGGGTTAGAAGAGCCAAGGATGATTATCTGACTGTGCTGCTCACACTGGAGATCCAGGGTAACATGGGGACCTGCAACTCATTTTACAAGACTTACTTTGCAGAATGCCCCTTGGGGTGACTTGCCATCACAGTTCCCTCCTCACCCCCTTGACTTTTAAAATTGGGCCTGATTCACAAATGTCTCAGAGCCCTAAGCACTTGAGGAAGAAACACCTCTATTTGTGAATCCACCGTGACAACTCCTCATCTTTCTCTAGCACCTTTAAGAAAAGCTGTTCCATCCTAGAGCTCGAGGATGGTGAGGCTAGGAGGTTATACATTCTGATGCTCACATTCTACAGATGGGAAACTCAGGCCCAGAGAGATGGGGCAGCCAGAGCCAAGGGAACCCTGGGGTGGGAGGAGGCTGAGATCTGGGATCTTGGCAGGTTGGCCATGTACTCACTGATGACACTGGGCAAGTGATGGGGCACTTGTGCCCTATTAGCTGCCCATCCAGGGGAGCTCACGATGAGCCCTCCCTAGTCACTAGGGTAGTGAATGCTCAGCCTTGGGCCTGTTGCCACACTCATATTGGCCTGGCCTCAGAAAAATTGAGCTATTGGCCTCAGTTAACACAGAGCAGCTGGAGACAGAGCTAGCACTAGGACCCAGGGGGCAGGTAGCAGTCTCTCTGGCTGGAAGGGGTGGCTGGAGTGCTGGTGGACATATCTCCCCTGTGGCTGTGGAGCTCTGGCCAGCTCTGCCTGGGGAGGGCCAGGGAGCCCCAGAGCTCTGGAGCCAGATGCTCTGGAAAGCCTAGTCTAATCCATGGGAGGTGTGTACAGGGGTGCGCAGGAGGACTAGGGGTGGACAAGGACCAGAGTCCGGGACTGGAGGAGGATTAAAGCTCCCAGCTGGGAGTGCGATGGGAGTGGAGATTTTGCCCAAGTCTAGCCACCTTGAGAACCTTGAGGCCAGTGGTTGGTAGGGGAGGCAAGCTGTGGGCTCTTGATTGTGGTGGGAGTGTGCCCATCTTTGGGTCTGAGGGGTGTGGTGTGGGGATGTCTCTGGGTGGTTCTAGGGACAGCTGCTTGTGTGTCTTAAGTAGGCTGTTGCAGAGGTGTGTACCTGTGAGTGTGGGAAGGTGTTGGAGATAAAGCGTTCACAATTAACTTCCAGGATCCCTCTTCTAGCACCTCCTCGCTCTTCCTCTCAGAGCCCTATCATCTTGGACCCCTCCTCAACCCCTGCCTGAGGACTGGTCCCCAGGTCCTCTTCGGGGGCGATGGGGGCGGGCGCTAGGACCCGGCTGGGCGGGGTGGGGCGGGGCTCCAAGCCCCGTCAGCTGTACCTCCGCAGCCTGGAAAATACCAAGCGCAGGCGAGCGGAGCCCCCCGAAGCCCCCAGCCTAGCCCCTGGGGAGGGAGGAAGGTGGAGGGGGGGGGCGTCCGCGGGGCAGGGGGACGCGGGGCGGGGCCGGGCGGCGGGACCCACTGCTCCTCCCCCTAGAACCCCCGCGCGGCCCCGGTCGCCCGGGCAGCGGCGGCGGCAGCGGCGGCAGAGGCGCTCGCACCCCTGGCCCCGGCTGGCCCCGGCGAGTAGCGGGCACAGGTGAGCCTGCGGGCCCCGTGGGCGCCCCACCCCGCCCCCACCACCGGCCCCGCGCGCTTCCCGCGCCGGCGCCGCTGCCGAGTTAGTTGAACCAGTCCGGCCAGCGCTGCGCGGACCCCACCGGACGGTTCGTCACCTCGGGTCCCGGCCTCCCCCGGGTCCCGACGGGCTTCCCCTGCACCCCGATACGCAGCCCCCACTCCGGCTCCCATCCCCGGCGGTCTGAGGTCGCGCTTTTGCGGAGAGAGAGAGGGGCGTACTGCCCAGTGGCGGCGGTACGCTCTGGCCAGGGGGCCAGCCCCTGCCTCTCTCGAACTCGCTACCTGCCAGGACCCCGGACAGCCGCACGCGCGCCCGCAGCGTTCTGACTCCGGTTCCCAAACCGGTCTTGCAGGTCCCTGGAAGGTGGCGTCAGCATCTGCAGCCGCGTCGACGTTGTCGGAGCCTCCGCGGAGGACCCAGGAGAGCCGGACCAGGACCAGGGCCCTGGGCCTCCCCATGGAGCAGTCAGCTGTCTCCCCAGAGCCCCCGGGGCCTCGGCCAGTCCTGGGTCGCGACAGCGTCCAGGTGCCCGACGACCAGGACTTCCGCAGCTTCCGGTCAGAGTGTGAGGCCGAGGCGGGCTGGAACCTGACCTACAGCAAAGCTGGTGTGTCTGTGTGGGTGCAGGCTGTGGAGATGGATCGTACCCTGCACAAGATCAAGGTAGGGTGGCCCCGCAGCAGGTGCAGCCGGCACTGCGCCCTGACTCCCTCTGACTGGGAGTCTCCCGGTCCTCCAGCAGGGGTACAGACACCTGGCTGTGCACCTCAGAGTCTCCTGCGAGAACCCAGGAGGCACAGTTTGCTGGCCAAGCCCCCAGCTCACAGATGGGCCAGCTGAGGCCTGGAGACAGGGGGTGTGACTCACTCAGCCCCTGCCTGCTCAGGGAGGTGGACCGCTGCCAAGCCCACCTAGGAGAATGGTCTTGCTCAAGGAGCCCTCTGCCCTTGAAGCCTTTATCAGGTCCTGACTTGAGTCATCTCAGGTGGGAGACTGAGCCCTTCAGTCCCGAATTCCTGATTCTCTCAGCCTGAACTGGGTCTCATTCCACACTCTCTGCACTTCTTCCTGCCTGATGCCCTGCTCTTCCCTCTTCCCTCCTGGCTGTCCCCTGAGTCTCTCCTGCAGGGACTCAGGATCCTGGATGGCAGATCCTGAAAGCAGGGCTTAGATGTCCCTGCCTCACACAGGGCCAGGCTGGGCCGGCAGGCTGGGGGAGGAGGGACCAGGGTGTAGGCCAGCAGAGGCAGGGAAGATGCAGGCATAGCTGGCCTCTCTCACAGCCATCCACTCCACTCCTCACAACCCCATGATTTTCTTCTCTTTGTCGAAGGAGGGCCGGCTTGGGGCTTGGGACCCTGTGAGCCCACCTCCCCTGGGGGACTAGATGGGGGATAGGCTAGTGAAGACTCTGATGAGAGGCCTCAGTGACTGCCTCCAACACAACACATCTGGCATTGCTGTGAGTACCACTTTTCAAGGCAGCAGATCTCCCTTCCGCGGCTCCTGGCAGTAGACTGTGCCCTCCCCTCTGTCTTGCCTCAGCCTTCCCGCTCTCCTTCTCAAACACACGGAGAAGTGTATTTCTGTGGTGGAAGCCGGCAGAGGTGGGAGCAGAGCAGTGGACTTGGAGAGCACGCCTGCCCTCCCCCTCTCCAGCCCCTCCTGCCTGGGACCTGCTCTTGGATTCAGATTTAGCTCTGGCATCAGGGCCTCATAACAGGGCCAGAGATGTCTGACCTTCCCTACCTGACCCTGGGCCTTTCTGTCTCACTTTGTCTTAGTCATTTAGAGCTTTGTCCCTCTGTCCCCACGTAGGCACCTGGCTCACCCATTCTGCCTTCCCTGCTCCCTTCTTGACTCTCTGTCTGCACCCTGGCTATCTGTGTTTTTCTCTCCCAGTTCCCACGTCTGTCTCCTTTTCTCCCTTTCCGGGACTCTCTACCCAGGCCTGAGGACCCTGGGCCGGGGGCTTCCCCAGAGCTGGACCTGTGTCTAAGCCTGAGGAGCGGGGAAGGGCAGGGCCACTGGCATGTTCCAGCTTAGTGCTCTCCAGGGACAGGGACACATCCTATCCTTTGAGTCCTCAGCCTCCAACACAGGCCCAGCAGGGATGTTGGTTAAATGAAAGATGGAAAGAAGGAACAAATGAAGGAACAAATTGAATATAAAGTGAGCAAAGTTGTTGTGAGAAAAAGGTTGTTTTCCTGCCTGTAACCTGGGAAAGACTTAGGCTGGCCTGTGCCATGGGGTAGGGAAGCATAATCTCCCCATCAAGCTGACTCTCCAGAAGGAAGGGTAGGGGAAAGTCTGAACTGAGCCTGGGACTCCCACCCTCTGTGTCAACAGAGTGGAGCTGCCTCCTCCATCTGGCTTGGTTAATGAATAAACCCAGCCCAGTCCAGGACTGGAATTGGTGAGTCTGGAAGCCAGACCTCCACAATAGACCCCTTGTGGCCATATCAGATTTGTCAGGTGTTCTTCCTTGAGAGTAGAGGGGATTGGGAAAACTGTGGTGTTATTGGCTTATAGTTAGGGCGTACACTTGACCTTCCTTCCCTATCAGACTGAGCAGAGGTTGGAGGTGCCTTTGCAATCCCCCTTTCAAATTCACTCCTTACTGGAGTGCAAGTCCAGAGAGGAGCAGGGGCTAGCCCAGGCTCACACAGCCAAGCCCCAGCCAAGCCAGGCTTGGAACCCAGATCTCTAGCCTCCTTGCCTAGTTCTCTCTTTTGTGCTCCCCACAGTGAAGGGGGCTGGGGCCAGGAGGTGAGCAGAGCTGGGGCCTAAGGAGGGTGCTGGGCCTTGGCTCAGGGAAGGGAGGTGATCTCGAGATCTCGGATCCCCTCAGCACAGCCACGTGGAGCTTTGGGGGACAGGCAGAGGTCTCCAAGCTCCCCCATCCCCAAGACTCCAGGAATCTTGTTTCCGATAAGAACCCCTGCTCTGAATCGAGCATTTGTCTCCATTGCCTGATTGACCTTCAGACCAGTCCGGGGCAGTAGTAGGCTTATCTCCAAGCTACAAAGAAACTGAGGCTGAGAGAGGTGAGGTCACTTGCCTGAGGTCACACAGTAGCTGAGGCAGGAGTGGAACCCAGGGCAGCCTGGCTCCAGAGCCGCTGCCTCTCTCCACTTGGGCTCACATCTTGTCAACATTTTGGCATTTGACCCCATTGGTAACTCTCTGAAGGACATGGTGTTCTCATTATCCCATTCCTGTTGATAAATGAAAAAGCTGAGTCCCAGAAAGAGGAGTGGCTTGCCAAGGTCACACGGCAGGTCTGAAGCCAGAGTTCCCAGGGTCACTCCAGGAGACTGGGACTCAACCACAGGTATTTGTTGAGCTCCCTGCTCCCTGCAGCCGGTTCTTGGTCTGCCCCCTGAGCTGGGAAACCCAGCTGCCCGCTGGACATGCCCTGTGCACGTGAATCTAGCATGGGGGAGGAGCCACCTAGCTGCCTACCTGATTGATTTCCTCTACCTCACCCCCCTTCCCCCAGACTTATCGTCTCCCTACCCCTGTGTCCAGAGGTTCCTGGAAGTCACTGTGGCTCTGGCCCAGCATTTGGAGCCAGAAGAAAGGGACAGAGCTGCTGGAGGCCACCTCTGCCCTTTCCCTCCCTCTGGTCTGGCCTGGTCCCACGCCTGCATAGTGCTCTGAGCACCAAATAGGAGGCAGATACCGCCTCCTGTGAGGTCAGGCCATGTCCCAAAGGCTGATGCTGAACATGGATCCTGGGCCCAGGGCAGGGGGCTCCTGGGCACCTGAATGCAGGTCTCTCAGTGCCCGGGCCAGGCTTCCTCAGAGCTGCTGTAGAGGAGAGAATTGGGAAACCAGGGGGCTGTCATTTATTTAAGCAGGGCCAGCTGGAGAAGGGGCTGAGGTCCAGTCCTGGTTATGGTGTTCTTTTGCTCTGTGTGTGACTGTGGGCACATCCCTGCCCTCTCTGGGCTCTTTCTCCATCTGTGCCATGGGGCTCTCCTGGCTCCAAGAGCCTCTAGACTCAGTACCTGTGCTGGGTCCCATGGACAGGGATGAGGCACAGGGGACAGAAAGCCGGGGATGGCATGGCATGGCAGGCCTGGTCCTGTCCTGATGCTCACGTACTCTCTGATCCTGCTGTGCACCTAGCCACCTGAGAGGCAGAGGGTGGCCAGACCTCCAGAGGGTGGAGAGAGACTGACAATTCCAGATGGCTCCCTGCCCACTGCGTGAGGCAGATATTCACAGGCAAGTGACTGAGGCAGGAGTGGGTCCCAGTGAGTAGGGGCCTTGAGGGCCTTGGCTGGAGCAGGGGTATGAAGTCTCCTGGGGGAGCATGGCTGAGAACCTGAGGTTCCTCTTGCCACAGGAAGCTGAGCAGTGGGGACCTATCTCTTCTGACTTCCTGTCCTACGACTGCTCCTCTTCCCCTTTGGAGAAAGCTTGGTGACCCTCTCTGACCTGTCTCACTGTCCACCTGCTTCCATACCACAGCCTCCTGGGTTCCAAGCTCTTAGGCTAGTGCTCAGCCCTGTCCTCTCTCAGCACCTCTTTTTCTTCCCCTGTGAAATTTGGGATCATCTCAGGGATCTCCAAGGACCCTTCTTACTCTTAATGGTCTATGGGACTCAAAAGGGTCATGGGGATGGTGGAGACAGTCACAGGGCCAGGGATTTTCTTCATGTCTTTCCACTGAATCTTCACAAGTGTCTTACGAACTCCATTGAACAGATGTGGAAGCTGAGGTTCAGGGCAGGAATTCACTTGTGCAGTCAAACAGCTTGAAGGCGGCTGAGGCAGGATCAGAACCCAGGTCCTTGAGACTCCAAGGCCAGGATAACTTCAGTGTCTCGGGCCTGCTCATTAGCACCACTGGGCCCTTCGATCTCCTGGACCCTGTCGCTCAGAACCCACCCCTCTCTCCTGCCTTAGTTCTCCCTGTGCTGTGTCATTGTGAGAGGGCACCCTGGAGGGGTCCCAGCCAAGCAAGAGCCCGGTCCTTACTGTGTAACCTCGGGGTTCACTTTACCTTTCTGGGTCAGTCTTCTTATCTGTGGTGGCAGAGGCAGGTTTTAGGGGTTTGGATTGGTGAGCTCAAGTTTAGGCTGGGCTTCTGCCCCCTCGGGGGCTCAGTTTCCCTATTTCTCTAGAAAGATGCTGGGCAGGTGGTTTGTAGAGCCTGGCCTTAGGCCATGGTGAGGGTGTCTGCAGTACTGGACACAGGGTAAGGATGGAGAGCTAAAGCCTTGCTGGTCTGTGCTGTCTGAGAGGTCCCCAGATGGGGCTTCCGAGTCCAGGCTGAGGTCCTGATAACCCCTGGCCTGGATTCCTGGATGGTTCTAGCTCTGACTTGGTGTTGGGGGCAGCTGGAGGAAGTTGTCCAGACCTGTCCTTAAGAAACAGGGCTCCCAGAGAGCTGCCCCCCAAAGTCGGGGTCTGGATCTTCAGGTGGAAGAAATCAGAGACAGGAAAGGTCAGAGCTGGCTGGAGGCTTTAGGGAGGTATTCCTGGAGGTCCTTCCCACAGGGGGAGAGAACAGGGTTCAGGGTCCTGGCCATGTGGCCTTGGACAGATTGCTGCCCCTGCCCCAGCTTTAGCTTCCTCATCTGTCACATGCGAGCAGCTGTGCTGGCCTGCCTATCTTTGGGCCCTTCATTCAGGTTGGAGACAAAGAGGGAAATCAGGATGCTGGAACAGACACTTGTCACAGGAGCTGCAGAGACCTGGAGGGGGCCTCTGAGCCATCCCTGGAGACCAGGGAAGGCTTCTCAGAGGAGGAATGCTCAGGTGATCGGTTTGGAATTGGGTTGAGAATGAGGAGTACAGGTTTGACAGCACTGGGAACATTTCATACAAAGGAAGAGCTATGTAAAGGCCCCCGAGGAAGGAAACAGGGCAATGTTAGAACTGCAGGTGGTATATTGTGGGGTTTGGAACTCAGGGGGTGGAGGGGATTAGACAACTAGATCAAGGCTCTTGAATTTGGGTCCCGAAGGTTCTAGGCTACTGGGGAGGGTTTTAGACAAGGTGGGTGGTAGGAGGAAGATGCCGCTCTATTTGTCTGCACAGACATGCCAAGGCCTGCACTAAAGTAGGGCCTGTGGGGAGTGGAGCACGGGATTGCCTCCAGAAAGATTTAGGAGGGATAAGGGACAACATGGTGGTTATAGCATAACTCTTGTGCAGGCTGGGATGTGAGATAGGATAAACTGTGCAGCCCCCGGGAGCAAGGAGCTGGTGTGGGGGGGTGCCTTCAGTCAGTCCACACTGGGCGCAGAAGAGCCCTCAGGCCCACAGGCTGGCTCTGTGCCTCCACGACCAGCTCCCCAGCCTCTGGCTTTTAAACTTTAACGAACCCCAGCTCAGTTTCCAGCCGAGAGTCTTTAAAGTTTCAGGAGATGAGAGAAAGGAGGCAGTCCTGGAGACAGATGGGTTTTCTTTCTTCCCCTGTGTCTCTGTGCCTGGTAGAGGCACCTGGAGCCAGGGCTGTGGGTGCCATGACCCCAGAGGCCTGGCACTCTTTAGGGATCTTGGACCTCAGCTGGACCTCTCCAGTCTGTTAATGAGGGACCAGCAACCACCAATGGAGTTAGAGACTCTATTCCCTCCCTGCTCTCTTACCTTTACCCCTTACCTGGGCAGGTGAGCATCACCCCCACCCGCCCCCTCAACAGGTTGAGAGGAAAGGTGCTCAGACCAGGCACTGGGCTTGAGGTGCCTGGGCCCCCGTGCTTCACTTTGTCTTCTCAAGCATATTTGGTCTGGCCTCAATGCTCCAGGACCCCTGGAGCTGCAGAAACACAGGCCGTGGAGGAAAGTATCAGGCCCAGAACTTAGTGGTGGGTCCCACACCAAATACAGACCCCTCTCACTTGTCGTTAAAGAGAGGCTGGGCAGGTGGCACTGGGCAGCTGGAGCTGTTCTCTGGGGCTTTAGTATAACAACTGCCTCCCTATCTCTCAGCCTGGCTCCCCAAAGGCAGCTGCTTGTTGCTTCCGACCTGTGTCTAGAATCCTTCTGTCTTGGGGCAGTTGAACAATGCCTGCAAGTTTTCCTCCTCCATGGGAAGTAGGGGTAAATCCCACCTTTGGTGTCCTCTGCATCGCCTGGGCCATTTAATCTCATTCTTTGAGTTTCCTGTCATCTAACCCTGGCTTTCTGAGAATCCCCTCCAGCCTCTCCTTGATGCCCCCTTCCTAGTTTTGGACTCTTCTAGATTGCCTTGGGCCTGGTACTGGACCAGAGAAGTGTTAAGTCTGAAGGCAGAGGCCTGACAACCAGAGCAGATGGAGTTCCCTTGTGTGTCTCCATTCATTCAACATACTATATGGTGAACATACTATACACCAAGTATATCCAGGAATTCAGTGGCAAACCAAACAGATCAGACCCTGTTGTCATGAGTTTACATCCTGAGGGGGAGACAAGCATAAGATACCAGATGGTGTTTGTGTGTTATGAAGACAGGATGATGTGATGGGAGTTGTCTGGCCTTCTATATTTGGGCCTTGTGTGTGTGGAGCTGGACTGAGGGTGCCTGTGTGTATGATCTGGTCCTTGGTTGGGTAGACTGTGAGCCCCTCAGGGGCAGGGCTCCTGATAAGGGTCATTCAATCCATATTGAATGTGTGTGTGTGTCTGTACATGCACCTGAGGTTGCGTGTGTCTGTGCCTCTGAGTGTGAGACTGTGTGTGTTTCTGTGTCTGGCATTACTCTGTGTGTGTGAGTCACACCCCCTCACTGCAGCAGAGTTGTCTCTGATCCAATTATGTCTCCTCAGCTGTCTCCCAGCGGCTTCCGCCCCCCCAGCTCAGCTCTGGCTCTGCCTCGGTCTTCCCCTGCCTGCTTCCCTGCAGCCTCCTGTCTTTGCCTCTGGGCCTGGCTCTGGGTCTCCAAGTCTCCCCTTAGGGTGACTCTATCCCTGTCTGTGATGGTTACTACCTCTGCCTGTATGTCTCTACTTGCCCTTTTCTCCCCCCCACCTTTTTTTTTTCCTGTCTCAGTCATTTATTTGTTCAGCAAACCTCTTCTCATGCCTCCACCCACTCTACCAGCCTCTGTGCTGGTGCTTGGGGTCTGGGGATGGATCACACCTGAGTCCTGCTCTGAAGTCCTAGTGGGGAGACTGATGGAGATGGTGACAGCCTTCCGTGACTCCTCAGGCCAAGGGAGATGTGGGTGACAGCATGGTGGAGGGCAGTAGTATCTGGGTAAGACCTGGGGGGCCCAACAGCAGTTAGGTGGCAGGCTGAGCAGGTCTTGGTGGGTGCGGACTCAGGGTGAGGAAGGAGAGGAGGCTGAGCCAGAGTGGGGAGGACGTTTTAGGGTTTGATCTTGAAGTCCGGGAGAAGCAGCAGAGGCTTTCAGGCTGGGCAGTGCCATCATCACTGGGTTTTATTTTTTATTTTATTTGGCTGTGCCACATGGCTTGTGGGATCTTAGTTCCCTGACCAGGGATCGAGCCTAGGGCCTTAGCAGTGAAAGCACAGAGTCCTAACCCACTGGACCACCAGGGAATTCCCATCACTGGGTTTTAGAAGCTCCTGGCCGCAGGTGACAGCTCGACCTGGAAGTCAGGAAACCAGTGTTGAAGGTGCGGCTGCAGTGTGGTCCAAGCAAGGATGGTCAGGCCTGCCTGAGTCTGGCAAAGGGAGGTTGTTGGGAAGGTCATGGCCAAGCGGAATCCCAGGTTCCAGGCGCAGGAGGGGAGCAGAGGCGGGTGGGCATTGGGGTTGGGTAATACAGCAAAAGTGAACATGGTCAGGGTGAGCTTTGTGGGCTGTGCAGGGGGTGGTGCCCAGGAAGCTGTTGAAGATGCAGTCCAGAGCTTCCTAGAGAGCTCTGGGCGCGGGAGGCTGCTAGCGGCCCCTGAAGCCCTGGGAAGTGTTTATCCAGTTTGTCTCTGTCTGCTTGTCTGTGTGTCGGCCCTGGCCCCTGTCTTGTCTCACTCATCTCCCCAACGGTCTTTATTTTCTTGCAGGCCCACCCACTCTGTTCTTTCCCAGGCCTCCCTCCTCTGTCAGGCTCCCCCACCTCCCCCAGGGCTGGAACAAAGTGGCAGGAGCTCCAGACCAGGAGGTCAGCTTCTCAGAGGTCAGAGCAGGGTGTGCCTCAGAGGAGGCCTGGGGGGCAGGGGTGAGGGTCCAGGGAGGCTGCTGGAGACTAGGGGGAGGGCAGGGGGATGTAGGCACAGTAGGGCTGAGTCACTCAGCCCTGGTGGAGAGCAGCAGAGGGCCCTAGCTCGGCCTGCCTGAGCAGCCTCTGGGAGCTGTGTTTCGGATAGACATGCAGTACCACCTCCCACCAGTCTCAGGAGGGCCACACTTTCATAGAGATGGGTTGAGGTTGTCTGGTGCCAGATGCTCTTCCCTTCAGAAGAGGCTTGTCTAGTCATTTTGCAGATGAGAACTCTGAGCCAGAAGCTGGGGAAAGGAAACCCTGTGAGGGGCCCACACCAAACCTGCTGCATGCTTCCAGCTCCCCTCACTGTAGGCTGCCTCCATAGCCCAGTCCCTAGCGGGGATCCCCTGGGACAGGCCTTATCTGGCCAAGTGCTGGCCCACCTGGGATTCCTTGAGTCCTTGACAGAGCAGAGCCTAAATCTTAAAGAACAACTTTAGCAGTCGACTTTGGGTCACACTGGGCTCCTGAATGGTTCTTCACTTTTCTCAGCCACCATTTACAAGTGGGCCTAATCTTCCCTCCTCCTGGGTAGTTGAGAGGATGGAATTAGGAGAATTTGCAAGGCCCCAGCACAGCACCAGGCATAGAGCTGGCACGCTGTTAACGTTTGCTGAATGGATGAATGAATGAACAGTCTGAGGTGCCCAAGGGACAGCTCCATTTCCTCCCGCTTCCATCCTTCTTCACTCGGGTTACCTTGTGGAACCGCATGAGCTCTGTCCTTCCCCCAGCCAGTCCAGGCCCTTTCCAGTCCAGCAGCTCTACCAGGAGCCTCTTCCCTATCCTTACACGAGGGTGCCATCTGCTATACATCCTATAAGATCCTGCTTCAGGGTGCCCCTCCCTGTACCTGTGTACCCCTACTTTTCTCTGTCCCTGCCCTGAGCCCCCAGGGCATGTGCCTGTGTCCTGGCTGAGAATGGAAGGACTCTGAGTCCCCTCTGGCTCCACTCTCAGCATGGCTGTACTACACAGAGCATTTCCAAGGCAGCTCAGCATCATCCTGGGCAACGTCAGGCCCATCTCAGCTGAATCCAGGCTCCCAGGTCCAGGGAACAAGGCCCTTGGGATTCTGGACCAACGCTATTAACCTAGAGAAAAAATATATAGTTTCTTTATCTTGTATAAACTCTATTGTACCGACAATAACAAGAACCCCAAAGTGAGGCACAGCCAGCCTCAATTCCTGAGTAAAACTTTTCCCTGTTTCCTTCCAGCTCTCATTCGAGGATGTAGATAATTTATATACAATCGAGCCTGTGGCACAGATACAAGTTTGTGTCCTCTTTTGTTCATTTAACACTGCATCTGTGGAAATTTCTTGCATTGCTACAGAATTATTAATTCAGGAACATTACTGGCAGCTGCTGCCTGCCAGGCCTCTTCTGGGTTTGGAGGGGCCCCTGCCCCTGCCCCTGTCCAGAGGGACCCTACTGTCCTTCCTCAGCAGTGGGGCGATAATATTCAAGGTGATGAATCATTCTTAACCAGGCCCTGCTGTTGGTGGTGTTCCAGGCTGCCCTCCAATATATTCTGCTAATTACAAATGCAATATTACTGTCATGAATATTGTAACAGAACTTTTTTTCTTATTTTGTATTATCCCACCCCCACCCCCCAAGTAAAATTTTCAGTTCCTAGAGGTTCAGAAACTGAGTTAAGAGATACATTTTTATGATTTTAAAAATATTTGCCAAATTGATTTTTAGAATAGTGGAACCAGCTTTTGCTGTCACCAACTGGGTAACAGTTTTACCATATCCTCATGGGCAGTGGGTATTTTGTATATTTTTGCTAATTTACTCAGGGTAAATTGATGTTTCAGTACAGATTTAATTTACCCTTTTTTAAAATCAGAGTTATTAAAGGTCTTACAGAAAGTCCCAGAACCTCCCTTAACTAGTCTCTGCCCCCTCTCCCCACTTACACTCCATTTTATAAGAGGATGAGGGTAGAAGTAGAAATCAGCCTCACATGCCACAGAGAGTTTGATGAGCGTCCAGGAGGTCTTCACAACAACCCTTCCTTCTTTCTCCACAGAGCACTGAGGGCCACCAGTCGTGGCCCAGAGCTCTAAAAGTCGAGAAGCTCACACGGGCTTGGCATCTTTGGTGGCTCACCTGTCCCTCTTTCCATTCAGGCAATGTTTCTTTACTAAACTACGCCAGGCACTGGGGACACCGAGACGAACAAGGGGCCAAGATTAATCAGTGCATCACAGCGCTGCTGATGAAGGGAGCCAGTGGGCGGAGGAGCAGGCCCCAAGACCAACCTGCAGAGTGCAGGGACAGGGTGGGCTGCGTGGGCAGGGCACAGCCAGGCTCAAGTGTGAGGACAACATAGCGAAAAACCAGCGAGTGGCCGTCTTGGGAAAGCAGGCCTCAGCGGACCTCTCTCCTCCTGCACACCTCCACCTCTGCTTCCCTGGTCCCTTGTGTCAGTGCCCTGGAGCTGCTCTTGAGATTTGGGGCGGCCATGAGAAGGCCTCACGGTCTCCATTCTGAGGCCCCAGAAACCCAGAGGCAAGGGCGGGTGCTCTAGCAGCTGGGCTTCATGTTGGCCCTGTGGGGCCTCTGGGAGGGGCAGTGGAAGGCCCCGAAGCCAGCGAGCAGGCGGTGAGCGGCCCCGGGGAGGAGGACTGGGAGCAGAAACAGCCAAGGCAGAGGGGCTGCTAGCACAGAGCCTCTCCTGTGCCGTGTGCCCTGGGCCAGTCTCTGCGTCCTTCAGCACCTGGACTGACACGGTGAGGGCAGTGCCTGGTGGTGGGCTGTGAGGGTGGAACCTGTGGGCTTGGGTAGGGTCCTCCCACCCTCTCCCTGTCCATCCAGCCTGTGGAGGGATCTGGGGTATTCTTGTTGTTTTCAGCTTTCTTCCTATTCCTTTATCCTGCCTTTTGGTGTTAGCAGGCAGGGCCTGCAAAGTCAGGGAAAACTGTGGGGGCCTAAGGCTGGAGACAGGGCAGCTGCCACCGGGGGCTTGGTGTGTAAGTCTCCTTTAATCCTCACAGCTTTACTCTGAGGGGAGGATTATCCCTGTTTGACAGATGAAGATACTGGGACTCAGAACTGAAGTCCTTTGCCCAGGCCAAGGCCACACAGGCAGGCAGTGGCAGGGCAGAGGCCTGTCTGACCAGACAGCCTGGAATTGCTGTGAGTGTGAGCCTGGGAGGGAAATGCAATGCTCCAGTCTTCTCAGAGGAGACTTCCAAGTGCAGAGCTCCAGGGCTGGGCTTCAGAAAAAGCATGGCCCTGCCTTTCAGCCCAGTGAGAGCCGAGGATGGAGTCAGGAATTTGGTTCAGGGGAAGAATCGCTGAGCTTTGCCCTCCTTGGTCAGCAAGTCCTTCTGAATACAGTGAGCACTTCATAATAACCACCAATTAACTAAGGCAGTTTCCAGTTGCCAGCATGTTTGCTTTTGCTGGCTCAGTCCTGCCTCTTGAGGAGGGGAGCATAAAGTCCTGATGCTTTTGGGTCGGGCTCCCCAGGCTCTGGTTTGCTCCACCACTGTTAGCTTTGTGGCTGTGGTCGGTCATTGTACCTCTCTGAGCCTCACTTTCTCCATCTGTAAAATGGGGTTTGATAATATCCATCAGAGTGTTGGGAGGGTAAGAGACAGTGTCTGCACAGGATGCACCTTGGCACCCTTGACAGCTGGCAGAGGTGGTCTGACCTAAATTTCAGCCCCTGTGGGGTCCACGGTCTGGTGCTGCCGTCTCCTTTGTGGGATAATGAACTGGTGATTTGGAGCACTCGATAGTGGTTGTTGAGCTCTATTACTTGGGGCTGTGATTGATTTGATAGTTAGTGCTCCACCCTGGTCAGGAGTGCTGCTTCTGTGTTTAATATGGTTCTTTTGGGAGAGGCTGATGTGCTTAATAGTTGTTCTTCAACAAAACTGCTCAAATGCAACACGGTGGGAAGTCAGCACAGCCTGAGGGAGGTTTCGGAGCCCAAAGGACTGCTTCCCCTTCTCTGGGCCTCAGCTCCCCTGGTGGTAAACTGAAGAGGAATAGTGGAAGAGGTTATCTCTGGAGTTCCCAGGACTCTGGGATAATCTGTATGCCCATCTATTCCACAGGCAAGCATATTGGAGACCTGCTGTGTGAGGTCTCAGTGTCTGAGCCAGACTGGGATCCATCTGCCCACGTCTCAGTTTCCTTGTTCCTGCCCTGGCCATTGACCCTCAAGGTCACACCACGGCCCCGTGGACATGACCTGACTTCTTTTCTTCTGTCTTTGGTCAGCCATCTCCCTGGGTCCTGGGAGATACTGCAGTCCCTCCCCCCTACACTTCCCTCCTCTACTGGACCATCTGCCAGAGAAGCACAGGGCAAGGGGTGGGAGAGAAGAGGAGAGGAGAGTGAGACACCGGGATGGCCCTGGATCTTGCTCTGTACTGATTTATTCAAGCCTCCAGGCCTTTGCACCCACCAGTCTTGCTGCTGGAAATGCCCTCTCTCCTCTTTCAGCAATTCAGCTCTGTTTAGGTTCAGTTGCCCTCTGATCCCACAGTTCCCATACCCCCTGCCAAGTTCATTCTCCACTGGGGTTTTATGTCCCCGTCTCTCCCACTTGCCACTTGATGGGCCCTCTTTGGGGCAAGGCCCAGGTGTGGTTTACTTACCCATCCCTGCTGCCCAGTTGTAGGCCTGGCATGCAGCAGAATACTCCAGAAGGTAGTGAATGGATGGATGGAAGGGCAGGGCCAGGTGAGGCCAGAGAGCACCTGGGGCCCAGAATATAAAGAGATGCATGCACGTGTCTGTGGTCCTGGCCTTATGGAAGGGTGCCTGGCTGCTTGTGGAAGCCTGCTTAAGTAATAACAGCTACTGGTTTGGGGGATACCTGCCACGTGCCAGGCATATTACATACGTTGAAGTGAAAGTGTCAGTTGCTCAGTTGTGTCCGACTCTCTGCAACCCCATGGACTGTAGCCTGCTGGTCTCCTTTGTCCATGAAATTCTGTGGGAAAGAATACTGGAAAGCAAATGGTTGCCATTTGCTTCTCCAGGGGATCTTCCCAACCCAGGGCTTGAACCCTGGTCTCCTGCATCGCAGATAGATTCTCTACTGTTTGAGCTACCAGGGAGCTCATTTTTGTCTCATATATTATCTCATTTAATTTGACCACAACATCCCCATGAGGTAGGTATTTTTATTATCCCCATTTTTCATACAAGGCAACAAAGACTCAAACGAACTAAATCTCATGCCTAAGGAGAGGAGTAGAAATTGGAACCTGGGATTACCAGACTCAAAGTGTGCAGGTGTCACCCTGATGGCCTTCCTTGCTTGTCCATTCCCTCTGACCGTGGTTCTGTGGGGGTTCTGGGCAATCTCAATTTTCTACATCAAGGAGTCTGGTGGAGTGTAGCGGGTACAGAGTCTAAAAATTTCTCTGGTGTCACCTGCTCCCTCTGGGCCTCAGTTTTCTCAGCTGTAAAATGATTGCATGTGAGACTTCCTGCAGTAAACCAGGCCGTAAGAGCTTTGCAGCCAAGCATGGCTTGCTCCCTGGCTGAGCAGCTCTGGCACTGCCTCCGGTTCAGTTATGGTTTCCAGGAGGAGCTCCCAGGTGTCCAGCCAAAGTGACTGACTTGCCCAGGGCCCACTGGCTATGGATTCTGGTCACAGCCCTGCCCACCAGGTGCTCTCTGATGACTCACCTCTGCCCCCACCCAGCCCTCCAGAAGCCTCTTAGAATTACTTTGCCCATGTGGCGGCTGCAGCTGCACACAGGAACGACGCTGGATGTAACTGACCTCTCTTGGCTCAGCCCTGCAGCCTCCTGGGGGCTGTGGAAAGAGGCAGGCCCAGAGCCAGGCTGGTCACCTGGACTGCCTCAGTCTCCTTACCTGCAGTGCCACCACCGCAGCCTGGGTTCTCACCTTCCCAGCAGGCCCCGCAGCCGACCTTCCTCCCGAGGAACGTACCATGAGCATGGGAAACTTTTGAAGTTTCCTTCTTTATCTTAAAGATAAAATATCACACAGACTTTATGCTCAGCTTGGTGCCTGTTCTGTCTTGTGCTCTGCGTGCTCCTCCCGCTGCCTGCTGTCTCAGAGCGAGGCCCCAGGTCCTGAACGACAGCAGTCCAGAGGGACAAGAGGGCCTCTCTCAGTGTGCACCCAGCCGTGGGCGCAGCAGGCCCTGGGGGCACTGAGGCTGGCCTGAGGGAGGAGGACTTCCCGGGTGGATGCTAACCTACAAAGCACAATTCTGTTGTCACTCCCTCTTCATACACTCACAGCCTGAGACTACACGTTTGAGGACTTGCAAAGCCAAACCAGCTTCCAAACTTGGTTTAGAGAAGTTCTGGTTTCCTGAGAAGTCACACGTGAGTGCTCCTTGAGGGTTAAGAGTATCGGAAGATCCGGTTTTTAAGTTTTGCTGCTTTCTTGCTCTATGATTTGGGCAGGTTGCTTCCTCTCCTGAGCCTCGGCTTTCTGTTTCGCAGCACAGTGGAGAAGTTGGGGGTGAAGGGTGGGTGTGTGTGTTGACCATCCGGTGCAGCACCTGGACCTGTGTGTCGCCACACAGCGGACACTTGCCTGGGTGCTCCTGAGGATGCAGATGCAGCCTCTGCCATCTTCTCCATCGCATCCCTCTCATCGCTCTGTTTACTCACTCATTTATTCACTCACTTGTGTTCCATTCGTCTCTCCTAGTCTGATATAGTTCCTGAGTCTTTCCTTGACTTTCGTGACCCTTAGAGGCCAGATATTTTGTAAAAGCCCCTCATGTAGGGTTTGTCCGGTCCTCCTCATGATGAGATTTAGATCATGCATCTTTCATTGCATTCTGCCAGGAAGCATCTGAGTCGCAACTTGCCCTGTCACTAATGACGTTCCCTTTGATTACTTGATTAAGGTGGTATCTGCCAGGCAAAGTGAAGTTACTGATTTGATGGGAAGGTACTTTGAAACTCTGCAAATACCCTATTCCTCATTAAACATTCAATGTATTTATTTATTCATACCTATATATACTTTGGTTTCCTATTTTAATCAGTGGAATATAATCTGTTACTATCATTATTTACCTTAATACATGAGTTGGCCCAGCTTTCGCCCATGGTAGGGGACCAACTGTCTTAGTTTGCCTGGGACTGAGCAGTTTCCTGGGATAAGAACTTTCAGTGCTAAACTGGCAAACCCTGATGAGTTGGTTATGGAACCAGTGGGGAGCCCTTCACGCCTGCTCCTGTGTCTGCTAGGCAAGGTCCCTATCATTTTGTGAATACACTGTCTTTACTCTCTGGCACAGTAAGACGTTGCAGGCTCCTCCTATACGTACTCCCACCCAGTCCCAGGATCACACATTTCTCCAACAAGACCTGGAAGCAGGACCTTTTGAGTATTAGGCTGCAGCACACCCTGGGCACTGGAGCAGATGGAGCTCATTCAGCTGGCCTACAGGCCACTCTGTCCTCTCTGTCGCGGCCTCTTGCTGGACGCCTACTTTACACACTGAGCTTCTCTGGAAGCCTGATGCCCCGCGTCTCACCCCACACAGCTGACCACCTCCTCTATGTCCCCTTGGACGGTCTGGGCACCTCCCCATTTCCACACTAGTCTCCTCTCTCAACTGGAAGCCTCTGAAGGACAGGCCTCAGATTCATCTCTGACTCTTCTGTGCTCTGCACAGAGCTGAAGCTGGTGAAGTGACTGAATCTAGTCATACCTTCTTGTGGAGTAGAAAAGCAGACAGAGGGTGGGGAAGGAGTGAGTCTTTTCAGTATGAAGCTGTTCTTCAATTTCAGTTTTCTTTTTTTTCCCCTTATTTATTTATTTGGCTGTGCTGGGTCTTAGTCGTGGAATGCCGGCTCTTCCGTCTTCATTTTGGCACGTGGGATCTAGTTCCTTGACCAGGGATCAAACCGAGGCCCCTCTGCATTGGGAGCACAGATTCTTAACCCCTGGACCACCAGGGAAGTCCCAAACTTCAGTGTTCATGACTAAAATGAGGCCTCACCTCAAAGTGATAGTGTGTAGAAAGCACTTAGGATAGTACCTGGCAGGTGGTGAGCACACCTCTCAGGATCTCTGGGGAATCTTTTTATTTAATTTTTTTTCATTATTGAAGAGGCAGTGCTATATATTTTAGAAAATTAGAAATATAAACAGCAAAAAGAAAATAAAACTATCATATGCTCATCATTTAGAGATTGCCGCTGTTAATACCTTAGCTTCCCAGGCCTTTTCTGTGCATAGATTTCCACCCCCACCCCGACCCCCAAAATGGGATTATATCATGCATCCATTCTGTAACTTGCTTTTTCTTCAGGCAGCAGTATCCACAATTTTGTTTCAGTAAATTTTCAGCACATCTAATTAATACTCAGATCATGTTCACATTTCTCCAGTTGTCCCAAATGTGTCCTTTCTGCTGTTGTGTCCAAGCCAGTATGCAATCCAGGACTGCACTTTCTATCTGGTTATTTGGCCTATAAATCTCAGTCCCTTCTTTATGACATCGACGTGTAGATGCTGCACCAGCAGCCCTGCAGAATGTCTCATCATCTGGCTTTGTCTTGTATTCTTGTGGTGACACTTAACTTGTTCCTCTGTCCATTGTATTTTTGTTAAGTGAGGCATATCCAGGGCTTGGTGAGCTCACTGGTGCCTAGAATGCTCAATGGGTAGTGTCCTTCCTTGTCCTTTCATCACCATTAGTGGGGCCAAGGCCTAACAAGATTAGGGAGAAGGCGATGTGACCCCTCCCTCATATGGTTGCATGTATTTACTTTTTAGTAGAAAGTAGTATGTCTAACGGAGAAGGCAATGGCACCCCACTCCAGTACTCCTGCCTGGAAAATCCCATGGACAGAGGAGCCTGGTAGGCTGCAGTCCATGAGGTCGCTGAGTTGGACACGACTGAGCGACTTCACTTTCACTTTTCACTTTCATGCACTGGAGAAGGAAATGGCAACCCACTCCAGTGTTCTTGCCTGGAGAATCCCAGGGACAGAGGAGCCTAGTAGGAGGCCGTCTATGGGGTTGCACAGAGTCGGACACGACTGAAGCAACTCAGCAGCAGGAGCAGCAACAGCAGCAGTATGTCTAAACACCCAGTTCTCGGAAACTTTTTTAAGCTACACAATAGAATTCATCCATTTGCCGAGGGGAACTTGATCCTGGGGTTTGGGCTTTCGGGTGAAAAAAAAAATCACAGAACAGGATATAGACTGAGTTTCATCTTGCCGAGTGTAAATCTAATGAAACCTGGTTCTGTTTTTATTTGCTTTCTGGACGTGTGATCTAGGTGAAGTCCCAGCTTTTTTTTTTTACTTTTTGGCCACACCCTGTGGCATGTGGGATCTTAGTTCCCCACCAGGGATAGAATTCGTGCCCCTTGTACTGGAAGGTGGAGTCTTAACCACTGGACCACCAGGGAAGTCCCAACCCCAGCTTTGCTGCTTATCAACTGGGTGACTGTGAGCAAGTTCCTTAACCTCTCTGAGCCTTAAGTTCCTCTTTGGATTTCTTATCTGGCAGAGTTATTGTGTGGGTTAAATTTTTTTTTTTTTTTTTAAGGTTTCCTCTGCTCTTTTCTCTCTAGCTGGAAAGCTCTTTGAGAACAAGGCTAATAAGTAATAAGAATTCAAAGATGTTTGTTGGGGGAATTCCTTGGTGGTCCAGTGGTGAGGACTCTGTGTTCCACTGAAGTGGGGGCATGGGTTTGACCTGTGGTAGGGGAACTAAGATCCCACATACCGCATGATGGGGTCAAAAACAAAACAAAAAGATGGTGTAAAAAAAGAAAGGAGGGCAAATGGTATGGCCAGTGATAAGTACCATGGGGGAAAGACATCCATTTAGGCATTCATTCATTCATGCTTTCATTTAACATGTACTCATGCCAGGCCCTGTACTGAATCGACTGAGCCTCTGCCCATGAAATTCAGGGGCCTGGAGAGCACAGATAAAGAGGAGGAGAGCACAGTGTATAGGAGTCCAGAAGGTTGGCTGGGTAATTCAGGAAGACTTCCTGGAGGAGGAGACCGGGACGAATGGGGAGGTTGGGTGGGGGCTGAGATGGGGGAGATAGTGTCTAGATGCAGAGGCTAACTTTGTCTGGCACACGTGGCTTCTGGGAGGGCTGGATGGGGCTCATGGCAAGAGGTGAGTCCATGTTGGCTTCAGAGGTCTCTGTTCCTCCCTGTCCTCCTTCTCCTCCTACCCCCGCCCCCTTTGCCTGCATGCCTTCCTATCCTGATTAGCGCTTTGAGCCCTGTGTGACCCTGACAACCCATGTGTCTATCTGCAGTGTCGGATGGAGTGCCGCGATGTGCCAGCAGAGACACTCTACGATGTCCTACATGACATTGAATACCGCAAGAAGTGGGACAGCAACGTCATTGAAACTTTCGACATTGCTCGCTTGACAGTCAACGCTGATGTGGGCTATTATTCTTGTGAGCAGATGCAAGCACACCAATCCCAGCCCCCTCCACCTCTACCCAGGCCTCCAGCCCAGCCTCTTCCTACCTGCTTCCCTCCTCACAGTCACTCCCGGGGCCAGGCTGCTCAGAGACCTGAGTGTAGAGATGTAGGGCTGCCTTCCCTGAATCCTTGTCCGCTCCCATATACTTGAGCATATAGAAACGAGTACTTACAAACACACATACACTCCCATGTTCATGCATGCACATTCCAGACAAACACACTTGCACGGAGTCATGTATAAAACCCACAGCCACATGCCACCTACTCACCCACCTACCCACACTTCAGGGAGACACAATAATACCACTGTTTTCTCCTACACTCACATTCACATACACAAACTGATCAGGCCAGCAAGGTAAGGGCTCTGTGAGGTGGTGAGGAGCAGGGGAAGCTGGATGCAGGAAGGGAGAGGGGCTGTTCTGTCTCCTTCCTAGCTCCAGAAATTAGGTCTGGGGTCCCTGTTTACATCAGGGGGAGTCGGCAGTTAACCAAGCATCCCTGTGTCTCTGGGCTTTGCCACCCCCTTTCAGGCAGGCAGGCTAGTAGTCTGGCTGAACTGTCCCTTGCCCTCCACAGGGAGGTGTCCAAAGCCCCTGAAGAATCGTGATGTCATCACCCTCCGTTCCTGGCTGCCCATGGGCACTGATTACATCATTATGAACTACTCAGTCAAACATCCTGTGAGTCAACCTGCCTTCCCTGCTGGGTGGGCAGGGGAAGGTACCAGGTAGGGCTAGGCCAGCAGGCCTAGCCCAGGGAGAGGCCCCTGGCTGCCACCAAGACTTCCCTGTGACTTCAGTCCAGACACAAAGCCTCCTATCCCTGTTTCCTACCTACACAGTGAGAATAATGGCTCGTCTCCCTGCTGGGGCTTTTAAGCAGACGAGTGTGGACCATCACTCTGGACAAGTGGGTGGGAGGGGCTGGCTGGGAAAAAGGGAACAGGAGTGAGAGGTAGGGTCCCCTGGCCCTCCCTGAGGCTGTGTTTTGATTTCCATGGCAGGCAGGACAGGCAAGTGCAGGTGGCCTGGGAAAGGATGAGTGTGTGTATGTGTGTGTGTGTGTGTATGCACACACCCATGTGTGTACTTATAAACCCTCACCCCAGACTGGGGTCTTTCTGGAGGGGAACAGAGGAAATTTAGAGGGATAATGATGACCTAGTCTGACTCCTCTCTTTCTTCTTACCCTGATATCAGGCCTGGCCTGGAGTCAATGCCAGGGCATGTGAACCAATTCTGTGTGTGTATTTAGTACTCACAAAGACACCACCTTTTCCCACACCTTGAGTCTCACCTCCCTGTGCCTTCCATCCCCAGAAATACCCACCTCGGAAAGACTTGGTCCGAGCTGTGTCCATCCAGACGGGCTACCTCATCCAGAGCACGGGGCCCAAGAGCTGCGTCATCACCTACCTGGCCCAGGTGGACCCCAAAGGTGAGGGCTTGGCCCTGGAATCCCATCATGGGATCCTTCCCTATACCACGGCGATGGGACTTGATCTAGTTGATCTACTGGGATCCAGAAGGGCCTCTGTTAAGAGGGGTTTTGTATTTTGGGGCATCTGTACCCAAAACATTCTTTGAGCCAAAGTTTGAGACTTTATAGTGTTTTGAAAAGCAAGGATCAAGGTGGTAGTCACTGCCCCAAGATGAAGCTTACAGCTCTCTTCCTGGGCTCCTATGCCCCCATGCTCTGACTTGCTCCCCTCTCACTGGCTACTCCCCCTCTGTCTTGTTGGCTTCTATCCTGGAGGTCTGGGTTTCCCAGACCCCAGTCCTTTTTCCCTTGGGAGGGCTCAGCCACTCCCCAGGCTTCTGTGGCTAGGTGACCACATATCTCTCTGCTGAGATCCAGGTCCCGGTGGCCATTGGCCTCCTCAATGTGTCCCTCAGGATGTCTCTTAGGACCTGAGGCTCGATGTGTCCAATGCTGAACTGTCTCCCTCCCTAACTTGTCCCTTCTCCTGAGTCTCTTCCCTCTAGTCACTCATGCCCACAACATGGTGGTTGTGGGGGGTCCCCTCATGTCAGCTCCCAAATCGTTAATTAGTATTGATTCTACCTCCTAAATAGCTCCTGAATCTGTCATTTCTTTCCACACTCAGCCACCCTGTCTGTCCATACAGATTTTTTCCAAAGGACTTATTTCCTTGTGACTCTCTTCTGCTTAAAATCCTTTTGTGGTTTTTCTATTGTCCTCACAGTGAAGTCTAAGCCCCCCTCCCTAGGTTTCCCAGTCCCTTCTCAGAGCTATACCTTCCTACTTGTCTAAGCAACCCTTTCCCTCAGCCTAAAACACCTCTCTGCCCTTACTTATCCCTCCAGGGCTGCTTCACCTCCTCTATCCCTGATACCCAGAGGAGCTGCTGGCTCCCTGCCCTGTGGGCCCATCCCCCTCTAGCAGAGCACTTGGCACACTGTCGGGCTCCCCCAGACAGTGAGTTCCTCTCTGGGTCCCCAGGGCTGGTCCAGGGTGGGTGTCACTGAGTGACTGTGGAGTGAGTGAGGGAATGAATGAATGACTATGACTGTGGAGTGAGTGAGGGAATGAATGAATGACTAGAGGAGGGGTAGGCTCTTGAGCATCTTTGCCTGGGTATCCCCCCAGCATCACTGAGGGTCCACTGGCCCAGGCCCAGAGCTCCCCAGCACCTCACTGAGTGAGTTTTTTGGGTGTCAGAGGCAGAGCAGACACTTGGGGATGAGGCAGGTGGAGAATCGGGCCACGGATTCCAGGTCAGGCCAGGCTGAAGAGGTCATGCAGCAGGGGGCTTAAAAGGATAGGCAGAGCAGGGGATGAGCATCAGGGCCATTCAAGATAGTGGGACTGGGTATGAGAAAAGGGGGGTAAGTGTGAGTTGAGGGGAGGCAGCAGGCAGAAGCTTGATTGGCAGGATTTTAACTCATGTGTGGCCTGTGATCACCTTGGACCCTGTGGTCTTCCTTCATGCAGCCCTTGGACTCAGCAGAGGGCAGAGGCAGTCGGGTGGTAGAGGTGGAGGGTGGTAGAGGTGGAGAGTTGAGCCTGAGGACCTTGGTCTGAGGTGGAAAGAGGGAGTGAAGTCGATGACATCTTACAGGACTTGCCTCACTCTGCCCCCTCCCTATGGAGAAGAGTGTGTTCTACCTGGAAACCCCAGGTTGGAGTAAGGGAGCTGGTGTGTGTGTTTGTGGGGGGCTGGATCCTTGAATCCCTACGGCTGCTGCTTCCTTTTTCTTCTCACTACCCTTTCCTGCCCTCATAGGCTCCTTACCCAAATGGGTGGTGAATAAATCTTCTCAGTTCCTGGCTCCCAAGGTGAGTGACCATGGGACTTGGCGGGTGTGGAGGTTTCGGGGAGAGCGTTCTGGGATACAGGGATGGAGTCCGGGAATGGGAGTCAGGGGGCGGGGCCAGGGCTGAGGGGCGGGGTTACGAAACCCGAGCAGGAGTCAGGATCCTGGGAACAGCGGTCTGAGCCGCTGGAGGGCGTGGGAGCGGGCGTGGTGAAGGCCTAGTCCCGCTCCCAGCTCACCCCTTATCCGGCGGTACAACCGGTCCTCAGGCCATGAAGAAGATGTACAAGGCGTGCGTCAAATACCCTGAGTGGAAGCAGAAGCATCAACCACACTTCAAACCGTGGCTACACCCGGAGCAGAGCTCGTTGCCCAGCCTGGCGCTGTCGGAGCTGTCGGTGCAACATGCGGACTCGCTGGAGAACATCGACGAGAGCGCGGTGGCAGAGAGCCGGGAGGATCGCACAGGCAGCGCCGGCGGCGAGGGCAGCGATGACGACACTTCGCTCACCTGAGCGCTGCACCATGGCAGGGACGGCGATACGACGGGGCGGAGCCCAGAGGCGGCGGATCCTCCCCCGCTTTCTCCTCTCTCCCACCTCCTGCGCCTCCTGGGGACGCTGGGCTCGGGCCCAGGCTGGCGCTGCGGCCTGGCTGGACACAGCCCCAATAAATGATCCCACAGCCTCATCTGGCTCATCACTGTGCCTCCTTCCCACTTGCTCGGGGCACGGGCACCGCCCTCGGTCCCTTTGTTCTACAGTTCATTTTGTTAATTTTATTACTGATCACGGGCTTTTGCTCCTTTAGACATCCCCTCGTTTCTCCATGTGAAGCGGGGGTGGTTGTCAACCCTCCTGTCCGTGGTGTGTTCATTCATTAGTTTACTCTTCATTCATCCACCTGTCCTTGTTGTGTGTTCATCCTGCTATTCACTCAGGCTCTTAGGCTAACTTTCACTGCTCTAAGAGAAGAAGCAGGTCTGGTCAGGGTCAGAGAATGGGGTTCTATTGTAAGACCTGCAGCCTAAGACTCCCTGGGTCCAACCTATGGGCTGGGGGTCTGACACGTGCCTGTTGTGACAGAAGGAGGGGCAGAGAGCACCTTGGCTCTCAGACCACAGGGCTGTAGGCCCAGAGCTTAGGTTGGGGCAGCATTCTCTGGAGGAAGTTTGGGGGTTGAGGGGAATGTCATCAGACTCCAGTGTAGTGAAGGGACCAGGCCCTGTGAATTGAGTTCTTTCTACTTCAGGCCTGTGCTAACAGAAAAGGTGGGGCCTCCAACCCCTTGCCAAGATGCCAGTTCCCTGGTCCTGTGTTCCCCACAGCAGCTTTGAAGTCTAGAGGGATGCTTGGGCCTCTCCTTTTCTCTGTAGCCCACAGGTGCCCTCTGCTGCTTGAGGGTCACCTCTGCTCTCAGGTCTGGAGGAGGGCCCTGTGCTCCACCCCTCTCCAGTGTTTAAGTTCTCCCCAAGGTCTGGCCCTCCACGCTCCCGGGAAACAACCTACCTTTGCCTTGTCAGGAAGACACTTGGATTCCACTTTTTCTTGGAAGGGCAGGGTGAATATCCAGTAGGGGTAGGCAGGAGATTCTGTAACTCACTAAGACTTGGCTGGTTTACCCAATACTGGCTTTGTAACTTTGGGCAAGCCCTGGAGCTTCTTTGGAGTCTCGTTTCCTAATCTATAACCTGGGGTAATAGTTTTTACCTTCAGGCAGATTGAGACAGAAGAAATAAGTTGCCCAGCCCTGGGCTTGGCATGTAGTAGGTGCTCAAATTAATGACACCCAATCTCAGCCCTTGACACAGGACCTGGGAATGCCTGTCAAACCCCAGACCCTCATCTGCTGTGTATGCGGGTAGGATGAGTGGAAATCTCCCATTCTCTAGGCCGGGGAAGCTGCCTGGCCGCCGGGATCTCAGGCTGCAGCCTTTAACCAAGGGATCCTTGGACACTCTGACTTGCATCTTCCCCACCATCTTGCTCCTGAGAGATGTGGGCCCAGGGACAGAAGTAGGATATTCTCGAAGAATGAAGTGGGTAAGGACTTCTGGAGGAAGAGGTCGGGAACTTGGGTTTTCCAGCTTCCCACTGCCCCTTACCGCTCTGGGGGTGGGGCGGTTTGTGACTTGTCCCTCCCAGGGAGAGGGGTGGCAGGAGGCGGAGAGGCTCAGGAGGAGATGGGAGACTCAGAGGGCGGGGATAGGGGAGGCAGACCTCAGCTTCAGGAGACGTAGACGGATCTGTGAGCAGCGAGATGGACAGGGGAGACGCACAGATCAACGTGTCCCCAAGGCCGGCGAACTCCAGGACCGTGACTGGGCGTGGCCGGGAAGGGGGCGGGTCCTTGCCCCCTTCCCCGCCCTCCCCTCCCCGGGGCGTCACGTGGGGCGGGCGGAAGCGCCCGGCAGGGTGGGCGCGCCCGGCCTGCGGCCGCGAGTTGACTACAACGGTGCAGTTGGTGGCGCCGGGGCCCCGGCTACGCGCGTGGAGTCTTGGATCAGAACAGGTCAGTACGGCAGCCAGGGCTTCCCTGTCCGCCGCCCCTTGGCCAGGTGTGGCCCGGAGTTTCCCCATTCCGCGGAAGGGAAAGCCGAGGCTGCGCGGCAACTCTGCGCCCGGCACCTACTTCCGCGGGAGTTTCTCTAGGTCACGTCTTCTGACTGGCGGCGGGGATGCAGTCGCCTCCTGAGGATATGCGGTCGGACCAGAGACGGTAGGGAGAAGGGCGAACCGGCGGGAAAGGGGGCTTCCAGCCCTTAGCCCTTTGGCGTGAAGCCTCCCAGGTTCCAGAGCTAACCCGCTTTCGGGCGCCTTGATTTTTTCATCTGTGAAATGAAGGCTCCCACTTCGTTGACTGCGGAGACCCTTACAGGTCTGCTGGTTCATATGACCTTATGCACTGGACCTGGGGCTCTAGTGATCTTGGGCAGACGACTTCCGGTCTTTGCGCCCCAATTCCCCATCAGTAAATGGGGGCATGGCCTCCCAAGAGCCCCTACTTGGCCCAGTTGCTGGAAAAAGGAGGTGTGTGTGTTCACTGAACGGGGTCAAGCCGGGAGTGGGTTATTGGGACTGGAGGAAGCAAACTCTGAATGCGGTCTGAGGGTGTGTGGTGGGTGTCTGGTCCCAGATCTCCAGGGCCGATTTTTAGTGCTGGGGAGCTCTGGTCGGCATCTGGTATATGCACCCCACTCCCCCAAGGCTCCTGTCCTGGGGAGCCTGCTTTGATCCCCAGGTTTGGTGGCGGGAGCGCTATAGGGTTGGACAGATGTACGGAGGTACTCAGGGAAGGATTTGACTGTGCAGCAAGGTCCAGACAGAGACACCCAGAATACCTGTGCTCAGAGAGCAGTGTGTCTAGGCTGGGAGAGACCTCCCAGCAAGCTCATTACAGGGTAGAAGGAGCCCAGCAGCGTCCAAATACAGGTGCAGACAGGTACTGGGGTGGAATCAGACACTGAGACTCTTGGAGGCTCAGAGAGGAGATGATTGGAATTGGCCTTGGCAGTTAAGTGGTAATTCACAAGGATAAGGACTCTCAGAGGAAGGCAAAGCTTGTGCAAAGGCAGGAACTTGCGTGGTGTGTTTGAGGAATGACAAAGAGATGGAAGTGGCTGGAATGGGTGGCAGAGGTAGGGTGTAGAGAGAACCGGTCCCCCCAGACCCATGGTTGGCTGAGGATGGTCCAGACCCTGCCTTGGAGATCCCCTCTCCCCGTTTGCTGCTTGCTCACTGGAGTAGGGCAGGAGGGGATGTTCCCAGGCAAGAGTCCTAACAACTGTGAAGTGGAAGTGGACAGATTTCTCCCAGGCTTCGTTGGGGCATTCAGGCCTCCCCAGTCAACCCTAGCCTCACCCCCACCATCTCTCGGACTCCAGTCATGCCTTTCCACGTGTCAAGCCTCAGCTGTTTGTGCAGGTTGCTTGTCTTCTCCACTACCCGTCTGCCCCCCGCCCCCTCCCGCCTGGGGAAGTTTTCTCCCCATCAAACCTCCTGGATCTCCTTGGAACTCTGTGATAAAGGGGACTGCAGAGCCCAGGACTGACTGGGACCTGGGACAGTCTCTGTGCAGCCACCAAACTCTGTGTGACTCTGCACATTCCCAGACTTCTCCATTTCCCTGTCTGCAGGGTTGAGTAATAAGACCTGGTTCCAAGCTCCAAAGAGAGAGACTGCTGGAGCAAGATTTGAGCCTGTCTGAGTCTAAATCCACCCCCACACCTCCACCAAGAGTGTTTGGGAGAATACTCACTGACCCACAAGGAGAACACTCACCCCCAGGGAGAACCTGGGGGGAAGGAGTCACTTCAGAGGGGTAAGGGGCCTCTGAGAGTCCAAGGGGCTAGGTGTGGACTAGCTTAGTACAAAGCCCTAGGAGAGAAGGGAGTCCCCTCCACTCTCCAGGGGCCCTTTCCCTTCCCCACCCCACTCTTCCTTTGGCTGAGCTCAAAGCCAGCCAGCTGATGCTCAAACAAGTGGCCTCTGTTCCTAGGATAGGGGGAGGGGAGGCAGGCCCTGGGCTGCAGGCCCGTCTGTCCAGCACTGACCCTGGCCCCCCGCCCTTCACTCTGGATCTTAACCCTTGGGAACCTGGGGTGGGTACTGGGCTGCTTGTAGGCGGGTACCTCTTGCCCACCAGCTGTCCTCTCCACCCCACTTTAGGGTTCCCAGGGTTCTGTTGCTGAAGGAGTGGGTGCAGTAGGACATGAATTGGAAATGGAGAAGCAAGGACGGAATGGAGATGGGAAGGAGGCCACGGACAGTTAGGAATCACTTGGCCCAGAAGCTTTTTTCATAGATAAGGAGACCGAGGTCAGGGGCCAGAGATCAGACCAGGATCACACAGCAAGCCCTGGGCTGAGGTGGGGCGGGAGGGGGTGTCCAAAGTGACCCAACTTCTCATCTGGGCCCTCTTGGGGAGAGGAAAGGGAAATGGAGAGAGCTCTACTTGATTTGAATACCTACCGTGTGCCTGACACCGCAAATTTGTTACTTTATTTAACTTGACATCATTCCGTGAGACAAGGGTCATCTTCTAGTAACATAGAGGAAGAAACAGCCTCAGAGAGAGCTGAGTAATAGCTTCAGTGAGAATGACCTCGGCAAAGCACACAGCACTTCTGTGGGCACTATTACATATGTTAACTGGTTTCGTCCTCCCAACAAGCTAAGAAGTCAAGTACCGTTCTACAGATAAAGAAACTGAGGCACAGAGAGGTTAGATAACTTGCCCAAGATCACAGCAAATAAGTGGTAGAGGCAGGGTCAGGACCCAGGCGTTGGTTTGCCTCTTGTGATCTGATTTCCCCTCCCCCAGCCTGACATCACTCCTTGAGCTCACTCCTTGAGCTCCATCCAGGGTTCCTCTCAGTGAGGGGCTTTCTCCTGGGTAGTGGCCAACGCAGCCTCTAGCACAGAGTGTGACCCCAGCCAAGCAGACCTGGCCCTCCCTTAGGAGCAGAATCCAGTCCCTCCCTTAGGAGCAGAATCCAGTTCCTTGGGCTGCCCCTGTCCCACGTCTCAGTCAGGCTGGACTCTTTTCCCCCTCCACAGCCCCGTGTGGCGGGGCATGTCTTGTTTCAGGAAGAGATTCTGCACCAAGGATTTGAACAGCTGGAGGATATGAGGAGGCCGTCAGAGATTCCCTACAAGTACATTCCCAACAAAGTTCGGGGACTTAACACCAATACCCCAGCCCTGATCAGAGAGGACATCTTGTCCACTTAGACTCCCCCTCACCCCACTGTCAGGCCCCCTGACCTGTAGATTCTAACCAGGGTTCTGGAGAGGACAGTCCCAGCCCCTGAAGGCAGATGACCCCAGGTTCAGGGAAGGCCAGAGGTGGAGGGAGGGAGGGCAGTGCATAGCTGGTCTTCCACGTGACCTTCCTGTGGAATTTCTCGCTGTCTCATCCTTTAGAACATAGTTCAGAAGGGGAAGAAAGATTCTGTCCCATAAACAGGACGTCTGTCCCAGACCATTGGGACAGTCAGAGTTGCTGGGAGGAGGTGTGGAGTTAAGTGACCAATTCAATAACAAAATTATTTTTTGATAGTAATACTAGTAGCAGTAGCTACTGTTTCTTGGAAGCTTATTATGTTTCAATCACCATGCTAAACATTTTATGTAGTGATTTCATTTAATCCTCAGCAATAGTTTTATGGATTAGGCACTGTTCCCATTTTACAAATGAAGAAACTGAGGCCTTGAGAAGTTATGTAATTTTCCTGAGATCGTTTATTATATGGAAGAGCTGGGAGTCTGAATTTCTGAAACTTCACAGTGAGAACCCTGAGCACTAGGAGATACTGCAGGCAGACAAGAGCCAAACCCCATCCTTCCCTGGAAACTCCTGGTTGGGGAGGCAGGCAGGGACTAGAGGGCCGCCCGGGCAGGTGACTTTCCTGGTGATGTGCTGTGGGAATGGGATGCCAGCTTGCAGGCTGTACTAGGTGCCGTCGCCCTAGGATGAGGGAACTCCTGCTCACTGCTCTTGTCCCGTCCAGTTTGGACAGTGGTTCTCCTATATAAACTGGACAGGAAAGGGCAGTGGTTGAGTACAGTGGTTCTCCTTTTTACTGATGAGAAAACTGAGGTCAATAGATGTTAAGTGATGTGCCTAGAATCTTTCAGCTGAGGAAAGGGAGAACTGGGACTCGGAGGCACTCCACCTCTCCGCCTAGTCAGGGCCTTCTGGGCCTCTGAAGCTCTGAGCTTCCTTCAAGTACTGCTCACCTGCCTTGTCACAGAGTCCAAGTCTTCCTCTCTGACCAAACCAGTGTCAATGGAAAAAATAGTCACAACCTAGCAGTTGAGAGTTCTGTTTTATTTCGTGGCAATTTTTAGGACTTCAGGCCTCAGAAACAGCATCTCCAGTGACCCCGAGAGACCTATTCCCAGGAGTCTGGGGGAGGAGTCACGGAAGCTTGCTGCAAGGGGCAGGTAGTTTGAACATCAAAAGATTATTGTTAATTAAGGAGAATCAGATATCTCAAATTAAGGAATTTAGCGCTTTTCTGTGTATGGGAACATGCAAGGAAATACTTCATTTCACACCGGAATGGATTCCTATCAAGGCACCTGGGGCCTGGTACCTGCGGGATATCTGAGACTGAATGAACAAACCTGGGGAACGTGGTTCCAGAGCTAAGAGGCCGAGAAGCAGAGACCAGCTGTGGTCAAGAGTGTGATGCCCATGGCCAGTGGGATCTAGAGGAGAATTCAGGGATCAGAGAGCACACCTGCCCCACCCTGGGAGGAGGATGTGGCAAAATCTTCCTCCTCCTCATTGTTGTGAGGACAAGCAGGACCCTGACCTCTCACAGCTACCCCTCTGTCCCTATTTTCAGGGCAGGGAATCTGAGGTCACACCTGGAATCTCAGCTGCCCAGGGCCTTTGGCAGAGCCTAGCCCTCCTTCCCAGCGCTGCCCTCCCTCCTGGCCAGGCCAGTGCTGGGGTGGGTCAGACTGAAGGACAGGGGAGCAGGAACCGGGCTGACTATGTACCAGTGCAGATTGTCCCCTCTCCCAGGTGCCTGGGTCTCCTCTGTGGCCTTCGCTCCCCCCGCTGGGGGCACTGTCCTGCCTTTGGGCATCCCCTTCTCTCCTTCCCTCCCCTCCTTCTTTTTCCCACCATAATGCTGGGCCAGGGCTCTGCCTGTAGTCAGGCCTAGAGTCAGGTGCTTGGCCGGTCTGTCCCTGGCCTCTGGTTCAGTGAGAGACCTTTGGCTGGTCATGGACTCAACTTTCCTGGAACTTCAGGGAAGGAGCAAGAAGCAACAGCACCATTTTAAAAATATCTGTATTTATAGAAATACGCTAAGATATGGCAACCCAAATATCTCCTGTTGATTTATGAATATGATCAATAGGAGCTGCTATAGAACAGAAGAAAAGGTAAATCCTTAAAATACTCAATTCTGAAAAAAAAAAGCAGTACCTGGGACTTCCCAGGCTCCCAGGTTCAGACAGCTCAGGACAGAAACCAAACAGCACAGACAGGGGGTTGGGGTGGGCTTCTCCATTCCTGCACTCCCTCTCCCCACATTGGGCAGCTGGGATTTTAGGAGTCTTGAGATTGTAGGCATTGGGATTCAGGGGTTTTATGTGTTGGTGATCCCAGCTTCCAGTTTTCTTAGATTGGAGAGTCCAAGAGTCTACAGAGCCTCGAGATGGGCTGAGTGGATCCTGAGTTGAGGCTAAGCCCTGTGCCACACTCTGGCCATCTGGTGCCAGATGGACAAGGCCTGGAAAGTTTCTCAGGGCTGCCTGGGGTGGGGGTGGGGCAGGGGGGAGACAGAGGCCCAGCCACCTCCAGGCCCTGTGTGCCCTTTGTACCCACTGCTCCCAGCAGACACACCCAGGAGGCACACACCTCTCAAAAAATCTGAAAACCAGGCCCTGGAATGGACTAGGTGGTAGCTGAAGAGATAGCCATCTTAATGGGGGTGGGGGAGAAGACAGACAGCGGCCAGGCCTCCTCTTTACTCCCTGGGGGTGGGTGGGGCTGTGCTCTTGGACACCGGACTAGGATTGAGAGGGGCCCAGCTCGACTCCCAGGCAATGCCTGGTCACACTGCTGGTGCACCAGGCCCTCTCAGGACGTGTGGAATGTGGCTTAGCAGGCCCAGGTTCAGCTCTGAAGTGTCAGAGCCAGGCTCAAGGGCTCTGATGGGATGGTGGACAGAGGCCTGGGCCCGGGAGGCCCTGAGCCTCCTCAGGAGACAGGGAGACTGGGCCTTGGCTGAGAGCCTTCAGGTAGTTCACAGTGCCTCCCCCATCTCCTCCCAGTGCCCATGTGGGTCTGTGGGCACCGCAGTTGCCCTCAAAGAGACCTGGGCATGGAGGCAGGAGCTGCCCCATGGGGTGGAGAGCTGTTCCCACCCCATGAGGGAAGTGCAAGACTTCCTGCCTGGGTGAGCCCCTTTCTGCTGCGTGTTCCTGTGTGTGCATGGGTGTGTTCTCAAACCCAGGTTCTTCCTTGGAGGACTGTGCTTTTGCCTTTGCGTGGGTGCCATCAGCATTCCATGTCCCTGGCTCTGCACCCCTTGATATGTGAGCTGGGTGAACCTTTTGCCCATTTGAATGGGGACCTTCACCCAGTCACGTCCTGTGTGGTTCTGTGTTTCCAGAGGCTCTAGCATGTTAGGGAGACAGGGCCTCCCCAAGGGGCAGGTTGGGGACTGAGCTTTGCCAGAGGACAGTAAGACAGCTTTGGGCTGGAATCTCTTGCTTGGTAAAGGGGTCCTGGAGGCCCAACTCAGGTCCTGCCTTGTCCCTCAGTTCAGTTCAGTTCAGTCGCTCAGTCATGTCTGACTCTTTGTGACCCCATGGACTGCAGCACGCCAGGCCTCCCTGTCCATCACCAACTCCCGGAGTTGACTCAAACTCATGTCCATTAAGTCAGTGATGCCTTTTCCTCAGATTGGGGCTGTTCCTCCTGGTGTCTCCTTGCTGTAAAGACGGATAGCTGAGTCTAGGGAGACCAGAGATGCAGGGAGTGTCTAATGGTTCTAAGGGCTCTGTTCCAGGATGTGAACCCAAACAGTCATCTGCCTCTACTGCCTGTGACTTGAAAATCCACATTTCTTAGTGTGGGACTGGCCCAGCCACTTGGAGATGGGGGGTTAGTCCAGTGTCTCTGAGGTCACCTCCCCCTGATACTTCTTTTCTTGGGAATAGTTCTTTCCAGTTCAGGCTGGGTGGTCTGGGTCCTGTCCTGACTTGTGTGGCCCTGGTTAGGTTCTTGTTCCTTTCTGGGGCTGACTTTCCCCTTCTGGAGGTGGGGAGGATTGGGTTAGGAGGTTCCTAAATGGCTCAGGAGCAGGTGCTTGGGGATGTGGGGCCAGGAAAAGACAGGACTGGGATCTGACAGGCAGGAGCTGGAGCTGCAACTGGTGGGTGTGAGCAGAATGGGAGGCATCTGGTCTGGCGGCCTGAGGGCCAGGTTCTAGCCACTGATAGCAGTGTGACCTTGGGCACATCATCACTTGCCTGGGATCCTAGCTCTCCACTTGTAAAATCAGGAGATTTCATTCAAGCAGTAGATATTCCCTGTCTGCCAACCTTAGGCTGGTAGCTGAGGATGCAGGGAAATCAGACCCTGGTCCTGCCTTCAGGGGGCACCCAGCCAAAGCTGGGGTGAGATGTGACACAATGATAGTGACATCTCTGTGTGACCCAGGCTGTGACCATGGGGGTTGGAAACTGCTGCCTGGAGAAGGTGACACTTGAAGGGTGAGGTAGAGGGAACATGATGAGCAAACTCCTGGAGATCTAGTGTCCAGAGGTGAGAGTGAAGGGAATGGATTGGAAGGGAGGAGTGAGGGGCGGGAGCCAGAGGGTGGGGGGAAATGGGGAGCCATGGAAGGAGCAGGCAGGCAGGCAGGAGAGGCAGGTGTTGAGCTCAGAGACTTCTGGAAGTCTAGGGCTGTTCAGACCTGCTCCAGGGAACCGTCAGTGGTGTCTGAGAGTCAGGACTTCCCCTGTGTGGGTGAGGGCCCCTCAGCAGTGTTTTTCTGGCCGGCCCAGTAGGAAGTGGCTAGAGCAACCTCAAAGGTGGAGAGAAAGGGCAGGCCCAGCCACGGAGGGTGCCAAGGCATCTCAGAGTTAAATCTTTCACTCCTTGAGCTCCGGACTCGAACCTTGAACCTCGACACCTGCCTCCTCCAGCCATCCCTTACCCTACCCATGTCACGGGCTCCTGCCCCAAGTTCCTGACCAGGGTAAGTCAGGCCTCTGTAGATGTCCGTTCATCCACCACCCCTCTCCACCCCCGCCCCAGGCCAGACACTTGTAACCACTGGGGATAGAGCCATGAAGGAGACAGTGCTTCATCCTCCAGCTGAGGAGACTAACAAATGAACAAATAAATATGTAATCCAGTGTCTGCTGGAAAAAGCCTAAGAGTGAGTTGCACCGGTGTCTGGAAGAGCATTTCAGGCAGTGGGGGCTCCAAGGCCCAGCCCTGAGGCGAGAGCACTCGGAGTAGGTTGGGATGATATCGAGGCAGGGACAGACAATGCAGGCCTGGTGGACTTTGGCTTTTACTCTGAGGGAGGTGGGAAGTCACTGGGGAGGGAGAACGGGTAGGCTGGGCTCTGTTTTGAAGGCTTATATTTATTCCTACAAGCCCAGTGTACAGATGGTGAAACCAAGACTCAGAGAAGTTAAGTGAATTCCCAAGTCTCACAGCAGTAGGACCCATGGCCACCCGCCTGCCCGTGGCCCCGTGCACCCTGCAGCCCTTCATGGCTCCCTGTTGTCTGGACAGTCAGGCTGAGTGGTCTTCAAGGCCCTTCTCAGACTGCACTCATGCTGCCTTCCCTCTCCCACCTGACCTCCTTGCTCCTGATCTCCACACTGTCCCCTCGGAGGACGTGGAGTGGAAGGAGGGGCTCCAGTGTGATGTTGGGCAAGTTGCTTAACCTCTCTGAGACTCAGTTTTCTTCCTCGTCTGTAAAGTTGAGCTAAAACCGTCCAGTTTTTAGATTGTCATGAAAATTATATGAAGCTATCCACGTAGCAGGGTTGGCCCAGCGCCTGGAGGTGGGAAGCGCTCCATAACTGTGGCCTTTTGTCTTTTTAGGCAGGGATGGCTGGGTCAGATAAGTGGGTTAGAATGTCCCCTGTGAGTGAGAGAGGAGAGTTTTTCCTGCCTCTTATCTGACTATAGAGTGGGGGGCAGCTGAGGTCCCACAACAGACTGGAGACCAGAGCCCGTGGGGCTGGTCCCCCTGCCCCCGCCCCCCATCTCCCTCTCTCCCTTCCAGCCCCTGCCCTGCCCATCTGGTTACCTCCATGCACTGAAACAGGAGCTTCCTCTTTCAGGTGCCAGCAGCAAGGGCCCTGCTGATCATCTGGCTTGTCACTTCCAGGGACCCACCTAGGGAGAGGACAGGGTCAGGTCCTGTTCTGGGAGGTTGCTTCTGGGTGCAGAGGAGCCCCAGGCTCTCCTCCCGGGTGGCAGGCGTGTTAGGTACCTGGTTGCCTCAGAGGGGGTGGAGTCAAGCTGCCTTCCCCCCTGCCCCTACACCCCCTGTCAAGCCAGGGCTGTCCTCCGTCCCTCTGGCATGAAGTGAGGGTCTGACGAACCTGTCTGCTTCTGTCCACTCCTGCTGCTTGGGAGCCCCTCGTCAGCTGTGTGCACTCTCATCCTCCATGTGGTTAGCCCTGTTTCTTCCTGTTTCTGCCTTGTTTGCAGTGTTAAGAGCCCCCCCAACTCCCTCCTGGGGGGCAGTGGTCACAGAAGAGGATCGTCCTGGAGTCGTGCTGTGGTACACCTCAGCACCTTTGGTGGGGGTGGGCTTCCTGTCCTGCCTAGGGCGTTCCCAGCCCAGGAGGGTGTGTCTGTGACTGAGGCGCCAGGGGGCCAGGCCAGAGCCCGTGCTTTCCTGATGAGAGGGCCCCGGGTCTCTCCAGGTGCAGGGCGGCTGGCTGGGCCACCCTTCAAGGCAAGAAGGGTGGGACCTGAAGAGTAAAGGGTTGGGGGTCTAGGGAAGGTGGATGGATGTGGCTCAGGGCTGTGGGGTTTGGAGGAGCTCTGTCTTGAAGGAGGGTGGTTACAGGAGCAGGTGGAGGATGCTCTGATTAAAGGTAGCAGAAGGGCAGGAGGTAGGGAGGAGGGCCCAGGGATCAGGCCGGCTGGGGAGGGGCAGATGGAGAAGAGGGGTGAGTTAGAAACATGGCAGTGGGGAGACGGGGCAACGGGAGGGAGTGGTCCAGGGTGATCCGCTTGGGGGGCGGGTACTGGTAGGGCCAAGGAGGCTAGTATGTCATAGACTTTTTTTTTTAATTGAATCATAGTTGATGTATAATGAATGTTGGATTAATTTCTGCTGTACAGCAAAGTGATTCAGTTATACAGTACATATAGATTTCTTTTTATACTTTTTCATTATGGTTTATCACAAGATATTAAATACAGTGCCCTGTGCTGTACAGTAGAATCTTGTTGTTTGTCTGTCATGGGCTTATGACAAGGCCTGAAAATCAAGCCTTTTAACTTTCTACTTCATTTACCGTGAGTGAGGTACTTCAGACATTCACACTTCGTCCTCTCCAGAGTAGAGAGGGGCTTGGGCGTAAGAGTGGGAAGGTTTGGGGGAATGTGGGTGAGGGGCAGTGATAGGGTGGGGTCAGATGCTGTCTAGAGGCAAACCACAGGAACCCTGGAGTCTCCTGTTCATAATGGACTCAGTCCACTTCACATTTGAAAGTTCGTGGGCTTTAGTCTGTGATTGGCCTCTGGACCTCTGGTTGGTGGCTGGCAGTGGAGGGGGGAGGTTGTTATTTGATAAACTATGTCTGAGAACTTTGGGTGGATAAGACAGTGAGGGAGGAGGTAAGCTTTGCAGCTAAGTTTTGCGTCTTCCAGTCCAGACGGCCCAGAAAATCAGTTCCGTTTACTATAGTTCTCTTGGAATTCTCTGCATATTATATTTAAAATAAAAAAGGTACTTTATAATGATGGTTTTAGGGGAGAAACTGGGACAAACTCAATTCTAATAGACTGAAAATACTTTTATCGTTTTTTATTCTAATTATGAAAGTGATAATGCAACTGTGAAAACTTTAAACAGTCCAGATGTGGAGGTTGTAGAAAGTGATTAATCTTTCAAGATTGGGGTAGGAGTTAGGAGTAGGTCTGAAATTTAGGTCGGGAAAGTTCACTGTCCCTTAAATGTGCATCGATCATTAATAAGACTAGTTTTATATTTATTAGGGTGATGCTCAAGGGACTGCTCTAAGGAGGTTGTTAAAATATCCTGCCTCTCACCTGGTCCACTGGGTTTAGATGTGCACTGCCCAAGGGTACCTGGCTGGGGGAGGGTTGGGAGAGGGGGATTGAAACTCAGCCTGTTTTCTTTGCTGAGCTGTATGCCCTCCTATGGGGCTTTTTTAGCAAGAGGTATTTTGTCTAATTTGCTCAACGGCCTCACCTGCTTTCCCCAGGAGAGGGGAGTGGGTGGGTTCGCTGTGGGGTGGAGAATGCACTGTATCTGGGGTTCCTCTAGAAGAAGATCCAGGAGACAGTGGGATATCCAGTCTGGAGCCCTATAGAGGGACATGGCTGGAGGCAGGGTGCAGGAGTCATTGGTATCTGGGAAACTGAGAATTCCAGGGTGTTGGTGTCTAGACTAGAGTCTGGCTCCAGGGCCAGCACCAAGGACCCTTCTGGACAGGCCCAGCCAAGGCCTTGGGGCTCAGAACAGGAAGTGTCTATCTAAGCAGCGGAGGAGTAAACAGATGCTGAGTGAGTGTGGCCTCTAGTACACACATGGTCATGTGTCACGGTCATCTGGGTGACAGCTCTGTTCTGTGGAAGGGGAAACTGAGGCTCAGAATGTGACGTGACTTGCCCAGGGTTTCAGGTGAAAAGTGATGGAGCCAGAACCGGAACCTGATCTTGCCTGGCGTCCTTGGGGGGATGGGTTCTGGGCTAGAGCTAGTGGCCCCCAGCTCCCCACCAGATAGATGGCCGAGGCAAGCCCTGGGGCCTGGACTCAGTCAGTCCTCACTGCTCTATGGGCTGTACCTTGTCAGCCGCCATCATTCCTGGGACCCAGGAGGACAGGCTACGTCAAAGACAGGGTGGGGGCAGAAATACAGTGGGCTGGTGAAGGGCCAGAGATCTGGGGCTGGGGTTGGGGCAGGAGACCCCAGTATGCCTCCTCGGAGCCCGTGTGGCCATCAGTCCCTGAGAAACAGAAAACAGGCTTCTTGGTTCAGGGGTTCGTCAGCTGCCTGCCTGAGCGCTGCACCTGCTACCTTGCCTGGCAGGGCCCGAGAGAGCTGGCAGAGATCTGCAGAGGGCGGGGGCCACTTCTGCACACTCTGGGCTGGGAACCCAGCCCCCACCTAGTTCCTCATATTTGAGGGAAGTGTCTCCAAGTCCTCTTGTCTATGTCAACGGAACCCTGAGAACGCCAGGAGGGGAGCAGCTGAGGGTGACCCTGCCCACAGGTATGACCTGGTGCTTGGGCGGGGGGTGTGGGCAGCGTGGGGCTCTGGCAGTTGGCCACAGTCAGACTGTTGGTAGTGAGTGTGGGGACTGAAGGCTGTGTGTGGTGGGGTCAGGTGGGCCGTGTGGGTGCTAGGTGGGGTGGAAGGTGTGTATCCCTGGAGGCTGTGTGAGGTGTGCAGTTTGTGGTACGAGTGGGCTGTGGTTAGTAGACCCAGGCCTAGCTGGATGTGTACTGCTGTTAGTTCCTGTGTGGAGGGCCTGAGGGCTTTCCTGAGGTCTGGGCGCTGGGGTCCCTGCCCAGCCTGCCTTGAGTGGGGTGCTGTGAGGGGGAGGAGGGGTTGGAGGGTGGAGAGATACAGGCCCCAGCTCTGAAGCTCTAGGCCTGCCTTCGTCCCCTTCCACTCCCTCCACCATTGGGCCTGCTCTTGAATCTGGAGCACAGCTCTGTGTGGGGGGCCGGGGGCGGGCTTTGAAAATACAGTTGGGAAGGGTCCTCACTGAGAGGACTCCAGAACTGAGTGGGGAAGGAGTTAGGATCAGCAAGGCCTCCAGATCCAGGCTGGACTCGTTCATACAAATCAGAATGCGAAGGAGGCTCACGCCCACCTGGGCCACCAAGGGCAGACCCCTCCACCTCCCTGGGTGTCCTTTGTGTCTCCTGTCCCTGCCCCACTGAGCTCTCCCCATCTCTGCATCTGCCAGGTCCTTTCCCATCCCCGGGCCCTGCACACTTGAGTTCCCTTGGCTTAGAAGTGCAGTCTCCTGCTTATCCTTCAAGGCCCAGCTCATGAGTACCCCCTGGAAGCTTCTCTGCCTCCGCCAGACAGACAGTCACATCCTTTGAAGGCCGCCTCTTGGCTCTACAAGTGACCCAGCACCTCACACAGCCTCCATTGAAATGGGATAAAAAACCCAGGCTTGGGCCTTTTTTATGGTGATGATTCAGGTGAAGGTGGAAATCTTGTGGGGGCTGGACATGCGGCAGGTATTTAGGAAATCAAGGAAGTGGGAGTGTGCTTGTCCTTAGCTGAAGCTCAGGGCTGCCTTTCTACTGGACTGGCATTGTTGGGGTCCTCAGTCAGGAGTGAGCAGGGATGCTTGAGAGAGATGCTGGGCTGGGGCAGAGAAGGGGGCGATGAGATTTAAACTCTGCCCTTGGGGTTGGAATGGTAGTTAAAAGACAGAAGTGTAACAGCTTTGGCTCCAGCAAGAGGGACTCAGACTAGACCTAAAGAAGGACTAGTTGCCATGGGTAGAGACTCCAAACGACCCTTACTTACTCCTGGACTAAGTAAGTGTCCTTGTGAGCCCAGTCAGGTCCTGGGCTCTATTGTGGAGGGCAGGGGGAACAAAAAGGTACAGGCTCTCAGGCCAGGATGGAGGTTGGGTAGAGGTTGGGTAGACCCCCCTCACAAATGGGACAGCCAGGAACCGAGCAGGAGCAGCACTGAGCTGCATGACTCAGCATCTGAGGCTTAGGAGCCCAGGGGGCGGTCAGGGAGGACTTTTTGGAGGAGGCAGCCGAGTCAGCACCCGAAGGTGGGAGGATGTGGTTCATTTGCTCATTGTCAGCAGACCATCTGGGGGGCTTCCATGTGTTAAGCTGGTGCCAAAAATGAAACGGAGGGAGTAGTGGGCCAACTGAGCTTGGTTGGGGCTTGGGGCACGTCTCGACAACTTGAGCAAGTCACTTCCTCCCTGTGGGTGTTTGTTTCTTCATCTGTAAACGGCAGGGCTGGAGCCGGTCGAACGATGGTCCAAGGAGGTGTACTTGAGGACACTGAGAATCGTGGGACAGGTTTTGAGCCAGAGTGGGACCCAGGTTGGCCCAGCAGAGTTGCTGGAGGGAGCCAGGGTAACAGCAGGAGCAGGGTGGGCTGGTGAGATGCTAAAGCCTGAGCTGGGCCCTTGGGGTGTTGGGGAGGGAAACCCCCAAACTTGTGGCCAGGCTGTCGCAACGGGATGATACTCTCCTCTGCTGGTCCCTGCTTCCCTGCAGTGGAGATTCAGTGATGTGTCATAGCAGGGGAAGGGCTTAAACCTCCAGACTCCAGACCAGAATTAGCGTGGAGCAAGTGAGGCAGAATAAGTGAGTGCAAAATAAGGGGGAGCGGGAGACCAAAAAGCTCAAGGTAATCCAGGTAAATATTTTTCAGCAATATTTTTTTTAAATGAAAATTAATGAAAAAAATCCAAGATAAGCAAAATATCCAAAATTTAAATAAAGAGGTTTAGTATTGCAGATTTTTTTGTCTTTTTAGGCCCTAGCATGGTTCAGCAGCGCACTGCTCCATACTTCTTTTTTCAAAGGACTGCTTCCTTCAGGAAGCCTTCCCCGACCCCCAGCCTGGTGAGGGCCCTGTGGGCTGTTTTTCGCTGGCTGGGTGGTATCTGATGCCGTCAAGCCTGAGATTCCTGAAGGGTGGGTTGAGGTTGGTCTGGCTCATGCTTTCAATGCCTTGAATGAGGCTGTCCTAGAGGAGTGTCAGTGCGGAGTCCCTGAGTCTGATCTTGGCCTGAAGCCCTTAGTGCAGGAATAGGAACTAGAGAGAGGCCCTGGAGGGGGCTGGGCCCTTCTCAGGGAGGAGAGGTAGTTTCCTGTTTCCCAGCCCTGGTCATTCCAGTAGCCTGGTTGGGCTGTCATGCATCAATCCATGTTGAATCCTGAGAACAGTGCCTGGCCTGCAGCAGCTGCTCAGTCAGAGCTTGTCGTTTTTGAAAGGCAGTGTGTAGAGTGGTTAAGAGTTTGGAGCTGCACTGTCCGGTAGCAATGTGATGCAAGCCACAAATGCAATTTAAAGTTTTCTAGTAGCCACATTAAAAATGAACAGGTGAAATTAATTTTAATACCATAGTTAATCCAAATATCCAAAATGCTATAATTTCATTATGTAATACAAAGTTATTGAGATATTTCATGTTCTTATTTTTTTTACTAAGTCTTCAGAATCCAGTGTGTGTTGTATAGAGCACACTTCACTATATGGTCGCATCTGGAGTTTCAGTACCTGTATGTGGCTTCTAGAAGTTATTGTATTGCAGGTCTAGACTATATTTAAATTACCCCTTCCCAGCTGTGTGACTTTGGGCAAGTTACTTAACCTCTCTGTGCCTCAGTTGCTTCATCTTAAATTGTGAAGTATGTACCTCCTAGGGTTGCTATGAGAATTAAACAAGTTAATAAAAAGTGCTTTAGTTGTCTGGTGTATATTGATAGTAAAGACTATTTGCTGCTGCTATTTAGTTGCTCAGTCGTGTCCAACTCTTTGCAACTCCATGGACTGTAGCCTGTCAGGCTCCTCTTCTATGAGATTATCCAGGCAAGAATACTGGAGCAGGTTGCTGTTTGCTTCTCCAGAGAATCTTTCTGACCCAGGGATCAAACCTGCATTTCCTGCTTGGCAGGTAGATTCTTTACCACCGAGCCACCTGGGAAACTCAAAGACTACATTGTGTTATTAAATTCTTTTTTTAAAAAAACATCATTTGAGTAGTACTGCCGTTTTTTGTTTTTTTTTTTCAAACTTTTATGAAGTACTAATTACTTAAGATTTATTTAAAAATACTCACTTTTAAAACCTGTACCCCCTAAAGTCACCCTGCAGAGACCAGCAGTTTGCGGTTGACCCTGCGCTAGTGGCAGGAAGCGTGGCTCTGCCCAGGACTTGCCCCTTCCACCCACCCTCCTGAGCAGAGCCCCGGCCTCCTGGCCTTGCTGGTGGCCTGACCTTTGGGATGGCCACTTCTTTCTCCTGCCTGGAAACACCTTCTTTTGGTCCCCATGCACATTTAGGAGCAGGGCCCCTGGGGTCTCGTGGCCCTGCCTCACCCCTCCACCCCGCCAGCTCCCGGGCTTACAGCCTTGTCTCCTTGGATCTCCCCAGGTTCCCCTTCTCTTTCTAGCAGACTCTGCATTGTGGGGACCCTGCCTCCATCGTGGAGCTGCATCTACCACTTTCCCATGTCTTCTTGGGGGGCAGTCCAGCCTCCTGGCCAGGCCACTGGTCCTGGGGGAGGGCCAGAGAACAGGGGGTCCTGGCCCCCCTCTTCCATGGTGTGGTCTCCACCTCCAGACAGGCCTGTTGGGTCTGCTTCTCACCCCCTTGTCAGTCAGCCCCACGGGAAGGCCCTCCTCCCTTTAACCATCGCCTGCTTTCTTTCGGCTCCCTGAGCCCTCCCTTCTCTTCCTCGGTCCTCTTCCCCTTCTCGCTTTCTTACTTCTCTTTCCTTTTCCCCGTCTTTTCCCCCACCCCTTCCCCTTTCCTCCTTCTTCTTCCTGGCATCCAGCCACTCACAGTGACCTTGCCTCTTAGACTTTCTCGTTTACCCTTGTCCTTGCAGCTTCCACCTCAGGCCAAGATGAGGAGCCATTCAGAGTAGCTGCTGCCTCTGGGGGACCCCGGCATCCTGGGCAGCCCCACTGGTGAGTCAGGGGGAACTGGGGAGCTGGGCTGGGTGTTGTAGGCTAAGCCTCCACCAAGGCCTCATGAAGGTGAGACCCAGCGTCCTGTTTTCCATTTATTTGTGTATTTTTGGCTGCATGGGGTCTTCGTTGCTGCACATGGGCTTTCTCTACTTGTGGAGAGCGGGCACTACTCTCCAGCTGCCTTGCGTGGGCTTCTCGTTGCAGTGGCTTCTCTCTTGTTGCAGAGTGCGGGCTCTGTGGTGTGTGGGCTTCGGTAGCTGTGGGCCTTGGGCTCTTGAGCACAGGCTAAGTAGCTGTGCTGCATGGCCTTAGTTGCCCCGTGGCACGGAGCATCTTCCGGACCAGGGATCAAACTGGTGTCCCCTGCATGGCAAGGCAGAGTCCTGACCGTTGGACCACTGGGGAAGCCCGTTTTCCATTTTGAAAAACTGAGGTTAAGAGGCAGAGAGAAAGGGTGAAGCCAGAGATCTTGCGAAGAACTTCTTAGGAGGGTTTTGAAGGATGGAGTCAGGCAGGGATCAGTGAGGCAGGTGGGGTGTGTACCTGATGACTTGATTTCCTTCCATGCCTGGTGCATTATGGTCTTATTCTTAATTCCAGATGATCCTGTTATCGTCTAAATTGTAATTTGTTGGAAAATGGTATAAAATTAAAAAGATAAAGAGGATACAGTGAAAGGTAACCCTCCCTTTCTTGTCCTCCAGCTGGGAGTCTCCTCCTCAACAGCAGTGTCCTGTATACGTATCCAAGTGTTTTATGTATATGTGTGTGTGTATGTACATGTATATATTTTCTTTTTCTTTACCCTAGATTTTTATATGATAAAACACTGTTCTGCATCTTGCTTTCCCATCCAACAATAGATCTTTAATATCCATGAATATGAACTTTATTTTTTGGCCGTACCTTGTTTTTTGGCTGTGCCTCGTGGCGTAGGGGATCCTTAGTTCCCTGACCAGGGGTTGAACCTGCATCCCTTGCATTGAAAGCACAGTCTTACCCACTGAACTGCCAGGGAATTCCCTGAATATGAACTTCAGAATCTGCCTGTGGGTAATTTTAATTGGGATTGTGTTAGCTTTAACTTAACTGGGAAGAACTGCTGTCTTTATAATGTCGAGAGCCCCTTATCAAAGAACATCAAATGTATTTCTGTTTGTTTGTGTCTTCCTTTGGGACCCTCAGGAGCCTTTTAGAAAAATTCACATAGTTCAAAATTTGGGTAATAGAAAAAGATGTAAAGTGAAAAGTTTACCTCCACTTGGAGCTGGGTTTCCAGGGAAGCTGATGGGGCCCAGCGAGGGCCCGGGCAGTGTGTGCAGGTGGTTGTTTTTTGGTAAATTTTTAACAAACCCTCCCATCCCCCTCAGCCCTCAGCATTCCTCCTTAGAGGCAACCAGCATCGCCTGTATCCTCTGTATCATTTCAGAGATCTACATTTAGCCGTGGACACACACTGATCTATCCTCTCCTTTTGTTTATTATTGTTTTTTTTTTCATGCGAAAGGCAGCATGTTCTGTATGGTGTTTTGAACCTTTCTTTAGTCAGTTGATACATATCGAAGGTCATCCTCATGAGCACGTAGCGTTCCTTCCTTCTTTATGGAGTTTCTTCATTTTTCTTTAGTCATTTAGCAACTCCTTTAGGAGGTCACCCCACACTACTGTGTAAGGAGTTTCCTCATTTTCTATGGCTCAGTGTTCTCCTGTGTGATTACACTGTAATTCAGTTAACCATTCTCCAGTCTATGCATATTTTGATTACTTCATACCTTTTGTCGTTGTACACAATGCGGTAGCCAGTACCCTACGTCCGTCCTTTTGGACGCGCACCAGGAAGACTGCAAGGGAACTAGCCACGGGCGGCTAGGTGAGAAGGCCCAGAGCACTGAGGTTTTCGCAGCTCTGGTGGCGCTGCCCTTCCCAGCAGCACTGCCCCATCCTGGGAGGGGAATGCCTCACCTTGTCACCACTCAGTGTAAGGAGGGTGAGTTCCATGTTCCATGTCCTGTGTTAGAACCATTTATACTTCTCTTTCTGTCAGTTCATCTGCTTTGCCCATTTATCTGTCAGATTATTGGTCTGTTTCTTATTTCTAGGTGTTTTTAACTGCCTAGGAAAATTAGCCTGTGCTTGGGGTAGGAGTGATACCCCTAGTTTGTCATTTATCCCCCTTGGCCTTGCTTACGGTGTCTTTTTTTTTTTTTTTTTTAATTGTGCAGGAATGTTTTGTCTACAGTTGAATATTTTAGTCTTTTCTTTATCCTTCTGGATTTGTATCATTTCCAAAAGGCCTTTGCCTCTCTGAGACAAAGATTTTCCATATCCTTTCGTGATTTATTGTAACTTATCCTGTTGTAAGGTATAGGGGTCCAGCTTTGTAGCTCACTACACAGTTGCACTAACAATTTAATAATCCATCTTTTCCCTACTAGTCTGAGATGTTACTTTTGTTGTATTACTAAATTCTTAAATGTATTTGGGTCTTTTTTTAAAAATTTTTATTAGTTATTTATTTGACTGCCTAAGGGATCTTTGGGAGAAGGCAATGGCACCCCACTCCAGTACTGTTGCCCGGAAAATCCCATGGATGGAGGAGCCTGGTAGGCTACAGTCCATGGGGTCTCGAAGAGTTGGACACGACTGAGTGACTTCACTTTCACTTTCCACTTTCATGCATTGGAGAAGGAAATGGCAACCCACTCCCTTGTTCTTGCCTGGAGAATCCCATGGACGGAGAAGCCTGGTAGGCTGCAGTCCATGGGGTCATACAGAGTCGGACACGACTGGAGTGATTTAGCAGCAGCAGCAGCAGCAAGGGATCTTTAATTGTGGTATCTAGGATCTAGTTCCCTGACCAAGCATTGAACCGCACCCCCTGCTTTGGAAGGTGAAATCTTAACCCTTAGACCACCAGGGAAGTCCCTAACCTGTGCTGTTTTAATTATTAATTAATTTATATGTTTTAATATATGGTGAGGCTGATTCTCACTCTACCCTTTCTTTGCCCACTCCTTCACTTCCAGAATTTTCCTGCTTGTTTGTTTTTTCCACATGAACTTTCAAATCAGCTTGTCTAGCCACCACCACCCATCCCTCCAAAAAGTTCTATGTGTATGTTTAGGAGGATAGTACATATTTATAAATTAACTTAGGGTTAATATCTGTATGATGCTCTCTATCCAGGAACATACGATGTCTTTCTGTGTATCTAGAACTTCTTTTTGCACCTTAATATCAGTCCACATTTTTCTCCCTATAGATTCTATGCATTTCTTTTTAAGTTTATTCTTGGTGGTTTTTATTTTGTGATGCTGTTTGTAAATGAGGTCTTTCATCCTGGTTTCTACTTTGTTATTGCTTATAAATATTGATTCTATTAATTTTGAACCTGGCTATCTTACTAAATTCTTTTACTGTTTGTAATACTTTCTCAGCTGAACTTTTCGGGTTTTCCAATTCAGAACTCATGTTAAAGTAATGGATTAACTTTTCTTTCCCAGTTTTTATACCAATGGTGTATTTTTGTTGAACTTTTAGAGTAGTATTAATAATGATGGAAGTTTTTCTCTTGTTTTTCTGTTAAGCAAAGTGCTGGTTTTATTTTAAGAAAGTGTCGATCTGTTTCTGTTCTACTAAAATTTTTGTTTAAGTGTACTGGATATTGAGTTTTATCATATGCCTCTTTAGTATCTGTGGAGATGAGCAGATAAGCATTTTCTTTTGATCTGTTAATCACTGCTTGGCATCATCTGTTCCTTGACTCCTGCCAGATCAGGAGTTCTTGAATATCAGTAGGGGACCTCAGTACCCATTGCCCAGTACAAGGCTGTTTTGAAAGAATGAATGAATGGCTTATCCTATCCATTCCCACCTTTCCCTCCTAAGTGGTGGGAAGGGGTTACTCACCCACAGGCCCAGGACATCAAACTGTGTGGTGCTGTGTTGACGCACCTCCTGGAGTAATCTGTTCCCTTCAGGGGCATGGAGGTGGGGGTAAGGCTCACCCCACAGACTGGGCCTATAAAGGTGCAGCAGTGGTACCCCTCAATCCCACCTGTACTTGCTAGTATCCCTGGGGCCTGGGCCTCTGCTGAAAACTGGTGCCTGAGAAGGAATTGTGTCCTTGCCTGGGTCTTGCAGAGCGTGGGAGGGGCATGGGTGCAGACACAGCCACAGCAGTGGCCAAGGCCGTGGATGGGGATTAAGACAGCACCAACTCTGAAGGTCCTGGAGGACTTCCTGGAGGAGCTGGATGCTAGGAGGCCACAGAGGTGGGCTGGGGGAGGAGGTGGAAGGTTTCAGGCATTAGGAGAAGCCTGTGTGTTCAGAGTCCAGGCAGTACCTCACCTTGCCTGGCACGTGGGATGCAGGGGAGAAAGCTCAAACACAGAGCTTAGCCCATGGTATGGAAAAGCCACAGAGAATTGTTGATTGGAGACCTGTACCTGGACAGCTTGCCTCTGACCTGTGCCCGGTGTGTCTATTCCAGGTCTGGACAGAGCCCTGCTGGCTGGCCTCTGCTGGTAGGAACCATGGCGGAGGCCGGGGACGGGGCGCTCTCAGTGGCTGAGTGGCTGCGAGCGCTGCACCTGGAGCAGTACACGAGGCTCTTCGAGCAGCACGGCCTGGTGTGGGCCACAGACTGCCAAGGCCTCAGCGACACCCGCCTGGTAGACATGGGCATGGTGCTCCCTGGCCACCGCCGTCGCATCCTGGCTGGCCTGCTCCGTGCCCACACACCCCCAGCCCCTGCACCCCGCCTGGCCCCACGGCCCGTGCCCATGAAGCGTCATGTCTTCCGCTCACCACCCACGCCCACCACTCCCCCGGAGCCACTGCCTGCGGCTGGAGAGGACGAGGGGCTGCCCACCGCCCCACCCATCCCGCCCCGGAAGAGCTGCCTTCCGCCCACCTGCTTCTCCGCCCCGTCCACAGTGGCCCCAGACCCTGTGGTGCCCCCACTGCCCGCCAAGCGGCATTTGACAGAGCTCAGCCTTCCGCCCGTGCCCCCCCGCACTGGGCACCCCCGCCCACTGGTGAGGTGAGTGGATGCGTGCAGGGTGGGAGGGACATGGGCAGAGGATCTAGAGGGTCACTATGGGGAGGGAGCAGGAGGGAAGGTTGTGGCCTTTGACACTGGGGTAAGAAAGGCACCTTGGTGGCAGGAACAACATGCGCAAAGCTCAGAGGTGGGAAGTGCAGTCCTCGTGGCTCTGAACAGACAATGCAGTGTGAGTGATGGTGAGACTTGTGGATGGCACTGGTGGGACATGCCGTGAAGGCCAGGTGGGGAGCCGGGAGAGTTTTCAGCAGAGCAATCAATTGCTGAGTACGAAAGAATGACCCTGGCTGCTGGTAACGTTGGTGGAGGAGGCTGGGAGACCAGTGAGAGGCACAGGGCCACCTGTGAGGCCCCCACTAAGGCTGTACACATGAGACTGGAGAGGAGTGGGCAGACTGGAGTGAGAGCTTGGCCCCAGGGTGGACAGGGCTTGGGGCTGGGCCGGGCATGAGCAGAGAGGGCACGAGGAAGCACATGGCATCCAGGTTTCCATCTTGATGGTCCGTCCTTGATCTGTGATCTGAGCACAGAGGGGAGTTTGGGAGGAGGTTGGGTTCATTTGGGGCTTGGCGAGTATTAGATACTGGGAAACTGGCACCTATATCTGCAGTCGGGAGGTAACATGTGGAGGAAATGGGGAGTCTGGAATGAAGAACTTGTCCTGGAGGTCGCAGCAACGGCCCAGGGCTTGGTGCTGGGGCTCCTGTCTTCCCCTTTCACATGGCTCCTGCCAAATGTCAGTTCTCAGGCCACATCCTGCTCACCCTCTCTCCTCCCCAGAACCATTTTCCCCCCTCCTAGCTCCTGGTACTCCTGTTTCCTTTCTTTCTTTTTCAGTATGTTTTTATTTTGGGGGGTGGGGGCACCGCTGCATGTGGCATGTGAGATCTTAGTTCCCTGACCAGGGACTGAACCCATGATTTCTGCATTGGGAGCATGGAGTCTAAATCACTGGGCCACCAGGGAAGTCCCCTTCTTGTTTTCCTGAGTTTCCGCCTACTTCTGTGGACATTGCATTTAACCTCCTTTACAAATGCCCTCCCTTCCTGCAACTTGCTGGGGTGCCCAGCTTAGGGGAGATCCTCAGGTGTGGCTGTGTATGTAATGAAGGGTATAATGGGGCTTTATTGTAGCACTTGGGCCAAGTCAGCCTAATCTGGGAAGGCTTCTTGGAGGAGGAACAGACGTGCAGAGAGAGATCCCCTGGTCTCTGTTATTGTTGGGCACTGTGCTTGGTGCTTAACTTACATAACCTTGTTCGATCCCTGCTCAGGTCCTCTGGGGCATTTGTGTCCTATTTCAAGTAGAGAAACTAAGGGTCAGAGAAGAGAGGGGAGCACTGGCTGGATCCATGCCTAGTACATGCCGAGGGAGCCCCTGTGGGGAAGACCTGGGAGGTTTTCCCCCTTAGAGGAGAGGGGCATTAAAGGGCCTTCTGAGGCCAAGCCAGGGCTGTGGTGTTTTGAGGTTTGATTGATAAGAGCACAAAAAGAGTTTATTGTGCCTTTCATAGGTTCACACACTGGGAGCAGTAATGGGATTCCCCCTAGGAGCTTGGCTCGGAGAAGGCAATGGCACCCCACTCCAGTACTCTTGCCTGGAAAATCCCATGGACGGAGGAGCCTGGTAGGCTGCAGTCCATGGGGTCGCTACGAGTCGGATACGACTGAGCGACTTCACTTTCACTTTTCACTTTCCACTTTCATGCATTGGAGAAGGAAATGGCAACCCACTCCAGTGTTCTTGCCCAGAGAATCCCAGGGACGGGCTGCTGTCTATGGGGTCGCACAGAGTCTGACACGACTGAAGTGACTTAGCAGCAGCAGCCGCAGGAGCTTGGCTTGGAGACCAGATTGGAGTTTGCTGGCGCCACTGCACCCTCTAGTGGCCACCCTCCTGCATGCAGAAGTAATTTTTATTTAACTCCATCTTTAGAATGAGATGTGTGTGCATGCACACCTGTCTCTGAGGCTTGGGAATAGGTGAACAAGGGCAGGAGGCAGGGCCCTGTCCATAGAACGTTCATGAGGGCTGAGGAGGCAAAAACGCTAGCCAAGAAGTGTACGCCTGGGTTCCTGCTTAGAAGACGAGGTACCTGAGCAGGTCCAGCTGGCTGCGTGATTCTGACTAGGGAAAGCTGCTCCTCTGGGCCTTTTTCCCCATCAGGTATCCTCCTTGGCTCTCCATGGCCCTCCTGAATTCAGGAGACTTTCTGGGTAGAGCAAGGGTCCTGTCTTTGCCCTAGGGTGCCAGACCGCGCTCTCAGATCCTCGTTCTGAACTTAGCCAACCTCTGTGAGAAGCCAGATTCCCATGGTCAGGAATCTGGCCCCTTGTAGCTCGAGAACCCAAAATTCATTCCAGGCTGAGAGACTTCGTAGGCAATTATTCCTTGCAATGTGGGGCTGTTCCTTGCAGTAGAGTGGCAGGTGTGCTGCCAAGCCTGGCTTCTGTATCCTGGGGTCTTTGACACTTGGAATTGTGGGCATCTGCAGTCCTAGCCTCCCGGGCTTCCAGGGTGTACAAAGTCTTTACAGTCCAGAGATAGAAAAACTCTAAGGGCAGAGAGAGCCTCACGTGTGGGTAACAGACAAAGGCTGGGCCACGTGTGGGTAACAGGTAAAGGCTGGGCAGGTTTTGGACCCTGACTGGCTTCCCCGTCCCCTCACAACCCTGTGACCCCAGGCTCTGTGCTACACAGTGGAAGACGGCCCAGCCTGGCCGGCCCCTGCCTCCGTTGCAGGAGTCCCCACTTCCTGACCTGGCCTTCCTGTCCTTGCTTGCACCCTCTAGTGACGTAGGTCTTACTCTCTCAATCGTAGGGCCTCTTACACCAGATCATGTGGTGACTGAGGGAGCGTTTTTCCCTGGCTCCGGTCCATCACTGGGCTCCCCAGTGGAATTTGTGATTGATTACTGTGTGTGCGTGTGTGTACTTAGGACGGAGTAACTCCATGTGAGGGCATGGCGGGCCAGTTTGTGTGCGCCTGTAGGTGTGCATCTAGCAGGGTAGTAGCATGTCTGTGTATTTCTGCATCCGCACATGTTCTAAGGGAGGAAATGTGTAATAATTATACACAGGTGGGGATTTATACGATTTCAGTGGTTACGTGCTATAGTGTGTGTACAAATTTATCAAGGCCTGTGTGTACACAGACATGTGCCCAAGTGTTCTGTACTTTGGGGGCTCCAAGAACATGAGTGCATTTGTGAGTGCGTGTGTTGTGGGTGGTGAGTTGTTTTTTGTGTACGGTCAGGTGTGAGCCAGTGTGTACTTGTGCTGTGTTTGCATGTGCTTCCAAGAGGCCAAGCCGCCTAGAATGTCAGCTTCATTAGGGCTCAGGTCCTTGTCAGTTTCGTTTACTGCCGCGTCCCCAACATTGAAACAATGCCAGCTGCCTGACAGGCACTCAGAAAGTGTTTGTTGTGTGAGTAAATAGATGAGACCTGCATGAGCTTCTGTACCACCAGGCACTGAACTTGTGTGCTGCCCATGCTGACTCAGCACCCTGTGAGTGCCCTCCACACACACTGGACCCTGGACAGTAGGGTTAGGGTTAGGGTTAGGGTTAGACAGTAGGGTTACAGAATACCCCAAATCCCTTCCCACTGCCTGACCTCTGTCACCCCAGGCATCTTGGAAAGGGAGAGACCTTTAGGGGAGGCAGGCAGAAAATGAGCGAGGATGGGGTCTCTTCCCCTCTGCCCCAGCTGGGTCAGAACTCTCAGAAGCAGGTTCGCTGTTTGCCTGGCCTAGGAGGACTCTATTTCACCCCCAAAGGGTCTGTACCCCCACCATCACTTAAGCCTGTAATAGGTAACTGACAAGTCCAGAGACACTGAGAAACTTGTTCAAAGTCACACAACCCAGCACAGGAGAAGGCAGTGTTCAAACCCTGCCTGTTGGCCTGGGACTGTCTACTCAGCTTCAAGTGTCATAGATGTGAACCCTCTGGGCCCGCTTCCCTGAGCGTGGCAGAGAGGTCATTTCTGACCCAGGGTCACTCTGCAGAGCCTCCCGTAGCCTGCTCTGGGCCTCTGTGTTCTACTTCGATACCTGGATGTCTGGAGAAACCTGGAGAAGAGGGAGGATTTGCCCAGAATGGGCAGCAGCCAGTTGGAATCACCTCGCAAGGCCTCCCACCTGTGCCCTCGACCCTCTGCAGCCCAGCCAATCCCTGGGCTTCTTGAAGACTGATCACTTGTTGCTAGGGCAGAACTTGCTCTCTTCAGAGAACCTCTTTCCTAGCTTCTCTGGGCCTTCTTGTGTGAGTGGGGAGGGGCCAGCCAGAATATCCACTCTGGAAGGCCCTGCTCCATGTCACTGGGGTAGTTTGTCCACCCACTTCAGCCTAGAGGGGAGAGCCAGCCTGGGGGCGGAAAGGAAGTGTCTGCCCCAGGGGATTCTGGGTGACTTTTCTCGGTCTCAGTCGTGTTTTCAGGAAGTGTGTGCGTTGGCCAGGGCTGCAGGGGGCGGAGGGAGGCGGAGAGCAGGAAGCTAGAGGAGACCAAAGCTGGATTCAGACACAGACACGCACGTACACGTACACACACTCACTCTTCCAGACAGACTCACAGTTACACACAGAAACACACACTCAGACAAGTGATCACAAACACTCCGACACAAATCACGGGAGTGCAGAGCCGAGCCATACCTGGAACCAGACGTGGCCTCAGGCACACCCAGGGAGTGGGGCCAGGCTGTCTGCAAGACCAGCCCGGGTCGGACACAGGCTGAACAGTTAGGTACACGGCGCACACTGGGCCCAGCTGGCCGGAACCACGGGAGCTCTTGGGCCCTGGATCCAGAGGGCGTCTGAGGGTGAGCAAGGGGCCGCCGTGGGCTGGGCTGTCGGCTGAGGGAAGGGGGCAGTCTCCTCCTATGGGCCTGGGAGGGCAGGAATCCCAGACTGTCTGTCTGTCTGTCACCTCTCCACAGGTTAGGTTTTCTGTGCTGCTCTCCTCCCCCTCCCTTTTTTACTCTCAGACTTCCCTCTCTTCTTTCACTTTCTCTATATTTTCTGTTTTTCTCCTGCCCTTTCTTTCCTTTTCTTCCCTCTCTCTTCCCCGCTTCTGCCCTGGGCTTTCCACATCTCCATCTCCCCCTAAGTGTCTCTCCTGGGTTTGTTGGTAGCCTCCGGGGCCTGTCTTCTGGGCTGCATGGACTGCTTCTCTGTGGGGTCTCTGCCCTAAAGCGATCTGGTACTGATCTCACTTCTGGCTCCTTGCACCCCGCTGAGAATTCCCTTTGGAGGCTTAGGTGACTTATCTCAGGGTTAAGTTCAAGGGTGTTGTAGCTCTGGAAGCTCGCCTATCCAAGCCCTCTTGCCCTCTCCCCTTCCAGGCAATAGGGAAACCTGCCAAGGGCTGACCCTTAGTTGATGTCTTCCTACCCCTTCTTCCAGGCCTGCTGGTGTGGTGGGTGTGCCTTTGTTACTGGGGGGATCTCCCCAGTTGCTGTAACCCCCAATGAACTCAGTAACCCTGTACTTGGGCCACTAGGGGCAAAGAGATTCCTCTAAGCAGATTCTGTCTGTGTGCCTGGCCCACCCCTGCACCCTCGGCTCATCTTTCCACAGGGCCCAGCAAACACCTGCACCTTCTCCTCTGGCCAGGCCAGCCCAGGGATGGGGGAGAGGGGCTAGTACAGTCGTGCACTCTCTGAAGGGTGAACTTCCTCCCCCCACTGCCTTCACAAGCCAGCACTGGGTCAGGCCTGGGAGGTGTGAAGAGCTGCTATGGGAGACCTAGGCCTCAGCCCTTTGCTGCCCACGACAGCAGGGTGCCCAACTGTGAGCTTAGAGGAGGGAGCAGTTGGGTGGACTTCCTGAAGGAGGAGGCGTGTCTTGAGCACAGAGTTGATGATTTGGGTCATCATGAGGATTAAATGAAAAAAAAAAAAGACTTCCAGGAGAATGCCTGGCACAAAGGGGATACTTAGCCAGTGGTAGTTATATTGTGCCAAGGAGATGTGCAAAGAGCTGGGTGAAACCTTGGTTTTAAAGGTGGGTGCCAGGTCAGTTGGGCACTGCTCTATGGAGGGATGGAGAGCTGCTGACCTCCAGTAGTCCGTATGTGAGTGGGGTGATGGTCATTCATTCACTCAAAACGCAGTCACCAAAACCCCCTCTGTGTTGGGTGATGCTGTGGCATGGAGAGGGCTTGGCCTGAGAGGACTCACAGCTTATGCAAAAGCTGAGAGGCGTCCAGCAGACATCACATCTAAGGAGTGAGACCCTGGGAAGGACTTTCTCCGCTGTGGCTTGGGCAGAAGTAAATAGAACAGAACCCGGAAAGTGCTAGAGGAGCTGAGCTTTGGGCCTCATGATGGAGAAGGAAGGACAAGGGCAGCCTTGGAGGCAGAAAAAAGCATAGGGCTAAGGCCTGGGCCCCGAGGAGGATGAGGAAGTGGGCAGTTGGGAAAGTCTGCCCTCGTGGGTAGAGGAGGTCAGGAGAGGAGGCCGACGTGTCCAAACCGTGGTCTGACCCTACCTCTTGGCGCTGCTGGTGCAAGTCCAGGGGCTGGTTTGGGCTGGGTCCCTCCAAGGCCTGTGTGACCCTTTAGGGAGAAGGTCCTGACTCAGGACTGGGTGTAGACCTGGGTCCTTGGTCCTCCGAGGTCAGCACAGTGAAGCAGACAATGACAGATAAAACTATATGAGTGCTCAGAAGTCTGAAGGCTAGAGAAGCCTCAAGGAGACCCCAACCCAGCCAGGGGTACGAAGGGAGGCACAAAGAGGAGGGGAAGGATGTATGACTTGCACCTTTGGAAGGAAAAGTAGGAGGTGGCCGGGCAGGGAGCTGTGTTCCTGGTGGAAGGAACAGTGTGGACAAAAGCCTGCAAGTCCGCATTTATGGAAAGCAGCTCAGCTCAGGATGGCTGGAGTGTGGGTGAGGGATGAGCTCCAGGCCAGCCTGAGATATTCAAACTGCCCCGTCCTGCATGCCGGCCCATCTGCCTGTGGGGTGACTGAGATCCAGGGCCACCCTGGAGGAGGGGCCATGAAGCAGGTTCCTGGTTCAGCCTGTGCAGCTGGGGCCTCCTGCAGGGTGGCCCTGTGGCCTCACCCAGCCACAGCCAGGGTGAGAAAATTGTGTTAATAACTTGTGACCATGGCTCTCTACTGGTTGTCAGCAAGCCAGGAAGCAGATCAGAGGGGAACGTGAGGCTTAGAGGTGAAGTGATATGCTTTGTAAGGACACAGACCAATGAGTGGTTTAGCTGGATTGGAGGCCCAGGGCTGCCTGGCTGCCAAGCTCTGCCTCTTACCTACCACATGTGACCACGTGTCTTGTTTCGTCCAGGATAGGCCCACTTGCACCTGTGCCCTGACATAGTTATTAATAGTGCCTCTTTGGGGACTTCCTGGTGGTCAAGTGGGTGAGATTCTACACTTGTCCACAATGCAGGGGGCACAGGTTTGATCTCTGGTCAGGGAACTAAGATCCCACATGCTGCAAAAAAAAAAAAGTGCCTCTTTTAACTCTTGGAAATGTTATCGTTTATATGATTAATTACATGGTCACCCTACTCCTCTGTTCTTACCCATTCTGTCTTGGGAGCCTCACATGTCCCCTAACCCATAGATATGTAAGGTTGGCTGTGTATATTTGCTGTAACCCAGTAAAACAAATCTCCTTAGGCTAAGGGCCCAGGCTGGGGTGGCCCCTGCCCTAGAGTGCCTAGCCTTGCTCTGGGCATAATGTGGAGAGCAGATAGGTCCTTATGCCACTTGGATAGAGAAGAAAGGGGCTGAAGGAGCAGAGGGGCCAGGAATGAGGGGCAGGAGGAGAGCAGCTCTGCGTGGGAGTCTCGGAGGCTGCCCAGAGGAGGCCTATTGAGCCATGTTCGGAGGTACAGACAGGTTTTCCACAAGCTGAGATGTAGGGAGAGGGCCGGGAGATGTAGGCAGGAAGAAGTGGTGTGAGCAGAGGCTTGGAGGCAGGGCTGCTGAGTCCATGCCCAGGCCTGGGACTGATCTTCTGGTCTTGTAGGGTCAGAGGTCAGTGGCAGCATCCCAGATGGGCTTCAGCTACAGATTGGAGCTGGGGCTGCTCTAAGCTGTACAGGCACTGAGTGGTCAGGACTCGCTGGTTTTCGGTCACTCTGTGGGCACTGCCCCGTCCCCCGGAATTTCCAACATCTGTGCCTTCCGGATGCCACTTCTCCTTTCCTGGGCTTGGCCCTGACTCAGCATGGCCCTGGTCCCCCGTGGCAGGCAGAGAGGGGGATCAGCTAGGAGGCTTCCTGGAAGAGATGTCTAGAATGAGATTGGGAGGCCCATGGGGTCCCCTTGCTCCGCTTTCTTGGCATACAACCCTTTTCCTACAAACACTTTGCTGGGAAAGGAGCCCTTAGCATCTGTTCTTCTCTCCCTTATCACTATGGTAACAGGGCCATCAGAAATGTGATCACATTTCCTTTTGGATGGAACATCAACTCAGAGCTGTCTGGATCCTGAGTTGTAGCCAGTGTGAGGAGGCAGATCTCAGAGAAGCCCTGGGATCCCGGCTGTGGCCTCGTTTGCTCCTGGTGGTTGAGTTTGCCACTGTGGTGCTGTACTTCCTGGGTGAACATCCTAGCTGTGGGACCAAGAACAAATTACTTCCTGTCTCTGTGTCTCAGTTTCCTCATCTGTAAAGTGGGGATAGCAAGAAGCCCTGCCTTAGGGAACCCTTGTGATGAGTAAATGAATGAATCCACTTAAAGCTCCTGGGAAAATATACATACACACACATACTTAATAAGAATTAAGTAATCCAGGTCTTCATTTATTAACCTGCTGAGTGCTGGGCACACAGTAGTGAAGAAGGAGGGTATGGCACTTCTCTTAAGGAAGCCACATTCTGGGGAGCCGGCCTCAGGAAGGGCAGGTCCCTCACAGGTGATCAGGATGGTGGTGGGGAAGGACTAGAGGCCAGAGATGAGAGGGCTGATGCTGCCTGGGTTCTGAGGATGCTCTGTTGCCATCAGCTTTGCCTCAGTGCTGGCTCTCATTCCTGGGGGAGGCAGGGAGCCAGGCCGACATAGCCCTGCTTGGCATTGGAAGGGCAGAGGCTGTCCCCCCTGCTCTGAGCACGTCTGATTGATCCTGACCCAACGTCTAAGAGCTCTGCTCTCAGCTGATCACAGGCCAGGCCTCCAAGGGCCCCTTCCTAGTAGAGTCTGGGAGACTGTGTGTGATCGTCTGCCCATGCCCTCGGGCCTGCCTTTTATTTGCTTCCCTCTTGACCCTATTGGCCAACCTGTCCACCTGCCTATCCACCCACCCGCCCATCCAACGTGCTCTTGTTGCTATCTCAGCCAGGCCCTGTACTAGGTGGGCTGTGGGGATAAAGAGTCAAGATCAAGGCTGCCCTTGCCCTAAAGAGATTCACGGTCACACGGGGGAGACAGCCTAGTACAGTGCTCATTGTAGGGGGAGTCTTCACAGGTCCAGCTAAACTCCTAGCCTAGGCCCACTTGGCATCAGATTCTCTGAGAAGCATAGAGAGGGAAGACCTGGCCACCAGGACAGCAGTGGGTCTACCTCTGCTGGAGGGTCTTCCTGGCAGTCACTGCCGCCGTCCACACAGCTGTCTGGGAGCCATTCTCTGTGGTCTTCCAGGGGGCAGCTTGGGGGTGGGGGATGAGACTCACAGTGGACAAGTGTGGGAGCCACCCTGGCTTGGAGACCTCTTGCTCCAAGGAGCCAATATGTCTTCTAGCAACCTAGCAAGTGTGGCTTCAGGTCCTTTGCACAGGCTGTGCCCAGTAACAAGCCACCACACTCTGGGAAGCCCAGAGCTTCAGCTTCTCCCCCAGATCAAGAGATCACTTAGAGTTTCTCCCAGTCCAGGTGCAGTTCGGCACTCAAGCCACTCTTGCCAAAGATAGTGTCCCCTGGGAGCGTGGCTGACATACCACCTTTACCAGGTTTCTAGGGAGAAAGAGTTTTGTCCATTCTTTACCTACGGAGAAGAAGACGATAGGGTTCAGGGTGATGTAGAAGTAGCCACTGCGCGTCCTAAGAAGCATCCAGACTCTGGCATCAGAGTTCAGGTCTGGCTTAGATGCTAGCACAGTACCTGGCACAAAGGAAGGCGTTACTACAAATCGGGTTACTTGGAATAATTCACCTAAAAGCTCATCACAGAGGATAACATGTGCAGGGCCTAGGGGAGCAGGAAGGAGGGGTCAGGAAAGACTTTGAGAAAAGGGGCATTGAGTGAGAAGTTAAAGGATGAGTAGATCTCAGTGCAAAGAAATAGAGGAAAACAATACAATGGGAAAGACTAGAGATCTCTTCAAAAATTAGAGATACCAAGGGAACATTTCATGCAAAGATGGGCACAATAAAGGACAGAAATGATATGGACCTAACAGAAGAAGATATTAAGAAGAGGTGGCAAGAATACACAGAAGAACTGTACAAAAAATGTCTTCACCACCCAGATAATCACGATGGTATGATCACTTACCTGGAGCCATACATCCTGGAATGCAAAGTCAAATGGGCCTTAGGAAGCATCACTACGAACAAAGCTAGCGGAGGTGATGGGATTCCAGTTGAGCTACTTCAAATCTTAAAAGATGATGTTGTGAAACTGCTGCACTCAATATGCCAGCAAATTTGGAAAAGTTAGCAATGGCCACAGGACTGGAAAAGGTCAGCTTTCGTTCCAATCCCAAAGAAAGGCAATGCCAAAGAATGTTCAAACTACCGCACAATTGCACTCATCTCAATTGTTAGTAAAATAATGCTCAAAATCCTCCAGGCCAGGCTTCAACAGTACGTGAACCGTGAACGTCCAGATGTTCAAGCTGGTTTTCGAGAAGGCAGAGGAACCAGAGATCAAATTGCCAACATCTGTTGGATCATCGAAAAAGCAAGAGAGGTCCAGAAAAACATCTATTTCTGCTTTGTTGACTATGCCAAAGCCTTTGACTGTGTGGATCACAACAAACTGTGGAAGATTCTTAAAGAGATGGGAAAACCAGACCACCTGACCTGCCTCCTGAGAAATCTGTATGCAGGTCAGGAAGCAACAGTTAGAATTAGACATGGAAGAACAGACTGGTTCCAAATTGGTAAAGGAGTACATCAAGCTGTATATTGTCACCCTGCTTATTTAACTTATATGTAGAGTGCATCATGAGAAACACTGGGCTGGAAGAAGCACAAGCTGGAATCAAGATTGCTGGGAGAAATATCAGTAACCTCATGTGCAGATGACACCACCTTTATAGCAGAAAGCAAAGAAGAACTAAAGAGCCTCTTGATGAAAGTGAAAGAGGAGAGTGAAAAAGTTGGCTTAAAACTCAACATTCAGGAAACAAAGATCATGGCATCTGGTCCCATCACTTCATGGCAAATAGATGGGGAAACAGTGATAGCCTTTATTTTTGGGGGCTCCAAAATCACTGCAGATGGTGACTACAGCCATGAAATTAAAAAGACACTCCTTGGAAGAAAAGTTATGACCAACCTAGACAGCATGTTAAAAAGCAGAGACATTACTTTGCCAACAAAGGTCCGTCTAGTCAAAGCTGTGGTTTTTCCAGTAGTCATGTGTGGATGTGAGAGTTGAACTATAAAGAAAGCTGAGCGCCGAAGAATTGATGCTTTTGAACTGTGGTGTTGAATAAGACTCTTGAGAGCCCCTTGGACTGCCCCTTGGACTGAAAGGAGATCAAACCAGTCCATCCTAAAGGAAATTAGTCCTGAATATTCATTGGAAGAACTGATGCTAAAGCTGAAACTCCAGTACTTTGTCCACCTGATGCAAAGAACTGACTCATTTGAAAAGACCCTGATGCTGGGAAAGATTGAAGGCAGGAGGAGAAGGGGATGACAGAGGATGAGATGGTTGGATGGCATCACCGACTCAATGGACATGAGTTTGAGTAAACTCTGGGAGTTGGTGTTGGATAGGGAGGCCTGGCATGCTGCAGTCCATGGGGTCTCAAAGAGTTGGACATGACTGAGCAACTGAACTGAACTGAGATCTCTGATCAGAGACCAGGGAGCAAGGTATTCCTGGAGGAAGCAAGAGCAGGAGCCAAGGCCTGACATTGTGTTCATGCCCAGCCCTTCCTTGCTTTCTTGGTGGTCACACACTCTCAGCCACTGCCAGGGACACTGGGCAGTAGAGAGGCTGAGGTCAGCGGTGGGGAAAGTGGCCCACTGCTCGGGTGCTCCTTCTCAGCCCCTGCTGGACGCTGGCAGAGATGGCAGTTGGTTCCAGGCTTCCAGGGCTCAGGCAACTGATCCGGCTGGTGGTCTCTGCCACAATGGTTTGGTAGTCCTCAGTTCACCAGAGAAGAAACTGAGGCTCAGAAAAGCTAGGTGCTTGCCTCAGGGCACACAGGAACTGAGACCGAGGCAAGGCTCAAACCCATGTCTCTGATGCTGAAGCCCTTTGGAGACACTCAGCCTGCAGGGAGCAGTGTGATCTGTGCTGAGACAGACAGACAGACAGGAGCCTAGTGGCTTTGGGAGCCCAGGTCTTGGAGTCTGGAGGGCTTCCTGGGGCAGGGGTAGCAGAGATAAGAAGCAGGGAGTGTGGTGGGTTCAGATGAGTTTGAGGGATCTGAGGGACCTAGAGGACGATGAATATCCAAGACAAGAAAGAAGGTGGTCGTGAGCCAGAGATCCACGACTTGTTGCCTCAGGACTTGGTTTCTGAGGCTCTGGTCTGTGCCCTTGGCCTCGATGCCCATTTCAGTCTTGTCTCGTCCATTCTCAGACAAACGCCTTCTTCATAAAAGCTCAGGTCCAACCTTCCCTGATTCCCTAGGCTGGGAAGCAAACTGCCTCCCACCCCCTTCTAGTCTTCAGCCCTCTTTTAGAGTGGAGACCCAGTAGGTACGTGTGGCTAAAGGTTAGCACTTCGGGGCCAGTTGACCCTGCCCAGCAGTGCAGGGCTAGCTCATGAAGCCAAGGAAGGCACCTGCTTTGGGGAGCCTGGAGGGTTTGGGCAGGAGAGTGAGGCAAGGCAGGCTTATCTCTGAGTGTGTGGAATGAATGAGTTGTGCCGCAGCTCAGGGGAGCTTGGGGCTCGATGAGTTTTAGTCCTGGCCCTGTTGCAGTGTTGCTGACTCAGTGACTCAGCCACACTGATGCCCAACTTTTGGTCTGTTCCCAGCCTTCCCTCCAAGGAAGAGGAGGTACTATCACCACCATCACCGCCCCCTCCCCAACTGGAGCCTGCGGAGCCCCTGGCCACTTTCCCCAGGGGGCCTCCTCAGCCCCTGTCTGCACCTTGCAGCCCCCCAGAGGTCCCTCCGAAGCCCCACCGCCTGCCCCCGGAGTTTGGTAAGTGCTGTAATGCAGCATGGGACTTGGGGCGGGTAGCCTGGGTTCAGGGCTGAAGAGTCTATAAGGATGCAAGGATCACACTCCCCTTTGTCCTGGGCCCTGCCACTGACCCGCTGTGTGGCCCTGGACAGGTAAGCATCCTTCCCTTCAGCCTCTGAATGGAGACAGCACCCAGCTCTCTAACCGACTGGCTGTTAGGTGGGGACAGATGGCAGACTTCTTGAGTTACTCATGGTTTAAAGTCTAGGACTATTTTCCATGGTCATGGGCAGTTTGCTTTTCCTTGGCTTGTCCACTTTTCTTGAGTCTCGATTCTTGGTTTTGTGTTGTTTTTTTTTTTTAACCTTTTTAGGAGAGTCCCTGCCCTGACCCCCGAGCTTACTGCCTAGTTAGACCTCCCTGTGGCGGCCTGGCCTCTCCTTCGGCAACCCCCTAATTCTGTCCTGTGAAGCCTCGAGAGTATAAATAGCACTTCCTGTCCCTTGTGTCTTGTTTTGAAAGCCAAGCCAGAGTCGGGGCAGGGGTCACTCATGGGCTGGGGGAGGCCTGGTTTCCTTGCCTCTGAGTCTCTCCCACCCGTCTACCTCCCCAGATGACTCTGACTACGATGAGGTCCCAGAGGAGGGGCCGAGGGCCCCAGCTGCCGTGATGACCAAGAAGGTAGGGCAGGCGGTGGTTAGGGTTTAGGCTGTCTGCCTGTCAGCATGGAGGGTGGGCCACCCGCTGCCTTTCCGACCCTGGGGACCACCTGATAGAGAGTGGGCAGCCGACTCCCTGGAGAGTTCCCTTCCTCTTCTCTGTCCAGCTGTGCAAGGGACTGGGGACTCTGGTTTGTGGCTCCTGATCTAGTCTTAAGCTACATCTTGGATGGCTGTGTGACCCCCTCTTTCCCTCTCTTTTGGGGTATCTGTCCCTGTGTTTGTCTGTTTCACTTTCTGTGTCCCTGTCTCTCTTGAGTGTCTTAACTTTCCATCCATGTCTTTATCTCTTTATCTTTTTGTCTTTGTCTCTGACCTGGGCCTCTGCCTGCACTGGTTTTCTCTGTCTATGTGACCCCATCTCCTTGGGTCCCTGGGTAGTCTGCCGGGGGCTGGGGAGGAGAGGTGGGTGAGGAAACAGAAGTGCCGAGTTGTGTGGGCACTGGGCCTGGACAAGAGGGGGGTGTGGCAGCCCTTGGTGGTGTGATCTCGGGCTTGAAGGAGAGCGTGACACTGAGTGGGTCTGGGGGGCAGGAGGAGCCCCCTGCGAGTCAAGTCCCACGGGCCGTGCGTGTGGCCAGTCTGCTGAGCGAGGGGGAGGACCTGTCTGGAGATGACCAAGGGGATGAAGATGAGGATGACTATGCCTACGAGCGTGTCCCCAAGTAAGTGTCCACTCCTCTAGGGTTGTTCTCCCAACTCGCCACCCTCCTTCCCCACGCCCAGCCTGTTCTCTCCATCTCCGCCCCAGCCCTGTGGGAGTCCCCACTCTGGCCCCCTCATCCCCTCTCTTCTCCCCACAGTGGTGACTGGCATACCAGCAGCCTGAGCTCATCTTTGCCCAGCAGCCTCCTGACCCCTGAGCTTCCCCCGCACCCCATGGACGGGCTGCCCGTGGGCCCCACACCCACCCCACTGGTCATCAAGGCTGGCTGGCTGGACAAGAACCCCCCGCAGGGGTGAGTGAGGCCTGTTGGGTCGTGCTGGTGCTCTGCATGGGATGGGCTTAGTCTAGTATATTTAGTATCACGGGTCGGAAAACCAGAAGGGACAAGGTTATTTGAGCAGGTCTCCCTCTAGGTAGACTGTAACTGCCTATCATCCCCACCAGATTCATGTATTATTACCCTTAAAACTGGGAAGTCCTTTTCCTGGTGGTCCAGTGGGCAAAACTCTGTGCTCCTAAAGCAGTGGGGACAGGTTCAATCCATGGTCAGGGAACTTAAGAATCCCCCAGGCTGCATGGCATGGCCAAAAACAAAACAAGAAAAACTCCGAGAAGTCCTACTTTGAGTCCGATTTCATTCACTCTTGCTATAGGTAAAGTCCATTTTCTTCTCCATGATCATTTGGGATCCTTCCTGCCTTCGATCTGGCTGTTTCTAACTTTGTATGTGACTGCCACAGGGGGCTAGGGTGATCTTGGAACTGCTCCCTAATTCCCAGTCCTTTGCTCTGTTGTTGTTCTGTGTCTCCCTCTCCAGATCTTACATCTATCAGAAGCGATGGGTGAGACTGGATGCCAATCACCTGCGATACTTTGATAGTAACAAGGTGAGGCCTGTTAGTCCCTGACGTGACCCTGCTCCAGCCTGAACCATGATACCTACCAGAGTCCCTGCCTAGATGAGTCCTCACCAGAGCTCTACTCCGACTCCATGGACTGTGTTCTCCTGGCCCATTGACCAGCCGTGGCCTTGGCCCGGGTTGGTATAGCGACTGTCACTGACCACCTGTGGGAGATGGGACTGCTACCTTCATTTCAGCAGAGGTTGAGGGGGTCACAGAGGGGCTGGGCCTCTGTGGTCCTCACCCCCCCAGTCTGGCTCCTCTCTCTCCCCTAGGATGCCTACTCAAAGCGCTTTGTCCCCGTGGCCTGCATCTCCAGAGTGGCTGCCATTGGGGACCAAAAGTTCGAAGTGATCACGAACAACCGGACCTTTGCCTTCCGGGCAGAGAGTGATGGTAGGGAGTGGGGTGGAGAGAAGACTGGCAGTTTGGCCTGAGAAGTTGGGGAGGAGAACCAGGGAACATCTGCTCCCCCCATATCAGACCCAGAGAGGAGTCAACCCTCTGTGAAGTAGAGGAGGGGAGGGCCCTCTCTGACCAGCTTTGTGCTTGAGACACCACTGAGTCCTCAGCACCACACATCCCCATTTCAGGGGATACAGGCTCGGAGAGGCCAAGGGCCTTGCCCACCCTCAGTGGCACAGCTGGGATCGGAGCCTGAGCTGGTCCACATCAGAGAACTTGGAGATGAACAGAGACAGGAGGGCTGGTCTGGGTGGGCTTTCTGGCAGTTGTGTTGCCTGAGGAGCTTGGAGTGGGGAACCCCGAGGAAACCCCTGCCTGTGTGAGCTCAGCCTTCCTTTTGCCCGCAGCGGAGCGGAAGGAGTGGATGCAGGCCCTGCAGCAGGCGGTGGCTGAGCAGCGTGCCCGGGCCCGCGTGTCTAGTGCTTACCCATTGGGTGTTCAAGGCTCAGAGCCCCATGACCATGCTGGCAGCCTGGAGCTACGTGGCTTCAAGAATAAACTCTATGTGGCCGTGGTCGGGGACAAAGTTGAGCTTTACAAGAATCTGGAGGTGTGACTGGTCTGCCAGGCTGCTGAACCTTTCCCTTGTCCCCTGCCCACCAAGTCCCTTAGTCGCGCCTTTCACCCACCCGGTCCTTCAGCCACAGCCCTCCGCCCTGGTCCCTCAGGCCCACCTACTTGGTCCTCAGCTCTCCCCTTGCCCTTTCCCTCTTCTCCTGACTCAGCCCTTTGCCTGCCGCCTCATCCTGCCGCTTGTTCTGACCCCTTCTCCCACCTGGTCCCTGAGCATTACCCTCCCATCACCACCCTGGCTCTTGTACTGCCTATTTATTGCAACATGGCCTCTGATCAAGGTCTGTTTACTCATGCCCAGATTCCTGAGCCCTCCCTTACCTCCTTCCTGGGCACTTTCTAGTCCCTAAAGTCCCACTTCCCCTTCCTCTCTCCCCTGTCCCTGGGTCTTGCGCCCCACCCCCCAGCCTTGCCCTCACCCTTTCCCACCTACTACCAGGAGTACCGCCTGGGCATCGGCATCACCTTCATTGACATGAGTGTGGGCAACGTGAAGGAAGCGGCCGACCGGCGCAGCTTCGACCTCACCACCCCCTACCGCATCTTCAGGTGAGCCTCCCACCCCTTGCTCACCTGCATCCTCACTCCCTGATCGTATGTTCTTCTTGCATGTGGAGGAAGCTGCCCGTGCTTCTGGGTTCCTTTTCTCCCCTCTCTTCCCAGCCCTGCGCACCTTGCTGGGCCTTGCCCTTCCCTTGCTGACCTGCTCTGATCCCTTCCAAGAAGTCTCACATCCACCCCCCCGCCCCCAGTCCATCACTGTCTCCCCTTCCCTGCCACACTGCTCGTGTATGGACTTCTGCGCCGCCCACTCACCCTGCTGTCCCCAGCAGCCTGCCCTGCTCCCCTCACAGGTGCTTGTGTGTCACTGACAGTGGCTTGAGATCCAAGGCTGCTCCTCACTCCCTGTCTCGTGCCCATCCTGTGTGCTGCTCCCTGAGCCTCCAAGACTCTACCAGCTTGGTTTCCTCTGATCTCAGCTGCCCATCAGTGATCTGTCTCTGTTCTCCATCCTCTCCCTGGAGAAAATTGCCCACTCACAGACCTTCAGTCACCTCCTCTGAGGTTCTGTGCCGTGCCTGGATTCAAATGCTTTGTATCAGTCAGCTCAGCTGCCGTGATAGAATACCACAAACCCCAGATCTTAAACAACAGGTTCATTTTCTCACAGTTCTGGAGGCTGGAAGTCCAAGGTCAAGATGCTGTCAGGGTTAGTTTCTGGCGAGGCCTCTCTTCCTGGCTTATAGGTGGCTTCCTCCTCCTCCCTGGGTCCTCAAAGGCCTTTCCTCTGTGCACATAGAGAGAGGGATGTCTGGTGTCTCTTCCTCTCTTTATAAAGTAGCCAGTCTTGTCGGCTCAGAGCCCTGCTCTTACAACGTCACTTAACCTTAATTACCTCCCTTAGTGGCCCTATTTCCAGATGCAGTCACACTGGGGTTTGAGGCTTCAACCTCTGAACTTCAGGGGACACAATCAGTATAATATCCTGGGCCCATCACTGGGTCACTGTGTGACCTGGACACATCATGTGACCACTCTGTGCCTCAGTTTCCTTCTCTGTGAGCAGGATCACGGCCGTCTCTGTAAAGCCATTATTGACACAGCATCACCATCCCTCCACGTTGTCTTTTTTGTCCTTAGTCAGATCTTCGCTGCCTCCGGTGGCTCTTTCTCCTGAACTCTAGATCTGCATGTCTAATAGTTCTGTGGACATTCCCCGCTTAGTCCCTCCTCAGCTCACTGCTCCTCCCTGGCCCCCGTCTCCACCCACGGGGACCCTGCCTCTCCTGCTCACTGCTGGGCAGACCTGTCATCACCCCTCCCTTCCTTCCATCACGTTTCACCTCTGTGTGGCCCCTCTCCTGCAGGCCCTAGGCCTGTGGGCCTTCTGGCCTGGCTCCTGCTTCCTCACCCTTTGGCTGTCTATCTGTGACCACCAGAGGGTTCTTTTTCTTTTTTGAAAGCCAAGTTTGCATTTGTTCATTTCTTACATTCGTAGTCATCTTTGGTTGACATCTGTGGCCAGAGATTCTTTGCCATCCTCCTTAACCGCCACGTGACTAGTGGACACTTCCTCTGGAGTTTTCCTTTCCTGTCAGTTTTACAGAGCCTTGCCCATTTCTCTAGTTCCTTGTTGTCATGAACTTTCATTCAGTTGATTTGGTATTCAGCACCAAGGGCCTCCACCAGCCTGACACACGTGGGCTCACAATCAGATGTAAGTACACAGAGATGGGCTTAGCACTTGGCTAAAGCCTTGGCATTTTGCAGATTCAGTACACTAGGATTTAATGGATGAGGGTGGTCTTCACACCTCTCGTGTTGACGTGTTGGCATCTATTCCATCTCCAGCAGCAGTACCTGCCTTGGCCATGGCAGTGGGTTACGGGTGAGCTGAATCTTGAGTGCACACGTGAGACTTGGTGGCAATAGGGAAGGAGCAGAGGGAAAAGATCTCTGTACCCCCTGAAACCTGCTGCTGCTTCTGTGTTGTCCTCCGGGTGCACTTTGACCTCCTCTGCAGCCCGCTCTGTCTGTCAGCTTCTTTTCTGCCAGTACGCCCACTGGAATGCCCTGTGTACCCTCATGTCCCTTTGCACGTGCTGTTCCCTCTGTCTTGAACACCTTTCCACCTCTTCACCTCACCACCCCTCTCATCTGTCAGGTCTTAGGCCCCATTTCTTCCCAGCATCACTTTCTACTCCCTGGGTGGGGCCGAGGTTGTGGGGTCCCTGTTGCTGTCCATGCCTATCCTCCCCAGGGGCCCTGGGCACCTCCCTCTTCTGACTGTCAGCTCTCAATGCATGGTTACCACCACTTCATGCTGTGCCCCCTCAGGCTGCCCCCAATCTCGCTGGGCCCCTTTCCCAACCAGTCCCCCACCCCACTCCTGTGTCCCCAGCTTCTCAGCCGAATCGGAGCTGGAGAAGGAGCAGTGGCTGGAGGCCATGCAGGGAGCCATCGCCGAGGCCCTGTCCACCTCGGAGGTGGCCGAGCGCATCTGGGCCATGGCCCCCAACAGGTTCTGTGCTGACTGCGGGGCTGCCCAGCCTGACTGGGCCTCCATCAATCTCTGTGTTGTCATCTGTAAGCGCTGTGCAGGTATGAAGCGAGCAGGGTGCCAGGCCAGGGCAAGACAGGGCTGGGGTGTCCAGAAGGCAGGTGGTCTGTCTGGCTGGAGGGGCTGGAGCGAAGGCAGTGTCAGAGAGCATCATTGATGAAGTGGCGCTTATGTGTAGAGCCTTTCCCACCATGATTAACCTGCATGGCAGGGATTCAGCTTCTCATGTACCATGGGGACTCTGAGGCACAGAAAAGGAAAAGGGCTTCTTCAGGGTCCCCTGGCAAGTAAGTGAGTCTGGATTTGAGCCCAGGCCTGTTGGAATCCAGCACCCCAGTCACATCAGAGGAGCGGAAGTAGGCTAGGTCAGGCAGGGCTTTGCAGGCAGAGGCGGAAGCTAGTGTTTTCATCCACAGGGGGATGGAACTGTGTGCGAACTGCAGGCCTAGCCCTGGGGTCCTGCCCAAGGCCTCTCCCTGACTGCCCCCATGAGCCCTGAGGTGTGGTGGGGGAAGGGGGCTGCTCCTGTAAAGCAGAGGGCCCCCCGATGACCATGTGTCTGGCCTTCTGCTGCAGGAGAGCACCGTGGCCTGGGCGCTGGTATCTCCAAGGTGCGGAGCCTGAAGATGGACAGGAAGGTGTGGACGGAAACACTCATCGAGGTGGGGAGCCAGCTGTGTTTGGGGTCTGCCCCCCTTGGCTGTTGCCTGGGTCTCCCACCCATTTCCCCCCACCTCACCAGCCCCAGTGCCTTGGAGCTAAAGAGACCTTTGGGATCATCTAGTAGGTGGAGTTTGGAGCAAGTTGATTTTTGGCAAAGTTAGCAAACTGGTTGGTGAGCTAAGAATGTTTTTACAATTTTAAAGGTTGCTAAAAAAGAAGAAGAAGAAGAAAAAGAATATGTCACAGAGACTATCCTGCAAAGCCTAAAATATTTACTTCATTTTATCTCTACTCACGTGTGCCAGTGGGTCTGAGTCTGTCCTTTTGGGGGATACTCACACATGTACATTTGTGCCTGTGTGCTTGGGGTTGCCAGGTACTGATATGTATGATAGTCACAGGGGAAAACCTGCAAAAGGAGGCTGGGCCAGGGCCCGACCACACACCACCCTCCTTACTGCCCCAGCCAAGCTGCAGACTCCAGAGCAGTTTGGGTGTCATATCCCCTGTGACTTAGGGTTAGAACCCCAGTTTACAGAGGATACTGAGACACAGGGAGAGAAAATGACTTTCCCGGAATCACAATGTGAGTCAGTGGCTGGGACTGCTTCTGCTTTGTTCTCTGCTCTGACTCCAGCACCCCACGCAGCACCTGGCAAGCAGGCAAGCTGGGGGCCCCAGGAAATAGCTGTGGCACAAGCGATGAGCACAGTGAAAGAATGCATACCCTGAGTGTCGGAGCCCTGCGAAATCTGCCCTTACCCCTCTTCCTCTGAGCCCAGAGAGGAATGTCAGGGACAGGAGATGTTTCCATAATCCCTGTCCACCCAGTTGGCTGACAGGCTAGGCCCCCACCAGCTGTGATAGTCTTAGGAACGCAGAGTTCCAGATGTGGGACTAGGTGGGGAGATAGCAAGGCACCCAACCAGGCACCCAACCTGGGCCTCCACCTGTTAGACTGTCTGTCTCTGGTCCCATAACTGAGCTGAGGGGCTGGGCTCAGGCCCAGCGTTAGTGAGGGAGCACCCAGGGCCACCAGCAGGCCAGGCTGTCCCCTCAGCTTCCCTGATGGGAGAGTGGGCGGATGGCCTGGCTCTTCCAGCCCCTCACTTAACAACCTCAAAACCAAGGCTTTGCTAGGCATGGGCCCCAGCTGTACGTTGCCCTTCTGACCTCTTTCCTGCACCCACAGCTCTTCTTACAGCTGGGCAATGCTGCCGGGAACCACTTCTGGGCAGCCAACGTGCCCCCCAGTGAGGCCCTGCAGCCCAACAGCAGCCCCAGTGCCCGGCGGTGCCACCTCGAAGCCAAATACCGCGAGGGCAAGTACCGCCGTTACCACCCACTCTTTGGCAACCAGGAGGAGCTGGACAAGGTCAGGGCACTGGGCCCGTGAGGCCCCCTGAAACCACCCGCGTTACTCATGCCCCCATCATTCCTCACTCTGTCTCAGCCCAGCTTTCCCACTAGCTCAGAGTGAAGAGCGGTCCTGTAGGGAAACTGACGCCCAGACGGCAGAAGGACACTGCCTAAGCCACAGGGACAGTTGGGCCAAAGCAAGGAGGAGCCAGGCCTGACCCTTGGGCCAAGGCCACGTCCTCAGCATCTGTCTGCCTCCCTCCCCCCGATTCCTCTGTCTCCGCACCCCATCCTGCTCCTTCTGAATCCTGCCAAAAGGAGTGAACTTGATGGGGATGCTATTTCCTGTCAGGCTCATGAAAAACAGCTGGCTGCTCCGACCCGCCCCCCCATCCACACCCCACTCAAGATGAGGCCCCTCATGGGCCCCCAAGCTCCAGCAGACCGGGAGCCAAGCCCTGTCCCTGGTCTGGCTTGGCCTGAGTGGGAGGTAACCGCCTCTGAAGCAGGGGGGTGCCACTTGTGACCTCTGGTCAACCTTCAGCCCTTCCCCCAAGTAGCCCCACCCAGTCAGGCTGAGTCCGGTTAGAAGCCCAGTGGGAGCCAGGCCTCCACCTCCCAGGAACCCAGGCGTTCAGCCCCCAGCCCAGCCCAGTCTAGCCGCCAGCCAGGAGGGGCGGCAACTCCCATTGGTTGGGAGGGATGGGCAGGCGGTGAGGAATTCAAATGTGGGAGGAATGCGCTACAAAGCACCCCTCCTGCCCTTCCTCAAGGCAGAGGGAGCTTGAGATCCTCTAGAGAACAGGCCTGGTGGCTGACGGTCCCAGGGGGCTGTCGGCAGGGTGAGGCCTGGATGGCTAGAACCCCTAAGGGGATGCCCCTCCCCGCTCGCTCCCTTTGCCGTTTCTTTTCTCCTCTTGTCAGTCTTCCTCCCTTGCTTCTCTTTCACTCTGAGGGTGGGCCCTTGACCTGGGTGGCTCCTTCCTCTTCCTCCCTCGCCCCTGCATGACACTGTCCCACTGGCCCCTCGCTCCGGCTCGGCCTGACCCTCCCCCCCGCCCTTCTTCCAGGCCCTGTGTGCCGCAGTCACCACCTCAGACCTGGCTGAGACCCAGGCACTCCTGGGCTGTGGGGCTGGGGTCAACTGCTTCTCAGGGGACCCCAAGGCCCCCACGCCCCTGGCTCTTGCCGAGCAGGCGGGACAGACACTGCAGATGGAATTCCTTCGGAACAACCGGACCACAGGTGAGTGGGACTGTTCACCTCAAGGGATGGCACCTCCCTGCTGCCAGGCTCAGGCCCTTGGGAGGGGATGGATGCTGGTTGTTGGGTGCCAGTGGAGGGGTATCGCCCAACTTGAGCTGTCACTGCAGCTTTTCCAGGGGTCCTGGTGCAACAGTGTGTGTATGACATTTACATGACTTTTGGGCATTTGTGCCTCTGGCTTCCCCTTCATACACGTGTCTCTTTGTGTTTCTGTCTCTGCATCTCTCTTTATGTGTTTGTGGGTCCCTCCCTGGCCCACAGTGTGGGACCTCTGGGCAGCGTCCATGAGCCCGGGTCTGTGTGTCTCTGAGCTGCTGTGGCTTTGCTTCCTTGCACCTGGGGGTGTTGAGGGCCTCAGGGTTTGTGTGTGTGTGTGTGTGCAGAGCGTGTCTGTGTTGCTGTGTATGTGGGGGGTGTACTGCATTTCCTGTGTGCAGAGGGACTCACCCGGGCAGCCCTGTCTGCCGCTCTCTGGGTGGGGCTCTGTTGCAGTTGGGTTGGGTCCCATTTGGCTCCCAGTCTCGGGGTAGCTGAGAAGCGGGTGGTGGGGGTGAGCGTCGCTGGTCATGGCCCAGTACTAGCCTCTGGGGCTACATCGTAGGACCAAGGGTGGAGCCCGGCGGCCAGGACTGGGCTCAGGGCCATGGGTGGGTGGGGCGCACTGGGCTGGAGGGAGCCCAGGTGTCCGGGAAGGCACATGAGACCACCCAGCTGGCTTGGGCTTTGGGACCGCTGGGAGCAGGGCTGGAGCCAGGCTGCTTCCTTAGGCTTTGCATTGTCTGAGACAAGCTCCCTCTGGGGATTGTTAGAGAGTTTGCTCCAGGCCCCCCTCATTCTAGTGTGCTGGCCCTGTGCTTCCAACAGGAAGAGCTGGGCTGGAGAGTCAGGGAAGCTCCCTGGAAGGAGAGGTACTGGACCCAGGCCTTGTGAGTGGGACGGAATTTACACAAAGTGGGAAAGGTGGAGAAAGGTTTAGGCAAAATCCGGAATGCGGCAGTAGGAGCCCAAGGGTGCTAGTCAGGGAGCAGTGCTAGGGAGCAGGGGTGGGTGAGTTGAGTGCCAGCTTAAATACCCAGTCCAGGTGGGGGTGAGAGGGGACTCCCTTGGATAGTGACCAGCCACTCTTTCCCTCCCTTCCCCAAAGAGGCACCTCGGCTGGATTCAGTGAGGCCCCTGGAAAAGCACTACTCGGTTATCCTGCCAACTGTGAGCCACAGCAGCTTCGTCTACAAGACTGCTTCTGCAGGGAAGCTGCTGCAGGACCGCCGGGCTCGGGAAGGTGGGTGCCAGGACCCCGCCCTGGCCATGGCATTCTGGCATGGTGGCAGAGCCAGAGAAGCCAGAGCTGGCCAGGCTGGGGGACCCCCTGAGGGTGCCGAGTGCACTCTGGTCTAGTCACCCTGCAGGGTGTCCTGGGTGTGGTCTTGGGTATACAGTGAGTGCTTAATAAATGGGCTGATCCGGTGAGAGTGGAGCATGGCACTGCAGAGTGAGTCACTTCCAGAGTTTCCTTGAGCTCAAAGAAGCCCTTTATTGAGCACCTACCAGGTGTGGGCCCTGTGCTGGGGCAGCTGGTATTTGGAGTACTTGGATGTTGGGAAGTTTAAAGACTGAGCTTAAAGGTCTGTCATCTCTCTCCTTAGCCTTCCGTTTGCTCCCATCTCTGAGTACATTCTGAGTACAGTCCTTATTACCAATGCCTGCAAGGATGCGCACATCGGCTGCCCCACCCCATTAACTTGCTGACTCCTCTCCAGCTTTACTGGCCTCCTTGCTGCTTCTTAAACACACACACTCACCAGACCCTTTGTACTTGTGGTTCCCTCTGCCCAAAGTGTGTTTCCCTAAATATCTGCATGGTTAGTCCCTTACTTAAAAAGAGACCTCTTTCAGTGTCACTCCGTGAAGACTTTATTCCCAGCCACTTAATCCAAAATAGCAAGCCCTTCTTACCCTACTTGCACACTACTTACCTGACCTTAATTTGTCTATTTCTGAGTCTGTTTATGGTTCTCTGTGGGCCTGTGTGCTGCAGGGCCACAGGATGAGGAATGACTGAGGCAGGGCGGGAAGGACTGAAGGAAGCTCAGCCTGAGAGGCAGCCTCTGGGGCACACCGCCCTCAGAGGGCAAATGTCATGTCCTCCTAGACAGGATGAGACACTCTGCTGTGTGAGCACTGTTGAGGCCGTTGCTCACTGCATCCCTCAGCACCCCCAGAGGAAGCTCTCCAACTCCCAAACAGATTTCTTGAGAACTCTGTGCAGCTCACCACCTCACTGCCTCTGGGGCACTGCCCCTAGTCTATTTCCCTCTGCTCGGCAATATCATTTATGTAACTGCCTGACTCATCCTTTTTTTTTTTTGCCGTGGATGCCAGGAAGCTCTGAGCCTATGTGATGCTCAGTGCTATGAATTCTACGAGCCTGCGTGACCTTGACAGTCTGTATTTTTTCCTGCTTTCCTGGTCCAGACTCCCATTTCTGTTCCTTTATGGGATCGTGTCAGTCTCCTTAGATCCATTATAGGAGGAAGCAGAGTACAGAGCAGTAGGTCCTGCTGGCAGAGGAGGGTGGGGCACGGGGGTTACGTTACAGAAGTCTTCCTGGGCATTTGGGCTGGCCTTGGAGGGTGGGAGGGTGTGGGTAAAGGAAATAGGGCGAGCAAAAGCAGGGAGTGTGGGATGTGTATCCAGAGTGGTCAGAGAGGTGGCTGGAGAGGTGGGTGGGGCTGGCTTGCTGGGGCTACAGGGAGGAAGATAGGTTTGGGGGAAGCTTGTGAATTAGAGTGAAGAGGACATGAGTCAGATGGGAGTGGAGGCCCAGGGAGGATGCAGTGGTAATGTTCAGGTGAAGGTGGAGGGCTCCCTTACGGTTCCCCTGCCTGTCTTCTCCCCAGAGTTCAGCCGACGCTGGTGTGTGCTTAGCGACGGGGTCCTGAGCTACTATGAGAATGAGCGGGCAGTGACCCCCAACGGGGAGATTCGGGCCAGTGAGATTGTGTGTCTGGCAGTGCCCACTCCTGACACCCATGGGTGAGCACCCCTGGGCAGAATCACAGACTGTTATTGATGTAAGGTCCAGCCCTCCACTGGGGAGATTGGGAAACAGGCCCAGAGATGGGTGGGATCTCCCTGGAGTCACACAGCAAGCTGGTGCTATGCAAGGACTAAACCAGGTCTCCTACGGCCCTAACCTCTTACGGGACCAGGGAAGGGTAGTCACAGGGACAGTGGGTGGAGGTGGGCCAGTGCTTGGCAGAGTGGGCCTGAATCCTGGCCTGTGTATCAACAGTTTTGAGCACACCTTTGAGGTGTACACAGAAGGAGAGCGGCTATACCTGTTTGGGCTGGAGACCGCAGAGCAGGCTCGTGAGTGGATCAAGTGCATTGCCAAGGTGGGCCTGGGTTAAGCAGGCTGGTGTGGGGGGAGTCTGTTGGGGTGCTGGGTAGGACCCCCGGCTTTCCCGCATTATGGATCAGGGCTGGATGGAAGGCAGAAGACACAGGACCCAGGGCCAGATGTAATTTGCAGCCCTCCGGGGGTCAGGGGAAGGGGGCAGTCAGGAGACCTAGCTCAACTCTGTGAAGCAGGGCCGTGAGCCTGAGCTCCCTAGGTGCTCAGTATATGTTTACTAATGAAAGGCAGAGCCATCCTGAGATGGATAGTGCTGCTGCTGGGGGAGCGAGCGCCTTGTCCTGGAGGAAGGAGGCAGGGAGGCTGCAGAGGAGAGCTCTGCCCTGGGGGCTGGAATCAGGCACCCTCTAGGGTCCCTGTGTTTTGAGGGCCTGTGACTCTTTCTCTGGTTCATTGGTCAATCATCTGGGGGCCTCCTGAGGGTCAGTCCTCAGAGCCCTGGGGACCTGGATGAACCAGTCATGGTCCCAGCTCCTCAGTGGCTCCCAGGCTGGTAGAGGAGACAGATGGGTCAAACAGCAGAAACTGTAATTGGTACTACAACAGAGGGCAAGAATGCCTTGGTGCCCCAGGGAAGGGACATCCCTAATGGTGTCTGGGAAGGCATACCAGAGGAGGGCATATCTGAATGGTATGAAATGGGGCATGATACCCACGTTGGTTCACTGCACTGCATGGAAAATCGGTACATGCCCACAAGCCAAACAGCTGGGATATCCCAGGTGGGCAGTGCTGTTGGCTGATGCAGTCTCCCTGGCCATCTCCACTGTCCCTGGCCTCCCCACCAGGCGTTCGTGCCTCCCCTGGCTGAGGATCTGCTGGCTCGGGACTTTGAGAGGCTTGGACGCCTTCCCTACAAAGCTGGCCTGAGCCTACAGCAGGCGCAGGAGGGCTGGTTTGCCCTCACCGGCTCCGAGCTCTACGCTGTCTTCCCAGAAGGCCCCTGTGAGGAGCCACTGCAACTTCGGAAATTACAGGAGCTTTGTGCGTACGCCTGGACCTGGGCCCCAATCTCCAGGGCACCCTATCCTGGGCTCCCAGGCCCCAGCCCCTCTCCTTAAGTCTGAACTCTACCCTAACCCAGCCAGAAGGAGCAGCCTGCCTGCTCATGTCCTCTCCTGTCCTTGGGATGCATCTCAGCCACCCCATGGATTGGTGGGTGGGTCCCAGGGGTGCGTGGACCCAGAGAGCTTTGGGAGGGAGCAGGTTAGGAACCATCAACGAGGCCTGGACCTCACCTCAACTGGCTTCTCCACAGCCGTCCAGGGGGACAGCGAGAACCAGGTGCTGGTGCTGGTGGAGCGACGGAGGTGAGCCTTGGCTTCCTGAAGGGGCTCTGAGAAGCCTGGGCAGTCTGACAGGCCTGGGAGAGGTGGGACAGGTGGTGGGTCCCCCAAGTGACTGACTTCCCGGCCCAGGACGCTGTACATCCAGGGGGAGCGGCGGCTGGATTTCATGGGCTGGCTAGGGGCCATCCAGAAAGCAGCGGCCAGCTCCGGGGACACATTGTCAGAGCAGCAGCTGGGAGATTCGGATATCCCCGTGATTGTGTACCGCTGTGTGGACTACATCACGCAGTACGGTGAGCTCCGCCTCCATGCACAGGGCCCGCCCCGCCCCTCCTAGAGAGACTCACCTCCTGCCGCAGAGGCCGAGCCTCGCCTTCCTGAGATCTCCCTGAAAGCCTCGAGGCCCGCCCCTTGCCCAATGCCCATAGTCCCTCATGTTTGGCCACGCCCCGGCTCGGCCACGCCCCCAGCTGAGCCCCACCCTTCTCCAGGCCTGACCTCGGAGGGCATCTACCGCAAGTGTGGGCAGACGTCAAAAACACTACGGCTGCTGGAGAGCCTACGGTTGGACGCTCGCTCTGTGCGCCTCAAGGAGGGCGAGCAGCACGTGGACGACGTCTCCTCCGCACTCAAGCGCTTCTTGCGAGATCTGCCCGATGGGCTCTTCACTCGAGTCCAGCGCCTAGCCTGGCTGGAGGCCTCAGGTGGGCCCTGCAGCCCATGCCCAGTCTGAGACCCAGGCCAGTGCTGCTGACTTGTACACTCTGATCTCAGTTTTCCCTGCCCTCCCCATCATGCGCTTGGGGCTAAGCATGCCCCAGCGGTGGACTCTAGCGCCCCTTCCTCCTTGCCTCTCATTCCCATTGTCACTCTATGCAGAGCTGGCATCCCTTGGAGTTGGAGAATTTTTTCCTTTTGTTACATGGCTGGCCTTATTTGACTTAGAGCGGGGTAGAGAGTGATATCACCTAGGATGGGAGGCAGAGTAGCCCGAGGGGTGGGACAGGGAAGGTGGTTACTGGGGGGGATTCCTGACCTGATCCATCTCTCCCTACCCAGAGATTGAGGATGAGGAGGAGAAGGTGTCCAGGTACCGAGAGCTTCTGGCACGTCTGCCCCCAGTCAACCGGGCCACAGTGAAGGCTCTTATCAGCCACTTGTACTGGTGAGGAGCAGCACTCCTGGGGGGCTGGGGTGGAAAAGACTCTTCTACTCCCAACCTGGCTGACTCTTCTCCCCTGGGAACCAGGTGGGTCTGGGAACTGAGTGTTGCCTTATGATGTGCCCTGGTCTTGGACACTTTGGCTCCCAGCTTGCTTCCTTCAGGGTGGGAGAGTAGAGGAGGTTTCAGCTAGCAGCCACATCTCTCAGGTTCCCAGCCTTACTTCTCCCTGGGACCCAAAACTTGGTCAGAAAGACTGTCCCCTCTTCCTCTTAACTAGTGGTCCTCTCTGACTGGGACCTACCATGGCCTCACTCCAGGAGCCATTCATGGACCGGGCAGGAATTAGGAAGGTGAGGTAGGGAAGTCCTGGGTTAGACCCCTCATTCAAGGCTTCCGTCCTTCTGTGTCCAGTGTCCAGTGCTTCTCAGACACGAACCAGATGAACACGCACAACCTGGCTATTGTGTTTGGGCCCACGCTCTTCCAGACAGATGGGCAGGACTACAAGGCCGGCCGTGTGGTGGAAGACCTCATCAGCCACTATGTGGTGGTATTCAGTGTGCGTTCCCCAGCAGGCGGGCAGCGGTGGGCAGCATTCAGCCTCATGGGCAGCAGTGACCGTCTGTCCCTGTCCCTTCCCCCTTTACAGGTGGATGAGGAGGAGCTGAGGAAGCAGCGGGAGGAGGTCACTGCCATCGTGAAGATGCGTGTGGCTGGCACTGCTAGCGGGACCCAGGTGAAGGGCAGGGCCTGGGGTGGGGGGCTCAGGCCAGGCACCTGCACCCACTCCCCAGGCCTCCCGCTGAGCCCTGTTTCCCTACAGCACGCCGGTGACTTCATCTGTACCGTGTACCTAGAGGAGAAGAAGGCGGAGGCAGAGCAACACGTCAAGGTGGGGACCAGGGACCGAGAGGCCAAGGGGCTAGGAGAGTCAGGCTGGACCAGGCACAGGCTCCGATGACCAGGGAGCATGGCTTCCACCCCCAGGGGAGCCCTGGTTTGGGACCTGTATCTGGCCAGTGCCAGAGCCTGTCTCTTTCCCCTCTGACCCATCAGGACCACTCAGAGACAGCCTCCTGCATCCCAGTACTCCAGAGGACACTGAGAGGGGTGGGCTCACAACCACACAGCAAGGTTGTGACAGAGTGAGGGCTGGGGGTTGGGTAGGCTGATCTCCTCCTCCTCCTCCTCCTGGGTCCACACAGATCCCAGCATCCATGACTGCAGAGGAGCTTACCTTGGAGATCCTGGATCGCAGGAATGTGGGCATCAGGGAGAAGGACTATTGGACCTGCTTCGAGGTCAACGAGAGGGAGGAGGCAGGTGCGTGACCACCAGGACTGGTGCAGGAAATGGGGCAGCCCTAGTCTGTCGTCCTCTATCCCAGTTTGGCGATACCGGTGGCAAGGGGGTGTTTTAGGTGATGGATGTGGCTGTCGAGTTGTGACCTCAGTGATGGTGGTGAAAGCGTGCTGGCGGGGGTTCAGGTGGCAGCTGTAACATGGCTGATGGGAGGGATGGTAAAGGAGTGGATCGTGTCAGCTATGGCACTTTCTCTAGTGTTAATGAGATTGGTGTTGCTTGCAATGGTGGAGATGCTGAATTTGATAATGGGGTTGTGAGTGACAGCATGGGTGGTGAGAAGCATGCTGGAGAAACGGGGTGCAGTGCTGGTGCTGTTAAGGGGCCACGGTGGTAAAGGGGGGTGATAAGGCATTTTAGGGTGAAGGATGGTCTCAGTGGCAGTGGAGGTTGAGGGTGTGTCTGTTCATTTGTTTTACTGTTGTTTGTTGAGTGCCAGGCAGTCAGCAGGAGAGTTGGGCACATAGTCCCTTCCCTCACAGGGGTTACTCTAGTATGGAATAGAGATTCTGATCCTGTGATCACACCCATAAACACACAACTACAGCTGTGTTAACTTCTGTGAAAGAAAGGGCCATAATGCCACCAAAGCTTATAACAAGGTCTCTGGCTTTGGAGCCCCTGGACTAGGAGGTTAAGGAAGAGTAGGGGTTACTTGGCGAAGAAGAGAGGAACGTACTTCCAGGCAGTGGGGACAGCGTGGACAAAGGCCCTGTGGTGGCCAGGGGCTCTGTACTTTCAAGGAGCTTGAGATAAGGGCAGTGAGGTGTGTGGCACAGGGTGGGGCTGAAGATGGAGGCAGAGGCCACTCTCATGGCCTGACAACAACACAAGGCCATTGAAAAGTTAGTGGTTGGGAGCTGGAAAAGATTCCTCCTTACTGCTGGGTAGAGGGACACGGAGAGAGGGGATGAGCGCCCATGGCAGGGACTGCTTCAGAGGCCACACCATTGGTCCAGGAAGATGGTATCACGCGCCAGGTTGGCTGCCAGGAGCTGGAAAGAAGCAGAGAGATTCGACACATTGCAGACTGAGAGGGAGGAGAGTTTATTTCCGGCTTGAGTAGCCTGGTGGGCGGTGCTCTTTGCCCTGATGAGGACGCACAGGAAAGATCACCAGCTTGGTTTTGAACGTGGCAGGTTGGAACAGATTTGGTCCTGCCCAGATGTGTCAGGAGTGGTCAGGGGAGCCGTGTGGCAGTAGGAGGCAGAGGCGGTGGGCAGTGCCGTTCGCCACGTTGGTGATGGGTGTCTGTGGGCCAGCTCTCAGTGCTGTCTGGCCTTGTGGCCCCAGTGACCAAGTGTCCCCTCCCCAGAGCGCCCCCTGCACTTTGCGGAGAAGGTGCTTCCCATCCTGCACGGGCTGGGCACAGACAGCTACCTGGTGGTGAAGAAGCACCAGTCCATGGAGGCCATGCTGCTGTACCTAGGTAGGTGGTGTCCCTGGGTGGGCGGTGCCTGCGGGGCTGGGAAGCCTGGTTGGGGGGGGGTCCCTCCATCTAGACCTGGAGCAGGATATGGTGGAGCCAGGCAGGAGAGGCTCAGGCAGCAAGTACCAGGGGGGCAGGCCTCTTCAGAGGCTGGAGCAGGACAGGGCAGTTTCCTTCATTGGGGGACCCCGCCCCGGGTGTCTGTGTCCACGGGTGGGCACAGCTTGTGCCCACTCCACTCCTCCCCCAGCCAGCCACGTGGGTGAGACCAAGCACGGCATGATGAAGTTCCGAGAGGACCGCAGCCTCCTGGGCCTGGGCCTGCCCACGGGCGGCTTCCACGATCGCTACTTCATCCTCAACAGCAGCTGCCTGCGGCTCTATAAGGAGGTCCGGGTACGTGATCCTGCCAGGTCCTGGCCTGCAGTGGGCACCCGCACCCACGCGTGCTCGGTCACCCAGGCTCCAGTGTCCCCCTGGGCCTGATGGCGGGAGCATCCCCATCGTGGGGTCTTGATACAGCACAGCACTGGTTGTGGGGAGCTGTGGACTCTCAGAGACCCTCCTGCTGTGGCTCTGGCTTTGCCCTGGGGCCCTCCCAGGCCCTGGTACCTGAATGCCATTACATCAGGCATGTGCTATCCCCCCGTGCCTGGTCATGTCACCCAAAAGAACCTGCTGAGGTGACAGCCCCACGTTGTGGCCTGTGCATGCCTTGTTGCTTCATAGGCCATACCCACTGCCGACCCACTCTGTGCCCACGCTGTCCACATGTCAGATGTCCTCCCTGACCAGACACCATCTCCATCCCAGTGCCTCCCCCTCATCTTTTGCACATACGAGCCACATCCCGCCACGCACCACAACACACACCGTCCTAGCCCTGGGCCTCCTTCGTCCGTAACCCTGATCCTCTATCAAACAGAGCCAGAGGCCATGGAGCGGGGCCCCTGAGACCGTGAGTAGCTCCGGGTCAACTGCCAGCTGCCTTACACCGCCTGGGGGCCAAATGAGCCTGGTGGGAGCACAGGGTCACAGCCAGAACTCCTGGCCATCTCCAGGCATGGTTTCTTGGCCTCTACCTGGGGTCTGTGGCCTAGGCTCCTGCCCTTCTCATCACCAGCCCTGTCCCAGAGTCCTTCGCCAGGGTCCCCATCAGTGCTTTCGAGTTCTCCAAAGGACTCAGCTGTGGAACCAGTTAGTGGAGGCCCGTAGGAACCACCCTCTTTCCAACCCCGGAGAGAGTTCCAGTGCTATTAGAACATCATTGTTACTTTCCTTATCCTAAAACAGGAGAGCAGGACTACAGAAGCTTGTGGTATATTCCCCACTGGCAGCTGGTTGCCAGCCTGTGTTTACATACCCTGAGAGAGGGAAGCTCAACCTCTCCTCTCGGGGGGCTTCCCTATCTCTAGAATGATACTCCTGTCTGGGAGAAAGACCTTGCTCAGGTTCAGCTGAGACCTGCCTCCCACAATACCCCTGTGGACCCCAGCTGTGCCTTGGGTACCACAGAGTGCAGATGCTCTGTGCAGATGGTCAGCAGAAACATGTTTCTACGCCCAGGGGTTCAGCCTGAGCTCCTACCAGTGTCTCCTAAGGACATCTGAAGAGGCCTGGCTGCCATGGAGGGAGCAGAGCAGATAGAGCAGGACCTTCGCCTCCCTCTGTTTGCTCACTGTATCTCTGTTAATGCAGCCTGGGCTCCTGCTGACCCTTGTGGGTAAGGCCTCCTCTTTGCTCCTTTGCCTCCATCATCGTTATCACTTCCTTACTTCTGTGCCTTAGCCCTCTAGTCAGTCCTCCTTGCTTCTGGGATGCCTTTTTCCTGGCTCCCTCCCTCTAGGGACTATTTGTGTGTTGACAGAGAGAAGGGAGGATGGCTGGGCCACCTGAAAGAGCATCAGCGTCTGCTGATCCCTTGACTTGGAGGAGGGAAGGCGGGAGAACTAGAAGGAGGAAGCAGATCTCATGTCTGTGGAGCCAGGCTTTGTGTCCGGCCTTTCCCATACTGGGACATGCAATCTCTCTGCTGTCCTCTGGGGAGGGGCATTGTCCCCACTTCACAGGGAGAAAGCAGGCTTCAAGTGCTTTGTCCAAGGCCATCTCTAGGCGGTAGACTGGGTTTCAAATCCAGATTTGTAAGCCTCAGAGCTCCAGCTTTTTACCCCCTCAAGTACAGGGGCAAAGGCCTCGGCAGCGAGGGCTGGTCAGTGTGGGCCCTGGCGGTGCAGTCCCGGGGCAGCCAGCACCAGTCTCATAGGAGCCAGTAGTGAGCTGCTTGTAATCCTGGAATTCGCTAGTGTGTGGGGCAACAGGAAGGAAGACTTGAATTTGGAACAACCCCTGGCAGTTCAGGATAGGTGAAAACCCACGCCTCATCCTGGGGTCTCCCGTTGTTAAAGACCCTGAGGCACCTGGAAAGGCACATTCTAGAAAGATCTGGGTTCTCGCAGAGGTCTTTGAGCTTCGTTCCCTGTCAGTGACCTTATACCTCGGAAATGCTGGGAAGATAAGCTGCTTGATCAGAAGGTTACATTGACTGACGCGCCCCTTGCCCCCCAGAACCCCCTCAGCCTCCCGGTCTTGGCCACGCTCATGTCACACACCTGCCACGCATACGCCACACTCACCAGCCCCTGGGGCTTGAGGGCGGTGCTTTTCTGATGCTCACAGAGCCACAGCCTGGCGTGAACGCCTTCATTCCCACAGTTTTCTCCTCGCCCTGCTCCACCCACTCTCGGTTCACCTTGCTCCTTTCTTTTAGTCCTCATCCCTTCACACCCGAAGCCTGACTTCTTGAAGCCCGCTGCCTGACTTCTTGAAGCCCGCTGCCTGCTTTCATTCCCAGCCTGTTTCCGTCTGTGCCTGCAGCCCAGCCTCCCCCGCATCCTTTCTCCAGTCATGCCCGGAGCCGGACGTTTTCCACGCCGACAGCCTACGTTCTCTTATGACCTCTGTCTCCGTCTTTCCATTCCCGCTGCCTGGTTTCTTCCAACCTCAGTCTGGTTTCGTTAGTGCTCCCAGCCTTGTGTCTTCCCTGCTTGCACATAGGCATCTCCCCTGCTGTATTCTCACACCTTGTTCCTCTCGTATCCACAGCCTGATTTCCCTTCCCTCCGCCCAGTTCAGTTTCCTCCCTGCCCGCAGCCCCGCTTGTTCCTGGCCCTCTTGGGCACCATTGTCCTGCTACATACAGGAGATATAGGGCTCCCCAACCAGAGGCCTGGTCGTTAGGGGAACTAGGGGTGAAAGCATGATGAAGGTTCCTAATAAGCCCCTCCTAAACCACAAGCCTGTGACAGTGCCAGAGTCTCCACTGATCCCCAGTCAGCCCATCCTATTGCGACCTCACAAGGAAGTCCACCAGTTCCCAAACGCTCCCGCTTCCTGCCCATCCCCTAGGTCCCCTCTTTTTGTTCCTGCTGAGGAGCCATGCCTGGGGGTGGCTGGGAGCAATGGTGGGGAACAGAGCAGAGGTGGCTCAACTTTTGACCCCCAGTTTCGGTTGTAAGTGAGTCCCCCCTCCCCTGCCATCCACCCTGGTGTCCCTGCTGGTACCAGGGTTGCCTGGTGGGGGCAGGGCTTCAAGCAAGTGGCTCCCAGAGCAGGAGGAAGGCTCATCAGCTTGACCTCTAACTAACTGCTTCCCTGGAGGTCATTGCTCCCATTCCCCTGCCTCCGAGCCAGCCTGCTTCTTCCAAGCCCAGACCCATATGCAGAGGCGGGGACCAGAGGTGAGCACGTCAGTGATCTGGTGCCCCTCCCCAGTACATTGGTCTGCTGCTTCCTGACCTAGACCATTGGGAAGTTCTTCCTGTGGTCTACCGAACAGCCATTCTGCTTCAGCTTGAGTCATTAGTCTTCACTTTGTGGAATCAAAGAATCGGTAACTGCTCACCCCACAAGCCTTCTGTTCACACAGTCAACCCTGGAGCCTCCGCAGGGCAGGGAGGGGTGAGGAATAAACGACCTGAGACAGACAGACACAAGCAGCCAGCCGAGGTGCTCAGCTTGCACACGCCCATTTAGATCAGTGCCAGAGGGCGATGTGCCGCGCGCAGATGTGTCCCTCCACAGATGAGCTGGATCAGCTGCTGCTGCGCGTCAGTTCTCATCGGCAGGGCAGCAGGCAGGGACCGGGGGCGCTGCTGTGGACAGCTGCCCGGGACTGAGGGTTGACTGTGTGATGCTGCTGCAGGGAGAGAGGCCTGGGGGCTCTGTTGGGCTGGATTATGATCAGGGAGGGCTTTGTCAGGAAGGCTTCCCAGAGGAGGGCCCCTGTGCTGGGATATGGAGGGGCTGGGAGAAGGGGGAGGGAGGCACCCAGTTGGAAGACCTGCCCCAGGGCCCACCCCGACTGGCTGAAGTGCCCGCTCCCTCTGCCCTCCCCAACCCAGAGTCACCGGCCTGAGAAGGAGTGGCCTGTCAGGAGTCTCAAAGTCTACCTGGGAGTGAAGAAGAAACTCCGGCCGCCCACCTGGTGAGCTGGGGAAGTGGGTCTGTGGCGCTCAGAACTGACAGGGGAGACGTGGCTGAGGGCTGTGAACTTGACAATTTTCAGTAGTTCTAAAGTTGTGGTCTCCCAGACCAGCAGTATCAGCATCACCTGGAAACGTGTTAGAAACCCAGATTCTCGGGCACCATGCCAGCTGTGCTAAATGATGGATTCTGGGGGTGGGGGCAGCAGTCTGGGCTGGTACAAGCCATCTTGGGAACTCTGATGCTTGCTCATGTCTAAGAACCTTTGGCCTGGATGGAAATCCAGTTAGTCACTGAGTAACTCTGGGACCTCTGTGTGCCTCCCTTCCCACATCTGTAGAATGGGAAAAATAATGGCACACCTGTTCCAAAAGGTGGTTGTGTTTCTTCTTCTTTTTTTAAATTGAAATATAGTTGAGATGTTTGTATGTTTCAAACGTTGAAAAGCGATGCACAGCCACTACCATTGTTACTAATTACAGTCACTCGACTTGGGTTTCTGGCATTCTCCTCTTAGCCCCTGGCTGTGCCTGCTTGTCTCTGGGGGATAGGGCTCGTTGGGTAGGCAGCCAAGGCCCTGGGAGGCTGGCGGGGCGGGGGGAGCTGTGAGAGGAGGAGACAGAGGCTGGGATGTGCTGTGCCTGCTGAAGGCCCTGAACTCTGCCCCCAGCCCTGGCCCAGGCTGCTGGGCTGTGAGGCCTGTCCGGGTTGTCAAGTGACCCCACCTGCTCCTTCTCTGCAGCTGGGGCTTCACGGTGATACACGAGACGGAGAAACACGAGAAGCAGCAGTGGTGAGCGAGGGTCCCAGGCCGAGGAGAGGTGGTAGCACGTCCCCCTGGACTGGGTCCCCTCACTGTCCAGGTCTGGGCCCTGCCCCTGAGACCCTGGGCAAGGGAGCAGGGCAGGGTGTCCCTGCTCAGCCGGGCCGGCCCTGATGGTGTCCAGATCTGTGCCCCACCCTGCAGGTACCTGTGCTGTGAGACACAGATGGAGCTCCGGGAGTGGCTCGCCACCTTCCTCTTCGTGCAGGTACCAGGCGCGGGGTGCAGGGCGGGGGTGGGGTCCCAGAAGGTCTCCATTACAGAGCATGTGTGTGTGTGTGCTTCTTCACTGTTCAGGCCACTGATTGCTTCAGGATTTTGAATTGCTTTTAAGGCATTTGTATGTTCGTTCTCTTATAAACCCTTCCTGGCACCTGCTGTGGTCCAGCCTGGAGCCAGGCATGCTAGAGACATAGGGTGCAGGCCCCTGCCCTCGGGCACTCACTCCCCACGTGGAAAGGAAAACAGATCCAGAAGGGGCCTGTTAGAGCCGAGCGCTTGGGTGACAGGGAAGCCAGGGACACTACCTCGTGGAGGTGGTGGCAGGGTGGGGAAGGCAGCAGGAGAGGGTATCATGGAAGTGGAATCTGTGGGGATCAAGGAGTGGTCCCCAAGCAAAGGTAGGGGCAGGGGGGATTCTAGGCCAAGGAAACAGTTTGCTCACAGGCATGGCAGGACTGTCCAAGAGGGCATAAAGGGAGAAGCCTGGGAGTGCTAGACACTGGTACTGAGAGGTTGCTGGGAGTCAAATCTCAGTCTTGAAGGCCACGCCAAGAAAGCTGAACTTGTCAGTCGGCAGTTCTAAGGGAGACTTTTTATGCAAGAGTGGTGTGCAGGTTTGCGTCTGAGAGGGTTTATTGTGGGTGCGGCTTGTAGGGAAGGATGGACTGAGGGCTGAGCCTGGAGGTGAGGGGTCCCGTGAGGTGGCTGCTGCAGGGGGCTATGTGGGAGCGGGTTGGAGAGGACTTGAAGCCAGAACAGGGCTAGAGGGGTGGGCTGGAAAACAGGTGTGTTTTTGTTTTTGTTTTGGCCTCACGGCATGTGGGATCTTCGTTCCCTGCTGCTGCTACTGCTGCTAAGTCACTTCAGTCGTGTCTGACTGTGTGCGACCCCATGGACTGGTGCCTACCAGGCTCCTCCATCCATGGGATTTTCCAGGCAAGAGTACTGGAGTGGGGTGCCATTGCCTTCTCCACTTGATTCCCTGAGCAGGGATCAAACCCTACATTGGGAGCACAGACTCCACTGGGCCACCAGGGAAGTCCCCAAACAGGTTTTTTAAATGAGAACTCAGAATCGTTTGGGGAAAAGGGAGACAGGACTGTACCAGGGCCTCGGGTTGAGCTCTTGTAGCCCTGAGCTTCCTGGTAGTCAGCGTCTAAAGGGAATCAGAGTGGATTCTGTAGCTTTCTGGGTTTCTGGTGAAAGGAAGCAGGCTTGTTCCTGTAGAACTGTTTTCTTGGCGCTGCATTCTTGGAGTGGTTTGCTTGTGGGCCTGGAAATGAGAGTTGTTGAGTAATATAATTGCCTGGGCTTTGCCGGAGACACAGTCATGTTCTCTAGCAGCTGCTTCTCATATCGGCTCGGATCAAAGCAGAAGGTTTCACCTCAGATCATAGCCGAGGCATTTCTGGGAAGGGTGGGTGGATCCAGAGCCGAGCCCGGGCCCAGCGGAAGCCGAGCCCAGGCCCAGCGCCCCTCCTCTCCCCTGCTGCCCAGCACGACGGCCTGGTGTGGCCCTCGGAGCCCTCACGCGTGTCCCGGGCAGCGCCTGAGGTCCGGCTGGGCAGCATTTCATTGATCCCCCTGCGAGGCAGTGAGAATGAGATGCGCCGGAGTGTGGCCGCCTTTTCTGCGGACCCCCTTTCTGTGAGTGGCTCTCCATCCCTGTGTGCAGTGTCTGGGGACCCAGCTTCTCCCTGAATTACCTTTGTTCCTCCTCTCTGAGTGCCCTCCGGCCCCATCTGTCCGTCCTCATTGGGAGCCCTGACAGGTCCCTTGGGTTCACCAGGTTCACGGGAGCCCCCTTTATTGCTGGTCCCTGGCCCCCTACTCCCTGTGAGTCTTCACAAATGTGTTCATGGAATCTGGGCTTCTCTGCCTTCCCACAGCTTCTCCGAAACGTCTGAGCCCTGTTGGGACTCTGCCATGCCACCGCCGCCGTGAAGCCTTCCTGGGCAGACGCCCTCATGCCCTGCGTGCCTGGCATGAGCCAGCAGGGGGCGCCTGAGGAAGCCACATCTCCACGCCCCTCATCCTGACTGCAGCCTGGGGTTTCCTGGCCAGGACATGGCAGGGCAGGCAGCAGGGTCTGCCTGAGGAGGAATCCCTTACCTGCTCTGTCCAGGTGCTCAGCCCTCCTGGCCTGCTCTCCCATAGGGTCACCCACCCTGACTTTGGAGGGGTTGGAAAGATGGGCATCTGTCAGAAACCCTGGCAGGCTGCTGTCCTTTCAGAGGCTCGAGGTCCCGAGGCCCCCGCTGGAAGGGAGCCCACCCTTTGGCCACAAACTCCAGAACAGCCGAAAGTGGATGCTCTGAAGGAACACTCAGCTGGGGTGGGGAGGGAGCTCTGGGTAAATGTGTACAGGGCTGAGAACTGGACTTAGGGGACTTCTGCCCCTCTTCTGGTCTGGGCTTACTGGGAGGGCCTAGGCTGCCCGGTGCCCCTTCCCCACTTTGGGGACGTTTTGATAATATAAATATATCTGTATATTTTATCCCCTGGTGCTGAGGTCTGTAATTGGTTGGGGGTTTCCAGTATCCCAGGGTAAGAGGGGCCAGGAGGTCCAGAGGTGAATGCCTTGTGCCCCGAAGCTGGGGACCTGGCCCTGCTCCCTCTAGGCTCTCCCCTGTTCAGACACTCTCCGCCTGCCCCAGGCAGAGCCCCGGCTGGGCTCCGGGCCACCCTCATTGTACTTCTGTGCAGCCAGGCTGGGAATTGCGGGTCCTGACTCTGGCCAGGACAGACCCCAGCTGGACTTGCCCTGCTGTGCAGCCTGATTCTGAGCCAGGGGCTGGGTGTGTGGCATATGAGTGATTCAGGGTAGCTTGTCAGCCCCTCTAGAGACACAAGGTCACAGAGGCACCAGAGCTATATTAGGAAGAAGGGCCTCAGGTTACCCTGGGCTTCTGTGCATACCCCTCCAGAGGTGCCCTGCCTTGGGCCAGGAAGCTGCCCTCACTGGGCACTGCCTGACCGTCTCCTCCAAGAAGACAAGGCCCTGGCAAGTGGGGTGCAGAGACGAATTTGGGACTCCCTGGGAAGGTGCCAGACACCACATTGCTGCCTCTGCCTAAAGCCTCATTACCAGCCTCTCTCCGGGGACCAGCGGGCAGACAGGCTGACCTCCCAGCCTAAGCCACTGGGGCTGGGCAAAGTGGGTTGGGGTGGGTCAATCACATGACTTCTGACTGATCCGGTTCAGTGGGGAGGCCTTGGTGTGGAGGGGGGTCTTGGGGACCTGGACTCCAGGCTTCTTGTTCCTGTCTCTTGGGAAGGGAAAGTGGATGCCAGACTGAAATAGATTCTTTGGCAACTTTTGTCTTAGGTGGGCTGCTCCAGACCAAGCTGGCCATCCTACCTGCACCTAAGATAAGACTCTTGTCCAAGTGCTTTGGGGCTGGAATTCTTCCCTGGATCTGACCTTGGACTGACCAGCTAGCCCTGTGCCCCAGAGAAAGGGTGGGTGAGACTGGAGGTACTCCCCTGCTAGGCTGCCAAGTGTCATTTACCCCAACTCAGGGACAGACAGGCTGCAGTGACTGCACTGGGCCACCAGAGGGCAGCCATGGACAACTCGACACTGCTGGTTCCACCCAGCACAGACTCTGGAAGGCCCTCTTGTGGCTGTCGTCTGTTGGAGTGTTGGGTGGGACCTGGCCCTGCTTTTGACCCTAGTGCTGGTGATATTCTGGAAGGCAGCACAATGGAGGAAGTGCTTTGGACTCCCAGGCTTTTGGAGTCCGAAGGAGGGAGGAAAGGCCTTTGCGGGTCAATGCCTGTGTAGGCGCTATCCTGGCAGAGGAAGAAAGGCCCAGAGAAGGGAAGCGACTTGTGCGAGGTCACACAGCTCTCCTGAATCAGGGTTGTGATTCATTTCTACCGCCCCACTTTGGGAGATTCTCCTTCCTCCACTCCTGATTCTGACTCTGCTGTCCCTTCTCATAAGTGGCCCCATTTGTCTCCTGGGGAAGGGGATCTGAACTGTGTAGAGTTAATGATAGCTTAAAGTACTTTTCCTAGGGATCAGGGATGACATCCCAATAGGAGCCTCCGGGGCCTCAACTTGATGAAACATGGCAAAGACAGCAGTATTGCGTGGATTAGGGCAGGAGGCTCTGCTGGTCTTTGTCACAAAGATTTCTAGAAATGGGGCCCCTTGGGACCTTAGATGGTTTGTTCACATATTATTTGAAGTTGGATTGAGGGAGATGAATATAAGGAACCTGGAGCCAGACCTGCCAAGGTGTGGGCAGCAGCTCTTGGAGAGGGAGGAGGCTTGCTGGAGGAGGAGGTGCCCCTAAGTTGGCACTGAAGACCAGAAGCCTTGCTGGGTACACATAGTAAGGAGGGGGTGCAAGTTGGGATGGGGGAGGGGGACAGGCCTTTGGGGTCAACCCAAGTCTGAGCCTAACGGCAGGAAACCATGCAGAGCCCTGGGAGAGAAGGCTGTGGCATGTCAGGTTTCTGGGGTGAAGGCATTGTAGATGGAGAGGAGGCTGAGCTGGGGGAGGGCTGGGAGGTGGGGTAGAGTGTCGGTCTCTCTTTTGCCTCCTTCCTGCTCAACCTGTCCACCCTGCAAAGTGTTCAGCAGCCATCCAGCTGTCAAGGGCCTCCAGGCCTCAGGAGACCCCTGGGCTCCACAAGAAATCAATGGGGTGGGGGAGGGGAAGGTGGACTATGCCTCCTCCTTGCTTCCCCCTGAGCCCAGGGATTAGAAGGGGGGTCTGGAGCTGAGGCCTTCTTTCCCGGCCCCATGCTCTTGCTCCCAAGCCCCCTGCCCACAACTGGTGGTTTTGAAAAGCATGGGTGCAGGACTTCTCTGGTAGTCCAGTGGCTAAGACCTCGCACTCTCAATGCAGGGGGCCTGGGTTCGATCCCTGATCAGGGAACTAGATCCCACATGCCACAACCTGGCACAGCCAGATAGATAATAATAAAAGCATGGGTGTGGATGCCAACTGGGAAGATGCCAACACTCCCGTCTACACACTAATTTTGGCTAAGTTCCCAAGATCTTGGGTCCTCAGTGTTCTGTTCTGTACTTTGGAGATATTAATAGCACCCACTAAGGGGAAGACTAAATGAGCTAATAAGTGTGAAGTCCCTAGCACTGTCCCTCAATAATCCCCTCCCAGATACATCTGGAGAGACATCATGGCACCCAGAGTCCTTGCCAGGACCAGCATGTTTTCATTCCACAAGCTTTTCTTGAACACTTACTGTGCATGCAGGGCTTCACAGAACACCAAAAAGCTGGAGCAGGTGAACAGGTGGGGTGGGGGAAGGAAGAGCTCTTCTGGTTGGGGGAAACTGATCAGGAAGACTCTGAGGAGCTTGGAGGGACAGGTGCTGTTTCTGCAGGTGGAGTTGAGAGGGAGATATTTCTGGGAGAGGGATTGGCATGAGCCACAGGCAAGGTGATGTGGCCCCACAGTGAGCCATCTGTTTTGAGTGGAGCCTAGTGCACCACGGGCACTCTGGGACCTGTGCCCCTGGCCTCTGGTGTTGGGATCTTCCCCAACCAGCTTCCCTTCACTCTGTGACTTAAGTGACCCAGTCTTTGATCTGAGGAGAGTCTGTATCATACTCATAAGTGTAGCTGGCATGAACCTCCAACCTCTCCTCCAGTATGACACCTCCTTCAGGAAGCTGTCCTGGATTGCGCCTCCATCATATTGCACTGTGCGCACTTAGGGTGTGTGTATGCACCCAGACTGCTGGAATCCAGCTAGAGATTGGCCAGGGAAGAGCTGTCAGGGACAGGGTTTCCTGGTCAGCCCAAGTTGGTTCAGCCCTAGGATGTTCCCCTCTCCCACGCCTCTTTCAGCCTATGGAAATTTCCTCATTTTCTCTGCCCTGGTTATAGCTCCTACTGCTGTATTTATCACCCTGGAGACACAGTGGCACGGGCGCACACAGCACACACACACACACTGCCTGCACACCTCCTCCTGAACTTCCAGACACACACACACGCGCACACAGACTGCACGTGTGTGAGCACCCCCCCACACAAAGCTCTCTAGGAAAATTGCCCCCCTCCCTCCTGCCCTTCCTCCTCCTCCACTCTGTCCTCCCACCACCACCCACCTCAAAACGCTGAGACCAAAGAGATGGGCTGGATGGCGCCTCCCACCGCTTGCCAGCTTGGGAGGCACTTCCCCCTTCGTGACTGCAGTGAGTTCTTCCCCACCACCCCACCCTTCGCCTAGTCTCCGGCTCTCCCTACCTTCCCCCATCTCTGCCGTTCCTTTGTGTGTCTTCCTCCACTCGGTCAGAGTCCCTCTCTGTCACTCCTCTGACCCTCTGAGCTGGAAGGTGTTCTTCCTCCCTGCCCTCTGTCCTGAGTGGCTTGTGGCACTGATGGAGAGAGAGCCAGGCTCGCAGGCCCCAGGGCCTAAGCTGCCTCAGCTCCTGTCACTTCCAGTTCCTCCTCCTGGGTGAAGGGAGGATTGTGTGCCTAGCACCATGGAGACCAGCGTCATGGCAACACAGCCCAGGTGGGCGCAGCCTTCCTCCTCCAGGGTCCTGCGGAGACCCCAGGAGGAGCTGCCAAGAGGCCCCAAGGAGGTGGGCCTTGTACTGGTGCCCAGTGCTGGCTGCCGAGCCCGCCTCCAGCTCACACCACCCCCAGATCACCGGCATCCTGACCAACTCTACTTCCACTGCAGCTTCCAGTGCCACAAGCCACTAATCCCAGTGGAGTAAAGTCTTTTTGCAAATATGAACTCCAGACCTGGGGATCTTGTGGGCTCATTTATAGACTAAGGGCCAGAGAGGGCAGGGGCTTGCCCAGGGGCACACAGGTCGTCCGCCAAGCTCCTGTCTCAGATCTCAGTTCTCTCTGGCCTCCCACCTTCCACTCAGATCAGCTGTTACTGGGGCAAAAGGGTCATTTCAGCCACCGGGGAGGTCTCCAGCCAGTCCTTAGCATTGGCAGTAAGAATGATGTAAATAATGGTGCTGATAAGCCTTTATGAAGCACCCACCACTCCTGGGCTAAGGGTTTGCGTGTGTCATTTTATGTAATCCTTGTAACGAACCATATGGAAAAGATACCTCTTGTTCTCATTATATCGGTGAAGAGACGGACATAGACTCAGCAGTGTCAGGTGACTGGTGAGCGGTAGGGCTGGGACGGGAACACAGGTCCTCTCCAGCTGGGCGGTGAGCCAAGGCTTCATGCCTTGTGCCCTCCCCAGCAGGCACTCTTTTCCAAATCAGTGACAAGCTATGTTTCAGTTCTGTCTTTCCTTCTGTAAAGAGTTCCTGGGGGAAGATCTAGGGTTTAGTCTAGGTCTGGCCTTAGGGTCTTTACACGTCAGGAGGCTTCTTAGGTGATGGAGAGGGAACAGAGCCTTCCTCGCACGCCCTAGAGAAAACCTCTCGCAGTACAGCAATGCATAAACTAGCTTGCAGTCTCCAGGTCTAAGTCGCTAAGCTGCTAAGTCGCTTCAGTCGTATCCGACTCTGCGACCCCATAGACGGCAGCCCACCAGGCTCCCTGTCCCTGGGATTCTCCAGGCAAGAACACTGGAGTGGGTTGCCATTTCCTTCTCCAGTGCATGAAAGTGAAAAGTGAAAGTGAAGTCGCTCAGTCGTGTCTGACTCGTAGTGACCCCATGGACTGCAGCCTACCAGGCCCCTCCGTCCATGGGATTTTCCAGGCAAGAGTACTGGAGTGGGTTGCCATTGCCTTCTCCGGTCCTTTTAGAGTCCTGTCTAAACCCAGCTTGGAACCTCAGAATGCAGGAAGGAGACCCTGCCTCCTGGGTCCAGACTCAACTTCTCTCCCAACCTTGATGGAGTCACGTTGCAGCTGCTTCCCTCTTAGCTTATGTAATCATTCAAATATAGCTGCTGCCTTTATCCCACTGAGTCACACCCCCTCCTCCCCCCCAACTCAGGTGCAGGGAGTTAAGGGGAAAGAGGTAGATCAGGGCTGAGTGGGTGGCTCAGGGCCTCCTGGCAAGGACAATCCTAGTGTGCTGGGTTGGAGGGTGGTGGAAGTGAGGGAGCTGGGCCAGGGCTCCAGCAGTTCCAGAGTTTGAAGCCACAGTCATTTCTGCTCTGACCTGTGTCTGCTGAAATGACGTGTTCCTGGGGATCCCTTTCCTGAGTTATAAGCTGTATCTGCAGACTTCCCTCCCAGCCCTCAGTCTGGCTGAAAGCGGGAGAAGGAAGATTACAAGAGGAGGAGCTAGTCTGGTGGGGCAGTGACCAGGAGTCCTTGATCCTAGGCCCAGCCCTCTCCTTTACTCCCTGCGACCTGGACCTGTTTCTGCCCTCCCTCACCTGTTTCCCCATCTGTACAATGAGGGATTGGCCTCTGCTGCCTCTAGCATCTTGAGCTGCCTGATCCACATCCCAGGAGGTGACCTCAATCTTAGGCAGAAGGCACTGCCAAGTGTCTGGTTCAGCCCCATGCCAGGCTGACTTCCTGCTCTGCCTTTTCTCTGCCCACCCTAAATCTGCCCATCTTCCCTGGACCAGTTCAGCACTCCCGCCCCATCCATGGGCGGTCTAGGTAGGAAGGGAGGCTTCTGAGAGGGGCTGCCTCTCCCTTCTCTAAACTTTCTGTCTGTTCCACCGCTTTATCCCCCTGCCCAGCAGACATGGAGAGCTTACTGCCCCCCTCCTGAGGTCACTCCTTCCCCCATAGGGCACCTCTGGCTGCTCCGGGAACCTGAAGTAGGCCCACAGTGCCTCAGCCCTCATTCCTGCATCCCCAAAGCCACCTTCCTGAAATGTGGAAGAAGCCATTCCAGAAGCAGTGGTGGATTTTGTTCGTTTATGCAAAGGCCTTGTCACCACTATGTGGTGGGGTCTGTGCTTAATGTGACAATGCAGGGAACTATGTCAGGCTGTTGCCAAGGACATGGTGCACCTCTCACCATTGTCCTTGGAGCCACAGGTGGCAGCTTCCGACTGAGGAGGAGAAGCACCATGAGATGTTTCTCTGTGAGGGCTCCCCCACTCCCCTGATGGGCTCCTGTTGCCAAGACCCAGATGTGGACATCCTGGCTCCCAGCCAGAGGGAGTCACCCAGGGGTTTTCAGGCCAACCCTCCGTGAAATCCATGTTCCACCAATTACCAGCCTTACTCTGGAGTGAAGTGATCTGTTTCACACTCCACAGCCTCAGTCTTCCCCGGCAGGGAGGGTGGATTCCAACAGAGCAGGTCAGTAAGCACCCTCTCCAAACACACACCACCTGTGTCCCCACATCCACCTGCAGCCTCTTTTTGAGGCTCCAGTGTGTCCTGGACCGAGCTCCGAAGTGCCCCATCATATTTCCACACTCTCTTTGTGTCGCCTTCCTACTTTACTCCATTAACATTTTTCAATAGTACCTGGTGAGGCCATTCGAAGGCAGGGGCCCAGTGCCAGGGTGAAAAGGACTGCTGCCTGTCCTTGAGGAAGATGAGATCCAGTGGGAGAAAGGAGGTGAACCTGAGCAGAGGAATGAGATGTTGGGACAGGTGGCAAGTCAGGGGGGTGAGTCAGCCAAGCCTGCCCTGCCCAGAATCCAGGGATCCCTCCTGCCTATCATCCACTGTGAGTGGGGGTAGGTGTGTGTTGAACTTGCTCAGAAAGGCTGGGCCAGGATTTTGCATGGGCAGAGAAAAGGAAGGTGAGAGAAAGGGAAGTCAACCTAGGAAGGGAGACAGACTGTACCAAATCAAGGAGGAAGAAAGGACCAGCGTGTCCTTAGGGACCAGATCCTTCTCCACTTGGAGCAGATGATGGAGGGGTCAGCCAGGGTCGATCATGAGAGCCCTCAAATGTCAGGCTGAGGAGCTTGACATTTATCCTGAAAGCACTAAGAACCAAGCAAGCGTTTTGAGGAAGAGTCATATGACCAGCTGGATGTCTTAGAAAGTCAGTGCTTTTGACGCTGGGTGAAGGTGGAATAAAGGGGTTGAGTTGGAATAAGGGGCTGGAGAATGATAGGGAAGGGGGGAAGTAAGCTGGGGCTCGGGGCAAGGAGGGGTAGATGGAAGAGAGGGAGATTTGACAGAGGAAGTGAAGGAGAGAGAGGGAAGAGGCAAAGCGACTTTGAAGTTTCCAGACCGGGGATTAGACATTTACTGATGCCTTTGATAGAGACAAAAGATGTCAATATTGGATATAGAGTATTGTGAGTGTTAGGGCCCTAATGAGATGTTCCCAGATGCATTCAGTGGGTAGCCACGCTGATGATATAATGGTGAGCATAGCTGCTTTCCAGGAGGTAGCCTGTACTGGACATCTGGAGCTCCAGAGAGAAGGCTGGCACTCAGGGGTTGGTGTATTGGGGTGGACTTCATGCTCCGTGGGGGTGGGGTGGAGAATGAGGGGAAACAGGGTCCAGTGCTCCAGTGAGGGGGTGAAAAATAGGAAAAATCAGTTAGTGAGACAAAGGAGAGGCCGGCTGGAAGGTGGGAGGGAAACAGCCACAGGGGAGGGGCCGGGGAGGACACAGAAGAAACGGCTTTCTTAGGCAATGAGGAGGTAGCTGGAGCCTTTGGAGCCTGCAGTCCTTCCGAGGCGGTGGGCGCGGGGCGGAGGCCGAATCCCAGAGGCTGTATCCTCCCATCGCTTTGGGCGGCCCCCCGCCTCTCAGGAGCGTCCTGCTTCCCCTCACCTTTCTCCAGCCCCGCAACAAGCCCCCCAAAATGGTGTATGCTGGCACACTACGGGCCAGAGCCTGTGAACGCGACACGCGCCGATCAGCACCATGGAGAAAGGCGGGGGCGGGGCCTGCTGTGGGGCGGGGCTTCGCCGTAATTGCGCTGGGTCATTGGTTCCTGCCCTGGCTGGTCTAGAAAGCCGGTTCTAGGTGGAGGAGAGAAGTGCAGGCCCGGACAGTCTCAGGGCTTCTCCCTTTTCCTCACTTCCCCGCTCCCAACACTGCCTTGCAGCAACCCCTACCCCAACATTTGCTGCTGTTACTCCCTTGGCCCCATCAATTCAACCTCTTTAGGAGAGGGAAGCGGAGGGAACTATGTACCGGAAACTCGATGGACACTCCCCAAACCTCATAACTCTTTGAGTCACTCATCATTCAGATGAGAAAACTAAAGTGAAATTCAGAGAGGTGAACTTGCCCAGGGCACATGGCAGTGCTGGGGTTTGAATTCCCGCCTGCCTGGCTCTAAGCCTTGGAGGGCCCATGGTCCTGAATCTTGCACCTCATTACTACAGACTCCTTACTTGTGGGACAGCTGTGGAGGCTGGTGTGGTAGTGGGATGGGGAGGAGACCCTCCCTGCCACCTGACCTGCGCGAGCATAATCCCAGGAGACTTTTGAGGATGAGGACTCCACCATCGTTTCCAGAGCAAGAGAACAGAAAGAAGGCTGAGGGCCAAGTGAGGCCTCAGTGCACCTGCACCCCTCCGGGAGGCACCCTCCTTTGAACTCCTCTGACTCAGCTTCTTCCTGCCAGGATCCTCAGGGCGTGAAGGAGAGCTATGAGAGGCCAGGACTGGACATAGTCCAGGGCCTTGGCTTTCTGAGCCCATAGAATGCCTTCCTGGCTGGCAGGTGTGGAGGAGCAAGGCCCTAGGGATGGGCCTGGCTGAGGACGCAGTTTGCCCACAGCTTTCAGAGATCTAAAATTCCACCTTCTGAGGCCACAATGTGAAGCAAAAACTCCCTCACATTTTCTTTCCTAACACTTCCTAAGCCACAGACAACTGCCCTCTGTAGCACTCAGCCTGGGCAGGCCTCCTGCACAAGCCCAGTCATTCCTGTCCACCCCCCACTACTGTGCACCCCCATGCCCCTCAGCAGGGTCAGGTTTCCACTCAGCCTCATGGATTTTTCTGCCTGGAGCTTGGTATGTGCAGCAGGAGTTACTCCCCCCACAGCTCAGAGAGGAAGGGTTACTGTTGAGGGTTACATATAGCTCCTCTATCTTGGAATACACCCCCTTTTCCTGGGGCCCTCTCCTTGCCTTAAAAAAAACTCAGCTGAGAGACTTCCCTGGTGGCCCAGTGGCTAAGACTCTGCTCCCAATGCAGGGGGCCTGGGTTCGATCCCCGGTCAGGGATCTAGATCCCACATGCCACAACTAAGATCAAAGATTGAAACTAAGACCTGGTACAGCCAAATAAATATTTTTTTAAAATCCAGCTGATGTCCTCTCTTTTGGAAATGCTTGCCAACTGCTGGGCTCCCCCTAGGCACCACAGACCTTCCTCTCTGTCATACATCCAAGTACCCCCTTCCCCTTGCCTGGGTGCTTCTCCAAGGCAAAGCACAATCTGAATCATATCTGATGAGATTGGCCAGTGGTAGGGGTTTGTGAATAAATGAGGAAATTAGTGGTGGAACCAGGACTTGAACCCCTATCTCCTGCCTCCAGTTGTAGAGCTTTCTTTCCAGTTATTCACCTGACCCTCATCCCCAGATCCCATCCTGGCCCACAAGAACTGCACATGCCTCAAAATCCCTCTTCCTCACACCTGTCTCTCTGGGCTCCTCTGTCAGCTTCTCTCTCTGTGTCTCCATTTCCATCTCTGCTTTTTTCCCTGGTCTGTGTTCCTCTGTGTGTGTTTTTCCCTATGCCTCTCTGATCTCTTTGTATTTCCATCTTGATTTCTATGAGGCTCTGATCGCTGTCTCCTCTCCTTGGTGTGTTTCTCTGTGCCTCCCTGTCTCTCTCTCTCAGTCTCTCCTTCTGTGTGTGTCTTTCTTTTCCTCCCTCCCAGCCAGTCTCTCTACCCCTCCCTCCTCTCCCTCTCCGTCTGGGTCTCTCGGTTCCTCCTCCCTCCTCCCTCCCCCTTCTGCATTATCAGACCTGCTCCAACCTCCTGCCAGAGCCAGCCTAGCGGCAGAGGCGGTGACAGCGGGAGAAGCGGGAACTGCCAGGGCAGCAGGGCTGGATTGGGGTGTTGAGTCCAGGCTGAGTCGGGGACAGGCCACTGTTCTTGGTCCCCGTGCCTGCTGGGCCAGGCGCCCTGCCTGGAGCCCCGGGCAGGGTGGACAGGGTGAGGTGCCACTTTAGTCTGGTTGGGGAGGCAGACGATGAGGAGCGATGGGGCAGGCATGCGGCCACTCCATCCTCTGCAGGAGCCAGCAGTACCCGGCTGCGCGACCGGCTGAGCCGTGAGTACTGTTGAGGGGCTGGGGTCTGGGTGAGTGGCTCAGGAGGTGCTGTGGACTGGGTCCTGGGAGTCCCTCCAAGGAGCTGGGGTTGGTGTGGAGCTGAGCCACGTGGGAACATCGATCCTGCTCCAGGGTGCCCGGTTGCTGGACCGTAGCATGGCGGGGGCGGCAGGGGGGGAGGGGGTGGGATCTCTGTGTAGGGCGGGGGTGCCTGACATAAGTCTAGGATGTGTTGCGGCTGGGGTCCCATAGAAGGGGCTGGTGGCTAGGAGAGGGGTTGGTGATGAACGTGAACCATCCCTTCAGAGGCTGGGGGGTGGGGGAGTTCTGTGGGGAGTGTGTGTGTTGGGGTGGGGGGTGGGCGTTGAGGGTATTTCCAAGGAGCTCCAGAGTCTGATAGACTGATTCAGGACCCTGGAGAGGGATGATGTCCCAGACCAGGGTGTGTGTGTATGTGTGTGTGTGTGTGGAGAGAGAGAACATGAATTATGAATAAGAGTGGCCCTGGAGCAGGAGAAGGTCTGGGGGAACTGCCCTCCATGGAATGGGGATTGGGATTCAGAGTCACCAGTCTAGGCAAGTTTGTCCCCAAAGCCCCTGTCCCAGAGAGAACCATGGGGCTGGTTGGAATGAGACTCCTGTGCACCAACCTCGTGAGCACCCACGTGCAGGGAGACACATATGCAGGTGAGCAGAAGGGGCTCCGTGGAGGTGCCCCTCCATCATCTGAGGGCTGCCGAGGTAGCAGGCAAGTGACATGTGTCTCCAAGTCAGTGATAGTGCAGGTCCGAGCCAGGCTATGTGAGGGGGTGTGTGTGTGTTTGTGTATAAATGTTGGGGTGTAAGGGAACATGTAGGGTATCAAAGGGCATGTAGGGATCCTTGGTGGTTGGTTATGCAGCAGGGTGTGTGAGCATCCCAGTGTGACTCTTGAGAGTTTAGGTAAGAGTGTGTGTGTGTGTGTGTGTGTGCACACACACTTGAATTTGTGTATTGGCATGCATGTTAATATGTGTGCTGTGTCTGCAAAATAAAATGACTCAATATTGAGCATGTCATTTGATTCTATGTGTATTCATGTTTGTGTGTATGCTTATTGGTGTCTGAATATTAGTGCTACTGTGTGTGTGTGTGTGTGTGTGTGTGTGTTATGTAGGTGTCTATGTTAGCTTAAGTGTTCTTGTGTGGGTGTGTGATCATGGGTCGTAGTGTGCATGAGTGTGTATGTTGGTGCTTGTGTGGCTGGTATGTGTGTGTGTCTATATGTGTGTGTTCATCTGAGTGTGTGTGGGTGGTTGTTTCCTTCCCTGGTGGTTGGGGACACAGCTGGGACACTGTGGCCCACCAAGGCTGGGCGGGGGTGGCTAAATGTGTGACCACCTCCATGAGCTCAGGACAATTCATTCTACACCCTGCGGGGAGATGGAGAAAACAAATAGGCAATAATGGCTCTGCTCTCTGGGGCCTCTTAAGCTTCCTAACATAAAATAGCTTGAACACAATTAAGCAGTAAAGACCAAGAACAAGCTAACAGGTGGGGGTGGTGGGCATAGTATAAGCAAAGGCCCTGGGTTAGGATTGGGCATGTGCCTGGAGCCATGAGGAGGCTGGAGGGCTGGGCAGGGACCATATCCTACAGGACTTTGACCTCCAGGCCTCTTGGGCTTTATCCTAAGGCCCCTGGGGAGTCCAGAAAGGTTTTGTACAACACGGGGTATAATCAGTTTTGGGATTTAGAAAGTTGCCTCAATGGAACTGTCAAGGTTGAACTGGAAGGGAAGGGTGGCGGCCAGGAGACCAGTGTGAAGGCTAAACCACTGTGGTATCAGGGACATCTGGGGCCTATTGGACCGAGAGGCAGATGAGACCAGGGGCTTTCTGAAGGGAGAGTTCTGGGCGCTTGGAAGAGAGGATAGGGGCAAGGGAGCGTGGAGGTGGCTCAGGCTTGGGCTAGAGTTGGGGGTGCAGTGGCAGGACCTCAGAGGGTATACATGTGGGAAAGGAAGAGCTCTTGGAAGGCTGAGACAAGGAAGGTAGTGGAGGGACCTGGTAGGGTTTATAGCCGGGCAGAGAGTTGGAGATACTGGAGCCATCTCTTCCCAGACAGAGAAAGCGAAACTGTTGCTTTGACTCTCTCCTCTGGCTGCCAGGCTGGACCTGGAGCCTCAGGTCCCTTCCTCTTCAGGCCTGCTCAGCACCTCTTGGTTGCCTGAGCTAGATGGCTCTGTGAGGGTTAACTGCCTTTACACTCCTGCACCTCCCAGTTCCCGCTGCCCACCAAGCACTCCTCCTGCTACTCTTCCTGCCTCCCACTCCAGCTTCTTGTCCCTGGGGATTACTGATGGCTTGGCTGGGATCTAGCCAAATGGGGGAGGCAGGACTCCCAGCAATACCCTCCTTCAGCCTTAATGGACTGGGAGTCTCACCCTCAGCCGTGCTGCTGTTGGGTCCAGCCTGCACTCCTCAGGCTTCTGCTGCTCCGGCCTTTCCACCCACTGGGCCTGCGTCCATTCCTGCATTCAGTCATTCATGTCTTCATTCCTTTATTCAACAGAGATCCCCCAGTGCCTGCTTGGTGCCCAGCGGGCTGGCCTCTGAAGACACAGAGAGCACACTGACCCAGACCTTGCTCTCAGGGAGTGCCCAGTCTGATGAGGGAGGCAGAAGTGGAAACTTACAACCCTCCAGGGAATAGTGCTGGGCAGAGAGAAGTCTTGGGAATGGGGGACCCACACCAAGTCAGGGTGGCCGAGGAAGAGACATTTGAGCTGGATCTTGAGGGATGGATAAGAATTTCCCGGGCAGGGAAGGGCAGAGAAAAAAGCCTATAAAAGTGGGTGGATGTGAGAAAGTGCAGTGTGTTCAATGGACAGAGTTTGGATTGGCAGAAGTGAGAAGGGAGATGAAAAGAGGAAGAGAGAGACAGAGGGGTCAGATTCCATTGGGTCTCAACTGCCAGGCTAAGGGGCTTATAGAGGCTTAGACTTTTCCTCTTAAAATTAGGGAGCTAGGGAAAGGTTTCTGAATAGGAGACCTCCCCTAGGAAGCCCTCCTTGGTTCCCTCTTGCCTCTGACCCCATGACCCACCCTGAAGTCTTTCTCCCTGATGGTGCAGGATCAAGCACCATGGGACTTCCCTGGTGGTCCAGTGGCTGGGACGCCACTCTCCTGGTGCAGGGAGCCTGGGTTCCATCCCTGGTTGGGGAACTAGATCCTGTATGCTGCGACTAAGACCTGGCACAGCCAAATAAGTACTAAATAAATATATATTTTTTAAATGCAGCCCCAACTTAGCCTTCCCCTGTGATGTCCCCTGTGTGAGCTCCTTATCCAGCAAGCCAAGGAATTCCTCAAAGGCAAGACCACCTCCTTGTGCTTCTCCACCTCACTCACAGCACGGGGTTTGGCACCCAGCACAGTGCAGCTTCCCAGGTTGGGGGAGGACATAAAGAGCATCTGGGCCACTGTCCAGCATTTACTCCACTCCTCTCTACAGCTTGCCCTCAGATCTGTCCAGCTCTGCTTACATGCCCCCAGGGTCAGGATGCTCATTCCTTCCCTCTTGGGCAGCCCTTCCCTTGTGGGCTCAGCTACTCCAGGCTGCCTGGCCTTGCATCATTTCTTGATCCAGGGTCACTCTCCTTTCTAAGCAGGGCCAGGCTGGGGCATGGCAGTTCAGTAGTGCTAGGAACACGCCTTGGGCAGAGAGAGGGGAGAGATTAGCAGCCTTTATTCCAACTATAGATGGTAAAACTGAGATAGAGCAGTCCCTGAGCCCTCTCCAAGAATAAAGAAGCAGGCATGGCCAGAGTAGGGAGTGAGGGTAGACAATGAGGAGAACTTCCTACCAGCACAGAGGGGCTATAGAATCACCTGGCTTCACAAGAGCAGACTGTGGGCATGAAGAAGGGCGTTTCCAGGACCGGAGGGGGAGTTGGAGGCAGAGGCACAACTTAGCTGTGTTTTTCCTGCAGTTGAGTGATGTCCTCAGGGAGAGGGGACTGGAGGGGCTCAGACATACAGAGGAGAGGGGTCAGGATTCATTCATTCCTTCCTTCGTTCAGCAGCCATTCAATGGATTGCTGCCCAACCAAACATGGCAGCCCTGCGGGGAGAGGGACAGAGCCAGTGACCACTTGGAGGGAAGCCTGTGGTCTTTCCTACCTCTGCCAGTGTCAGACGAAGACATTTAGGAGGAGGGGCCTTGGGCTGGCCTTAAAAGGAAGAGTCACTTCTCCAGACAGAGCTGAGAGAGAGCTCCAGGAAGAGGGAATGCCACATGCAAAGACCTTGAGGTGAGCGCAAACACGGTTTTGTTTATGTGAGGACTATCAACGTTCGAAGTGGCCTAAGTGTGAAGTTCAAGGGCAGGGGGCGGAGGACTGGGCAGAGATGGAGCAGGAGAGAAGTAAGGGAATGGAAGTTAGAAGACAGGCACTTTCTGCCACCAAAGGGTCCTCCAGCAGCTTTGACATGTAGGCCCTATGCAACTTCTCGGTCTCTCCCAGTGCCCCCAGCAGGGCCTGCGGAGGGTCTCCTCCTCCTTTGAGAATGGAGACTCTGGAAGTAAGGGAGGAGCAGCGGCTGAAGAATGTGAGCCCCTTCCAGAAAGTGGCATGCAAATGAATGCAAAGCAATATGCAAATAAACCAGCCCAAGCTTGGCAGTTTTGGCTGGGAGGATGAGACATCACCCCCTTCCATGCTGGCCTCCCACCCCTTCTGCCCCAGCCCCCGGGACAGCCAGAGTAGCCTGGTCTGCTGCTCTGAACACTCCAGCATGCCTGAACCACAGGACTGTGGCCTCTAGGGTGGGGGCCGTGGGGTCCCTGTCAGCACCCCCATCCTCTCAGGGAAGTAGATATATTTAGTAACAGGGATGTTTTCAACACATTTATCTCCCATTGTTCAGCTGCCCGTTCCCTGGGAAAGGCCAGGTCCCAGGGGATGTGACCCACTTCTTTAAGTCCCTGAAGTCACCCTTCTCACTGCCTACCCTGAAAAACAGGGAGCAGTGGGGGCTTGGTGCAGCAGGAGGGATTTAAGTTAGACAACCGGGAGGACTTCCCAACAGTGTGGTTGCTGAGATATGAGAACCCTGGGGCTTCCAGGCTCCCACTCTTTGGATGGCTATCTTGGGTTCAGAGGGGGCTTTGAAAACAGGATTGAGAAGGTGGCAGACAGATATAGTTTCCAGTTTCAGTAACTTTATTCTGTGTCATCCTGGGTGACTTCTTTCTCTGAACCCCATGTGAATAATGGAGTGGGAATAACAGTACTTTCCTGGCAGGGTGACTGAAGAATCTGGAAGTGGAGCACTTAGCACCAGGCATGCAGCAGGTGCTCATAAAGGTTAGCTGCTGCCATTATGAAACACCCACTCTCACCTACACTTTTAGAAAGATTCAGTGAGGGGCTGGAGCGGGAGAGACCAGAGCTAGAGAGCCCAGAAGCTGTCATCCTGTGGGTGAGACAAGAAGTCTGAAATGGAGCCGTCGTGGTGGGAATGGTGAGAAGTGTGGATGCTCTGTGGGAGGAGCTGAGGGGCCTTAGAGACATGTAACCACCTCCCCAGGCTGCTTGGTCTGGGCTGAGATTAATCCCCAGGGAAAACAATGGCGGAAAGGGCTTGATGAGGGCTCAAGTCTGTGGCCACGCCCATGACAGTCTGTGAGTCATTCTGGGAGTTGTAGTCTCGAGTGAACTTGCAGTGAGTACATTTTGTACTGCCACCTTGGATCCAAATCCATGCCCTGCTGCTGAGGTTGGCTGGGGCAGGCCCTGGTGAATGCTGGAACATTCGAGGCCCCAAAGGTGAAGCAGCCTGCATCCCTTCCCTCAGGGATCACTCAGCCTGCTGAGTGTTGGCAGGTGCAGGGGGCAGGGATAAAAGGATTAAGCCATAATTATGACTCTTCACACGTTCACAGAGAAATTTACAGCTTCCAGAGCACTGTTTGCACATCTATGATCTCATTTAATCCTCACCACAAACCCAAGAGACTGCTGTCTTCTAGATGAAGAGACAGAGGATCTGAGAGGGGAAATAACTGGCCCAGAGGTATTCAGCTAATCCCTAGAGCACAGACCTGTCAGTGTTGTTCAGTTGCTAAGTCGTGTACAACTGTTTGTTTGTGACCCCGTGGACTGCAGCACATCAGGCTTCCCTGTCCTCCACTATGTCCTGGAGTTTGCTCAAGTTCATGTCCATTGTGTTGGTGATGCACAGCTCTGTCTGCCCCTAAAGCTCCTGCCCTTTCCATGAATTATTGTCCCAGATGGCAGAGGCCAGGCTTCAAAGGACAGACAAGATATGGACAATTAGACATCTCAGCAGAGGAACAGCTGAGCAAAGACCTGGCTCAAAGGTGAGAAGGCCAGGGTTGGGTTCCTTGGGATATGAGACTAAGAGATGGATTGGTCAACCCCAGAGGCCTAGCTCTAGACTGAGTTTGGACTTCTTGCTGTGGCTCACCAGGATTTACCGAAGGGTTCTGAGCAGAGGCAGGACTGATTAGAACTGGTCTTGGGGAGGCTTGGACTCATTGGATAGAAGTGGAGAAGCCCGAGATGGCCTGAGGCTTCTGAACTCCACTCCTGGTGCTCCCAGAATTTTGCTCCTCTTCCTCTGGTACACTTCTTCGCAACCTCTCCTTCCCCCGCCCCCACCACCACCCCCACCCCCGACAGCCCCCCACGTCCTCTTCTTTCTCTCCCTTCTAACAGTTGCCCTCCACTACAGCCTGGGGAGTGATGACCAGGTTATCTTAGAGCTGTGCTGTAATGCCACAGATCTCCAGCAGGGGTGCTATCACATAAGTCCATTCTAGCCTGGGTCTTCAAATTTGAAGGATAAGGAGTAGAAATGAAGAGTAGGGAGAGCAGAACCCATTGTTCTCCACTTGCCTTGTGCTGGAAGGTAAGAGGGTCCTGCTGAAGTAACCTAGAGAGATAGGGATGCTGAAGAGAGGCTGGACCCCACGCAACAAGGACAGACACACTGGAGGGGCTGAGCCTGGAGGCAAGAAATTTGTTCCTCACAGTTCTGGGGCAGGTTTAGATTTGGAAATGGATTTAGATTGAAATTATAGATAGTGTCTGGATTTCTACTGGATGGCGATTTCCCTGATACTGAGGTGAGGGTGAGGTTGGTTGGTTTCTTTGTGTTTCTGTGTGTGTTAATGTGACCTTCCAGTTGTATGTGAGAAGGTGAGAGCGTTTGGATCAGTGTTTGTATAGAAGTGTGGGCATATTTGTATGCATGAATATGTGACTGTCCATTCTTATGCCCGATGTATTGTTAGATGGGTATATGCCTGCTGGTGTGGCTTGTGTGTATGTGTACCTGTGTATAGAGTGTTATGCACATTGTTCTGTAAAACTGTGTGTATATGTCTGTGTCTGTGTATGTGGGTGTCCATGTCCAAGCAGGAGAGCACAGATGAGTGGGTATGTGTGAAGGCTCAAATACCTGCTCTGCTGACAGCAAGGCCACACCCCAAGTATAGCTGCTGCTGCTGCTGCTAAGTCACTTCAGTTGTGTCCAACTCTGTGCGACAACACTTTGTCTCCTGGGTACCACCTGTCTAAAGAAAGAGAAAAGATGTGTGTAGACTTAGGCTGAATGGGCTGTCATGTGTGGGACTGGGCTTCCCTTTGGGGACTCTGGCCTGCTCCTAGTCAGTGAAGGCCCTGGAAGGAGCAGATTGTCTCTATATTCAGACTCAGGTAGGGCCAGCCAGGATATTGAGCCATCATATTGAAATGCTGGACATAGCTGAGAGGTGTCTAGCTTCCATTCTCCTGGGAACTCTTAATGGCCACACCTGTGCCCTATTAGAAAGTTTCAGGGACTCTCAGCCCAATCTTCTCATTATATAAATGCAAAAATATAAGCCCAGAGAGAGGCTAGTGATTAACCCAAGAGTACACTGCAGGATCCAGGAAATGGCAACCCACTCCAGTATTCTTGCCTGGAGAATCCCGTGGACAGAGGAACCTGGTGGGCTATAGTCCACGGGGTCGCAAAGAGTCGGACACGACTGAGCGACTTCACTTTCACTTTACACTGCAGGATCCAGATAGGGTGGCAGGGCTTGGAGCAGAAAGAGGGGTTATGTCTGGCTGGGAGACCTCCCTCCCTCTAGCCTGGAGCAGGAGGAGAGCTTGGGGTAGAGAGTCAAGTCTGTGGCAGGAGGCCACCCCTGTGCCTGGGCATTTCCACCCCTCCCAGGCCTCAGATGCTGCCTCTGAAGTTTCTACCAGAGCTTCTGCCTGCTGTGAGAGTCCTCCCGGGAACCTATGAATTCTGTCTCTCCGCAGAGCATGGGAGAGTCCAGCAGTGGGGCAGGACCAGGGAGGGGCCTCCTCTAAGAAGCCTCGGTGTCCTCATCTTTTCATCAGACACCTTTTTAGGTTTCGAGTGGTCTAACATTCTAGGCTTTCCCTAAAATCTCTCCATGGGCTCTTAGTACTGAGACAGTGCTGGGCCCTGAGGGAGTCCTGGAGGCCCAGCTTGGCTCAATGTCAGGGGTGGGCAGGGCAGCCCCATAGCGGGAGGGTCTGCCCTGGGGAAGGAAGGATGAGCTGCCTGTCCATGGGGCGGGCAGGTATGAGCAGGGGCTGAGCAGCCTGGTTACGGAGACAGCCAGTGAGACTCCTGTCCTAGCAGGGAAGTTGGTGGCAAAGTCTCTGAAGTTTGTTCAGTCTGTAGCTGCCATGGAGAGGCCAGAGAAGGACATGCCTTTGCCCCTGCCATCAAGCAAGGGGAGGTTTTTGAACTCCAGGGTGCTCCCCCTGGCGGCCTGGGCAGCGGGAAGGTGTGAGATGAGACCATCCAGCTGGAGGCAGAGAGCTCCCCTTCCTTAGGGGAATGTGAGAGAAATCTGTCTTCCTGGAGATTTGGGGTTGGAGGCAGGGGAACTGGCCGTGAGGATGCTCTGGTGGAGATGGGAGTGCAATGGCTAGGGCTGGGCCACTCTGCCAAGGTTTTGCTGGTTCAGCACTGGTGGGGAGGGAGCAGACAGCAGGTGGGCACACAGGAGGCAGCTTCCTTTGTGCTGAGTCGTGGGGAGTCTAGGGTGGGATGCTGCTGGCTGGGGGCTCAGACTTTGACTCTGAGTGAGGCAATGTGGAGGCTTCCTAGGGCTAGGGGCTGGGCAGGAATTAGGGTAGCAGAGGAGAGGAGCAGGCAGTCCAGTATTGCATCCTTCCAAAGCCAGAGAGAATGCAGAGCTATCTTAAAACTTCAAGTGGTATGGGGCTTGGGGGCTAGAAGGAGAGAACTAATGTTTACAGAGTGCCCTTTGTATTCTGGTGGGGGGATGGTTGCAGGATCCTCTGTGGACACCAAACTCCAAGAAAGCTCAAGTCCCTTATCATTTCAGTTGCTCAGTTGTGTCCGACTCTTTGCGACCCCATGGACTGCAGCATGCCAGGTTTTCCTGTCCATCACCGGCTCCCGGAGCTCGCTCAAGCTCATGTCCGTCAAGTCAATGATACAAGTCCCTTATAGAAAATGTCATAGTATTTGCATATAACCTCCCATGTATTTACTTTAAATCCTCTGTTAGTAATCATTTACAGTACCTAATATAATGCAAATGCTCTGTAAGTAGTTGTAAATACAATGTAAATACTACGTAAATGGTTGCAGCAAGTGGCAAATTCAAGTTTTGCCTTGTGGAACTTTCTGGATTTTTTTTTTTTTTCAAATATTTCCGATCCATGGTTGGTTGAATGCATGGATGCAGAACCTGCAGATACGGAGGGCCAACTGTAGATTTAAATCACCTTTAATCACCTCAACTACCCTTCAAGGAGCTAGCACTGTTTTGTGTCGGGGAAACAGATGACACACTCAGGTGGTTTAATTGAAGGCAGTTTGATGAAGCAATGATTACAGAGGTGGGGTAGGATTAAGAGAACCAACAGGGCATGTGGAGGCACTTAAGACTTGCATCTGAGAGACCCGAGGAGCAAGGAGAGTGCTCCAGACCCTAGCTGGGGTTCTGGATGAGGGCTGCCCTACAGAGGCCATCAGAGGAGGTGGGGTGGGTGAGGGTGTCAATACCCTGGGTCCTCTTCCTTCTCACCACCCCCTCCCACCCTCACTGGCAGAACCAGATTGGAAGCCAGAGAATAAGGGAGCCTGTTGAAGCAGCACTGGACATCAGCCTTGGGGCACAGAAAAGGGCAGGAAATGATGGAGAGTTGGAGGGACAAATGGATGATGGGAAACTGAAACCCAGAGAGTATGCCCACTTGCCCAAGGTCACACAGCCAGTAGGTCTCACAGCTGGAGCCAGAAGCCAGGCCCTGCCTCTGAACACCTACTTTGTCATGTCCAGTGGGGCACGGTGAGTAACCTAGTTATCTGCTCTTGGGCTTGAGCCGCTTCCCTGTCTGAGCAGCACTGGAACTGCTGAAGAGTGTCATCCAGGCTATGGTGAACTTTGGGTTTAGGAAGTCCTAAGTGAAGGGAGAACTAAAGAGCCTGTTGATGAAAGTGAAAGAGGAGAGTGAAAAAGTTGGCTTAAAGGTCAACATTCAGAAAACTAAGATCACGGCATCTGTCCCATCACTTCATGGCAAATAGATGGGGAAACAGTGGAAACAATGGCTGACTTTATTTTTGGGGGCTCCAAAATCACTGCAGATGGTGATTGCAGCCATGGAATGAAAAGACGCTTACTCCTTGGAAGGAAAGTTATGACCAACCTAGACAGCATATTAAAAAACAGAGACATTACTTTGCCAACAAAGGTCCATCTAGTCAAGGCTATGGTTTTTCCAGTGGTCATGTATGGATGTGAGAGTTGGACTGTGAAGAAAGCTGAATGCCGAAGAATTGATGCTTTTGAACTGTGGTGTTGGAGAAGACTCTTGAGAGTCCCTTGGACTTCAAGGAGATCCAACCAGTCCATCCTAAAGGAGATCAGTCCTGGGTGTTCATCAGAGGGACTGATGTTGAAGCTGAAACTCCAATACTTTGGCCACCTGATGCGAAGAGCTGACTTATTGGAAAAGACCCTGATGCTAGGAAAGATTGAGGGCAGGAGGAGAAGGGGACGACAGAGGATGAGATGGTTGGATGGCATCACCGACTCAATGGGCATGAGTTTAGGTAAACTCTGGGAGTTGGTGAAGGACAGGGAGGCCTGGCGTGCTGCAGTTCATGGGGTCACCAAGAGTCAGACACGACTGAGCAACTGAACTGAACTGAACTGAACTGAAAGGAGAGTTGGAGGAGCCAGTGAGGAGGCTGGTGTGGAGACCCAAGCGAGGGGCAAGAAGGCTGCATCAGGGATGGCTGGACACATGAGTGGCATTGACAGGTCAGGGGAGGAGTGACAGTGCCCACCCCCACCTCATCTGCCTGAGCTAGGGCCCTAGTTCCGTTGTCTGCCCACCTACGCAGGGATGTGTGACAACTCGAGATCCCCCTCCAGGAGCTCTCCTCCCTGATTCGTCCCGCCTGGGGCTTCCACACTCCACGGCACCCATCCATGGCACTCATAAGCCACCCCCTCAGACTATGGCCCCCCAGGAACAAAGCTATGTCACCGCTGCCTCATCTCTTAATAACATGATCTGTCCACTGCCAAATCGGATTAAAGTCCTCCCATTTGAGACCTTCCTGCTGGAGTTTGATCTCAATCCTTCTTGCTTGTTTAGAGTCCAGTCCTTGGGCCTCCCTGGGAGATGAGTCAGTGAGATGCCCCCTCCTGGTGCTGGGGTGGTGAGGGGCCTTGGCCTAGCCAGCTCATCTGAGTGCCCTGTGCCAATGGGGACCCACTCTCAGCCTCTGCTGGGCCTCAGGCCACTGACTCAGTATCAGTGATAATTAGCATCTCCAGGGCAGCCTTCCACCCCACTAAGTGCTTGACAGTCATTAGGTGCTATTGTGAGAGGCTGCATTGCCACCCCCAGCCCCAGGCTGCTCCTCCAGTACCAAGTGCCCTGGCTGCAGACACACCGCTCCAGGCCTGGGGGAAACAAGTGCAAGCAAAGAGAAAAGCAACACAAGAAGAAGCAGAGCACGGCCCACAGGCATGGAGAGCCCCACACAGAAACATCAAAATACACCAGGAAACAGACACAGGGTCCATCTGCAGTTTGACCTGAACGCAGAAGGAACAGAGTGAACTGCAGTGCCCTTGCATACAACCCAGGTATACAGAGGCAGACACGCGACACAGATGTGGATTCAGCACACGCACACAGAAACACTTGTACTCCGCATAAACACAGAATGCCCATCAGGTGGCCAGGTCGAGCTCCCTTGGGTTCCCCACCTGTCCAGCATCTCTCACTCTGGGCTGTTGCATATGCTGTTCCTTTTGCCTGGAACACCTTTCCTCAACAGCCCCTCCCTTCATGGCTAACTCCTATCATTCTCCAGGTCTTGGTGGCCCTTCCATACTCCCCAGCCACATAGCATCACTGATGGTTTTCCAACCAGTCTTTACAAGTTTGGGGATGAAGGCTTTTTGCCTGTGCTGGGTGAGGTGATGACTAAATTCCGAGTGGGTGATTAGGGCCAAGAAACTTTAGGAAGAGTGAGTCAGGAATAGCTGTGAGGAGCCCTGGCTACTCAGGGCCTGAACAGGCATTTAACATACCAGCCAGCATAGCTAGATGCCCTCTGCCTCATTTTTCAGATTCTGATTCCTTTTGCCTTTCTTCCAGGCTTGTTGCCTGACCCAGTTCCCTCCTTCCCAAGGCCGGCTCAGCCTCTTGCCACGTCTCTGAGCTCACTCACAGGCTCATTTGCCATCTTCACTTGCGTGTGCTCCACCTCCACTTCTAAGCCTCGTGAAAACCTCATTAATGAAGGCCTTGGGTCAGAGGCACATCCTCTGTGTACAGCTTCCTAACCCCCGCCACTTAGTGTGGGAAAGGGAGGTGGCGGAGACGAAGGATGATGAGCCCGAGCCTTGGGCACCGCCTCCTGGTTCAGCTCTCAACTCCTCACTTCTTAGCTGCAGGACCTGTGCTGAGTTCTGCCACCTTTGTTCCCTCTTCTGTAAAAAGGGGACGATAACAGAGCCCACCTCATTAGGGCTGCTGTGAGGATGAACTGAGACAAATTGTGTGATGCACCTGTGCTCAGTTCAGCTCCCTCCCCGGGGCCCGTGTGAGAGCAGGGGAGCCAATGAGATCAAGCCAAGTGTACCCAGGAGGTGCCTAGTGAGTCCTTGCTGATAGGGACTGAATGAAACCGGCATCTGTGGTGTGAGCACCTACTGTGCACCTCCCGTGGCTGGTTTTCTGCATCTCTCTGCCTCAGTTTCCACACGGCTGCCAATTCTGCATGGCTTTTATACTATGGCGCAGAAGGTGGGGGTGTGACCTCTTTAAAAAATTCTTCACATCCATTTTATTGAGGCATAATTTACATACAGTAAAATCACCAATTTAAACTGTATGATTCGATGAGTTTTGGTGAATCTATACAGCCATATAACCATCATTATTTCAATCACAAAAAGATTATTTTTATCATCTCCTGAGACTTTCCTTGTGCCATCTGCAGTCGGTGCCCCTTGAGGGTGATGTCTTCCAGGGCTGTGAGAGGTGCTGGGTTTTCCTTGAGCTGATAACCTGGGCACAGAGCTTTTGCATGCTGGGAGGCACCGAGGAATGGCTTGCGCTCTCTCAGCCTTGGTTCTTGTGGACTGGTGAGGAGCCAGAGGCCAGGGGAGGGGAGGGATGCTCAGGCCACAGCATCCTGAGGGTCGGCCCTGGGTCTAAGGGCTGGGTCAGCTGGAAGTGGTGGCCTCAGAAATCCACAGTGTGGATGACAGAGATTAGGGAGTTGGTGTTCCCCAAACCTGCCTGTCCTGGAATCAGATGTGCCCCGTGGCCAAGGTGGAAATGGCCACATATTGTTCAAGCAGGGGCTTGTGCAACATGATTCCACTTCTTATCTCCCCCCGCCAGGGGCCATAAACCCCTCTAGGGACCAGAGATTCCCCTAAAAGAAGGGGGCTCTTTTGTTCCCCACTCTCAGAACCAAATATTAAAGCAATTATGTAACTAGCAATAAATTACTTAAAGTAGTGACTCACTCAGCTTAATTAGAGCACAAGCAGGGAGAGATTAAGGTATTTTTAGCACACACACCTCACTCCCTCCTGTGGAGGGAGGCCTCTGAGCAAGGTGGGGGTGGAGAAAAGACTGGGAGCTTATAGGAGGACCCCAGGTGTCTGCAAGGAGATGAAAGCTGATCCTCTGCCCACTAAGGTCCCAACAAAGAGAGGGCAAGTCAGAGCTGCAGCAGCAGGGATTCAGTTGGGACTCAAGGAACACTTCCCAGTGGTGCTCCTTAAAGAGCTGGGACAGGTAAACTAGATTTTGAGCTCTCTGAGGGCAGATACTATGTCTGTGAGCCCCTCTCCACCCAGGAACAGAATAAGAATGAGACTTGGGGTCACACAGGGATTCCCAGGTGGTGCAGTGGTAAAGAAGCCACCTGCCAATGCAGGAGATGCAAGAGATGCAGGTTCAATCCTTGCGTCAGGAAGATCCCCTGGAGTAAGAAATGGCAACCTACTCCAGTATTCTTGCCTGGAAAATCCCATGGACAGAGGAACCTGGTGGGCTACAGTCCATGGGGTCACTCAGTTCGACACGACTGAGTGACTTAACACACTTGGGGTCAGACAAGTCTTGGTTTGAATCCCACCTTACTGGGTACTAGCTGTGTGGCCTTAGGCAGTTCCTTTATCACCCCCAAGCTTCTATTTTCTTCACTGTAAAAATGGGCATAATAATATCCCCCTTTGTATATATTGTAAGGATCAAATGGATTACTGTGACATGTGAAGCAAACCCCAGTACTGACTTTACAGGACCCAAACCTCCAAAAGGGCAGGAATTAAGTCTGTTTTGTGTAATGTATCCCAAGCTCCATTCACAGGGCCACACATAGTAGACGTTCAATAAATGCTTATTGAGTGAATAGATGTTAGTTTCATTTCCATTCTCCAGATCCATATGGGCTCCTTGTTTTGAGGTTTTGTGAATAAAGGAACTTGGTGAGTAGAGGGCAGGGGTACCTCACATTTGGCCGTTCTCTCTCAGGCAGAGAAGAACAGGTGACTTCCAACAGAAAAGAGGCAGACTTCTGGGGAGAGGCCTGGGAGGGTTCAGGACCACGGACAGCCCCAAACTGCGTCTCCCATGTGGCCAGGAGACTTGCTGGGATGAAAGGGTCCACCATATGTGCCCTCCACAACCATAGTGGGAGGAGGAGCCAGCAGTCCAGTCTGACTGGGGAGACCAGGACCTTCACCCACCATCACTGGGAGTTCAGGGGAGGAGGCAGGGTGGGGCATCCTGAACAACCAGGCGTCTGCAAAATGTGATAGCAATTCTGACTCTGTAGGTGTCCTGGGGAGATTAAATGAGTTACTTCTTAGGAATGCCTGGCACATGACTGCCTGGAGAGGGCACAACATGGGTTCACTTCCCTCCACCCCTTCTCAGTCCCTGTGGCATGAGGAGGAACATCCCCCTGCTCTGTTGAGGGCCTGGACATCTGCTCACAGGCCCCAGTGTGGGAACTTCCTCTTCCGGCCTCCACTGACCCCCACCTCTGAGGCTGGGCTGAGATAGGCACACAGTAGGTGCAAAGGACAGCCCGGGGAAAGGTCTGCCCTCTTTTTTCCTACCGGAGCATTGGGAAGCTGAGAGAAGGTCACCGATGACCCTCCTCCAGGCCCAGAGCCCCAGGGCTCCTGCCCTCAGTGACCACTCTGATCAGTTCTGACCAGCTCTCTTCACACCTCGCTGGCCTTCCAGGGCTCAGGCGATGAATTAGTGATGACAGCATCTCAGCATCACTATGACGACCAGGCATGTCCTTAGCCTCCAGTCAGAGTGCAGTGGCAGAGGCCAGAGACCCCTTTGACTCTGGGCCTCGGGACTGGTGTGTGTGTGTGTGTGACAGGGGCCAAAGGGGAGAGAGGGCGGGGCAGGACCAGACACGGGGGCTCCATCTGGAGAGGACTGGAGTTCATTCAGATTGTTAGCTCCACAGGGACCTTGGAGACAGCTGTTTCTCTCTCCTTCCTTCCTCATCTCTTTCTTTTCATTCCTCCCTCCCTCGTTGCTTCCTTCCATATCCCTAAGACCCTTCTCTGTCCAAGGTCCTGAGCTGCCCACCACCTTCACACACACCCTTCAGTTGGGGAATGAGGCCCAGCCTGACCCTCACCCGTGGGAGCTCAGAGTGAGATGGGGACATAGACACTTCCTGGTCTAGGCTCCAGAGAAGGTGTGTTGGCTGCTGGTGGCTCTGTGGAGGGGGTGGTCCTGGCTTAGCCCTGCCAGGGTCTGTGCAAATGGCTTTGCAGAGGGGGTGATAACTCTTCCAGCCCTGTTGATTGAGGAGGGGATTTTTCCAATGGAGAGACAGAGGTCCAGGGAATTCCCTGGCAGTCCCTGGCAATGGTTAGGACTCAGTGCTTTCACTCAGGACCCTTAGTTCCCATTCTGCAAGTCACACCACTCAGGAACAAAGAGGAGAGAGAGACAGGTCCAGAGGTGAACTGGTTAAACCATGAGGTGTAAGTCCATAGGTGAAACATAAAGAGGGATGAGGGATCGATGAAAGTCCAGAACAGCGTAAGTGTGGGGTCGGCCGTAGGGAGCACAGGAGGAATGGAGCCTGGGGAAGGATTGGGAAGGAGTGGATGCAGTGAGGAGTTTGCAGTTTGTCTCACAGGGGAAGAGGAGCCCCGAAGAATGTTGTTGTTGGTGCTTGTTCCTCCCATTTTAGGGATGGGAAAACTGAGGCCCAGAGAGGGAAAGTGACTGCATTCAGTTCAATGAGGTCCTCAGGGACAGCCTGAGACTATGGGCTCTGCTAGGGTCCACTAGACCCCAGCTAGGGCTTCTTGCCCCAGACTTGCTGATGTGAATTTTCCCAGGTAACCACTACCTCCGCTGGATGGGGAGGCCCGTGGGCGACTTTGCCCTCAGATATAAGGAAATTTGCATAGGCATGGGTTGTGCTTATGGCCCTTCCTGCCTTGGAAGGATTGGGTGTGAGTGGGAGGGTAGTGGGGGAGGGCATCCAGGTAAGGCCCTGGAGGAATTCAGGGGCTTGGCTAAGGTCAGCAAGAAATTAGACTTAGAAATTGAATCAAGCTTGGGTCTCTGGGCTCCCAGCCCCACACAGTGCCACGTCCCCTTACTTTACACCCTCAGGGATCTTCGACTGAGTTGGGCACTGATATAAGAGGTAAAGGCCTCTCTGAGCCCCTCATTCTCCCCTAAGGGTTCTTCCTGGTCCTGGCGTCTGCTGAGGCTGGAACTCATCTAGGCTGAGAGGAGACATTTAGCTCCATTGTTCTGATGAAGACACTGAGGTCCCAAGGTAACAGTGACTCACTCAGTAACAGGTCAGAACCAGACTGGGCCTGACTGCCTGGCCCTTAGCTTGTCCACACTTCCCCCACCCAAAGCTGTCCCTTGCTTCTCTTCATCCCGCTGTGCAGCCTTGCTGGGCCTGCCAGCTTTGATGGATGGCCCCACATCTCAGCCTCCCTTCCATTCCTTTCCGGGTGCTGGGCTGTTAGCCTCCTAATCACCAGTCCTGCCTGTGGTTCGCCAAGCCATCCATCTCTCCAAAAAACCTCACCCAGCGCAGGTGGGTTTTTTGGGGTTCAGCAGGTCCCCCTTCTCTAAGGCCAAGCTGAAAGTGTGGCTGCAGGCCCTACTCCAGGGGAGTCAGGGGTCAGGAAGCTGTTTACACCCCGTTGCTAGAGGGCCAGAAATCCCCACGAGAACTTCCAAGGGAACTCATACATGCATACATGTGCATACACACATGTGAGCACAAACACTTGCTCACAAAAACAGTATTAAAAGCTTTCATGTATCAAAAAAATTACTGTATGCCAAGCATTGTGCCAGAGCTCTGCAAGTATGATCTCATTCAGCTAGTTGATTACTGTTGATAACCCCAATGTACAGATAAGGAAACTGAGGCTCAGAGAGGTTAAGTAACTTGCACAGAGTCACATATCCAGAAGATGGAGGAACTGGGATTTGAACTCAGGTCATATTGGCTCACTTTTGTATTTGCCACTTCTCTGTTCTACTGACTTACGCATGCACACAAGTGCACACACACACATGAGCACATGCACACATGCATGCACAAACACCAGCCTCCGTGTGGACCCCTGCCCCGCCTGTCTCCCTGGACCTGGTTCCTAAGGAGTAGAGAGAGTGCTGGGCTGAGGAAGAGACGAGGGGTCACTACTTATTGTCCCCCAGGCTGCCCCCAGACTCTCACCCTGACAGTGACACTGATCAGCCATGGAGGCTGCATGGAGGAGGCAGCCTCCAGGCAGTAGGAAGAGGAGGCTGAGAGGCAGTCAATCGATTGATTACCCCTGCAGCACTGCCTTCCAGGAACCTGGGCCCAGGGGAGTGTGGCGCCATGGGTCGATCATCTGGGATGCAGCCCAGGTTCCACATGCTGGGGGTGTGTATGTGGAGTGAGGCTGGCATAGGTCCCCTGCCTGCCCCCTTCCCCCTACTTTGCCGACCCTACACCTTCCCCCTGCTCTTCCCGCTGCCCCCCACCATGGGCACTGCAGCTGGGAATCAAGCTACCTGTTCCCAGACGCCATGTGCACCCACTCCTGTGGGATTACTGTGCTCCAGAGGCTGATCCTAGGGTTGCTGCTTCGAGGTGAGGAGAGGTCAGGCAGGGAGGCCAGGGGCCAGGAGTTGCAGGGGGTGGGAGTGAGCCTTCATAGACCTTTGTGGCCAATTTAATAAGATAATGAATGTAAAGTGCTTCGTACCACCAGGGCATGCAATAGGAGCTTAGTCTTTGCTGGTTCCTCCCTCAGGAGTCTGCAGAGAGTGAGGCTGATGGGGGTGGATGGGGTGCCTCTGAGGGCACCTGAGCTCCCAGAGGGACTGTTGGGTGCCACTGACAGTGTTAACAATGGCAGGAATGATTTAGCTCTGAAAAAGAGGGAGAGAGATTAGTACCTGACAAGTGTCAGAGTCTAGCCAAGAATTATCATCTTTCTGACACGGGGAGGGGAACAGCTGGTGCTGGGAGGAGTGGCTGGGAACCTTCCCCACCCTCCTACTGGGAAGGGCCCCTGAACAGGTCTGTGTTGCCCCCTTCCTGGATCTGCTTCCATTCTGGCAGAGGGACCTCCAACAGGCCCTCCAACTTGCACTGGTCCCCAAGAGACCTGGGTTCAAGTCCTGGTTCAGGCACCTGCTGGCTGGTGCTGGTTAGGGCAAGTCACTTTCCACCTGTCTTCTCTGTGGCAGTCCTCTCTGAGGGCCTCTGTCTTCTCATCTGTGGCAAGTCCCCAAGAGGATTAAATGAGATGTCACGTGTCCAGTGCCTGCCATTTCCCTGCCCACAAAGGGCCATGCCCCCTGGGTTCCCCAGAGCCTGCCTTCCCTGTTCACAGCCCCAAGAGTGACAGCTGTGGTCCATCTCTACCCTGGACGCCATCCGCTCCACCTTGGGTCCCCACTGTCCTGACTCAGAGCCTGTTGTTGAGGAAGAAGTAGGCAGGGGATCGCATCACAGGCTCCGTCATCTTCTCTTTCACTGTGGGGAGAAGAGTGGGAGGACAGTGGACCTCTCTGTACTGACGGTGACTCCATGGGTCACCAAGGCCCGGTCTGACTCCGATGGGTGTTGGCACCGGGCTCAGGACTGGGATTCCCAGGGCCTGACTTCCTACTGTTCTGGACACTGCCTTACTGTACGAGCTTGGGCAAGACCTGTCCTGGGGGGTGGGGTAAGAGAGACACGGAACCTCTCTGACCAGCCTCTCTTCTGAGGGTGTGTACCTGGATGATTCTGTGTTCTGGGGGAGAGGCTGGGTGGTGAGGTGGTGGTACAAGGCTGGTGACCTCCATGCCACAGATGGGCAGGCCTGTAGAGGAGGAGGGGCTCGGGACTGGGGCCTGCCTAGGACTCCTGTGGTCCCGGCACCTTTTGTCCCCATACCACCCCTGCCACTGTCTGCTCTGCCCCCAGGCCCGTTGCCCCCCACCCCCCAACCTGCTCCTCCATTCCTAGTCCTCTCTTCCTTTATTATGTCTCTGTATTGCCTCCTGCCTTGGGCTTATCTCCTTCTTTCGCACTTCCATCCATCTCTGTCATTCCCCTGTGGCTGCCTCCTGCTCCCTGGCACACCCTTTCCCCACCGCAGGAGTTGGGCTTGTCTGAGAGTCTGTTCCTCTCTACCACTTGCGTGACTCAGTGGTCTCTGAGTCTCAGCTCTTGTCTTCCTCCGCTTTCCTGAATCTCCCTCTCTCTGACGGTGTCTCTGTCTTTTGCTGTCTCTGATCCCCCTTAGTCTGTCTCTGTAAGTCTTTCTTTGGCTTTGTCTCTGGGTCTCTGTCTCTTAGGACCTGCCTGGTCCTGTCTTCTCTGCCTCCCTTCCTCCCCTCGCAAGCCCAGCCAGAGCAGCGGGTACAGCCCTCCAGCCTGGAAAGCGGAGTGGTCCACCCTCCCTCTCTCTCTTGCTGGTTGCCTTCGAGGCCCCTGACAATTGCCCTCCGCCCTGCACCACTCAGGGCCTCGTTGCTAGGCCTTGGGCTGGCAGCACCTGGCTTCCATAGCGACGGGTGCCTAGAAACAAAATGCCATGTCTGCCGGTCCCACATGGAGTCTTGGCGGATCCAGCTCCTTTCGATCAATCAGGACAGGAAACGTGGCCATCTCTGGGCTGCCTCCAGCTTGAAGAGGCGAGAAGAGGAGACCACAGTCTCTGCCTTCTGGAACTTGGGGAGCCACTGGCGTGAGAGGACCTGCTCCAGTGTGGTCCTGAAGTCAAAGAGGGAGCCCTCTCCCCTCTGGGCTCTTCTCAGAGGCATGCGTTTGCAAGGGGCTGGGTTTGGGTCACTGTTCTACTATTTCTAGCTGTGTGACTTTAGACAAATGACCTCCTGTCCTGGGACTGCGGTTTTATCAACTGTAAAGTTGGACTAATAATATAATGATGATTAAATAAGATGTGTGGGCCTGGCACTTAGTAGGTAGTCCCTGACAGCACTGTCGTTCCTGCCCCTTCAAAGTTGTCTCAGATTTAATTAGCAGAGATGAGGGCGATGGAACTTTAGGCATGGATAGTGGTGTGAACAAAAGGTGGAGGCTGGAAGGCAAGTGTGGGGGCTCACAGGGGCCCTCTCCTCACCAGTATTCACAGAAACATGAGATGCAGCCCACAGACCAGCAAGCTCTGAGGGCTGTAGAAACCCTGGAGCTGGAGTCCTAGAGTCTCGGTGTTATAGGCAGTTAGGATAATAGAGTGTTAGGATCTTGGGCTCCGACATTTTCAGGGCTCCAGGCTCTCACATTCATAGGCTGTAAAAAGCACAGATTTTTCTAATAAAGGGATTTACAATGGAAACTCTGATTTTCTTAGATCACAAAGCTCTGGGAGTTCTTGGAACCTGGAAGCCGCAAACTGGGTCTCCCTCTATGACTGTGTCTGAACAGGCAGAGAGTTTTCAGAGCATGGGGCTTTGGGTCCCTGTTGCTTAGAATTTCTTGTGCCTTGGCACCCCTCATGGGCTCAGCTCTGAGCAGTCCTGGTGTGTGTGTGTGTGTGTGTGTGTGCCCATGTGCATGGGGCACTGGGGTCCGTGACCAACTGCAGCCCGAGGCACCTCTGGAGAAGGGCCGGCTCAGGAATAGCTGGTGAAGGAAAGTTGGGCAGCTCATGTGCTGCAGCTGTCCAGGTGGTGCTGGGTGGGTCTCTGGAAGCCACCCTTGGCCGAGGACCTGCTTGCCTTCATCCACCCAGCCTGCCCAACAGGTCTCAGGAGGAAGCATCCCATGGGACATCCTAGGGTTGGAGTTATGGCAGCTCCTTGGGGCCCTGCAGCCTAGAGGACAGGAGGCACCTGTGAGGGGAAGAAATGGGGTATGTGGGAGCTTGGGGGATGAGAGAAAGAGTGGGCTCAGTCGGGGGATAGTGCCCAGTGGAGTCTATAGTAGTGATTCTCAGCACTGCACTCGCTGTGCACTGTCCCAGGCTCCTGGGGATAGTGATTTGGGTTGGGGGAGCCTAAGCACCCTGAACCCACCTGCCTATAGTAGCCTGGGGTAGTCTCAGAGGAACAAGCTCCTTTTCCCACCTCTGCCCAAAGCTGGAAAGGCTGGTGGAGCTGTTGAGAAAGCTGGAATCTGGTTTTCTTTTGCTCGTCTTCCTTCCCAGTTTCCATGGGAATCATGGCTCAGGATGATCAGGGTTTGATGGGATGGTGCTGTGGGAGGAGTCAGCGTCAGGCAGAGCCATCCCACATGGGTAGGAGTCTGCTGCCAGGAAAGCGAGCTCCCCGCCCCTGGGAGCATGCAAGCAGAGGCTGGATTGCCAGCCTCTGGATTGCCTCAGGGTAACTTCAGAAAGGAGCTTAAGTGGGGAAAGGTGGGCTTTGTATGACTGGCCCAGGGGACCACCCCTTCTAGACATCCCTGTGCTTCGTTAAGGTGGGGTCACCATCTGCCCCCATCCCCTGCTCCTGCTCTGTGTGCCTGGCCCTGTGCCAGAAACAGACATGGACACAGACACGTTGAGCTGAATTAGACCCCAGTCTCTTTCGGGTCTGGTGGGAGAGGCACTTAAGGAAACAAATAGAGATGGGCAAGTCCTTCAAAAGTGGCAGATCAGTTTGGGTGGAAGTTTCTACCACTGATTCCTGCAGTCCACAGATGTCTTTTGAGCAATTTCTCTGGGTCAAGCCTTGTTCTAGATGTGGAGCCACAGCAATGAGCAAAACAGAAAGTGAGCCCTGTCCCCTGGAGCTGACAGCATAGTGCCTGGCAAAAGTACAGAGGTGCTGGTTGGAGGAGTGGTGAGTGGTGAGGGGTGTGGCCAGGAGACAGTGTGGGTGGAGAATGAGAGGATGGTTTGGAGGCGGGGTTAAGGAGGATGAAGGCCGAAGGCCAGGACCAGAACTCCAACTTTATCCAGTTGGGGCAGTGGGGAGCCATGTGGCTGTGGAGAGTCAGACTTGAGGGACGAAAAGATCACTCCAGCAGATATGGACATCAGTGAGAAGACGACACAGTGGCCCCCAAAGGAGGCACTAGGGCAGCTGTGCCCATTAGTGTTCCATGTGCCAGAGCCATGTGAGCATGTGTAAAGGGATGAGTCTGTATATAGGAGTGTGTGTGTGTGTGTAGGAGTGATGGGAGTGTGTATGCGTATCTATAAAAAGATAGTAAATTGTATAGATGATTGTGTGTCTCCTGTGATAGCTTTGTGTAGCAGAAGACTCTTGGGGTTTGTAGAAAATAGGGGGCAGATACCAAGGTGTGCCAAGGCCCGAGTCCCCTGGACCTCAGCCCATATGTGAGTTGGCAGGTCCTGGACTAGTCTAGACTAGAATCCTCCCGGCTCTAGTCTAGACTAGAATCCTTCCCCCTCTAAGGTCATGGAGCTGGCCATCTGCTGCAGAGAAGACAAATGTGTATGCAAGTAACATGGGGATGGATGAGACCTGTGGTTGACCACCCCCCCAACCCCTTGTCCCTTGAGCCTGAGTTCACTCAGCCTGTGTTCTTTCCCACTCAGAGCTGCTGTGGGGGCTCTGGGAGCCGGCCCTGACCACTCTGAACCCAGATCCACATTGTCCCCAGCACCTGCCTGTGGCCAGATCCTTTCTCTGTAAGGGTCACCCCCACATCTGGGGCCAGTGCCTGTGGACACTCACAGCTGACCTGGGCTAGTAGACATGAGCAGCACCTCTGTTAACTGTGACTTTGAGTACACACAGACTCACACATTTGCACATACATTTATACATGAATGCATCTATGGGCCATATATGGACACTTGTGCACACACACAACTGTACATGTATACTTGCATGTGTTCATACACAATCATACCTGTGCACACATACCTGTCTGCACACACATATATGCATATCTCTGTAGACACACATCTCTATACACATACACGAGTTGGGCTCTACCATGGAAGCGCTGCACATCCTTACAGATACAAAGTTACAAACCTGTACTCTGCCTCTTCTGCCCTCACCCACATCATGCTCAAAGCCTGTGTGCACGCACGCATTGTGTGCACACACCAGGGCTAACCAAGGGTGGCTCACCAGGGTATGCCCTCTCTGGGCTGAAGCACTGAGGGCAGGCTGTAGCCGGATGCACAACCAGCAGGGATGTCTGTTCCTCCAAGATGCCTCTCGGATTGTCCCCTGGCAGGGCCCCTGGGGTGGAGCTCCCTTTAAGTCCATGGGCTCCACCTCCAGTCATAGAGAGACTGAGCCTCACACACTGCCTCCTGAGAAGCCCCCATGTTGGGATCTGGCCCTTGCTCACAGTCCTCGGGCCTAGCATGACCAGGCAGGCTTGCCTGCCCCAGAGAGCTGCCTTCTGCTGGCTAGGCCTCTCTGAACACTGCCTTTCTCCACCTGAATGCCTGAGTCCTCAGAACCAGGCCAAACTTCACAGGGCCAGAACCCTGCCTGAGGTCACCCAGCACTTTGGACAGGGCTCAGCTTGAACCTGGGGCTTCCAGGAGTCTGACCACACTCAGCAACCAGAGGATAGATGCATGTCAGGTGTACAGATGGGCTCCTGGGAGCCGGACACATGGTCATGGGGGATGGGAGCAGATTTGGGGTCTCTTGAGGGTCTGCTGGCATCACACCCTGAAATGGAGAGATGGCAAGTAGGAAAGTCTGCTCTTCAGACCCGGGGGAGGAAGTGCTTTGTAAGTACTGTGTCCAGAGAGGGGTCATTATTAGGAACAGAGACGGGCTGGTTCTTGGACAGGGCCCGAGGTTGAGAGGCCCAGTACTCAGACTGACAGGCTCTCAGCTGAGAAACCTTGTCCTAAAATGCCCAGTCTGAAGTAGCTGGGCCCCTGGATAGCTTAGTGTGACCTGTAAGGTGGAGAGATGAAAAGAGGTGGCTGTGGGTCTGGGTTAGGCACCCCTAAAACTGAGCTTCCTCATGGCAGAGGTGGGCACAGGGCTCAGGGCCTGGGAGTACAGGACCCTGACTGCATTCTTGGGGACAACAGGAGAGCTGGGAAAATTAGATTTTCTCTCATGCCATTCCTTAAGAGACAGCATGAATATAAAGCACAGATTGGAGCCAGATGGCCTAGGTTTGACTTTTGGCTCTGCTACTTATTAACTCTGTGACTGTGGGCAAATTACTTAGTCTCTCTGTGCCTCAGTTTTCCTTATCTGTTAAATATGACTAATAATGGGTCCTGCCTTCTAGTACTGTTGAGAAGACAAACTATGAGGCTCAGAGTGAGTGCTCAGCAAATCTTAAAGCCCAAGAGGTGCTGGCTGTGCCAGGCCAGGGTTGGCCCTTGACTCTGGAGTCTGAGATATCCTCTCCTGAAGAACAAATAGCTCTGGCCTGCGGCTGTAACAGATGTCTCCTGGATACCTTGTCCTACCTGCACTGTCTGGAGCCCAGGATTGAGTTGATAATAGATGCTCAGGATTTACCAAGAGATTTGTGTACTGGTTTCAGACTCAGTCCTTATAATAGCCCTTACATTGGTTACCCTCTTAACAGAGTAAGAAGCTGAGGCCAAAAAAAGAGAATGGAGGCCTTCCCTTTTTGGTCAGAACCTTTGCACGTCTTAGCCCGTGTAATATTTTCTACAGCATTAATAAGTAGGACAAGTTGCCCCCAGTCTGAAGATGCAGTAACAAACACTGACTTGGCTTGGATTACTTGGTGACAAAGGAGTTTCCCATCCCTCCCTGTGCCCCTAGACATGACTCCTAGTAAAGATGCAAGAAGGGGGACCCAGAGGACTAAGGTAGCATCCAGGGAAGGCCTACTGGAGGAGGTGGCATCCGACTGGCCCCTGAAAGTTAAGCAGGCCCAGAGGGCATTAGGGTTGGGGTGGTTGAGTGAAGGCCCGAAAGTGAGAATGAGTCAGTCACCCAGCTGAATAGAGAAGGCAGTATAAATTTAAGGAATGGTGGTGAGGGGGTCAAAGCCGAAACAAGTTGGCTGTAAGTTATAGAGGGTCTGCCATGTCATACTGAGGGTTTGGGCTTTACTGTGCTGCCAGCAGGGAGTCACTGAAGGTGTGTGAGCAGGGAAAGAGGCATGTCCACAGCTGGACCACAGAAATAGAGGTGGGAGAACTCTTGTCTCCCCCTGAGCTGGTGGCACAGCCGGGGCTCTGCCCAGCCTGTGTGCCTGGTGCCTGGACTGTGTCCAGGACTAGGTTCAGTGACTCAACCTTGAGGAAATCACTCCCCAGGGAGAAAGGACCCAGATGAATCAGCCCAGTAAGGTGGGGAACTGGAAAGCTGGGGGTTCACTGAGTCACCCTCCAAGAGGGGCCAGGGGGGATGGGGGATGAGGGGAGAGTTGCAGAAAGAGGGGACTGCAGTGCAGTGGGAAGGATTCAGGTCAGACCACAGCGAGGGCTGTCAGGGGACTCTGGCTGCCTTCCCACCATTGTGGGGTTGATTTTCCTGGCAGTCTTGTGAAAGAGATGGGAAAACTGAAGCCCAGAAACCAACCGGGGAGGGGATCTGACCAAGGTCATGCAGTAAGCAGCTAGCTGGCAAAGGCGAAAAGAGACCCAAGAGCACCCTCCAGTCCAGACACGTCCCACCGCCTCAGCCGTCCTCGTGCCAAGCGGAGGTTAGGAATGGGGTGGGTCCAGGCAGGGAGTTGGCCCAGGTGACCCCTTCCCCCTCGAAACCCCCCCACACCCCGCGCAGATGGCAAATCGGGCCGGGCCGCGCCGCCGCGATGGGACAGCAGAGGGCGCAGGAGCGTCACGGCTGCCGCAGGCGCCTGAGCAGAGGCCGCTCTGCAGAGAACTGCGCTCCGAGCTCGCAAGTCCCACCGCGGAACCGTGGACTGTGTGGCCCTGGGGCCTGCATCCTCTCCGGCTTGCGGGGACTCCTACGCAGACCTACCTGACCAGTGCTGGGGGCCCAGTGCCCCTACCCTCGATTCAGAAATGATGCGCCTATTTGTGCGCTCGCGTGTCGGTGCGCACGTGTCTCCCTCCCAGATTTGCTACTGTTCTCAGAGCCTGTCCGACTCTGAGCGACCTCTAAAATTTTCCCTCATTCCACTCTTTTTCCTGGAAGAAGAGCAAGCCCAGGATTCCGTGTGTCGTGCCAGTGGTCCCTTCACTTCTATCTCCCCTTGCGGACCGCCCTCCACTCCCTCACTGCACTGGTCTCTCTGCCTTGGGGCTGTGGCCCGACTCCAGGACTTTATAAGTAAGTGGTGGGGGAGAGGATGTGATCATACAGGAGAGGGCCTCAAAGAAGCGACCCCTGAGAGATAGTGAAAGGAGTGGCGGAGGAGCAGGAGAAGGGAGCGAAGGCGGTAAGCCGGCTACCTGGCGGGGGATCCCAGTAGCGGACCAGCTGGAAGAATCTTGAGAGCGGAGAGATAAGAGAAGTGACAGCTGGTGGGGGGCTCTGATGGGTGTCCAAAGATCGGACAAGCTGAGAGGTGCTGTCCACGGATCCGCGGATGTGGGCGGGGCCCGGGCGGTCGAGGGGCGGGGACGTGGGCGGTTCGGGGCGGGGCCCGGCGGTCGAGGGGCGGGAAGTGGGCGGTTCGGGGCGGGGCCGGGGCGGACACTAGCGCGGACCCGGCGAAGCTGTCGCGGACGCGCCGACCGAGGCGCAGCGGCCGGGCCGGCGGGCGGGCGGGCGGCTGCGAGCATGGTCCTGGTGCTGCACCACATCCTCATCGCTGTTGTCCAATTCTTCAGGCGGGGCCAGCAGGTCTTCCTCAAGCCGGACGAGCCGCCGCCGCCGCCGCAGCCATGCGCCGACAGCCTGCAGGTAGGGAGCGGGGGCCCGCTCTGGGCACGAGGGGAACCGGGTGCTGGGTGAGCGCCCGGCCGGGTCCTCCGCTGAGCGTGCTGTCGCCGGCCCCATGGTCCACCCTGCTCCTCAACCCTCCTAGGGTGATGAAACCCCCACCCCCACCCCTCCGCCCCAGTTGTGAGTCCCACTTCTGTGCTGGGACTGCAGCCCATACCCAGAGACCTTGAATGCCCAGCTCACAGTTCAAAACCTCATGCCAGACTCTGAACCTGTTTCAGATCTGGGACTCCACCCCAAGCACAGAACTCCCAATCCACAGTGGGACCCCCTGGTACACCCAAGAATTCTGCCGGAGCCTGGAACCCTCGGACTCCCACAATAGTAGAGGACCCCTGCCCATCCCTCGGGACCCCCAGTACATTTTCAGATTCCAGATACACCCAGAACACCTGAATCCCAACTCTCAGCCAGGACCCCACCTCAGAGCTGGAACCTCACCTCATGCCCCTGAGCCCCTACTCCACAGCCTTATCTATGCCCCCATCCAGGTTCCCACTCAAACATCTAGACTCAGTCCTCACACGGGACCCCACCCCTGAGTCTAAATGCCCTTTCCATCTTGGTTTCTCTCCTCCTTCTCTGCAGGATCCCCCTCCCACTCTGTTCCTGCTTTCCCTCCTCCCTCCTGTGTAAGAGATCTTAGTCTTTTCTGGCTTGTCTCACCCTCTCCTCTTGTTTCTCTCTGGGTATGTTGGCTCCAATTTATTCTCTGTTTTTTTTTCTGGCTTCTCCGAGTCTTTCTGGGCATCCTGTCTCTCTCTGCCCCTCTGTTTCTCTCCTGTTTGGTCTCTCTTGCCCATGTGCCCACCTCTCTTGGTCTGCCCATCACTCCTCCAATTTCTCCAGGTTTCTATCTTTGTTCTAGGGCCTTTCCATGTGGTCATCCTTCCCCTTATGTCAGCCTCTGATTTTGGGTGGTGAGGGGACTGGCTCAGAATGCCAGGCCAGTGTCCCCGGAGCCTCCACCCCTACCCATGTTGTCGTGGTGTGGGTGCTGGTAGAAGGGGCTAAACATGGAGCACGCAGCCCTTGGGCGGTGCCCAGGGATTTAAGGCGGGTGGGGATCATGCAGTAGGGCACTGGGGTTCACATGAGGAACGATGAGTATATGGCATTGCATGGCACGTGCAGCTGGGGAGGCTGAGTTGTGAGTGTGGAGTGGTAGCCGTTCATATGACTGTTGCGTGTGTGGGGAACTTATGTCTACATGGTACCTGTCTGTCTTCATGGGGTGGAGTAGTTGTAGGGGCTTACACAGGGGACTGTGTGTATATATATGTTATAAACTGTTGTATGTAACCAGGAAAAGCCACTGCTGGGCCCCAGTGAAAGGTTTTACTGGATGTCTTACTTGAAGGGGGTGGGGAGAGGGTCACTGAATGTGTGAGTGTATTTGCAGCCAAGGTGACTGGCTTCGAGTCACCAAGTTACATCCTGGAGTTGGTCAGGAAATATATGGGGACATATGTGTTGGTGTTTGAGTGTCATATGTCTATGTGATGGCTGTTGGTACAGCTCTGGGTAGGAAAGAGTGCAGTGGCCAGGGCCCAGGGGTCCAAGGCAAAGACTTGTTGACTAAGTGTATGTGTGTATGTGCACACACAAGTGTGTATGGGGAGGAGGCAGTGGGCAGGCCCGACTGTCTGTGCTAAGGAGCTGTGTGTGCCCATAAACATGTGATATTTTGATGTGACATTAGGTGTGCACATTATTTATGCAGGTGTGTCTGTGTCTGGTAGTGTGTGTGTATTGAATTTAATTGGATGTGTGTGTGCTTGGAGAGGTGAGTATAGGGTGTGAGAGGTGTGTGTGGGAGGTTGAGTGTGAGTGTGGTGTGAAGCGTGGGTGTGTGAGCTGGATGACTTTTCCGTGTGATGTGGATTATGTGATCTTTTCTCCCTGTGAGCTGTTTATGTATGAAGGGTGTCCAGGGAGCAAGGGTATGTGTGGGGGTGAGGCAGTGCGGAGGCCTGTGGAGGGTGCTGCAGGGGATGAGGGAGTGTGTGTATAAGGTGTTTGGGGTGAAGAACGAGGTGTGTGATGTTCAAGTGTGCAGAATACAGCAGGTGTCCCCAAAATGTGTGTGTGTGAGGAGGGCTTGACTGCCATCCTGTCCTTGCTTTCCTCCCAGTTAGGTCCCCAGAGATGCCCAAGCCAGGCTGCCTCTACCCTTTGCCCTTCATCCTCCTCGCTTTCACCAGGGCCTTTGTCTTGGGTTTCCGGTCGAGCAGGCGCTGGACAGGCGGGCGGCGGGTGATGTCGAGGGCCGGGAACCTTTGTTCTTTTCCTCTTAGCCTGTCTCGTGTTTGGGGCCGGGGTTGGCAGGGGTGGAGAGAGGATGCACGTGTCTCGGGGTCACTGTGCTTTGCTACCAGCTCACAGTCTTCTGCCGAGGGTGGGGGTCCAGGCACAGGTACTGAGGCCTGGGTGGTATCCCCGTGGCACCTTCTTGACACAAGAGCAGCTGGGACTGGGCTTGGAGTTGGACGGGTTTGCCAACCGTGAGGTCTTAGTCCCAAGCGTGGCCCAGTGCCCTTCCTGCTCACGTCATCTCCAGGGTGCTGAGCAGCCCTGTTCCCTCTTCTGTAGGCTGGCTGGTCCTCTTCCCTTCTCTGTGTGGTGCCCGGAGAGGGTTCCTGGGCTGGGAGACAACCAGGAAGACCTCAACCAATCTCCACTCATATTGACCCCACATCTAATGGGGGGATAGTTTCTGTCTGCCCAGGGCTTTAATCTAAAAAAGGAGGCCTGATCACACCTTTTGGGACCTTCTCGTTTGATGGACCCAGTAGGAGGGTCCAGGTCATACTCTCCAGAGAAAGCTATGGGGAGACCTTAGTGGGCAGCTTTCCAAAAGGGACTTGAGAGCACGAAAAGACAGGACTCCTGATGGTTGGGAGCCACAGAGACCATCAGAATCAGTCAGGGGAAGGGGCTCAGGGCCACTGCCTCAGCACCACATTCCAGAAGGTTCTCTGAAGTGAGTGAGCTTGAGCTGAGCCCTGGAGGGGATGTAGAGAAATATAGCCTAAGGCTGAGGAAGATTCTGGCCCAGTTGGAAGAAAGGGATCTTGAAGGCTGTTGAATATTCCCAGGCAATACTGTCTGACTTCAGGTGGCCATCTCTGGGCCTCCTCCCTTCTCAAGTTTCACGTCTGGCCCATTCCGATTGTCTTTGGCCAGAATCATCATTGTCATTATCTTCATCGTCAGCTTTAGGCAGCTCTTTCCAGATTCCAAGCTCCTTTCACAAATGTCTCCTTTAACAGATGAGCTCATTCCATTGTATCTGAAAGCATTTACTGAGCACCTGCTAGGCCACAGGCAGGCACGGTGTTAAGTGCTGGGGGGTATAGCAGTGACCAAACAGGCCTCATGGGGCTCCCACTTTCTGTGTCTAAGGAACCCCATCTTTGTGGCCCATCCACACTGTCAGCCCCTCCAACCCTGGGCAGATGGCCCTCTGTATGTGTTTTCCTGCAGCCTGATGTGCACTTGATGTGCTGCAGGCAGGCACCCCATGGTGTAGGGGTCTGGCTCCCACTAGAACATGAGCTCTTCAGAGGCTGGGCAGGGTCTGCCCATCCCATGTGTCCTGACCTGGGCTTAGCGTAGTCCAGATGCTCATACTGATTATCAGAGGTCCCAACCCCCTGTAGGGTTGGCAGCCCTGCTGCCATCTAGGGAAACTGAGGCCTAGAGTGGGGAGGTCTTTAGGGAGCCTCCTCTTAAGACCCTCCTTTGCCCAGTGTTGCCAGAGACCAAGAGAGGTCAGGTGACTTGTGAAGGTTTCACAGCAAGGTGGCGGGGCTGGTCCCAGAATACAGCTCTCTGGCTGCCAGGCTGGGCTCCGGCCCCAGCACCATGCTGCTCCCTGGCTGGCCTCCGGGCTGCCTGTGGCGGGTAAATGATTATTAATGACCCCCCTGGCAAGGAGACAGGAAACGTTTCCCGACCACAGCTGGGGACCTGCTCCCTGCCAGCCCCAGCCATCCATACCTGCCCTGGCCATGGGTCAGCATTGATGTTATCACTATGCCGCCTTGGCCTTCTGTCTGTCTTCCTGCCCATCTGACTCCCACCTCCCTTTCCTCTAAAGGATAAAGGACAAGATGGACCAGAGCTTTCTCTTTCACATCTCTGTCTCCAATTTGCCTCATCTCCACCTTCTCCCTTGCCCCAAACCAGCCGAAAGTATCCTCTCCTTCTGGAAGTCTTCCCTGAATGCACCACCATCCCCTTCTTCCAGTGGCCTTGTCCTGGGCTCTGGCCACTGAATCTCCCTCATTGCAGACTCTGGTCTCACTCTGATGGTTTGCTCTGATGGTCCTAAGGCTGGGCTGGTGACTTCCTGTGTGGCCTGTCCTCAATTTTCGGTCTAAGGACTGACACGTGGAGTATTGTCCCAGATGCTTCCTCCAGGAAGTCCCCAGCCCAGCCCAGGGACTCTCACTTCCTCTGACTATCCCAGTGCTCCCTGTCCGTGCCACAACTTTGTACTGACAGGCCTTTATGAGCGAGCACCTACTATGAGCCCAACAGAGATGGTAGGCAGAGAGAACACAGTGCAGACCTTAAACTTCAGCTACACATTGCCCCAGGTCTGAGCAACAAGGCAGGTGGACAGACCCAGGTACCAGGGCCAATGGTGGTCAGGTGATGGGGTGATGGAGGGGCACAGACACAGATGGATGCTGATAGACTGTGTGGGGAGGGCAACGCTGGAGAGAAACTTGGGGGCCGTGGTGGGACTGGGCAGGGGCCCCTAATTCAGCTCAAAGTTGCAAGGAAGGCAAGTTGGGGAGCTTCCAGGAGGAAGTATAGCTAAAGCGGGAGCTGAGGGATGAGCCAGGAGAGAGTTCTGGACAGAGAGAAGGAGAGAATCTCGAATGTGAAGGCTTGCTGGTGACAGACAGAGGGAGGGAAGCGTTCTTTGGAGCTGGGTGCTGGACTGCCAGAGCCGCTGAGTGATGGGATGGCTGGGGGGGAGGGGTGGTGCCAAAGCATCAGGAGATGAGGCTGGTGAGGCTGGCATGGGCCAAATCGTGCAGGACTTTTGTGCCATGTCAAGGAATTTGGACTTTCTCCAGAGGGAACTGGGCACTAGGAGAAGAGTTGAAAGCAGAACAGTGACTGCTCAGACCTAGGTGTTCCGAAGCTCCCTGGGCCAGGGGTGTGGAGCTCATAGAAGGGGTGAGGTGAGAGGCTGGGGCAGTTCCTTCAGATGTGGGATGATGAAACTGAACAGGGAAAAGCCTGAGTTGGAAGGGAGGGGACAGAGGAGCAGAGGTGGAGGAGGAAGCTGGTCAGCTGTAGAAGAGAAGAAGAGAGAGCCACCCTGGGGTCTGGGTGGCCAAGTGAGAGAAGACAGGGTTTGAGAGCACATGCCTGGGCCTGGGTCAGGGCCCTCTGTGGAGCAGAAGGTCTCAGGATGGCTTCCCAGGTTAGGAGTTTTGAGGCTAAACAGAGACCAGGAGACCTGGATTCCACTGGGGGTTGCCACATCCTTGTCTGTAGTGTGGGGACTTGGGATCTGCCCTGGGCAAAGAGTATTCAGCATTCAAAAATTAAAACAATCTGTAAAATGTAATATTTAATAAAATTCAAATTCAAAAATATATGAGTACATTCGAAAATGAGTTAAAATGTAAATTTATGAAAATGCTAAGCATACATCCGTGAGGGTTAATATCAACTGTACCTTCACTGCTGCCCACCCCTTTGGATCCAGCTCCCCTGAAGCCACTGCTCCGGTGTGGCCAGACACCTGCCCTGGGGTGGGGTAGGGGGTGGTCTACGACCTTCTGGCCTCTTGTTCAGGGGACCTCCGCTGGGAGGTGGAGGCACCTCCTCAGAAAGAGGAGGAGGCCTGCTCTCTGGCTGGCGGTTTCCTGTGGCAGGCAGGCAGCAGGCATTTTGCTTTTTCTGTCCCTTACCTTGAGGGACTTGACCCCTTGAACTTCACCCATTTTGGGGAGGGTGGATGGTGAGGGTGTTTCAAGAACCGAGGGTGAGGGGTCGGAGAGAAGAGGTGCCCACTTAAGGACCCAGTAGGGGTAGGGTGGGAAATTGCAGGGGGAAGTGGGATGGGACAGGGCTGGGGGGGTGGGGGCTGGGAGGCAGGAGATGTGAGCAAAGCTAAAAGAACAGCATTATTCCAACTTAAATATCTGTATTTCCTAATGTAAAAGTTGCACCATTTCTGGAAGACCAGATGTTGAGGTCCCATCTTACAATCTCAGGATTGGGCACTGCTTGGCTCCTACTGTCCGGTGATCTTGCATAGCACCACTTTTTAGGCTGCATTTTCTCACCTGTAAAAAGAGGAAGTCGGGTGAGATGAGCTCTCAGGAGCATCTGGCATTGTCAGTTTGTGGGGTTCCAGCTTTTCATGGCTCTCAGCTCCCAGCCAGGGCTGTGTGGATGCCTGGCTGGGTGGTTCTGACATTCTGTGACTTTAAGATGCTGAGACTCTAGGAGCCGAAGAAGCAGACTTTCTGTGATTCTAAGATTCTAGGATTTGATGATTCAATGATTCTAAATGGGGTTTCTGGGAAGAGCTGCAACCACCTGCCTCGTTAACATTGATGTTCAGTTATTAAAAACATAGCAAGAAGCAATGGAGACAGCTTGGGGCCAGGGGCGGCCTCCACCCCGGGGGAGGGAGTGGAAGAGGGGCTGGGTTGGCAGTTAGTGGGGAAGGAGACCCTCTCAGTCTGGGTTGCACAGACCATTTCTCCTACACCAGCAGAACTGGAGTACCTGCACACGCGAGATCCACCACCCCCTAAGCTTGCAGGGTAAGGGATCATTTCCTTCATCCCTCTGTCCCTAATCATTTCAGACTATGGCAGAGAGGGGAGTGCTCTTTCCTCCCAATCCCTAAAGCCTGTGGGAGAAATGTACACAGTGGAGGAAGGAGAGGCCTGCTCACCCCCACCCCCTCCTTCCCTGGCAGCCCCGGCCTGAGGGGGAAAACAGGACATGAACACTTCCTGGACATAGGCATGGGAATGCACGAAGCTCTGCCTGTGAGGCTCAAGTACAAAGGGCCTCCGACTGGGGCAGAGGCCAAGCAGCTAGAGGGGCAGTGTGGGCATTGGTTAGGGGCCATTAGCACCCCTTGAGGACAGGCCAAGGAGGGAGGACCCTGGGGGTGGCTGTGAGAAGGACTTAAGGAAGGGAGGTCCCAGGCTAGAGGGCCTGAAGGGCTAATGACTGATGGGGGTTCAGGTCACCAGCCCAGCACAAGGCCAGCTCATTGGTCCAGCAGTTCGTTGGCTCTTGGGTTGTGCACTGTCTTAGCACCCACACCAGAGGTGGGGAAAGAACCTCTAGGTAGGGGAGAAAGATCTCAGCCCTCTAGACAGCCCACCCCGGCCAGGTCCCTCAGAGCTCAGTACCACTGTCCGAGACCCAGCCTGTTGGATTCTGGATCCCGTGACAGAGGCTGGGACCCAGACCCATCACACAGCAGGGCCTGAAAGTACAGGCAGGATGTGGGTCAGGGGGAGAGTGCCTTTGTCACCTGCCATCTTCTTCCTCTCACAGGCCAGGAGACAGGTGGAGTGGCGATAATTGCTCGCTGTCATCTATGAGGCTACATGGTCTACCACAGCCTGTCTTGGCCCTGAGGCTAGGGTCCCCAGCAGGGAATCCCTCCCCAGCTGCCCGACCCACAGGTGGCCTCCCTGGGGTTCTCCTCCCTTGTCCTCCTGCTGCCGCACCCCTCACTCTCCTCTGCTTCTCCTTGGGATCTCTCCCCATCCATATAAGTTTCTGTCTCTGGCCATTTTTGTATGTCAGGCTCTCCATAAAATTGTTAGACTTGGAAGGGCCCTAGGAGATCATCAGGTCCACCCCTTTTATTCCTCAGGTGAGGACGGTAGCTCAGAGAGGGGAGGGTCCTGTCCGAGGTTGCACAGTAGGCTACAGTGGAGCCCAGGTCATGGAGGCACAGTCTTGGTGTCAGGCATCTAGGGTTTCAGGACTGCCTGTGTCATGGCTAACCTGACAGGCTTCTCTCCTCAGGTCTGAGCTGTTCTCCCTTCTTTTCCTTTGCCCGCTTCTCTGCTGCCTGGCTGACCCCTACCTTGGGCAGACACTGCCCATGGGACACAGACCAGAGCCTAGGACTCTATGACTGGAGTGCACATCCATGCACACATGGACACACAGATGCTTGCAACTGTATGTAAGTCCCAGGTGCAAACCTCTATTATGTAGTTAGGAGGCTGTCCTGGACCCTAGTTTCTCTTCCTGTGAGACACTGCACACCTCTTCCAGGAAGCCCCCGGGGACTTTTCTGCAGAGTCCCTTTCCCACCAGTCCCTTTGTGATAACTGAGTTCTGTTGAGCCTAGGTTCCTCCTCTGTGACCCCAAGGGCACAGCTGAGTCTCCCTCTGGCCCTGGAGCCCCTCCTTCAGTGTTCCCTCCTTCTGTCTCCAGGAGGGGCTCGGCTTCCTGTGGCTGGGTGGGGAGAGTCCTGAGGTCCCCAGAGGACAGTGGGACAATGGGGAGGCGGTGACAGATGAGACATTGCGTCTTTCCCAAAGTAGGCTCCACCCTACCCTGACCTCCTGGCTGGTGTCTGGGTCATAGCCCTGGCCTGTGGATCCCTTAGGATTAGGGTCCTGGTCTGACTGTCCCCCTCCCCCTCCCTCTCAGTGCAGAGGTCACAGCACCAGAGCTCCTGACCCAGCAGCAGCTCTCTAATTGGAAAGCTGTGGAGTCCTGGTCCCCGAGGTGGCAGCAGCATATTAACAGGATGGTGTAGACTCCTGGGGCTTCTGGTAGGGGTGAGCTGGACTGCTCTGAGTAGGAAGGTGATAAACATGAAGTTTGGGGTGGGATTATGGAGGCACTGTGAATGCCTAGCTGAGACTCCCACCCCCATTCCTGTCCACCTTCCCTGTGCTGGAGCTGGGTGACGGGGAACTAGAGGTCATGGGGCAGGAGCCTCTCCAGGGAGTGGTGGAGAACCCGGGTACAGTTAGAATTGAGTGAAACAAGCACCTCTTCTCAGGTCAGGGAGGAGGCTCTCCCAGGGCAACTCAGTGGTGGCGGTGGGTGGACCATCAGAGGCCAGGGTGGAAAAGAAGGCTTAGGCTTGTGGACAAAGGGATAGGCCCTTAGGTCAGACACTTATCTTGGCCCGCGTCATTTCCTCTGCCGGACATGGCTGGGTTAGCGGGGTCATCACACAGAGGGAAGGAACAGGCCGAGCCAATGCACATAAGGCCCTGCAGTAGACTCAGGCACATGGGCGACCTTGTCACGCCCTGGGCTGCAGTCAGTCCCCCACTGAGGCCCAGACATGGAGCCACAGTCACCCTGGGAGATGGCGCTGTCTAGACCATCACCCCCGCAGCCCCTAGACCCAGGCATCCTTGGCAGCACTTGGGCCCAGCTGAAGGCACTGCTGAGGAGGGAGACCTCACAGGACACAGGGACATGTGGGACAAGCAGACACTCTGCCAGAGCCCCCCCCCACCACAAGCGTGCACACACCAGGTGCAGCTACTGTCACCCCGAGGGTGACCCAAGGAGAACCGCAGATTCCAGCAGGTGTCCAGAGCCTGAGTGAGATGAAAGGAGCTCCAGGCAGGGAACCCAGAACTGCCCCCCGCTCCCACCCCACGCTGACTTGTGCCCTCCCCACCAGCTCGCTGAGTGCCTGAGGCTGTTTATTTCCTAGCAGGGATGGGTGTCTCATCTCCACCCGCTCCCCCTCCCCACCACACTCTTGCCAAGCTGCCAAATCAAATCAGCCCCTGCGCTCGCGCCAGGCGGGCATGGCGGCCAGCAGCTGACGGGAACGAAGCCAGGCTCAGAATATCCCACCGCCTGTGCCTGTCCGATGCCTGGGTGTGCTTGTGGGTGGGGGTGGGGAGGGACAGCCGGCCTCTGGGCAGCGCCTCCCAGAATGGATCCCATTCTGGATGCCCCCCTGGGTGGTGGGCTCCCATGAACGAGTAAGCAGGTCCTGGTGTGTCTTCCAGCCCATGAGGAGCTGTGGAATAGAGCTGATAGGATGCAGGTTGGGGGTCCGATTCGAGCCCAGACATCTGGGCACTGGGCTGGGCTTGAGGACTCACATGTATGATCCCATTCACTTCCCAGCATCCCCAGCTGGGAGCCCAACCCAGTGGCTGTGAGCTGGACAATACAAACCCCATTTTATAGACAGGAAGCTGAGGCTCAGACAGCAGAGTGAAGGGAGAGAAGCAGAAGCGGAGGGGACCTCAGGAGGGGTAACAGTGTGGTCATGTCCACCCCTGAGGAGCCCCAGGCTGAAGGAAAGAGTTTGGCTCTATTCCAGAGCCAGACGCGCCCATGGGGAGCCGGGCCATCAGGCAAGGCTCCCTGGACAAGGCCACCTGTGGGAGACAGGAGGTCCCGAGTCTGCTGGGGGCTGGTGGAGGGGCAGCCTGGGGAGACAGGGGAGGGCCTGGCCGGCCTCAGCCCCTGGCTTTCTTGTCTCTGCAGCCAGCCGGGACCTCTTTGCACAGGAGCCAGTGCCCCCAGGGAGTGGAGACGGCGCATTGCAGGTGAGAGCTCAGCACAGAGAGGGAGGCCTGGGGTGGGCTTTGGGGTGGAGGTGGGGGGCGCAGGCTGGGGGCCAGTCTGAGCGCTACCCCCACCCCTGGGAGGACTGGGAGGCTGGAGCTGAATCCCAGCCCCACCCCCTCCGGCTTAGGGTCACCCCAGACCAAGACCACCTCTCCCTCCCTATTCCTGCCCAGAGTTCCCTCCCCATGAGGATTCGCCTCTGGAGTCACCTGGGTGTCACTAGGGATCCTCCCTCATCCTCCCCACCCTCACCCAACAACTCCCTGTTGATTCTCTGCCCTGAGTATCTGGTGAACTCCTCTCTAGGTCTCCCACTGCCTGCCCTGGTCTGGGACGGGCTACCTTTCCCCTGGATGGCTCACTGGCTGTCTCCTCTCAGTTGCCCCCCTTCTCCAAGTGACTGCCAGAAACATCCTTCTAACACACAAACCTGAATTTGTCACTTTTCAGCTTAAAAATTCTCTATGCTCCCCCTCCCCCTGCTCCCTCTGCAGCCCCAGCCAGCTCACAGTTCCCCCTTCATTCGCTCCTGCCTCCCTAGCACCACTTCGGCTGGCCTCCTCTCCCTTCAGCTTCCCAAATCCTTCTGGGCTCAGCTCTAGCCTCGCCTCCTCCAGGAAGCCCTCCCTGCCTTTCACGCTCCCTCCTCTGAGCTCTCCTGCTTTGGCCGTCAGCCGCTGGCACATTCTGCTGCCTGTGCCATTAGCACCCTATTTTCTCCACCTTGTGACTGGGTTGTCTCCCGCTCTGAACTGTGAGCACCCTGAGCCTAGGGATGTGTCTTGTTCATTCCTGAGTCTCCCACCACCCTCCAAAAGGTGCCTGAGGAGGGCTCAGCAAGCACCTTTCCTTTGAGATGAGGGGTGCCATCTCAGTCCCTGACCATGCCTTTGGGAGGGCCTCATAGGAACTGTCAAGTGTCCCTGGGATCCTGAGTCACAGTGGGGTGGGCTGGGGTTGGTGAAGGTTGGCACAGAGGAGGGGTGTGTGTGAGATCAGAGAGCCTTTGATGAACCTTCCCTGTGCCCTGGGTTCCTGGCTGAGAGGAAGGGAAGACTGTGGCTGTATCAGCCCCTCCTCTGGGCCAGGAGCTCTAGATCCACTTCCTTGTTTAATCCCCACGACCTCCCTGGAAGGCAGGGGCTGTGATTCTTCTACTTAGGGGAAGCTGAGGCCCAGCAGGATCACAAAGGGAGTGAGTGAATCGGAGGCAGAGTTGAAAGTGGACCTATGTCACATATTCAACCCTGGCTCTCTCCCTGTCCTCGGGTGAGATGGCCGAAGATGCCCATTCGGGGCCTGGTGCCCAGTGGGGTCAGCATGGGCTCACTGCTGGGACACAGAGCCCAGCCCTGAGGATGTGCCTGCAGCTGGGTGCTAGGCGAGGGAGAGAGGGGGGACCTGGAGAGTCATTATTAATTTATTTCTGGCCGTGGCATTCCCCGTGGGGCGGGGGCTCCCCCGGGAGCTGGGACAGATGGTGTTCCTGGGAGCCAGCAGTGTCTCGGCAGCCGCTGCTACCCGCCAGGAAAGACTGGATTTGTCATCCTCCCAGGAAGCTGACAGGGGAGAGGGCTTTGGAGAAACTGAGCCCATCTTGAGAGATGGGAGCGGGGCTGCAAGAGCAGGAGCCGGGCCCAGGCTTCTCGTTTCTTTCTCTGTGCACAGCCCCCTTTCCCTTGGCCCTGCTCCCTGCAAGTTCAAGTTCTGCCTCCTTCCTCACCCTCCCCACGAGGCTTCCCCAGATCATCCCTATTTGTTCCTGCTGCCTTTCCTTCGCCGGGGTCCCACTGCCCCCTCTCTCAGCCCAAAGATATGGGCTATGAGCCCCCCTGGGTCTCATTTCTTTCCCCCCAGTCCCGCACCCATCACGGAGATGGCAGGTGTCTGCCTGGCTTCTGAGCAGCGCCTGCTGTGTTTCTGGGTTCACTTAGCACCCCGTTCCGGGTGCCCGGGCCCATGCTCAGCCCTGCTGGAAAGAGGTTGCTGCCCCTGGGGACCCCCTAACACAGAAAGGCTAGGACTGGAGAGAGTAGGAACCCTAGGGTGTGGCTCAAACTATTGGGACACCTGGAGGTAAAGAGGGATGGGGAGCCTCCTGTGAAGGTGGAGCCTGGGGAGATGAATGCACTCATCCAGTGGACAGACCATGGGGTCAGGTGGGCATGAGTTCAAGTCTTAGCTTCACCACTTCCTAGGGGTGTGACATTGGGCCAGTCCCTTAACCAACCTGAGCATCAGTTCCCTCACCTGTCAAAAGGGGATAAGAAGCTTCACCATCATTGGACATAATCACTATTTTTGGACGTAATAATCATGGCAGGCCTGTTGGGAGAAGTTACAAAGATAGTATGTGTGAGGCGCCTGCCCCAGGCCTGGCCCGCAGAGAGTCCTCGGAGGGAGTTGGCAGCCTCCCTGCTTCCCTCAAGGGTGAGATCCTTGGAGCCAGGTCTAGATGGCTCTGCTTTATGAGACCAGGTGCCCCACGGGGCTGGGTGAGCACAGCTCATTCTCCTGCCGCTGGCAGCACAACAGCCACGAGAGCAGGACTGCCGGCTCCCACGCCCTCCCAACAGGTGTCTGTTCAGCACACCTTCTTCGGATGGCTTCCTGGCCCCTGTGCCAGCTGGCCGGCTTGGAGGAGGGGCTCTTCAGTCACCATCTGGAATCCTCCTTCAATGCCAGGGCCATTACTCTCTCTGGATGTCAGGGCTGAGGCAGTGCAAGCAGTGAGTTGAACACTCTGGGTGAATGCTGTCTCTGTGCTGGCTCTCAGGGCCCAGACGAGGGTTAGGAAACCCAGCTGGGGCAGGGGCTGGGAAGAGGCAGCCATGAACAAGTGCACGGGTATCCACATCAAGCACCCTAGTGCTCTCCCAGCACTGGCTCCTCTGTGGCTTCCCACTGGATAAGGGAAGACCACACCTTTGCCATGGCATTGACAGCTGTACCTGCTGGACCCCCTCCTGTCCACCCCTTGCCCCCAGACATGGCAGTGCTCACTTCTGGGACACCTGCTCTTCCCGACCTCCCTGACTTTGTTCACACTGGCTCCTGTCTTTGGAATGCCTTTCCTTTGTTCCTCTACCTACTCCTTTTGGTGCTAGTGGTAAAGAATCCGCCTGCCAATGCAGGAGACATGAGACTCAGGTTTGATCTCTGGGTGGAGAAGACCACCTGGAGGAAAGCATGGCAGCCCACTCCAGTATTCTTGCCTGGAGAATCCCATGGACAGTGGAGCCTGGTGGGCTACAGCCCACGGGTCGCAAAGAGGTGAACAGGACTGAGGCGACTTAGCACGCAGGCACACACGTGCTCCTTTTTCAAGCCCCAGACTAGATGCCACCTCCTTTGTGAAGTCCTCTCAGATTGCTCCCTCCACCTCAGGTCAAGTTGGCCTCCCCCACCTCCTGGGCACTCATACCTCCAAGCTTCCCTGAACTTACAGTCAGACATCTTGTTACACCATGTGGTTATATATCCTTTCCCATGTAGTTGTAAGTATCTGGCTGGTAGGAACCAAGGCTGAGTCTTCTTAGTCTCTCCTGGGCTCATGTGGGGCCTGGCATAGGCCTGGTATTAGGTGCCCAATAAATGCTTCTTGATCGAATGAGAATGGCTATGAGATGAGGGTGAAGTAGTTCTAAGAACTATATTGCTGTATTGGGTGCAGGCTTGGAGACTTCCTGGAGGGGGCACCTTGGAACCTTGAAGGATGAGGAGGGTTAAAGTCAGTGACTAATGAGACCAGAGATCAGCTGGATAGTCAGGGAGGTCCACGTGGCTGGCTTCTGAGAGGACCCTCTGAGGGCAACGGGACAGGGACCAGGCATACAGAGAAGCCTGGAGCAAGGACTTAGAGGGGGCTGCAGGAGGCTGGCTCTGTGTTGAGAACCCAGCTTCAAAAACCTCTTCGCCCTTGGGTCCTGGTCTGAGGAATGTTTGATCTCCGAGTCTAGAGCGAGGCTGAGGCCAGCAATGGTGAATAAGTGGGCCCCCGAGGTGGGCTAGCCATAGGGAGCAGCAGGAGCCAGGGTGGTGCTGTTGGGTAGGATTGCTCTGGGGGTTGAGAAAGGCTTCAGGGTTGAGAAGAGCAGCTTTTGCAAAGGCATGTGGGTAGGATGTCCCTGGGTCTGCACGGGAGAAGGCCAGCGTGTCAGTGGAGCCCAGGTTACTGTGCCGGAAGCGTTGGGGTGAGGCTGGAGGGGCTGCTGCAGGCAGCTCTTCCCATGCTCGTTTTTAAGATTCTCAAGTGACTGCTCCGAGCTGGGAGACCTGCCAGCCTCCTCCTGGATTCCGCACATCAGGAGCAAGTGGCCTCAAAGCTGCCCCACGGCCTGCAGGGAGCTGCTGCCAACAAGTTGGCCGTAGCATCTGGTGTCCACGGGGTCCCCCGGCCCTGCCATCTGTCTGCGCCCACCTGTCAGGCTGCACAGGCCCAGGGTGTGCAGGGACCTGGGCCAGGGAGGCGATCTCAGCTGCCACCCCAGCCTGTCTGTCTGTCTGTCCATCCATCTGTCCACATCCCTGACTGACCAAGGACGAGGCAGAGATGGGCAGACGCAAGTCCTGCTGTTGGAGAAGCCTAGTCTGCAGGAGCAGACATCAAGCACCAGGCATTTACACCCAGGGAAGACACACTGAGCCTGGACCAGACTTGTGGCACCCCGCCCCCCGCCCCACACCCCCCCACCCCACCAAGGCCCCGGGTGGTCCCCTCAAGCGCTTGAAATGGAGGCTCAGAGGAGGTGGGGACTGGCTCCGAGGCAGACAGCAGGTCAAGGCTGATGCTGGGCCAGATGCTGTGGCCCCAGGGCTGGATGAGGCGCCTCTGGCTGGCCCCTCCCCCACCACCCTGCCTGGCCCTTGGCTGTAAACACAGAGAGAACAAGTTCCGTTTCCCGGGAAATATTTATCTCAGGCCGTGTGGGGAGCGTGCGCTGGCCTCCGCCTGTCCTTCCTGCGGGCTGGCCTGGGGCAGGAGGTGAGGGGGCTTGGTGGCCTTGGGGGGCAATCTGTGGGGCTCCCGAAGGCTGAGCCAGGAAGGGTGTGCCCTGTGGCTCCCACCAGAGCTGGAGTCTGAATGCCGGCACGCGCGGGGAGAGGAGGCAGCTGATAGGAGAGAAGCCGCCGCATAACCTTGCCTCTGTCATGTTCCTATTTTCATCCCTGTCACCCGTCTCCGCCGGTTCCTGCCTCCAAGCCTCTGCTCCTGTCTGCTGCCCCCACCTGGGATGCCGTTTCTTCCACTTGCTTGTATGTCCCAGCTCTCAGCTGGCTTCCTCTGGAAAGTCTTCCCTGACTCCCGAACCCCCTAACCCTTTGTCCTCCCTACCCAGGAGCCTGTCCTTTTGCCCTGGCTCCCAGCAGCTTCAGACTGAGCCCCACAGATCTGTGAAGGTCTTGTTCCAAGCCGCTCAGTCCAGACAGCTATGTTCAGGCTGCCCAAGAGTCCCCTTCCTGGGAAACACAGGTCTGGGCCCCCTGGGGGTGAGGCAGGGCCCAGAGGTCACCTTTCAGTGATTCAGGACAAGCCCAGGCACGAGGGGGAGCCAGGCTGATTGAACGGGGTGCGGGGGAATCCCACATGGGCCCAGCAAGGGCAGGTAGAGGAGCCCCAGGTCCCTGCCGGGGGGTGGGGGCAACTCTTGGGCTTTAGGCTGTGTATCTCTGACGGGGGCCCTGACAACAGGAAATCCTTGAAGGAACAGGCAGTGGCTGAGGACTCTGAGCACAACAACAGGAAGCAGCCTTGACATGGGGCAGCAGCTCTGGCGACGGGACCCGGTGGGGTGGGGGTGGGGGCAGCTTGTGGGGCCCAGGGGATGCCCAGGGTGACACTGAGACATTGACAATGGGGCAGCGGGGGCTCTGCTGTGTGACACCGAGTTTGTGAAATCATGGGATACTGTGTGGAGAGTGGGCGAATCACTGAGTGTGACACCAAATGACACACACCAAATGTGTGACACCAAAATAGTGATTCCAGATGTGTGACACCACTTGTCCAAGACTGTGTGAGACAGTGGACATGCTACTGATGGTGTGACCCTGTGATATTGATTGTGTGATGCTGAGTGATACCAAGTGTGACACTGAGGGTGTGACACTGTGAGGATCAAATAGGTAAACACGGATGAGTGACGCTGTGCAGTAACAAGTGTGGTTCTGAGTTTGGGGGCTCAAGTGTCTGACACTGAATTGTCAGTGTGGGCCCCAGGCATATAGGGAGGCTGAGTGTGCAACCAAGGGTGTAACACAGAGTGACATCGTGTGTGAAAACCAGCGTGTGATACTGTGCAATCCTGTAATGCTTGTGACAGTGTGAGCTGTTAGCACACAACCCTGTGTAAAATACTGTCATGGGAAGACCCCGATGGGTTCAAGCAGGGAAGTGACATGGTCTAATTTATGATTTTGAAAGAGTCTATACTCTTGTTGCAGAGTGTATGGTGGGGAACCAGCTGGAGGGGCTGAGAGGAGGTAGGCAGAGAATTGAAGGCCATTGTAGCCACCCAGGCTGGAGATGGTGGTGCCTGGGCTAAGGGGAGGGCAGAAGAGTTGGAGAGAAATGAACAAACTTTGGAGATATTTGCAGGTAGAAATGACAGAACTTGCTGATGAATCAGAGGATGAACCAGAAGGAAAAAGGAGAATGGCTCCCAGGTTTCTGATTTGAAGAACCAAGGGATAGCTGGTGGCGATGTTACTGGGAAAGGCATGGGGTGGGAGAGGACAAGGAGACCGAGATTGACAGACCTGTTTGGATGCAAGTCAAACATCCAGGTGATGGGCAGCTGAGGCCAGGCTGGGGATATGTTTGCGAGCCAGTGGGTAGGGCTGATTTATTAAACCACAGACCTGGCTGGGATGACCTAGGGAGAGACAGTGAGAAAAGAGGTGAGGACTGAGGACTGAACCCTGAGGTGAAGAGCCGCAGCGAGACAGAGCAGGAGCAGCCAGGGAGGTGGAGGGGACCAGATGGGGTGAAGCTGAAAGTCAGGGAGCGGGAGAGGTTCAACAGGGTGACATGCTGCCAAGCCGTCAGGCAAGGTGGGAACAGGGAGATCGTGCTGGGCTGGGCCACGTGCTCAACTGAGCCAGACAAGAACCCTGTCAGTGACAGGGTGGGGCCAGAAGCCACATGGCCTGGGCAGGTGGTGAGTGGCGGTGAAGACAGAGCGTAGTCAGTCCTCTGGAGACCTTTGGCTGTGAAGGGATGCAAAGAGGACGTGTGGTTGCTCCAAAGGGGTGTGAGGTCAAGGGAGAGTACAATTTTTTCTTATTATGGAATATTTTAAACACACAATGCTTGGGAGAATAATACAATGAGCTGGTCATATACCCATCACCCAAATATAACGGTCATTAAGATTTAGACATATTTAGTTCATCGATCCCTCCTTTTTATTTTCATTTTCCTTTCTTGAAATATTTTGAATTGTGGTAAAATATGCATAATATAAAAGTGACCATCTTAATTATTTTTAAATAGAGAGTTCAGTGGTGTTAAGTACATTTGCAGGGATGTGCAACCATTTTCCAGAACATTTTTCATTTTGCAAAACTGAAACTTATACCCATTAAACAACTCCCTCTCCCTCTAGCCCCAGGTAACCACTATTCTGTTTTCTGTCTCTATGAATCTGACTATCCTAAGTATCTCATATGAGTGGAATCATATAGTATTTGTCTTTTTGTGATTCTCATTTCATTCAACATAATGTTCTCAATTTTAATCCAGGCCATGTCATAACATATGTCAGAATTTCCTTCCTTTTTGAGGATAAATAATATTCTATTGTATATAAACCATTTTGTTTATCAGTTCATCCCTTGATGTACACTTTGGTTGCTTCACCTTTTTATGAATAATGATGCTGTGAACATGGAAGTACAAATTTAAGATCCTGATTTCAGTTTTTTAGATACATACCCTGAAGGGGAATTGCTGGATCACATGATAATTTAATCTTTAATTTTGAGGAACCATGTACTATTTTCCACAGCAGCCACACAATTTTACATTCCCATTGACGGTGTACCAGAGGTCCAGTTTCTCTACATCCTCACCAACACTTATTTTCTGTTTTTTTCTTTTTTTAATAGTGGCCATTTCAATGAATGTGAGGTGGTATCTCCCTGTGGTTTTGATTTGTGTGCCCTGATGATCAGTGATGTCGAACATCTTTTCACGTGTTTGTCAGCCATTTGTACATCTTCTTTAGAGAAATGTCTATTCAAGGTCTTTGCCCATTTAAAAATCAGGGTGTTTATTTTGTGGTTGAGCCGTAGGGCTTCTTTGTATATTCTGGATACCAACCCCTTATCAGACATAGGATTCGCAAATATTTTCTCCCATTTTGTAGGCTCTTTTGCTGAAGTATTTTAATGCAAATCTCAGAAATGACGTCATTTCATCAAAGGTGGATATTTTTAAGGTCCTGGATGACATGAGACAGTGCAGCCCAGAGCCAGCTTGGAACTGTGTGTGTGTGAGTCTGTGTGAGGGTGTGTTGAGGACCTTGGGAGCGCGGTGTGTGACTGACACTGCCCGTGGGCCTCACCCTGAGTGAGGACCAAAGGGATAGTTTCACTGTGTGTGGCCCTGTGACACTCAGTGGTGTGTGACACTGTGGATACCATGTAATGATTGTGTGTCACTGAGTGTGTGGGACATGCCATGTGACGGCAGCGATCGTGTCCTCCCTGTTGTCACCCTGAGCCAATGAGTCTGACACACAGAGTGGATGCTGCATGGGATGAGAGGGGTCACGGGTGTGTTGTGAGTGATGGGGGTGTGTGATTGTGTGGGATCAGCCCCAGCCTCGGCTGCTGACCATCAGACAGAGGACAGACATCACAGAGTGGGCGAGCAGGAGCACTCAGCGGGGACAGAAATGGTGTCTGGGCCCAAGTATGAGCTGGCGTGAGGCCTCCTCCTTTCACTGAGCTCCCCAGGAAGGCTTCCTGGAGGCAGGGTGGGAGCGCGGTACTGGGATGCTGCAGGTACCCGGTAAGAGCAAGGGCTATGGTATCTGGCTCTGACATGTAGCAGGTCATTTCATCTCTTAGGCCTCAATTCTCTCAAGAATAAAATGGGGCCGGTGGGAGGATTATGTGAAATGGTGCTTTTAAAAGAACACAGTGCCTGGCACTGAGTGAATGCTCAGTGGTCCCCTGGGGAGACCATCTCTTGCATCCCAGTGTGTCCAGGCACCTGGTGTGATGTGAGCACCAGTGGGTGTGCAGAGGGGCTGAAGGGAATGAATGCTGTGTTTGATGTTCACAGCCCTCCACTTTCCCTCTCCCATCCCTTCTGTCCTCTGCTCAGCGTCGTCAGGACCTCCCCATCCCATATTGCTCCCACACCCTCCTCTCCGTGGCTCCTGCCATCCTTACCCGCTGTCAGCCTCCAGCCCAGGCTCCTGCAGCCTCATTCAATTAGGCCGATGCAATTTGCTCAAGAAAAAATGCCATAATGTGGTTATCACACCAGTGGGGGATCTGGCCAGGGTTGCGGGGAGGCAGCGGGGCTGGTGGGTAGAAGACCCACACTCACAGCTGAGGGCTCAGGTCTGGAAGGGCCTTTCTCTTGGAACCCCACCCACTCCCTTGGGCTCCATTTCGGAGCCCACAGAGTCCAGAGCTTGGATCTCCCCATCTCCAGGTACAGAGATCTTGAGACAGAAGCTTGCAATGATTAGGTTCATTGTGTCCATGGAGGGTCTCTGGTTCTCTCTCTGTCTCAGTCTCCCCATCGGACAAGGAGAGTTGTCATTGGTGGGGGTGGAGGTGGGGGCAGGGGTGGTCTCTGATCCTCTGGCTGGCCTAGTTCATCTCTGCATCCCTGATCTGGTCAGTCCCTCTCATGGCTTCCGTAGGGCCTTCTCTTGGACTTTGGAGAAGGCAGGGTAGAGGGTGGGTGAAGGGGAAAGAACCCCAGGGGGAGTTTGGTGGGAGTGGGAGTCCTCAGAGCTTTATCTCTGTCCAGAGCCAGAGATCCTCTAGTTCCAGGCTGCACACCTGGAGTGGGAGCAGGAAGAAAGGGAGCTTCTGTTTCTGGTCACCTGCAGGGCCACAGCTTCTAACCTCACAGGTTGAACTTTACTCACACAGGGTTCCAACAGCACTGAAACCCAGCTTACACTCGCCCCTGCCCCCCGTCAACCCTTGTCCCTCAGGCTGCATTTGCCCAGAGGGTTGGGCTCACTTCTTTGTAGCTTGCACAGAAGTGCCCTAGCCCCCTGGCTGGGAGCCACTTAGGCAGGACCGCAAGATTCCTCTTGAGTCTTCTCAGCGGCTCTGGGAGAAGTCACCATTTCAGAAAACTGAGCCCAGGGAGATGAAAGGCTTGTCCAGTGCCACACAGATGACGTGTGGCAGGGAAGACTTGTGAGCCCAGGTCTGCCAGAGGTGATGGAGGAGGTGATGGGGTGCTCAGGGCAGGGCAGATGAATCAAACCCCCCACAGGCACAGATGCCAGCACTTAGCCATAAACTCAGTCATTCGTTCAGAGACAAAACCAGCCGCCGATGCACTCACAGTTCCACAGACAATTACACACTTGCTGTGTACACCCAGACCCACGTAGACATCACCAACCCACATCACACCCACACAGGCCCCCGCATGCACAGATGGCTCACGCACAGACATGGCCTCAGGGGTGTGCTCACACTCCCAGAGTCCCAGACTCACATGCTTTCACACAGACATCCTCCTAATGACCTGAGGGTCATATTCTGCTGTGGTCATATGATGGTCTATAGGGACATGCATTATGGACAGCTGAGGGACAGGCCACACATGTGCTCAGGTCACCAGCTGAAGGGGAGGAGCTCCCCATAAAGTGGGGGGAAAAGTCAGGTGGGATGATTGTATCTGGAATTTTGCAGTCAGAAAAGTTAATGCAAAAGCAATTCTAGCGTTCATTTCCAAGACAAAATTGAGAAGGTCTGGAGGAGGGCATGGCAGCCCACTCCAGTATCTTGTGTGGAGAATATCATGGGCAGAGGAGCCTGGCGGCCACAGTCCATGAGGTCTCAAAGAGTCAGACATGACTGAGCGACTAACACACACACTGGTGAGGTTGGGGGACAGTCTCATCTTTTTAGGGTTTTGGGGCCTCTAAAGGAACTGCACAGATAGATTCTCACAGGCACAGCAATAGCACGAGATCTCCTGAGCTCATGTGTTTACATGGCCCTGAGCTCTGTGTGTGTGTGTGTGTGTGTGTACACATGCGCTTAGTGGCTCCCGGATTCTTGGGATATAAGGAGGGAAAGTAGGAGAAGTTCCAGAGACTCCGGATGTTTGTTCTGTGGCTTCCTGGGCCCTCCAAAGGCAAATACTTTTGGATGCCAGCCTGCCTGCCTGGGCAGGGTGGGTGGGGTGGTGGGTTGTGTGAGGAGCCTGCCTCTGGAGCCCCACAGACAGGGGGACCCTGCATAACGATGCAGCGTGACCGAGGCCCATGGCCAGCTTCCCGTGGACTCGGGGGCCCATCACCTCCCCTCTCTGGGGCTCGGTTCCCCCATCTGAAAAATGGAGGCAGAGAGGAGGTGAGACTGGATGGGCCTTCCCCTCGAGACTGAAATCAAGAGACATTCCAGGCCCAGGGTGCAAAAGAGAAAACCAAAGCTGGTGGGGAGATGCTGGGGTCAGGGGAGGGTGTGGGAGCCCAGAGCCTGCAGCGTCTCCCCACCAACGACCCCTTCCCTGGAGAAGGGCAGTGCCTCAGAGCTTTACTCAGGGAGTGGAGGGGGAGGGAGGCCCAGCCCGAGGTGATCTGCCAAGGGGAGCAGAGGAGGCAAGGTGGGGCTGAGACTCCCCTGAATCCTGAAGGACTGGATGGGGAGCCAGAGAGCACAGCAGGGGTGGGGCACCAGAGCAGACCTGGGCTGGACCTGGAAGGACAGGAGGGGAGAAGTGAGGAAATGGAAATGGAGGAGCCAGGGCCTGGAGGTGGGAGGATGATGGGGTAGTCGGGAGAAGGTTGGAGAGTTGGGAAGAGGCTGGAGTGTGCCTGGACTCGGGCATCAGTAAGAATAGCAGTGGCCTCGTCTGGGGTGCTTCACAAACAGTTCCAACAAGTCCCAGAGCTCAGAGCCTATTCTGGGGCCCCGGGAGCCATGGCAGGTGTGTGTGTGTGGGGGGTGGCTCAGAAAGGGCCCCGCTCTGGGGAACAAAATCGTTGGAAGCTCAGAGGCAGGGGCATGCCTGAGATGAACCCTGCCCAGAAGATTTCTCATTCCAACCCCCAATACAGTGGGACTATTTTTAGGAACAATGAGATGCTCACACATTCCTGCAGGGGCAGGGAGAAGGAAGGGGGGCCGGGAGCCAGTGCAGAGGGAAAGGGTGGACCCTGCCCCTCCCTCCAATTCGGGCTTCGTCCTCAGGGCCAGCGAGGTTTGAGGACCCTGGCCAGCCCTGCCTCCCTGGCCCCAGCCCCAAGGTCCCCTCCTGGCTCTTCTTTTGTTCCTCAGCTTCTGAATCGGTCCTTATCTCTGTCCCAGTCTCTTTCTCATACTCACCCTCCCTCCCAACCCCTAGTCCATGCGCCGGGAATTGGGGAACAGCTGAGATGGACCAGACCCTGAAGACAGAGCCAAATACAGTCATGGGACCCAGCAGTGAGGCTGTGGGAGAGACGCATGCCAGAGAAGAACAGACTGAGAGAGAGAGACAGACGTGGAGAATCCAGGAAGGCCGGGAGGGAAACAGAGTTCAGGTCAGAGCCGGGAAAGTCCCCTCTGCGGCCTGCTGTCGGCCTTGCTCTGGAGGGGACGCCCTGCCCGGCCAGCCCCCTTCACCCCCAGCAGCCCCTCCCCAGGCCGGCCCTTCCTCCCTGCCCTCTGCAGGCCCACACTAACCCTGTGCCAGGCCAGTGCCATCCGTTACTGACTTCCCAATGTGGGCACCATGTCTGGCTCAGGGAGAGACCAGAGGCCCTGTCCCTGACTTGGAGGAAGGCACCCAGCCCCTCCCTACATCTGAGAGGGTCTCAATCCATCCACCAGCCAAGACGGAACCTGAGGGGCCTCTAAGATGACAGTGCTCAGCAGGGAGGGAGCCTAGTGTGTCCCGAAGGCCTGTGGCCGGAGCAAAGCCTCCTGACTCCAGGTGCGCACATGCTTAATTGCTCAGTCGTGTCCAGCTCTTTGTGACTCAATGGACTGTAGCCCGCTAGGCTCCTCTGTCGATAGGATTCTCCAGGAGAGAATATTGGAGTGGATTGCCATGCCCCGCTCCAGGGGATCTTCCTGACCCAGGGATCAAACCCGTGTCTCTTAAGTCTCCTGCATTGGTAGGTGGGTTCTTTACCACTAGTGCCACTTGGGAAGCCTGACTCTGGGTGAGAACTGGGCAAGTCCTTTCCTGCCTCTCCTGGTCTTAGCCTCCCCTAGTCAAGCTGGGGACTAGGTTCCATAGGCCTGAGGCCCTTGTAGACTCTGGTCCTGTGTGAATTCTCAGGAGGGCTGAGAGGAGCACAAATGACCCACCCAGGAGGGCTGCCTGGAGGAGGTAAACTCACTTATGAAAGATGGTGATAATGTTAGTGCTCCAGGGGAAGGGCCCTTCCCTCCTGACATACCATCTATCCCCTGCCCTCTCTGCACGGGGAGGTGATCCTGAGGCAGAAGGACCCCTCAGCCTGCAGAGATGTCTTGGAAATGTTGCCAAAGTCCTCTGTACAAGGCATTCTCCTTCCTTAGGCTCCTCTAAGACAGTAACTGTGCTAGACTTGGAAGACTTTGAGAGGACTTAGCTGTCTTCCTGGGCCAGGGGTCTCCAGAAGTCATTAGGTCCACCCCTCTTGCTTGGTAATGGCATATACCCTTCACAGCCCAACAGCCCTGGGCACTTGGGAGTCTAGCTGATCATTTGATAGCTCAGTGAATACCTCCTGACAGCCGTGATGGGGGCTGCATGATACTAGGGTCCCGAGGAGGAAGAGGATAAAACCTCTGCCCTCTAAGAGCCCCCGGTCTGATGGGGGAGCCAGGTGGACTGTAGTGGGAACTCTGCATGCCACGCCATTATGGGGAGCACAGGCTGTAAGAGCCCTGGGTGGGAGACTCAGACTGGCCTGAGGGAGGGAGCAAAGACAAAATGTTCCTGGAGGGAGGCCCAGAGAAGGGAGGCCAGTCGCTCATTTATTCAATCATTCATGGGTCCAATTGTTCCTTCGACTGTTGTTTCCTGAGAGACATTAATTCGTCTCTGACGCTGGTCCCAGCGGGTCACACAGCTCCATCCTTCTCTCCTGCTTGGGCCACTGTGTCTGCCTCTCAGAGGCTCCTGGACTTGCTTTGTTCAGCCCCCAACCCACCCTGAAGGGAGAGGGTGAGGCTGAGAAGGGTTCAAAGACATTAAGGGTCATGGGACCCAGACCTGAAGGCCAGCCGGGTTCACCCAGTCCTTTGTTGGGGCACAGACTCCCTGGCAGGGCCCTGTCCTTGCCTACACACCACTGGGGGCAGGCAGCGCACCTCCTCGGTCCCAGGCTTCTCTTTAGTGGTATGACTGACTCATGGCCGGCTCCTTGGGACTCCCAGGCCATGCCCCACCTTGCCCGCACGGGGCCTTGGCCAGGAGTCAAGAACAGTAGAGGCATCAGGTGTTGGGGATAGCAGTGATGAGGGGCTGCTGCTGGTGTGCTTGGGAGGAAGGCTGTGACGCTGAGGAGAACGTGAGCAATGGGGGTGGAGGTCGCTGTCGGCTCTACCATGAGAATGAGGCAGAGGGGCATGGGCGGCATGCCTAGGCATGAGCCTATCCTGAGCCCCCACCCCCCACCGCAGGCCATCTTTTGCCTCCCCCACTTGGCTCTGGCCTCCCTCCCTCTGCCCACTCTGCTGTTCCCTCATCCCATCCTTTCCTCACCCCAGACCCTGTGCTAGGGGCTGAGGGGGCCAGAGAGTCAAGAACACAGAGAGCTGACTGGCCATACGATTCCTACCTGGCTGAGATTGGCTTGGAATGGGTGAGGGGCTCGGGAGGGGCTGGTTATGAATGTCGGAGGCAAGGAGCCCACAGGAGGGGCTGAGCTCATCAGGGAGGTGGGGAGATGTGGTGGGGGGTCTCCGGGACCGGGCTCAGGTGTACTCTACAGTGCACGTGTCTCCAGTGTGGCTCGGAGGCTGGAGACGCGGCCCTGTTGGAGTAACAACTGAAGCCAGAGTCTGCGAAGGGCAGGTGAGGGGCGGAGAAGGGGTTGGTGGGGAGAGAGGGGGACCCAGAGGAGGGAGGAAGGAGCAAGAGAGGGGGGAGAGGGCAGGCCCTTCCTTTAGGCCTGGGCCCCTGAACTCTGAGGGGCCCCTTCCACACACCCTGGTCTCTTGTCACTCCCTGCCCCACCTCACTCTCCTTCCAGGACCTCTGCCTCTCCCTGCCTGGGGACCTTCTCTGAGGAGTCCCCCTCATATGTGTAAGTGGCATGGACTTGCCAGAAGATGGGTCATTCTTACCTGAGCAAGGCCCCTCCTTTCTGATCCATAGTCTCCTCACCTATGAAACAGGATGGTCAATACAAGCACCTCCCAGGGTTCATGGGAGGACTAGAGAGAGTGTGTGTTGCTGGGTCTCCAAGTGTGGTCCCTGGGCCAGTAGCTGAGAGTGTGTTGGGAATGCAAACTCTTAGCCTCATCCCAGACCTACTGCATCAGAAACTCTGGGGGTAGGGCCAGCAACCTGGATGCTAACAAGCCCTACAGGGGTTCTGGTGCACAGGTTTGAGAACCACTGATGGATGCCCCTAGCACACAGTAGGTGCTTTTTCTTCCCTGCAGAAGTAGGACTCTGACATGTGAACTTGTCCAACTGAGGCCTGGGCCTCTCTCCTGCCACTTCCTCAGATCAGGTCTCCCAGGGATCACCAAGCCTCTTTCTTCTATTTTCTTGACCCCGGTCCAGCTCAGCTTTGTTGAGGGGAGGTCTGGGGCTGCAAGATCTTAGCACTCCTGGGCAGCTGTCCTCTGTGTGTTTAAGGTGCCAGATCCATTCAAGGCAGCTCTTTGGGTACACAGCAGGTCTGGGTGGGCAGGAGGGGAGAGAGGAGGAAGGGCCGCCCCTCCTGCTTCCTGGCTATCTCCTGACTCTATGGGGTGAGCCACGCTGCAAGGGCTATGAGAGTCACAGAGTAAGTTCCGGGCCCTTGGGCTTGGCTGGGGTCTGAGGCCCAGTCCCCAGGGGCTTCTCTGGCCTGAGCCCCCGGGAAGCCTCCTTTGGGGGAGCTCTGCCACTCCTGCTGGTGGAGCAGATGGGCTTGCAAGTGCCAGGCGCACGCTGGGTGCAGAGACAGATGGGCTCTTTTGTCCCTGAAGGCCCTGTTCTCTGGGAAGAGGAGAATATGTGTGTGATGCCCACCAGAACAGGAGGCAGGAAGTGGAAGAATAGATGGCATCTGCCCTGGCACCCCTGGTTTCTCCCATCATGACCACCTTGCTGGGTACCCTTATTCTGGGGGTGCCAATCTTGGGTCAGACACTTTCACCACAAGTTCTCAAGAAGACCACCTGGAGAGTTAGGGAAGGAGTGGGCAGGAGAGACAGGAGTTGGGGGCAGGGAGCAGGAGTGTACAAGAGAGAGAGGGCAGAAGCCATCTGAGAGGAGAGAGGATTGGAGATGGGAAAAGACATTGAGACTCAGAGGTGAGACACGAGAGCAGCCTGTGACAGACATGGACCGAGGGAGGCATGGCAAGAGGGAGAGACCCACTCGAAGAGATCGGGGAGACAGCCTGAGAGAGAGACACAGGTCCAGAGGGAAGGAAAGAGGAATAGAGTGAGAGGGGCTCCAAGGTCCTTGGAAGTCCCCATTTTAGAGAAAGGGACACCAAAGCCCAGAGAAAGAGGAGGTTCCCCAACCCCAGGCCACCCAGGGGACCTAGCTCAGGCAGAGGTGGATAAATCAGCATGTATAAATCAGTCGCAGTAACACAGCTTGCCTTAGGAGGTACCTTGCCATTGGGTTTGGTGTTATTGCCTTCTTTTAGGTCACTCTGGGGGCACAAGGAGGCTTCCCTCTGGAGACCAAGGGGTAGGCTGTAGGTTCCCAGCAGTAGGGAAAGCAATAGATGGTTGATGGAGGTCACGAGAGACAATGAGACTCACAGAGACAAGACAGGAGAGCAGCATGTGACACTGACCTTGACCTTCAAGAAGGCCATCAGTGCCTCTGCTGGTGGCTCCAGAAAGGATATAACCAAGGTCTCTGGCTTCATATAATCCATTAATGAGTTAGAAGTCATTTTGTCCAGACTCTCTTCCTACCCAAATGAGTGTAGAAAGGCTGATCCAGTCCCACTGCTGGTTCCAGAGGAGACCGATTGCTCCAAACAGGCTCCATTTTTTTGGTACCTGGGGTACTTTCTAGAGTGTGTGGGGAGTGGCACCATCTACAGTGCTGAGTGGACCTACCTCCAACCATAGGGCTACAGGTAGGGAGCTGGGGAAAGTATGAAGGCTCCATCCATCCATCTATCCATCCTTCTACCCATCTACCCATCCACTCATCCATTCATCTATCCATTCACGTGTCCATTCAGTTCAGTTCAGTTCAGTCGCTCAATCATGTCTGACTCTTTGCAACCCCATAGAGTGCAGCATGCCAGGTTTCCCTGTCCATCACCAACTCCCAGAGTTTACTCAAACTCATGTCCATTGAGTCGGTGATGCCATCCAACCATCTCATCCTCTGTCATCCCCTTCTCCTCCTGCTTTCAATCTTTCCCAGGATCAGGATCTTTTCCAATGAATCAGTTCTTCGCATCAGGTGGCCAAAGTATGGGAGTTTCAACTTCAGCATCAGTCCTTCCAGTGAATATTCAGGACTGATTTCCTTTACGATTGACTGGTTGGATCTCCTTTCAGTCCAAGGGACTCTCAAGAGTCTTCTCCAACACCACAGTTCAAAAGCATCAATTCTTCGGCACTCAGCCTTCTTCACAGTCCAACTTTCACATCCATACATGACTACTGGAAAAACCATAGTTTTGACTAGATGGACCTTGGTTGGCAAAGTAACGTCTCTGGTTTTTAATATGCTGTCTAGGTTGGTCATAGCTTTTCTTCCAAGGAGCAAGCGTCTTTTCATTTCATGGCTGCAGTCACCATCTGCAGTGATTTTGGAGCCCAAGAAAATACAGTCTGTCACTGTTTCCATTGTTTCTCCATCTATTTGCCATGGAGTGATGGGACCAGATGCCATGATCTTAGTTTTTTGAATGTTGAGTTTTAAGTCAACTTTTTCACTCTCCTTTTTCACTTTCATCCAGAGGCTCTTTAGTTCCTCTTCACTTTCTGCCATAAGGGTGGTGTCATCTGCATATCTGAGGTTATTGATATTTCTCCCGGCAATATTGATTCCAGCTTGTGCTTCATCCAGCCCGCCATTTCGCATGATGTACTCTGCATATAAGTTAAACAAGCAGGGTGACAATATGCAGCCTTGACATATCCATTCACCCATTCTCACTGAATTAAAACACAAAATGGTAGAACTATGTGTTGTTAGCTGGAAGGACCCATTTTTAGTAGTGAGGAAACAAACTCAGAAGAGGAAAGAGCCTACTAAGGCCACACAGAATTTCCATAGTCAATCTGGGACACACTGGAAACAGCTGCTCTTCACTATACCCCACAGATTCTCCTCTGGAGTCTGGGAAATTGCTGGTTGTCATGCTGATATTTACACTGATGTTTGTTCACAAAAGCTGCAAGGGCAGGAAATGTGACCTCTTTCACCCCACCCTTAGCTTGGCTGAGTGTGTTTGAGTGTGTTTATTTTTGCATGTGTGTACATGTTTAAGTGTATGTTTATGTGTGCATTGTATATTGCATGCATGTGTGCTCAGTCCTGTCCAACTCTTTTTGACCCCATGAACTAAATAATGCCTGCCAGGCTCCTCTGTCCATGAAATTTTCCAGGCAAGAATATTGGAGTGGGTGGCCATTTCTATAGGGTTGCATTTTTATCCATGTGTGTGAGTTTGTGTGCTGGTGTGTACATGGGAATATGTGTATGTGTGACATGTGTAGATGTGCGTGAGAGCAGGTATGGCTCTGTCTGTACTTTTCCTCTCCTCAGCTGTTTAAGATTTCTGGGGTTTAAAACTCTTTGACTTGAGCCTCAGTACCATTGACTCTTCTCCCTTCACTGGGGCAGCCACTCTGACCTCTGAGCCTCACCTCATGCTCTGTGGAATGTGAACTATTTCCTCCCTGAGTTGATGCAGAAGGTGAAATTGCTTTGGGCTCTTGGCAAGATTCAAGAAGGCAGCATGAGAGCAAATCTTGAAGGCCAAGTGTGAAGTGGCGCTTCCCAGCTGTGTTTCCTACACTCAACACCCGCCATCTTGGGGCAGGCAGGCAGGGCAGGGCCAGGAGGTGGGTGGACAGAAGGATATCAGGCAGAGGCCACCCAGGGGTTCATCGCCGTGCTTCCATCCCGCCCACTGGGCCCCCTCTCTGCCGCTCCAACTGTCTTTAAGTTTCCTTACCAATTCCCTTCTTGTGCCATTATCTTGCCCTTAGCCTGAGGAGTCACAGAAAACTGACCAATCCAAGCAAAGGCCAGAGAGGTATCCACCAATCTCAGTAAAGGACAGGTCAGGGCATTCCCCAATCCGAGTAAAGGGCAGGTCGAAGAGCCACCAATCAGAACAAAGGACAGACTATTCTCTCTAAGGACCCTGGGAAGGGAGCTGGGGGTCAGTCCAGAGGAGGAACAAGACAGAGGCTGGAGATCCAGAGAGGTGGGTTCTGGACCCTCTGTCCTGACTGGCTGGCTGACCACAGATGGGGCATTGCTTTTTTTTTTGAGCCTCAGTTTCCTCATCTGTCAAATGGGGAGACTTAGCTGTCCTAAGCCTGTGGCTTTGAGACAAGTCTCCCTGGACATCAGAACTCACTCTGTCACCTTGGCCCCTCTTCTCCAACTTCCACACCACACACACAAACTCCATTAGAGGGCAGGGCCCCCGACTTAGCTTATCCTTCTCCACTGCCTCCAGGCAGGAACAGACCTAAACCAGCACTACCTTCTGGGGCCAAGCCCTTGGAACCACTGTCTGAGGAGCCTGGGTTGGCAGACTTTATTTCAGGATTATCTAGGACATCAGCTCTTCCTCACCTCTTTAGTCTGCAGAATTGACCTAGAAAGGCCACAGTGGCCAACATGTTGCTGAGCCCTGGACCTGTGAGTCCATTAGGAAGTATCTGCACCTGTGTGAACCTATATGTGTACCTGGAAGGTGTCTGAGGGCAGGCTGGGATGTTTCTGTGAGAATATGAGGGTCTGTGACTGGGTAGCCAGGTATGTGTGGTGCTGAGAGTGTGTGAGCTGTGATGAGGAGAGCCTCAGGATCAAAGGACAGTTGATCCAATTTGGGGAATTTATTGTGGAGTCAGCAGCTCCTGGTGTCCTAGGATGGAGACACATCTTCATGACTGAAATGTGTCTTCACTTGAGCAGTAGAAGGGATCAAAGGGAGGTTGGGGGTTGGAGAAAACAATGCCATTTGAAGAGAAAGCCCACCACTGCTCCCTCAACCTGGAACACAGGACTGGGTGGGAATGGGAGTCAGGGTAGGGAAGGAAACTGAAGCCAAGAAGATGCAAGGTGAAATCTGGAGCCAAAGCCCAGACCACAGGCTTCATCTGGACCCCAGTGCAGGACTCCTCTCTGTAACCTCTCTGAAAAATGGGCATCTAGCCAATTTTTGCAAACCTCCAAGTATGGGGAGCTCAGTTCCTCACCTCTCTTCTAGAGGCCTCTGCCTATGAGCGAGAAGCAGGGACGTTTCTTGTCTTGGTTCTACCTGGAAGAAGATCTTTCACTCCCCTGGGCCAAAGTCAGCCTCCTGTGAAATCCTGGGAGTCTCCAGGCTGTCTCTGGGGCCACAGAGTCCAGTCGCCCTGCCCAGGAAAGCCTGAGATATTGGAGTCAAATACTGAAACTCCTGGATCTGTTCTGCTGCAGGCAAGGCATCTCCAGGTTCTCCATTCAGGACTTGCTTTCTTATTCTCTCTTTACATACGTCACTTCCTCTGAATGAGTCTCTTCTTGTCCTTACCTGGGACATAGTGCACTGGGGATGATCTAGTCAGCCCATGGACGTGGAGCAATTCTCATCTTCCCTAGTTAGGGTAACAGATCTTTATTAATATGCCCTGCAATCTCATCATTTTAATATATTACCTGCCACATTTATGCTGTGGGCTCATACTGAGCTTATGGCCCAATAAGAGCCTCAAGCTCACGTCGCTTACAGGAATGGGGGCCACGCCATGTGTCTTCCATCCTACAATTAATCACTTGGCTCTATGAACACAGACTGAGCCATCCACAAGGAAGACATCAGAAAAAAACTTGCAGGGGCTAGCGGGGAGGGCCTGGCTGAGTGGATGGTATGAGTCACAGTCCTGCTTTGGCCCTGGATCCTCTGTTCTGTTACCTTTCTCTTTGATCCCCATGGTTTGGGCCAAGTTAATAGAGCGAGAAGCAGGGACCTTTCTTGTCTTGGTTCCGGCTCTCCAAGGACGAGGCCTGTTCCTGGGACAGGAAGGCTGTGAGGCAGTCAAGGCTGATTTCTCCTTCCCCTTCTGTCTCACCAGGGGCTGGCCTCACTGTGTTTCTTGACTCTTGTGGGCTCATGTACCTTGTGGACTCTCGCTACTCCCAGCCCCTCACTAGGCTAAAAAATGAGACTATGCGAGACCACCTCCCTCCTTGGGAAACTGAGTGGGACCCAGATTCAGCAGATGTTTCGCTGAGCACCTATGTGTGTGGGCACTCAGTTTGATTTCATCACCATATCAGCCTGTAGGGGGAGATAGCCTTAGTTGCCCCCAGTTTACAGATAGAAGACTGAGGCTCAGTGACTTGACCAAGATTCACACTGCTTATAAATAGAGGAGCTAGAATTCAAATTTGGAACTTTTTGTTTACTTGTTTTGTTTTATGTTAATAAGGAAGCTTGTACTTTCCCTGCTATGCCTGAGTTGTCCTTGGCTGAAAGACAAGAGACCTAGGGTCTAGACAAGACTTGACCTCTTGACTTACTGTGAGTTCTTTGCTAAGTCCCTGACCCTTCTCTAAGCCCCAGACCCCTCATTGTAAGATGAAGGGACTTGGACATTTTAAGGCCTTAAGACTGGTTGGGGAAATAAAAATAGATTGGTTGGGGGGTGGAAAAAAGACTGATTGGATTCTGAGTTCCTAAGATCCTGGGACTCAAGTGTCTGCTAGCCTTAGGCCCCAGTTTAAGCTGAGAGTTTGTATTCCCAGCCCCCTGGGGAGGGGCGCTGTCCTGGCCTGCCTGGCAGAGAGGCCCTCACTGCCCTTTCCTCTCTTCCAGGATGCTTTGCTGAGCCTGGGCTCCGTCATCGACGTTGCAGGCTTGCAACAGGCTGTCAAGGAGGCCCTGTCGGCTGTGCTTCCCAAAGTGGTACGTGCCTTGCCCCATACTTTCCTGCCCCTTAAGCCTTTGCTCCACTCCTCTTAAACAGGGTTGAGAAAGAAAGAAGAAGCAGGGTCTTTGCCCAGAGGACTCTCATGGGGAAGTGAAGGGTTTGGGTGAGTGTTTAAGAGGAGGAAGAGGAGGACTAAAACTAAGCCCCAGTGAATGAACTGATATAGGAATTCTGGAATGTCTGGGACAGAAGGGGCATTAGAGTGTAATTGGAAAGATCATGTCGCAGATTATGGAATGGATTCACTTAGGATAATAACCTAATGGGTTCACTAGGTAGGACCTAGTGAGTCACGTGAGATTTGGAATACGTATAGCAGGAAGGATTGAGTAGACATGCAGAAGAACTTCCTTGGCACCAGCCGTGTGCTGGAATGGGGCTTGGCCTTGATGAATAGATCTGTGCTGAGTTCAGGTGTCCTGTCTAGTCAGGAGCCTGGATAAGATGTCCTCTAGAAGCCTCTAGAAGCCTTTAAGCTTCTCTCTGACCCATCCCAACACCATAGATGAGGTTGCACACCGGGAACAGGTGCAGGGTGGCTGCTTGGGCCCCTGGTCACGGGGTCAGCATGGTTTCCTGGGCCTGGAGTGCCTGGATGAGGAGACTGTACTCCTCTTCAGTTGCCCCAGGCCACTCCTCAACTCAGCTCCAGTGGTCACTATGCATCCCTTATGCAGTAGGATGGATGAACTGGCTCTCAAGACACAAAGCAGAAGTGTATCAGTTGTGCCAGATAGCAGGGAGCAGGGGACTGTCAGTCTGAGGAGGGGGACTCTGACACCATAAGAGGCAGGCGAGACTTACCAGAAGAGGAGATGCCTAGACTGAGTCCCCATAGCCTGGGGTGTTCCCTCCTGTACCCTGGACACCAGCCACCAGCAGAGCCCACTGTGTCTGAATCTGCTGGATGAATGATCCACCCAAGGCCCAGAGAGGGAGGACACTTCCCCCAAGGTCACACAGCATGACAGGAACAAATGGGGCTTGGCACCTAAGCATCCCCATTCGCTTTCCTCAGCTCTGTCTTTTCAAAACCTCCTGGAAGTTCAGAGCCCAGGAGGAAGACTAATGAGTGAGCTTTATTGAGCGTGAAATTGGTAGGAAGTGGGTGGTGTGTTAGCTCCCAAAATAAGTCCTCCCGGAGATGGGATTGAGGCAACATCTGGCCTGGGGTGGAGAAACATCTGGAAAAGAAGAGGCAGGGAGGTTGGCAGGTCAGCATCCACGAGGCTGCCCTGGGAGTGGGGAGGAGGAGGGTCTTCACAGGCAGGATGCTGGTGATGCCAGCATAGATGCCCTTGTACGGATTAATTGTATCCCCAAAGCAGGGTACCGGGAAGACAGCTCCGGTCCAGGTGACTAATCCCTGGGACAGTGGGAAATGTTTGTCTTGGTCCACCCCAAAGACCTGCATGAGCTAGGGAAGCCCTGACTTTGGGGAGGGAACCCTGTCTTGACTGCATGGAGGAGCTCAGCTCTCCAAAGAGGGATGGGGAGACGGCAGGCCTGCTCTGCCTCTAGGGAGGGGTGGGGAGATGCCAGGGAGGGGAGCTGCTGGCACCTGGCTCCCTCATCAGCACCCATTGTGGCAGGCAGCCGCAAATGCAGATGGGACTGATGTGTCTGAAATGATTCCTCCTTCTCTCCAGTAAACTCAGCTAATTTTAACCCAGAGGGCTGCGAGTGAGGGGGTGGAGGCAGATGGACACCCGGAAGTGAAGTGAGGATCTGCGTGCCTGCCTGCTCCCCACTCTCGGATTGCCCACCCCTCTCTCTGCCAGGACAGGACTCTGGGTACTAGGTAGCATCTTAACCTCTTTGGGGGTCAAATCCTACAGGCCCCTCCCAGGCTGCATAAAGGGTTGGTTGACAGGAAGAGGCTGAATGTAGATGATGCATGAGGGCCTCCTTCCCACTGATTTCTTCATCCCCAAACTTCCCTACTAGACCCTCCCCCGGGAGGACAAAGGGGCCTGGGTCTTCCTGTGTCTGCCCCGCTCACTCTCCTCAGGCCCTGTCATTTCTGGCCCATGCCACTTCTGAGCTTGGCTCAGGTTCTCTGGAGGCAGGACTGGGGCATCTCCTGGGGGTTGGGAGAAGGTGGGGGCTGGCTGGGGACAGCCAAGGGCAACAAGAGTGTGTGACTTTTGTGGGTTGTGGACTCTCACAGCTGTGAAAGCCAATGGCTTCTGAGAAGGACTCCATGCTTACTTACTTTAACATGGAGCTTCAGTGTCACCTCCTCCAGAAGCCCTCCCTGATACAGTCAGCAGAGAGGAGAGCTCTCCATTCTCCCACTGAGAAAACAACACCTCTCAGGATACTGAGCCAGGCACGTGGGTACCCCCTCGATGAGGTGTAGGCTCTGCTGAGCACCCGGGTCTCCCTCATCACATGCAACTCCAGCAGTGGAGACACTCTGCAGACGGGTTGGCTGTGGGTCTCTAAGAGTGGCCAGTCCTGCTTGGAGGGAATGTGGATTTTCTCTTGTGGGTCAGTGAGGGCAACTGCTTCTGCCAAGATGTGGTCTGTAACTGAAACCAAGACTTCTCTGGGGGGTAGTTCCTGACAGTCCAGTGGCTGGGGCTCTGTGCTTTCACTGCCGAGGGTGTGGGTTCAGTCCCTGGTCAGGGAACTAAAATCCTGCACGCTGAGTGGCATGCCCCTACACCCCCAAAAAAGGACGGCTCTGGGTCCTTGGAGGGAGGATTGACAAGCTGCAGACTTGATATGCTTCAACCAGAGCTTTGATCTCACTCCAGGGAATGGTCATTCCAAAATACAAATCAGCTCCTGTGTCACAGGGCTCACCAGCTCCTCCCTCCCCAGTAGCAGTCCCTCTCCTCAACAAAATCCTCCCCAAGCTCCCTTCTCACTCAGCACCGCTGATCCCAAACCCACCTCCTGTGCCCCCTCCCTGGCCCCACCACTGTCGGTTCCATCAATGCTTTGGACTCTGTACACCTACCTACCTATTATTAATACTTGGCCCAGAAGCCATTCTCACCCACTTCCTTTCGTTGTTCAGTTGCTCATTCGTGTCCGACTCTTTTGTGACCCCATGGACTGCAGCACACCAGGATTCCCTGTCCTCTACCATCTCCATCTCCAACCCACTGCCTGAATATGTCTAATTCCCATGTCAGTTACAACTTTAAAGTCACTCCCTCCAAGAAGTCCTCCTGGCTTGGCTCACAGTGTGTGCTTTCTTGGTTGTGTATCTGAGGTAGGTGGGAAGATTCCAGGGTGTTCAGAGCCTCTTCTGCAGTATGGCCCTGAGTGGACGCTCAGTTATTGTTTCTTGAGGCTGCAGTCTTTGCAGGGAAATATCTCAGGGTTGTAGGGTATTGGCGGGTTGTGGTCTGTTCCTTCAGCCCATCAGACCCTCCCCAGGAGAGAGTGAAGTGCTGAGATCACAAGGGAGTTTTCCTACCCTGGCTGCACTTAGAATCACCTGGGGAGTAATGACGGACAAACAGATGCCCACGACCTTGGCACCCAGACCTGTGTCAGACTGGAAGTGGGTGGTGGGAGGGCCTTTCCTCTGGATCTCATGAGTGCCTTCTGTTCTAGGAGACGGTCTACACCTACCTGCTGGATGGGGAATCCCGGCTGGTGTGTGAGGAGCCCCCCCACGAGCTGCCCCAGGAGGGGAAAGTGCGGTGAGCTGCTCTCCACCCATTGCCCTCTCACATGGTCAAGGGAGACCACAAGATCTGGTCTCACCCTCCCCATCTGACCTTGACCTCAGCCTCCCTGCCAGCTGGGGTTCCCTGGCCAGCTCACCGACTGCAGTATAGAGGGGAGAAGCACTGTCTTCTGTTGTGTTTGGGGAGTGGATGACACAGGGAAAGTGCCAACTGCTAGATTTCCTCCTGGAGAGCTATTCTAAACCACTGCAGCCTCCTTAGCTTGAGTCTCAAAAGGTCAGGGCTACAGTTGGTCAGCTAGAACCCCAGTAGGTTACGAGAACTGCCTGCAGGTTCTCACAGAATCACAGAACTCGGAGTCATAGAATGTCGGACCTCATGGTGTCAACTCTGAGAACGGGGAGATCACAGACCACGTCCCGCTGTGGGTTCTGGAGCCCAGCTGCTTGGGTTCAAACCCCAGCTCCAGTTTACTATCCAGGGCAAGGGACTCAGCCTCTCTGTGCCCCAGTTTTCTTGCTTGTAAACTGGCGATAATAATAGTGCTCATCTTGTAGTACTATTATGGGAGGATTCTTGGAAGGATTAAATGCTTAACACATGTAATGCCCTTAAAACTGTATCCATAATGAGTGCTAAATGTCTGTTTTTATTTTCATTATGGTAGAACACTGGAATCACTGACTTCAGGAACACGGGCTCAGTGCCCTCTTGTCCCTTGACACCTCTGAGCCTATTGAATTTAGCCTCCCTGTTTTCCAGATGAGTAGACATCGTGAGACGTGTCCAATGCCACATACTTGGTGTGAGGCACAGCCAGGTCTGGGACACGGTATCCTAGCTTCTGGCTGTCCAGGGGAGAGAGAAGGGAAATAGAGCTTGTCTGATGAGAAAATGTGGATGGGCAGGAACTCTGGTCCAGAGGAGGACAGGCCAAGGAGGATATGAGCACTGCCTTCTGGGTGGTGCAGAGGCGTCATGGACCCAGGGAGCACTGGGTTGGGAGCTATAAGGGGAGTGGACACCAGTGGGGGGTGTTACCTGGAGGCAGCGCTCCGCTCCAACAGGTCAACTAGTCAGGGATGTGGCTTTTTCAGGTAGTAGCTGAGGTTGGCAAGACACCTGTCACAGAGGCCATGGAAAGAGCTGCTTTTGGGGGATGCCAGAGGTCCTAATACTGGGGGTGCTGGTGGTCCTGAGACCACCTCCCCCGGCACGTGGAATCCTGGCTTCTTTGATGCTGTTCTATCCTCTGGCACTTCCCCATGGAAGGGGATGGCGCCTCTCCAATAGCTCTGAGCCTTCCCACCTCCTTTTCTCCCATTTGATTTTCCCACAGGGTGGGCAGGTAGGTGACACTGTCCCCTTTAGCGGCGTTTGACAACTTCTCCTCTCAAGGACTGTGTGGACTAAGGCAGCCATGCTCTTCTCTGGCTTCTAGTGTCCCATCTGTAAGATGGCAGGATAGGCTTGGGAGGTCTTCAGAATCTTAAGGGAAAAAATGCTATAATGTCCCCTCTTCTCCTCTGAGCCTGTACCCCTACCCCTAATCCTCAAGAACTTTATTTAATGTGAGGTTATCCGATCCAGTAAGTTTCCTCAAGGCAGCCTGGGAAGGCTCTCCTGAGAGAGGGATGCTGGATCGTAGACTCAGACAGCAAGAGGGGAGCATCCTTCAGGGTCTGCACTGCTCCTTCTGAGCCTGTGTAAGCTGGAGTGGGGCGGGGGGACTGCAGTCCAGGCATCTTTGAGGGGCTCAGATCCTCTGCAGCATCAGAAGCCCTTTCAGTAGCCCCACCTCCGGCCACTTCAGATTCAGTAATGCCTTTGGAAAAGGTACTAAAAAAAAAAAAAGCAATTAAAAGTAAATGTTCCAATGCAGTTAGCCCAGAGTTGAGTGGAGGGGGGAAGACTGCTGGGACACGAGGCTCAGAAATCCTAGGAGGCCGAGGAGACAAGGCTGGTGAGGCTGGTGGGGCGTCCCACCAGCAAGTATGGGGATGAAGGTTCAGGCCAGTCCCCTCTTTTGAAATCTGTGCTCTGCCCACTCAGCCACTCACTGTGTGGTGGTGAGCCCACCTCCTCGGCTTGGACTGAGAGACAGAGGTTTTTGGAAGAGGCAAGGGCAAGGGCACTCAAATGGGAATCAGACAGGCCTGGATTCGAGCCCCGCCCCATCCCTGCCTCAGTGGGGCCCCTTCCAAACCTGTTTTCTCACCTACAGAATGAAGATAACAGTGGGCCCTGCCTATGGGCTTACTGAGATCATAGATGCCAGGGCTTAGCCTAGGGCCAGCACACAGTAGGAGGTTAATGATTGCTGATTGCCCCCCACCCCCAAGTCCCAACGTATTTACTCATTGGGTGACTGAGAAAATTACTTCCCTTCTACCTTCCCTTCTGAAGGTGCCCTCTGTGGCTCTCTGAAGGGCCCTCTGGTGCGCCGTCGGGAGACCAGGCACCAGCCCCAGCCCAAGGTGGAGCCTGAGTGCTGGCCATGCCCAGTGGAGGGGGTGTTCCTCCAGGAAACCATGGAGGGCCGGCAGGGCTGGCAAACAGCAGCAGGTGTGAAGTGAAGACGGATCATAAAGACAGATAAGGGCCCAGAGTGGTGTGGGGAGGCAGGGTGGAGATGGGCCAGGGGGGAGTGAGGCGGCCCCACCAGCTACCCAGCCCTTCCCGTGATGCCCTGCACCCCTCCGCGGGCTCACAGATGCCGTTTCATCCCCTCGTGTGTCCTGGGCTCCCTGCCTCCTTGTGCTTGCCGTGCTGTCTCCTCCCCCGTGAAGTCCTTCCATGTACCATCTCCACCCTGACCAGCCCATTTCCCTTCTCTGCCAGGGCCCAGCCTGAGGGCTGCTAGGAAGCCTACTCCATAGACCCCCAGCACTAAGGAGGATTCAGTTTTCAAAAAAAGGTGTCTGGGCCTTGGAAGCCTCCCTAGGGGCTGGGTCTGTCCACGAGAAGAACCCTGGGCTGGGAGCCAGGACAGCATGGCTGCCGTCACAAGCTCTTGCTGTCTCTCCGGGCCTCAGTCCATGCTTCTGCGCGCTGATAAGCTGGGGCACTGTGACGTCTGAGGGCTGCCGCTCGGAATCCTGAGGCTGCAGGGGGGGTGCTTCAGGGCTGGGGAGGGAGAATCCTGGAGGGCTGCCTGGGTGAGAGGCTTCCTGGAAGCCTTCTCCTCTCTCTTCTCTGTGCCCCGCCTCTATCTCAATCAGCCTATTTCAGTCCTCTCCTCATTGTGTCTCCTGCCATCTTAAAGCCTCTGATTACTCCCTGCTGAGTACAGTGAAAGCCTTTCTGACTAAAGCGGAGACACCGCCCACCCCAGTCCCAGCTGGCTGTCTCCCTCTGCCACCATCTGGGGGGGCCCAGGGGCCCAACCCTGAGAGACATTTCTTCCTCAGAGTTGACTGGGTCCCCACTCACTGCAGACTCCGTCTGTCCCTCTGATTGATCTCAAGGGACACAGAGAACAGTCTGTTCCATCTCTGTGGAGTCTCACTTTCTGGGGGAGGGAGAGGGAGACAGAAAGGAGGGTTGGGGTCTTGGCCTGAATCATAATTTGTCTCCAAGAGGGATGAAAGATGAGAGTGAAGATGAGGCCCCTGGAGGTGGGGGGCTCTGTCAGGGGAGGGCGGCCTGACCTAAGAAGGGGCTCAGAGGAGTGGAAGAGGGCCTGGTGCTCTTTCCAGGCCATTGACCCCACTGACAGAGAGCCTTTTCCTCTACCCTCCGCTAAGCAAATAGTTGTTAAAGGGACGGAACCGTCATAAAGTCCACGCCCGTTCCTCTCCTGACTCTGTGTCCATCTGTCTTTATCTTCACTGGGGCAGCCCATGACCACCCAGGCACCAGGGCTGAGTCATTAGCCTTCAATCTGGACAGCTGGCCCCGGGGCTGTGGCGTTCCCTCCCCTCCAACATCATCCTGGTTGGAGGAGGCAGTCAGGAGGGGAGAGGAGGCAGGGTTGGGGTGCTGAGTTGAGGGGACGTCATAGGGGATGGGGGGCTTCCCCGGTGGCTCAGCGGTAAAGAATCCGCCTGCAATGCAAGAGCCGCAGTAGACACGGGTTGGATCCCTGGGTCAGAAAAATCCCCTGGAGGAGGGCACGGCAACCCACTGCAGTATTCTTGCCTGGAGAATCCCATGGGTAGAGGAGGCTGGCTGGCTATAATCCATAGGGTCTCAGGGAGTCGGACATGACTGAGTGACTTAGCAGGCAGGCAGGCAGGCAGACATGAGGAGGGGATGTGAGCAGTAGATGAAGCCCCAGCCCTGACTGGGTGGAGGAGACACAGCCTTGGAGTCCCCTACCCACTTTCAGCATCTTTGAAACCTCTAGGGGGTCAGCAGTTCTGGAAAGGGTGAGGCAGCAGAAAAGGGCTCATAGCAGGGTGGGTTGAGGTGGGCATGGCCTGGCACAGCCCTGCCCAGGGCTCTGGGATGTGGCCGGCCAGGAGAGGGTGGGTTACAGAGCAAAGTTCCAAGGTGTGGGGGGGGACTCCTGAGGGTGGAATATCCTTGGAAGGCCCAGTGCCTGGTGGAAGATCTGGACCCAGTCAAGGCTGACCTGCCCCAGCGCAGCCGCCCTTTTGCTGTTCCAGGGACCTCTGAGACTGCAGGCCCTCACCGAGACCCAGTTTCTGTCTCTCAGATTCTCCCTCTCTAGTGAGAGTTTTACTCAGCAGCCAGCATAATCAGCCTGAAATTGAACCTGACCTTCACGTTGTCCTGTTCAAGTCCCTGGGCTCCCAATGTCCTCAGGATCAAGCCTAGTTTCTCAGGGTTGTGACTCTCTGCAGCCGCCAGGCCGGTGGACACACATTCTTTCTTTCCTCTGAGCCTTTGCCATGCAGTTCTCTCCACCTGCACTTCCTTTCCTGTCTGCCTTGATAACGTCTGTGTGTCCTCTAAGCCTCAACTCAGGCATCTCCTCCTCCAGGAAGCCTTCTCCTTCTCTGATCCCACTTCTGTCCTGCACCTGGGTCAGCGGGGGCCTGCTCTTCCTTCCTTTGTCAGGGCTCCTATCTCTGCTCTCAGGCCTGAGTCTGTACTTCATTTGCTGGACGACACCATGCCTCCTATTCTTCTCTTGGTGCTCGGTACCAAACTTGACCCAGAGGGACTCTGTGAAATTAACAAATACTCTGTGGAATGGCTTTAAGCAGAATGTCCCCATAGTTAGGACATCTGCCCTGACTCTGGCTGGATTTAAGGGACCTGACAGGAGGCAGGAGGCGAGGAGAGAGGCTGCTGCAGGTCTAGGGGAGAGGTGTCTATTTGAGCTGGGCAGTGGCTTGGGAATGGAGAGCAGGGGAGAGCCGTGGGGATGCAGGGGCAGTGACTCACCCATTGGATGCGGAGGTGAGAAGAGGGAGATATCCAGGACAGTTTGAGGATAAGCTGCAGGGGACCTGGTGGATGGTTGTGCTACTTCCGGGGAAGCGGTGGAGAGAATAAGTTCCAATCAGGACTGGGGGGATGTCTGACTATTTCAGGGGCACCCAGGGCAGGCCTTCAGCCGGACTTTGAGTCCTGGAGCTTAAGAGATTGGGGGCTGGAGAGTCATGAGACCATGAGCACAGAAGGGGAGTCTTGTGCAGAAGAGAAGAAAAGCTCGGGGCAATTCCTTCATCAGGGTCCTGGCTTGAGGGCAGAGTGGGGAGGTAGGAGGAGAGAAGCCAGGGCAGCCCACAGTCTGGGGGTTGGGAAGAGAGGAGTCAGGGGTCCTTGAGATGAAGCGGCAGCGCTTACTGACCAGCAGTGCAGGGACCAGCGCCACCTGGTGGCTGACTGATAACTAGCTTACCTGAGGCCAAGTGATTGGGTGGTTTCCGCTACAAGGGGTCTGGCTGAGGGTCAACAAGGCCAATTCCTGTTTCCACGAAGCCCCAGCCTTTATCAACTTAGTCACTTGGAAACGTGGCTGCCATTGCCTCCTGCCACCCTAGATCCCTGTTCCTTCCTGGGGTGACTGGCACAGTTGGACAGCTCAAAACTGGAATCAGGCCCTCCAGAAACCTAAAGTCCAGGTGTGAGGGCTGGAAGGTGGGAGACACCAGCGGTCATCGTAGAATGTGAACCAAGGAACCAGGAGTGAACGGGTTGGATTCAGAATGTTGCATAACCCTGATTGAGGCATTCAGTCTCTTTGGTCCTTAATTTCTCTAGCTGCTGTGACCTGATCTGAGGACTCGCAGACTACCCCTCTCATTTCCTCACCTGACCTTTGCTGGGCTCCCATGAGTGACTCCACATGCACACATCAGAGTCCCAGCCCTGCAATCGTCTCTTCTCTCCAGGCCAGGCAGTTCCTACAAACACAATTAAGTGGAGGCAGCATGAGGGATGAAGAACCCAGGACAATTAATCATCAGGGAGTGACATTTGGTGAAAACTCAGGCGCTTTATTAAGCAGGAAGAGCCAGAGGCTGGGGGGTGGGGGTGGGAATGTGTGGTGAAGGCAGAGAGAAGCTCGTTCTTCCTACCACAGGCTACCCGGTCTCAGTTCCCACCCCTGCCCCCATCACACCGATGCCCTATGCCTCCTTGACATTCACATCAGTCCCCATTGGCGCCTCAGTCCCCTCCGGTCTTTAGGAAGACTCAAGCGTGCTGGTTAGCAGTATGGGCTCTGGTGCCAAATGCCTGGGTTCGAGTCCAGGCTCTACCTCTTGCTAGCTGTGGGACTTTGGACAAGTTACTTAACCTCTCAGCACACTAGTTTCTCCACCTGAAAAATGGAAAATACAATGGTATTTAATCTATGGGATCATTGGGAATTCATCTATGTAGGTTGACTGGACTTCGTGGGCACATCAGTTCAGTTCAGTTCAGTTGCTCAGTCATGTCCGACTCTTGGCAACCCCATGCAGTGCAGCATGCCAGGCCTTCCTGTCCATCACCAACCCCCAGAGTTTACTCAAACTCATGTCCATCGAGTTGGTGATGCCATCCAACCATCTCATCCTCTGTCGTCCCTTTCTCCTCCTGCCCTCAATCTTTCCCAGCATCAGGGTCTTTTCCAATGAGTCAGCTCTTCGCATCAGGTGGCCAAAGTATTGGAGTTTCAGCTTCAACATCAGTCCTTCCAATAAACACCCAGGACTGATCTCCTTTAGGATGGACTGGTTGGATCTCCTTGCAGTCCAAGGGACTCTCAAGAGTCTTCTCCAACACCATAGTTCAAAAGCATAAATTCTTCGGCGCTCAGCTTTCTTTATAGTCCAACTCTCACATCCATACATGACTACTGGAAAACCATAGCTTTGACTAGACAGACCTTTGTTGGCAAAGTAATGTCTCTGCTTTTTAATATGCACATGCTGCTGCTGCTGCTAAGTCGCTTCAGTTGTGTCGGATTCTGTGTGACCCCAGAGACAGCAGCCCACCAGGCTCCCCCGTCCCTGGGATTCTCCAGGCAAGAACACTGGAGTGCCATTTCCTTCTCCAGTGCATGAAAGTGAAAAGTGAAAGTGAAGTTGCTCAGTCATGTCCAACTCTTATCGACCCCATGGACTGCAGCCTTCCAGGCTCCTCCATCCATGGGATTTTCCAGGCAAGAGTACTGGAGTGGGGTGCCATTGACTTCTCCAAATATGCACATGCTGCTAAGTCATTTCAGTTGTGTCCGGCTCTGTGCGACCCCATAGATGGCAGCCCACCAGGCTCCCCCGTCCCTGGGATTCTCCAGGCAAGAACACTGGAGTGGGTTGCCATTTCCTTCTCCAATGCATGAAAGTGAAAAGTGAAAGTGTCTGACCCTCATCGACCCCATGGACTGCAGCCTTCCAGGCTCCTCATCAATGGGATTTTCCAGGCAAGAGTACTGGAGTGGGGTGCCATTGCCTTCTCCAGAATATGCACATAGGGATGCGTAATTAACTTCTGGAGTCCCCCTCCTGTGCTTAGCACCAAAAGTTGCTCCAGATGATTTTCTGTAGATTCTGATGTTTCGATTTCTACTCTCCACCCCAGATCTCCCTGGAAAGCTCAGAGAGGTTAGGTCACTTGCCCCAAATCAAGTGGTAGCTATGGTAGGCTTTAACGGAGACAGCCTAGCTCTGAGCCCTGGCTTTTACTTGCTCTGTGGGATTTGTGCTGTACCCTTTCCCATATCTACCAGCAGGAGGCACCAGAGGCCAGACTGTAGCTGCTTGCTCCTCTGCATGGGGAGGGCAGAGTCAGGGTCTGAGACTCTGGTTTGTTTGTTTTTTTTTAATTGAAGGATAATTGCTTTACAGAATTTTGTTGTTTTCTGCCAGACCTCAATATGAATTAGCCATAGGTATACATATGTCCCCTCCCTCTTGAACCTCCTCCCCATCTCCCTCCCCACCCCACCCCTCTAGGTTGATACAGAGCCTCTGTTTGAGTTTCCTGAAACATACAACAAATTCCCATTGGCTCTCTGTTTTGCATACGGTAATGTTAGTTTCCGTGTTACTCTCTGCATACATCTCACCCTCCTCCCCTCTCCCCGTGCGCATAAGTCTGTCCTCTATGTCTGTTTCTCCATTGCTGCCCTGCAAATGAATTCTCCACTACCATCTTTCTAGATTCCATATATATGTGTTAGTATATAATATTTATCTTTCTCTTTCTGACTTACTTCACTCTGTATCATAGGCTCTACTTTCATCCACCACATTAGAACTGACTCAAATGTGTTCCTTTTTATGGCTGAGTAATATTCCATTGTGTATATGAACCACAACTTTTTTGTCCATTCATCTGTCAACGGACATCTAGGTTGCTTTCATGTTCTAGCTATTGTAAATAGTGCTGCAATGAACAGTGGGGTACATGTGTCTTTTCAGTTTTGGTTTCCTCAGGGTATATGCCCAGGAGTGGGATTGCTGGGTCATGTGGTGGTTTTGTTTGTGGTTTTTTAAGGAATCTCCATACCGTCTTCCATAGTGGCTGTATCAATTTACATTCCCACCAACAGTGCAGGAGGGTTCCCTTTTCTCCTGAGACTCTGATTTTTGCCTTCGTCATATCCACCATGCAGCAGCTCAGCTTGTCCAGACTCTCACAGATGTGCAGGGTCCAGCCCGCTGTGTGTCCCCAGGCTGGGGCCTGTTCCTCTTTGATCCAGAGACTGAGTGTGCATGCTAAGTCGCTTCAGTAGTGTCCGATGCTTTGCAACCCTATGGACCATAGCCCTCCAGGCCCCTCTGTCCATGGGATTCTCCAGCCGAGAATACTGGAGTGGGTTGCAGGGCCTTCTCCATGGGATCTTCCCAACCCAGGGGTTGAACCCTCATCTCTTGTGTTCCCTGCTTGGCAGGCGAATTCTTTACCATTAGCACCACCTGGGAAGCCCAGAGACTGAGAGGTAGAATCGTATCCTCTTTTCAGAGAGGCTGTGATCTCCCGGAAGCGGCTGGGCTGCAATGGACTGGGCCCCTCAGACCTGCCTGGGAAGCCCTTGGCAAGGCTGGTGGCTCCACTGGCTCCTGACACCCAAGGTAAGGGCTGGGAGCTGGGCAGGGGCAGGGAGGGACTGTGGCCCCTGCTCCCCAGACCATACCTGTCTTCTATCCCTGTCTCCATCTCTCTGTCTCCTTCTTTCTCTTGCTCTGTGTTTCCAGCAAACCCATCATCTAATTCTCTCCCTATTGTGCTACTAACCTCTCTGAGCCTCAGTTTCCTGATCTGTAAAATGGGAACAACAGAACCTGCCTTGAGGGGGTGTTGCTTGTGCTGGTGGTTAGATGGGCTGAAGTTGTCACGCTCTCTGTCACTCTCTGTTTTTCTTTCTTTTCCTCTCCATGCCCCCTGTCCGCATGTCTCTCTGCTTCGTGTCTCAGTCTCTCTAGGTCTCTGTCCTCTGTCTCGAGGTGGAAAGTGCACAAGACTGGGAGTCAGGAGACCTGACTTGCTGTGTGATCTTGGGCAAGTCACTTCCCCTTTCTGGACCTCAGTTTCCCATCTGTAAAATAGGGGTGCTCAGCCTTAACCTGCCTCCCTCCATCCCAGGGTTGCTGGGAGGATCATGAGAAGGTTGCCAAGAGCGGGGGTTTCCTTCTACGCAGGGGTTGTTGCTGTGGTCATTTTTGTCACTGCCTCAGGACCCATCTCTCTGTCTCTCTGGGTCTCTGGGTCTCTCTGTGTCTCTGTCCCAGCCTCTCCCTGTCTGTGTCTTCGTCTCCCTCCCTGGGTCCTGGCTCAGTACCTCTGAGCCTCACTGGCCCCACGGGACCACCTCATTGCCCTCTCCCCCTCAGTGCTGGTCATACCGCTGGTGGACAAGGAGGCCGGGGCTGTGGCAGCTGTCATCTTGGTAAGAGCAGTTGTGGGTGGGATGGGGAAGAGAATAGGGGAGGAAGAAAGGGGGGGAGCACAGGACGGAGCTGGGGTGTGTGTGTGTGTGTGTGTGTGTGTGTGTATGTGTGTGTTGAACAGCAAGTTGGGGTGGAGATGGGGGAAACGCAGGTCTGGGAGGAGTCTGGGAGGAGCCCTCTGCCCTACCTTGAATGGGCAGGATGAAGCTGCCTGCCCATCAGCAACTTGTGGAGGGATGTGCGAGCCCCATCTGGACTCTTACCTGGTGGAGCCTTGACACAGCTCTGACCAAGACATCCTTCAAGACGGGTTGGGGGCAGTGTCCCAAGAGGCCATGCATGCAGCCAAGTGGGAAAGGACCGAGTGACACTGAGGAGGGATGTGCAGACACCACCGACTGGACTGAGAAATGTGGGAAAGCCAGTCAGAGATGGGGGTGACTGGAGCTGGGAGGCTTGAGGAGAGGAGGCCCCCGGAGCAGGGCTGCCTGGGAAGGCGTCCAGCCCCAGCCAGACCCACATCCGAGACTGGGACAGATGCCAAGCAACAGGGCGGGCTTCCTGGGGCGGGTGACTGGAGGGGAGGGGGCCTCAGCTGGAAGGAGGGTCGCTGCTGGGTGGAGGGAGTTGGGCCGGCGGCACCCAGAGCCAGGGCCCCTCCTGCTCTCTGCTGCCCCCTCGCGGAGCTCCCCGCTTTCGGCTCCCCCTGTGGGGTTGGGTGAGCTTTGCGGGGTCCCGGCTCTGTGTTTCCTCCAATCTCTTAGGACTGGACACAGGTTTTGAGGGTCCGTGGGGAAGTGCACCCTCAAAATCTGTGTCCAGTCCTTAGAACCGAAGGGTTAGCGCCCTCAAATCGCCGTTATTAGGGATCGACTTCCGCGGAGGGGACCACCGCCTCGGTTAAGGGCGCGGACAGATAAATGAGCCGGTCTCGGAGCGCCCGCCGGGGGACTCCTCCCGAGCTCATTAAAACGAAATTAAAGGTTTCCGAGGCGCCTGACCTTTCCCGAGCTGCTGGCGGGGGAGGGCGATGGGCGCGGGGGGCGGCCACGGGGAGAGGAAGGAAGGGACACTTGGCTTGGTCTTCTCGGAGCCCCATCTGCCTGATGGAGGGGGAGGCGGCCCCCTTGGTTTCTCCCGCAAGCTGCTCCGCCACCCCCAGCTCCTGTTCCCGCAGGGAAAGGATCTGCCGTTGGCACCCAGCTCTCAGCGCCGCTTGCTTCCCTCCTCTGGTCCCCATCTGTCCCAGAGCTGGTCGCTTGGAGGAGGACCTGGGTTAGGCACGCTGTGCAGAGGTGGGGCGTGGGAGGCGATGGCTTGGTCGCCCACCTCTGTTGAGGGAAAGGGGTCTGGGGTGCCAAGTTCCTAGAAGGACTTCCTGTGTCGGGGGCTGTGAGGGCTGGGCTAGTAAGGAAGCAGCTCCTACAATGGCAAGATGCTTGGAAGGTTGTTGTCTTGTGGACAGGAAGAAGGATGATTGCTGTGAGCGCTGTTCACCGTGGCTCATGTCTGACCAGGAGTTCAGGCTTCAGCCTTCTCCTGGGGGTAGGAAAGGCTCTGTGTGTTGGCAACGGGGATTGGTCAGATCACTTAAATTTATGGCACCCAAGCAAAACTCTGCTCTGGGCCCTGCCTGCCCCAGGACAGGTGCTGAAGCAGAGAGAGGAGTCAGACTCATTCCTGCCTTCTAGAACCTCAGTCCCGGGGAAGGCAGGGCCACCCTCAGACCACTACTGGCCAAATGAAATAATGCTGGAGGGCCAAGGGGTGCCTCACAGTGGAGACTTTGGGACGTGGCGGGAGGGGGAACAGGCAGAGAAGAAGGGATAGGATATTCTAGGACCAGCATGAGCCGAGTCAGGGTGATGGAGTGTGGAGGGGAAGAGTGTGACACAGCAAGGCTGAGGAGTGGGGTGCGTGCTGGTGAGCAGGATGCTACCTGTGGCTGCCAGGAGTTCCTGACTGCTGTCTGCTCACCTCCTCAAACACCCTGGGCAGTGAGGAGCTCTTGAAAAGTATTTGGATTATTTGCAATCTTCCTCTCCTCCAAGCCTGGCCCTTCCTACTCAAGTTGAAATGTTCTTCTCCAGGACATCCCCTCCCCAGAGCATACAGGTCTGACACATCCTGTCTGGCTGATCCTGTCCGGCTGCTCCATGCCCCTCCCTGCCCTATGCTCCTGGGGCCACAGGATCTCACATCCTCTGAGAGACAGCATAGGCATCCCCAGACCTCGCCACTGCTGCCAGATCCCAAGGACTAAGGTTCTAGAGGGTAAAGGGAGTACCCAGGGCAGATCACTTGGGAGGGCTGACTCACCAGCTCCTCCCTTAACAAGCCCCATTCCCCTCTCTGGGTCTCTGCTCTTGTATTCATCATCCCTCCATCCATCCACTCACCCATCCATCAATTGAAGGCATATTTCTTGAGCACCGCCAGGCACTGTGCTATGCGAACATAGCAGCAGTGACCGAGACAGACCAGACGGGCCCTGCCTTCACAGACTACACAGTCTGGAGGGGTGAGGGCACTGGACATTAAACAAATGAGCAAAACAAAGAGAGAACTGCAAATGATGGCAAGTGACAGCAAGGAAACCTGGGAGCCCTGCAAGGAATATTGGGGCCTGATAGAGATGGGGTCAGCAGAGGGCTCTCTGAGGGACATGCCGTCCTGCGCAGAGCTCTGGGCTCCTGCAGCTCGCAGCTTGGGTGACTTGATTGCAGATTCTTTGCAGAGTCTTTGGCTCTGCTCTTCGATTCTGGGATAATAAGTCCCATTGAGGAGCAGGGAGCCTTTGGTCTCTGGCATTTGATGTGTGATTTGTGCCCACTCTTTCTCTGAGCTGTGCCAGCTGTACCAGTTCCTTACTTGGGGGAAGGGGTGTCCTTTAGCTCTGTTGAACTTGGTGAGGGGGTGGGCCTTTGCTGGGCTTTCAACCTTCTCTGCCGCCCTGGTCCCTACTCCTGAGAGCTCCCACTGGGTCGTAGACCCGCCCCCTAGTTAGCAAGAGTAGGTACAATTGTGCGTTCTGTTGGTGGGCAAGGAGCCGTGTGTGTGTGTGTGTGTGTGTGTGCGTGCGTGTGTGTGTGCTGATTATGTTTGCTTATCGGGAGGGGGCAGGGATGGGCAGAAGCGTGTGCATGGCTCTCCAGTATGTGAACTCAAGTATCCTGTGTACAGGTGTGAATGCGCACGTGTGCATGGTAGTCACTGTGAGTGTGTGGATGTCTTTGCACTGTGTATGTGTGCAGGTATGCACATGCCTGATATCTCTATGGGACAGTGTGTGTGTGTGTGTGTGTGTGTGTGTGTGTGTTGGGGGGCACTGAGGGTCTCCATGAAAGTGTGCCCTGTGTTTGTGCACGTGGTGGCTGGGATGGGCGGAGGCAGCCCACGAGGCATGCAGGGAGGGGCAAGCCCAGCAGGTGGAGAGGACTCAATGATTCCTTCCTTCCCTCCAGCCCTCTGAGGCTCGTTCAACCTCCCAGCTCTGACCTGGGACCAGGCTATTTTGCCAACCCCACAGCCCTAGAGGGGTCCCAACCTTCCTTTTTTCTGAGAGATGAGTCCAGGTGGCAGGAACAAGAAGGATGTCCTCCCCCATCTACTAATAGTAAAATGCCAACATGTTTCTGTAAACCATATGCAAATGAGCCATGCTCCCAGCCCCTTTCAACAACCTGTCTTATGGGAATCATAGATGGAGCCTCATCTGGAGCCTAACCTTCCACACCATTGGTGGCCCAGGCCTCTTCCGGGTCTTCCTGCCTCGAGTATTGCTCTGTCCAGTTCTCCCTACCTCGTAGACCATGGTCTGCAGATGCTAAAGTCTGCCCTGAATCCCCAGTACAACCAAGTTAAAGTCCAATTCCTTAGCCTTGCTCTCCCCCTGTACCACGGACGGCACCCCTGCCTGGGTCCTCAGCTCCTCATACCACCTACTACCCAGCAGCCTCCTGCCTGCAGCATCCTCTCTGGGCTCTGCTTGTCTTCCCAGACTTCAGTGCCAGTTTTGGAAGCTCCCCAGGTGCCCTCCCCCTCTGAGCTCCCACAGCCTTTAAGTTCCCACCCAGTCAGTCTGCCCTCTTCTTCCCCAGGTATGAAGTTCTATACCCCCCTCCATCATATCGCCCTCCTCCATCCCCCCCACCCCCCCAGCCAGGCTGTGAGCTTCCTGAGAACCTGCTGGTCTCCTCCTCTCCATCTGCTCCTGGCAGGGGACCTAGAACAGAGGCAGGCAGGCAGGGGCTGCTGAGTAGTGGGGGGGATGAAGGAGGGGACCCCAGTGCAAGCACTGTGGGAAGTCCCGCAGGTGGTGAGCAGCTCTGAGTAGGTGTCCGGAAGCTGGTGACGCAGGTGGGGAGCTTTGCTGTCAGGGCCTGCAGTGCAAACCACCGCCCCCACCATTTTCTTCACCAAGCACCCAAGCAGAGGTGGGAGAAGAGACTTCACAGAGGATGAAAGATGGGCGGAGGGGACTCCAGGTGGCTGACACAGAGAAGTTGGAGAGGGACAGGACAAGGGGTGGGGTGATGAAGATGGATCTAGAGAGGGGAAGATGTGGGCAGAGAAAGGGAGGGAATGGGCAGTGCTATCCCAACTTTGCCATTTTCTGCTCTGTGACCTTGGGCAAGTCACTCAGCCTTTCTGGGCCTTCCGTCTGAAAGATGGAAGCTTGACTTACAGGCTGGTGAGAATCACATGCAAGGCAAAGTACCTTGTCACTCCATTCATTCATTCCTTCATTTATCCATCCATTTTCCCGAGTTCTTTAGGCACAACAGATGTATTGTACATGGTGGGCTTCTTCCCCTATCCCAGACTTAGGGTTGGCTCAAATCCCAACTCAGAAAGGATGGAGCTGGGAGGCTGAAGTTAATAATACTGATTCTATCATCAGGGCCTGAAAAGCTCCATAGACTGAGAGATGCAGAGGGGGTCCAAGGTCACCCCCTGTCCCTCACTATACACCTGGCTTGTGCTATAGATGGAACAGTGGCTGAAAAGTCAGAGATCAGAAAAGTTCCACTTCTTTGGATTAGCCCTTGAAAGCTTCCTGGAGGAGGGGATTTCCCAGCCATCTGCTTGGTCCGAGGATGGACTTATCATTGAGGCCACAGACTGGAGTGTGTATGTGTTGGTGGGGACAGGTGTGTGTCAGGCATAGGGAGGGCGCTCTGGTAGAGACAAGAGGCTAGGGGAGGTCACAGCTGGTTCCCCTCTCTCTCCCCTCCAGGTGCACTGTGGTCAGCTGAGTGACAATGAGGAGTGGAGCCTGCAAGCCGTGGAGAAGCATGTAAGTGGGGGTAGGGCTGGGGTAGGATGGGGGATGGGGGCTGCTGAAGACCCTCATCACAGCTGATGGGAAGATGATCTGGCCAGGGAGATGGACAGAGCTGGGTTCCAGGGTCGCACTTTTGGGCTGTGTGACCTTGAGCAAGTCACTTAAGCTCTCTGAGCCACAGTTTTACATCTGAGAATCAGGATAAGGATAGCACTGACCTACTTAGAGTACTAGTGATATTAGGCGAGTCAGATACTTTGCCACCTGACTCATTTGAAAAGACCCTGATACTGGGAACGATTGAAGGCAGGAGAAGGGGACGACAGAGGATCAGATAGTTGGATGGCATCACCGACTCAATGGACATGAGTTTGAGTAAACTCTGGGAGTTGGTGATGGACAGGGAGGCCTGGCATGATGTGGTTCATGGGGTTGGGGAGAGTCGAACACGACTGAGCGACTCAACTGAACCGAAGAAGGAATATCTACATAATGATACTGAGGCTCTTCCTTGAGATTATGATTTTGTGACTTTAACAAGAACTCAACGACAGTGACTCCCCATGGGTTCTAGAGACAGAGCAATCTGACCCTGTTCTTGCCTTGGAAGAGTCTCGGGGCTAGGGGTGGAGACAAACCCAGTATTTATCTGATCATGGACCGAGGGACTCTCCGGGGAAAGAGGGAGCCCACTGGAGTGTGGGGGTGGAGGGCGATGGCACCGCAGGCAGAGGGAACAGCTCAAACCAAGGCTAGAGTCCCAAGGTGGCGAGGGCGATAAAGGTGGGAAGTGTGGCTTGCTGACCGCTCCGCCCGCCCCAGACCCTGGTGGCCCTGAAAAGGGTGCAGGCCTTGCAGCAGCGCGAGTCCAGCGTGGCCCCGGAAGCGACCCAGAATCCTCCGGAGGAGGCAGCGGGAGACCAGAAGGGTGGGGTCGCATACACAGACCAAGACCGAAAGATCCTGCAGCTTTGCGGTGAGGACCTGGCCGCTGCGGGGAGGGGCGGGGCGCGAACCTGTGAAGGCGGAGCCACGGGTGGGAAGGTCCGTGGGTGGGCGGGGCCTGCGGCTGGGGCGCGGCCGGGGGCTGGCTGGGACAGCAACTGAAGAAGAGATCCTGAACTGGGTGGGAGGTGGAATTGGAGGGTGCACGCCCTTGGGGGAAATCTGTGGGCCCTCTGTCTGACTCCTGCCCCGCCATCGCAGGGGAGCTCTACGACCTGGATGCATCTTCCCTGCAGCTCAAAGTCCTCCAATATGTGAGTCCCTGTGCCCCTACCACTGTGTTCCTCCCGGAACGGAAGTCCTCTTGAGCTTCCATCTCAGTACAGATTCAGATGTCCTCTCTTCTCCACTTACCTGCGAGCCTCAGAAAGGCAAAGGGTGGGGAGTGGGGATCTCCCAGATGCGAGGTCAGCCCCTCGCTGTGTCCCTCCCTCTCAGCTGCAACAGGAGACCCAGGCATCCCGCTGCTGCCTGCTGCTGGTATCCGAGGACAATCTTCAGCTCTCCTGCAAGGTGAGGGCCCAGAGCCACTGTGGGGCAGGGAGAGGGACCTGGGTCTCTGAGAGGAAAAACCTTGTCTGTCCTTTAACCAGCCCACGTCGTTCTGCCCATCAGGTCATTGGAGATAAAGTACTGGAGGAAGAGATCAGCTTTCCGGTGAGTCCTGTGTCTGTCCCCTGTGTTGGAGTCTGCAGAAGCAGTTAAAGTGGACCAGGTATTCCTGGGATCTGCCCATTGAGACTGGAATCTACTAGAATCTCTTGGAATCTGATGGAATTATCTGGACCTTCAGATCTACTTAGAAACGTTATGAGAGATCACAACCTCTCATGATCAGGATCCCTTAAGAGAAATCACTCACAATCTACAGAAAGGTTTACTTGGGGCCAGGTCACTTCTGTTGAAGTATCTCTGGGCTTGGCTCTCTTAGAATCCATTAGGATCAGTGAGAATCCTTGGATTCTGCTTTTTTCTCTCCTAGTTAGGGAAGACCCTTAAGTCCTTCATAGGGGATTCTGGTCAAGAGCCTACTCCCCCCACCCCCCACCCCCACTCTTCAATGTTGACTCCATCCACGATTTGGACTGACTGAAGAGGTAGTTGAAACTTCCAGACTTGATGAGGGGAGAGGTCTCACATGGCCTGATCTTGGGAAGAGTTGGGCCCTGACTGGCTCTCCGTACTCCCTCAGTTGACCACAGGACGCCTGGGCCAAGTGGTGGAAGACAAGAAGTCTATCCAGCTGAAAGATCTCACCTCCGTAAGCCATGGCCTGGCTGGACCAGGGGAGGAGACAGGGGAGAGCCCTCTGCCCAGTCCCCAGGGCCAGGTTCTCTGGGCCTGGGCAACCTAGGAATAGGGGAGACAAGACCCGGGAACTTTCTCCTAGCCCACCCTGTGTCATAGCACTTCCCACCCTGCCTGAGCCCTTCAGACCCTCCTGTTGCAGAGTGTGGTGGAGGGCGTGGGAGGGAAGCATGTTCTTCCTTCCCTGCCCTGACTTGCCTCCCCTCTTGCTTCTCCTTTGCAGGAGGATATGCAACAGCTGCAAAGCATGTTGGGCTGTGAGGTGCAGGCCATGCTCTGTGTCCCTGTCATCAGCCGGGCCACTGACCAGGTCGTGGCCCTGGCCTGTGCCTTCAACAAGCTCGGAGGAGACTTGTGAGTCTGGGTGAAGGGATGTGGGTCAGGAGATGGAGCTGAGAGGCTGGGCGGGACTTGACTCGGGTAACAGTGTAGGAAGGGTACTGGGCAGGGGGTGATATTCTAGCAGTGGTGGGTTGAATGGTTTGTCTGTGTAAGAGATTGAGATTATGAGAGCAATAGACCCTTATTGCTGCTCCACTGGGCTTTGTAAAATCATGCTGAGGTCCAAACAAGTTCCCCTTCTCGTTTCTACTTCCTACAGTTTGGATTATCCATGTTTTGGTACTGGCCTTCCCCCGACTTGCCATCCCTGTATTAGCATTTCTGCTGGTAACTGATGGAGGAGCGATGTGCTCTAGGATGGGTGAACTCTCTGGGACCCCCAGAACATCACTGACGTTGTGGACAGTGGCTCAAGGGAATAGGCATGACGGTGGGGCTAAGCTGAGGCTCTTCAGAGGCATTGATAGGCAGCTGTAAGAATCATGTGAAACAGAAGGGTGGGCAGGACAAGAGTCAGGTACACAGGCTTAGTCAGGAAGTATGTCTCAAGAACTGAGGTCAGATTTGGGGTATGGAAGTGGTATCACAGATTTCATGTTCCTGCACCAACTCATTAATTGCTGCCTGAAGCATTGTATTAGTTTAGTGAGAAACAGTGCTGTGATTAGCCACATCTGTCCTGGGGGCACATTCAGGATGTGAATGCTGCCACACTTGGTCCAGCATGCCCAGCAGTAGGGAGTAGTGGGCAGGTGAGGGGTTGCATTCTGATTCCAGGATGCAGAGATGCCGGGGTCCAGCCCCGGCAGGATCCAGGGAATTCAAAGGGGAGACAGCTTCGGCAATCAGGATACGATAGAATTAAAGATATAAAAAGTGGTTAAATAAGGATAGCTCAGTGAGAAAATTCAGTGGAGAAAAGAGGCTGAATAACTTGGTTTACGTGGAAAGCCAATAAAATTCCAAGACAAGGAATTTGCATCACCTACGTAGGCTGCAGGCGTCCTCCCAGTCTCCCGAAGGAGAGGAGACACTAAGGCCTCCCTGGTCAGATCTTAGAAGCCCAGGCAAAATTAGTAGGCTTGACGAGCCTCCACGCTCCAGATGGGAATTCAGCCAGAAGGTGAGAGAAAGAACGACATGGGGAGACCAAAGCTTCGGTGAACAAGGCCCGCACTTTATTTTCCAAAGTAGTTTTTATACCTTAAGTTGTGCATAGAGGATAATGGGGGAAGGGGTAGAGTCAGCAGTAAGCCAGGCTTTCTTCCTGCAAACTTATCATATGCAAAAGTTTAGGTGATTTACATCATCTTCTGGCCAGGAGGACTGTTAACATTTTATGATCCTTTCTTCAGAAAACTTATTTTTCTCTAAAGGTGATTATTCTAAAGTCAGGCGCCACCCTCCAAAAGCATTAGATAAAGTTGCATTCCAACAGGGCAAAGGTGTGGTGGGCTATAACAAGAAAAGAATTAACTCAAGGGTCCAAGGTTATAAACATTAAAGCTACTACTTACATTCCTATACACCAATTATATTAATCAGTACACTCCCAGGGACACAGTAGGTAAGGGATATGGAAACTTAGCAGAAACATTGGCCCAACAAGTGAAAAACCTTTCACCAATACAATTTCTAATCAATCTTTTAACTGCTCAAAGGAATCTGTATTTAGACATTTTGAACATCTCATGCCTCTCACAGTTGGGAGGCTGTGAACAATCACATGTGGCTGGAAGAACCTGTTCAGGCAGGCTAGAGGACCTCCAAAGGAGTTTGTGGGTTGAAACACTTGTCACACACAGGAACTTTATTAATTGGAGCTGTAAGTTAACTCTTATTTCAGAGAGAGGTGGTGGGGGACAGCCCCCTGTAAAGTCAGAGGTGTAGGTGAGAGCACAAAGCAGTAAAGTAGGCAGACTCTGGTTTTGGGGGTAGATGCTCTAGAATTTCCAGGGGGACTCCTGAGGCTCAATCCCGCCTTTGCGTATGCCAAGCCTCCTTCCTCATGACCTTTGCCACGGGTGGAGTTCCTCACTCTGGCGCCTGGCACAGAGAGATGCTGACAAGATGCTTGGCCCCTGGGGCCCAAATTGGCAAGCTGGGTTTGAGGCCTCAGAGCTCCTGCAGGAAGTGGAGACTGGAGATGTTGGGACTAGAGAGGGGTCAGAAGCCCAAGGATAGTGTCTGCAGGGGTGGAGCAGAGATCTGGGAGTCAGGTCTGAGTAGCAGGACCTGCCAGCCTGGAGGCCTGGGGAAATGAAGACAGGAACAAGGCAGGACTAATTGAGGCAGGGAGGATGGGGGTCTGTGTCATGGGGAATGGTGAGCATCCTGGTGTGGGAGTATTTGTGCCACTCAGTGAGCACACATTGAATACCTAGTGTGTCTGACCCTGTGCTGGCTGGATGGCCTTGGGTAGGCCTTTTGGGAGGGAGAGTGCAGAGTGGGAAGTCCAGCAAGGGTTGTGGCCTCTGGCTGCCAGCCTGGGTTCTGAGATGGTCCTGGACCTGGAGGAGAGGAAATAGAAGGGAAATGAGATGGGAACTGGGTGACAGCCTTGAGGCTCAGGGCAGAGACAAGGTCATCTCTAGGTTCCACATCTTTCAGGGAGTAAGTGCTGAATAATTGCATGAGCCAAGGTGGTGCTCAGCTCAGAGCAGGCACTGTAGAGAAGCATCCTGGAAGCCTGAGAACATCCCTTCATCTGGGAGTGCGATGAGGCTGGTGGCAGAGGAAGAGGTACATTTAAGACTTTAGCAGACACTTTGCAAACATCTCCCCCGTACCAGGCTCTGCATTGGATAGGGGGTGATACAGTCAGAGTTCAAGACTGGCTTCAAGACTTGATGTTTATTTTTAGGGCACAGAGCGGGGACGGTGGGAAAGGTATTCTAGGCAGAGCGAACAGTGTGAGAAAAAGCATGAAGGTATGAAAGAGCCTGAGGTTTTCTCAGAATGATGAGCATCTTACTGTGGCTGAGGCTGAGATGCCCATAGAATAGGGGAGAGAGGTGGGTGGGACCAAATGAAGGGGCCTGAAATGGAGTGGGAAGGAAGGTGGGGAGACAGACACAGCACCGTGGGGATTGGGGTCTAGACCCGAATCACTGGATGGCAAGCATGAGTGGGGGATACCCCAGCAGAGAGGAGTGCTGCAGGTAGCCCCCAAATGGGGAGGGGTCTTGGCAGGGAAATCTGGGGCTGAGAAATGGTCAGAGTCTCTGAGGAATACTCCATCTCCCTGTGATCCCCATCCAGAGAGGCTTACCCACGTCCACAGCCCAGGTCCCGCCCCAGCCCAAGTCCCACAAAGCTCCCTGGTGATAAATCATTGGGTGGCCAGATTGAATGACCTCCTCAGGACTTCAGGCCCATCTTGTCTGATGCCCGCCAGCTCCATGAATATGATATGGGCACTGCCCTGCCCACAACCACCTCAGGACTTGTGGAGGCACCAAATCGGGGCCTGCAGGTTCCAGGGAATGGAGGACAGTGTAGGAGCTGGATGAGACAGGGCAGTGCCACCGCCCCTCCCTGAGGTTGGGGGAGAGGGGCAGGAGAACACATTGCCTGCGGTTGGGCGAGTCTCCAGTCTGAGGGGAAAGACTCAGCCTCAGTCTGGGTAAATCTGAAGTCAGAGGAGGGAGACTTTGAGAAGTTTCTGGCTTTGAGAAGCAATAGTCTGAGGAGGAAAACACATTTGGGGCAGAGGAGGATTAGAGCCCACTCCCTAGAAGCCCCCCAACTCTGAGGCGGAAGCTGGCCCAAGCCGCCTGGGTGGTGAGCGGCCCCAGCAGAGGAGGGTGAGGTGAGCTGGTGGGTTTCTGGGTGGGCTTTCTGGAGGGACGGAGGTGAGGCGGAGTGGGGAGAGCAGTCTGTGGTCTGTCCCTCTGCGGCGACCCCCACCACCCGACCCTGGCAGGTTCACAGACCAGGACGAGCACGTGATCCAGCACTGCTTCCACTACACCAGCACAGTGCTCACCAGCACCCTGGCCTTCCAGAAGGAGCAGAAGCTCAAGTGTGAGTGCCAGGTGCGTGGCCTGCCTTGACTGCTCTCGGGGGCCAATTCCCCCAGCTCTCAGCCCCAGAGAGTCATCCACAAGGGAAAAGCCCATGGGTTTTGGGGCCAGTGGTGGGGAGACTACCTAGGCCCCTGGAAGTCTCTTAAAGAGGAGAACTGGAGCTCTTCAGGATGGCACCTCTGGCTGCAGGCCCAGTATGCGATCGCCCTCTAGTGTTCGGATTGGGCATCACAACAACATCTGGATGGCTAGAGTCCAAGGGGACCGAACACAGGATGCTCAGGTTTCCTGCTCACCCTCCCTGTGACTAGAACTCCCACTCCTTCCCTTAGAGCCAAATGATACAATTAGACTCTCTCAGTCTCCGGCTTGTCCCGCGAGCCCTAGGGAAAGAATGAGAAGACCCTCAGGCTGACGGAGGCAGGGGGCTGGAGAGGGTGAACCCCTGCAACCTGATTCCCTGTGATCTCCTTTTTCTCCATTCCAGGCTCTTCTCCAAGTGGCGAAGAACCTCTTCACTCATCTGGGTGAGTGCACTGCCCTCCTCCATGCCTGGCTATGGGGTGGGAGTCGGGGGACTGGTGTTTCGAGGAGGGGAGGCAGGCAGGCTTGTCAGCACTCCAGCCTGGTCTCACCACAGTCCCCCATGCTTCTCCCTCCCGCAGATGACGTCTCCGTGCTGCTCCAGGAGATCATCACAGAGGCCAGGAACCTCAGCAATGCTGAGATGTGAGTGAATCCACCCAGGAGTAGGGAGAGAGAGAGAGAGACCCTGGCCCTCAGTCATCACCTCTCTTTTCCTCCCCTCTTTATTCCCCCCTCTGTTGTCATCGTAATTTATTTGGCTTGCACAGCATGGGGGATCTTAGTTCCCCGAGCAGGGACTGAACCCACGCTCCCTACATTGGAAGCATGTCGTCTTAACCACTGAACCACCAGGGACGTCCCCTCCATTGCCTTCCTGTGGGACCCATGTCTTGCGTGATTTTTTATTTCATGCTTGTGGCCCTCACTAGATTGTAACATCCGATGACAGCAGGCACGCTGCTTGCTTTGCAGGCCGTGGGTCCTCAGCTCTTAATACAGTGTCTGACTGAGCGACTTCACTTTCACTTTTCACTTGCATGCATTGGAGAAGGAAATGGCAACCCACTCCAGTGTTTTTGCCTGGAGAATCCCAGGGACGAGGGAGCCTGGTGGGCTGTCATCTATGGGGTCACACAGAGTCGGACACGACTGAAGTGACTTAGCAGCAGCAGCAGCTGGTACATGGTAGGTGCTAGCAAAAAAAAAAAAAAATTATCCATCTTAACTAATGTCTGGAGTCGGCTAGCCCTGAGGAGAGTCTCACCATAGGTCACTCCCTCCCGGCCTCGGAAATCTAGGCTTCACCTCAAGTCCTGAGATTTGAGGGGTGGTCACAGAGGGGTGTCAGGGCCCTGTGGACCAATGCCATCTCTCCACAGCTGCTCTGTGTTCCTGCTGGATCAGAACGAGCTGGTGGCCAAGGTGTTCGATGGGGGCGTGGTGGAAGATGAGGTGAGGCAGGGCTGTGTGGGGGGAGGGTGTGGCCGTGGTCCTGGGGGCCAGGAGTCCTCGGGGGAGCAGGCCCTACGTTTGATCGTCCGCTCTGTGACCGGCCACTAACCCTTCTCTCAACTCCATTCCTGCCCCGGCAGAGCTATGAGATCCGCATTCCCGCTGACCAGGGCATCGCGGGTCATGTGGCGACCACCGGCCAGATCCTAAACATCCCAGATGCTTACGCACATCCGCTTTTCTACCGAGGCGTGGACGACAGCACCGGCTTCCGGACGCGCAACATCCTCTGCTTCCCCATCAAGAACGAGAACCAGGGTGCGGGTTGTGGTGGCTCCGGAAGAGGGCCGGGGCGGGGCCTGAAAGGATGGGGCGGAGCCGAGCAGAAGGTCCACAAGCCGTCTCTACCACCCTAGCATCCCCGGGCCGAAGGGATGGGGTTTCCCAAGCCTGTGATGTCCCTTGAGGATACCCTGGGAGGACAGATCATCAGACACGTCCACTGGCTCATCTTAGCTCCTCTTTGGTCCCCAGAGGTCATCGGTGTGGCCGAGCTGGTGAACAAGATCAATGGACCATGGTTCAGCAAGTTTGATGAAGACCTGGCTACAGCCTTCTCCATCTACTGTGGCATCAGCATTGCCCATGTGAGCGGGACAGGGGCAGGCCCATGCAGGACCCTCTGTTCTCCTCTCCACAATGGCCCTCCTTGCTCTGTCCAGATGGGTTTGCGCCCGCCCCTGGGGCTCAGAGCCCTGCTGCTGGGTTGCTGTGCAGTCTTCAGTACCTACTGGTCACTTCTGGCCTCAGTTTCCCATCAGAAAATTGGGGATACTATTTCCAATCCTGTCCAGTTAGCCTCCTAGGACTATGTTTTATTTCCCCCTTTTCCGAAAGCAACCTCAACCTGAGCCCCTGTTTAGCTTCTTGTGGGGATTGTTGGGTCTCATTGTCCATAACTGGCAGCTCTGACCTGGGAATCCGACCCGTAGATCCTTAACGCTATCCCCCCTCCTTGCTTCTTTTTCTCCATTAGGGGCCTCAGGCTCCATCACTGAAGCTGGGGCAGGCTCAGGAGAGCATGCAAAGTGCTAAATCAAGTGCTAAGAGGCCCTGGGGAGGAGGAGTGAGGGCAGGTCTGGATGAAAGTTGGAGAGGGCTCCTTACTCTGGGCTGGACCTTGAAGGCTCAGACTAGGCCCAGCATGGGACAGGAGTTGGGGGAGGTTCTATCTGATCCCTTTGTCCTGGTCCTGGGTATTTCACAGCCACCTTGCTTGAGCCCTGTCTTTCCCTCTCTCCCCCACAAGTCCCTCCTATACAAGAAAGTGAATGAGGCGCAGTATCGCAGCCACCTTGCCAATGAGATGATGATGTACCACATGAAGGTGAGCCCTGCACAGAGCTTCTACCCTCCTTCTCAGGCCCCCAGGGTCCCCTGTAGTCCCCCTGTTCCTCCCCTAGCTCCATGAATCCTCTGGTGCCCAGGATCAGGCTGGGCTTTCAGATCACCCTCTCTTGAAGATAAGAGCAGTGCCTGGGCTTTTGCTCTCCTGCTCTCCTTCGGGGCAGCCTCTCTGCAAAGCAATTTCTGGTTCAGCCCCAAAGCTGGCAGCAAGACTCAGCCCAGCGGAGAGCATGGTTCACCCAGGTGTTCCCCATGTCCAGGGATAATTCCCATCCTGGGACTGCTGACAGCTGGGAAGCCCACTCAGGGTCCTCCTGCAGCTCCCTTATGTACAGTGGTCCTGCAGTCCTAGGCAGTTCCATCCCCAGACCCTGTGCAGGACAAGCTGTCTGGAACTTTAGTTCAGAGTATGTGATGGTCATTGTTCATTTGAACATTTCGTCTCCTCTGTGTCCAAACCAAATGGCCCCAGACTTTGTGGCTGGGGTCAAAACTGTAGCAGGAAGGATTGGCTCTGGGATGGTCCTCCCCAAAGAAGGAATCTTTGAGTTATTGTCTGTGGAAGGCCGCCATGGTGTCAAGAAAGGCATGGTGTCAACAAAGGCAGAGAACACCCTTTGACAAGGAGAGGCGGTTACAGATGAGGGTGGGCCCAGGCAAGGAGGCGCAGTAGGTTGGCTGCAGGATGGCGAGGGGAGCATGGTGTTCTCCTGCCCAGTGACAACCCATGGAAGACCCAACTGGGGTGCATTCTAGTGGGAGGTCCCCGCCACTGTGGGCATTTGAGGTTGAAGATGTTGGATGGGGTGGAGGCTGTCTTCTGATGCCCTGGCTGGTCCCCTCCAGGTCTCTGATGACGAGTACACCAAACTTCTCCACGACGGGATCCAGCCTGTGGCTGCCATCGACTCCAACTTTGCCAGTTTCACATACACTCCTCGCTCTCTGCCTGAGGATGACACTTCCATGGTGAGCTGGCTCACCCTGCCTGACTGTGGAGGACGGACAGCCAGAGATGGAAGTTAGATGTGCATAGGAAATTCCTGGCAGGACCGAGTCATCAAGAGATGGAGGGGGCATGTGGTCTGCCAGCGTGGGCCACAGGGCCTGCCAAGGGGCTGGACTGGAACCAACGATGGCCTCAGGATTGGCATCTCCATCCCTGTTTTTCTAAGACTTTGTGGGAACTTGGTTCCAAGAGTTCTTAGATCTCCTGTTTCTAAGTTCATGGCTCCAAGAATGCTTGGCTGTACCATTTTTTGGTTCTCAAGTTTAAAAGTTCTAAGACTCCAACATTTTGGAGGCTTCAAGAAGGGCCAAGGTAAGGGGAGTGGGGTGCATCTTGAAACTGACAGTCTCTCTGATCCCTCCTTCTGCTCTGTCCAGGCCATCCTGAGCATGCTGCAGGACATGAATTTCATCAATAACTACAAAATTGACTGCCCGACACTGGCCCGGTGTGTACGCCCAGCCCTCCGCTCCGTGTGCCAGCAGCCCCGTCTCTGCCTCCCTTTGCCCTCTGCTCTCACATCCATTGCTCCCTGTGCTCTGGGAAGGACCTCTGAGGATGTCTAGGGGAGGCCCAGACTTGTAATGGTGGGAGGATCCACCAGTGAGAGGCAATTCACAGAACCTTGAGAAAAGGGAGGGAATGGGGCAGGACAGAGCCTGGAGGGCTTGCTGGAGGAGGAGAGCCTGAGGCCCATGTGCTGCCTTCTCCCCACCCCCAGGTTCTGTTTGATGGTGAAGAAGGGCTACCGGGATCCCCCCTACCACAACTGGATGCACGCCTTTTCTGTCTCCCACTTCTGCTACCTGCTCTACAAGAACCTGGAGCTCACCAACTACCTCGAGTGAGTGGCTGCCCCTGTGCCCATCTGGCAGCTGCTGGGGTCCCCTTCCTGGAGACAGAACTGCACCTCCTGTGCGGCAGACTTTCCAGCATTGCCTCACAGGATCCTCTTAACAGCCCAGTGTGAAAGGTACAAGGCCTTTTTCCAAGATGGGGACGCAGGTTCCTGAGCCCCTGTGCAGGTGGTTCCCGGACATGTGTGGTCAAGAGCTCAATCACTGACCACGGAGCAGTTTCCCTTCTTATAGCCATCTCCTCCAGCTGGCCCTCCTGTGGAGGAGGGAGCTGTGGCTCACCTCCGTGTCCTCTGTCTCCTCCCAACCAGGGACATGGAGATCTTTGCCTTGTTTATTTCCTGCATGTGTCACGACCTGGACCACAGAGGCACAAACAACTCCTTCCAGGTGGCCTCGGTGAGACCCTGCCCTCCTCACAGTGGGCACCCTCCCCGGGGTGTCTGGGAGCCTCACCCCTCCAGCCTGAGGGGTGGTGGGAGCTCATGAGACCAGGAGCTGGTTGAGAGACAGGAGGAGGCTCTCCCAGGCTATGGGAGACGCAGGAGTGCTGAGGGGGTGGGAGGAGCTGGGCTGTTCTGTGCCTAATATGCCTCTGGATGTCAGGAGTGATGGAGTTTTCTTTGGTTTTTCCAGAAATCTGTGCTGGCCGCGCTCTACAGCTCGGAAGGCTCTGTCATGGAGGTACCACCATTCTGCCCAGTATCCCCATCCCCATTGTCCCTTTAAGGCCAATGACTTATTAACATGAAGCTAGACTGTGGCCCGGCTCCTCCCCATGCCAAGCCCTGCTTTCCACCCAGACTGGGAGAGCTGCAGCACCCCCAGGGCATGTCTGACTCTTGTTCCTGATGAGCTTGGAAGGGTACCCATGTGGCTGGGGGTGCCAGTCAGGCTGCAGGTTCTGCCCGAGCCCAGGTTTGCCCAGGGAGGCCTTGTAGTTAGCCTGTTTCTCTTTGCATGTCTAAGGACACCCTGTGAAACCCCCTCTGCTCCCAGCTTGGCATGGGCTCCTTGTCCCGTCATGCTCAGTTTTGCCTGAGACTGATTTGTGTCTGCCCACCCCCAATGGAGCTCCTGGAGGCAGAAACAAAATTGGAGACATCTCTGAGTTCCCTGCATCTGGCACAGGGCTTGGCATGAGTGGAAACCAAACTTTCAAGGTTGCCTTGCCCCACTCTGCCCCCAACAACACCCCTCTGGAACTGCTCCTGCTTGCACGCCCCCAGAGACGAGGGACTCGCTTCCTCCTGGGAGGCCTGGTGGCAGCCTGTCTCCTGCCCTCCACGCCCTGGGCTGAGTCGGCTCCTCCTCTGAGTGACAGCCCTTCAGCGTCAGAAGACAGGGGTCTTGCCCTCGCCTCATCACTGCCCTTCCCTGTCAGCATACAAATGTTTCCTGCATGAATTAGTGTCGAAGACTCCAAGGGATCATTTCAGATTCATTCCAGCTTGAGAGGCCCTCAGAGCTCACCTTATCGTGTCCGTCCGACTGACAGCTGAGGAATCTGAGGCTCAGACATGGCCAGGGACTTGCCCAGGGTCATATGGAGGGTCGAAACAGAGCACAGAAAGGGAACTGGCCCCCAGCCCTCGACTCCCCAGTTCTGCCTGCTCTGCTCAGTTTGGGGGCCAGGGCTAGGCTGGCTTGCTTCCTCCCTTGGGGTCAGTGAGAAGGAGCAGCCCCACCCCAGCTGGGCCCCTACCACGCCTCTCCCCACAGAGGCACCACTTCGCTCAGGCCATTGCCATCCTCAACACCCACGGCTGCAACATCTTTGACCACTTCTCCCGGAAGGTGATGGGGCTGGGGGTGGGGGGCAGGGAGTGGGAGCTGGGAGCTGGCCTGATGTGGGAGAGGTAGACCCGAGGGGTGGAGGTTCCTGAGGTTTAGGGGAGTAGGGGATGGGGTGTCTGGGCCTTGACCCTGTACCCCCACCCCCACCCAGGATTATCAGCGCATGTTGGACCTGATGCGGGACATCATCTTGGCCACAGATCTGGCCCACCACCTCCGCATCTTCAAGGACCTCCAAAAGATGGCCGAAGGTGCCTGCCTCTAGCCTGGGTCTCTAGATCGGGGAAGGACCACCAAGAGGGGAACTCGCCTGGAGGGCACCCCCAGGGTTCAGACCCATCCCTTCCAACATCAGCCCACCAGGCAGACCCAGCTCTGCATCCCTGGCTCCCATCCAGGGTGCTGAATTCCCTGTGCCACTTTGGGATGGGCCCTGGGGCCTTGCTCTCAGGGACCCAGGATGCTGGGTCCCTCTCCTTGACCCTGTTCTCTCCCCGACAGTGGGCTATGATCGAACCAACAAGCAGCACCACAGCCTCCTTCTCTGCCTCCTTATGACCTCCTGTGACCTCTCCGACCAGACCAAGGGCTGGAAGACCACGAGGAAGATCGCGGTAAGTGCCACTCCTTGGGAAGGCGCAGGCTGTACACCCTGCCTGGCTCTGTGTGGCTCCTGCAGCCTGCACGCCCTCCCAGTGCTGAGCTCAGCCTGTGGGGAAGACAGAAACCCAGACCACCTCAGGTGACAGTGGAGAGATTGAGAGAGGGGACTGGACTCACTGGGGGGTCACCCAGCAAATCAGTGAGTGGCTGGTGGAAGACGGGCCAGAACCCAGCCACCGTCCTCCTCCCAGGCGAGGGATGGTGAGGACGGGTCCTGAGGTCCCAGTGCCGCAGTTTGCCCCCTTGGGAATGGGCTATGGAGGAGCGTGGGCGGGTGGATCACACTCATAGGAAGTAATGAGAGTGTTGACCTTTCAGGAGCTGATCTACAAAGAGTTCTTCTCCCAGGGAGACTTGGTATGTGGGGTGCGACCTCAGGGTGCCCAGGTTGGGGGAGGGTTCCTAGCCTGGGCCCAGGAGGGGCTGGGTTAGCCTGATCCAGATGTTTCTGGAGCATGGAGAGGGCCAGACAGGCCTGACGACTTGATGCCTGCAGGAGAAGGCCATGGGCAACAGGCCGATGGAGATGATGGACCGTGAGAAGGCCTACATCCCCGAGCTGCAGATCAGCTTCATGGAGCACATCGCAATGCCCATCTACAAGTGAGTGAGCTCAGCGGCCTGCTGGGGACACTGCCCAGGGATGGTATGGGAGTGGGACGGGGCTGGCTGTGGCCATCACAGCAGACACAAGTGCTGCGCTGGCCTGGCCCTGCTCCACCTCATCCACTCCTTGTCTCTGAGCACAGCCGTCTCTTGCTTTGCCCCTAAATGTACCGTTTGCTTTATCCTTGGTCCCTTATGGAAAGAGATGCTCAAGCTCTCCTTGAGCTTCCAGTCTTAAGCCTCATGCTCTTGTGGAAGTTCTACCTGTGGTCCAGCCCTGATATTTCTTGCTGCTCCCAGTCTGCCTTCTGACCTCTAAACCTGCCTCTATCCACCCCCAGGCTGCTGCAAGACCTATTCCCCAAGGCGGCCGAGTTGTACGAACGCGTGGCCTCTAATCGTGAGCACTGGACCAAGGTGTCACACAAGTTCACCATCCGAGGCCTCCCGAGCAACAACTCGTTGGACTTCCTGGACGAGGAGTATGAGGTGCCTGACCTGGATGGCGCTAGGGCTCCCATCAATGGCTGTTGCAGCCTTGATGCTGAGTGAGTCCCTCCTGGGACCCCTCCCTGCCCAGGCCTCCTCCCACAAGCCTCCACGGGCCTGGCCGCACGCCCTGGGACCAGAGCCAAGGGTCCTGGATTCTAGGCCAGGACTTCCCACGTGACCCGGGCGAGGTCTGACCTTCCCGGGCCTCAGCTTTCTTGTCTGTATAATGGAAGACTTCAGCCTCACTGAGACTTTGTCACTTGTCCTCTGAGAGCACAGGGGTAACCAATGAGCAGTGGACCCTGCTCTGCACCTCTGACTGCACCTTGGCAAGTCCCCACCCTCCAGGCCACTCCTTCTCTGAGGCAGCTGGATGGTTTCTTCTGGGCCCCATTCCTGCCCTACCAGACCTGTGCCCTTTCCTGTGGGGGCACCCTCACTGGCTCCCAGGATCCTCAGGCAAGAACATGAGACATCTGAGTGGGCAAAGGGTGGGTCTTAGAGACAGTTATCAGCCTGGCTGGAGGACTAGAAGTAGCCATGGGACCACCTGTGGCCCAGAGGACTGCCTTTGTACTTATGGTGAGGACCGGGACCTGGGGATATAAGGGTCCCAGGAGGACACTGCCAGGGGGCCAGTGCAGTGCTCTGGGGAGAGGGGGCTCAGGAAGAGAGGAGGATAAGAACAGTGAGAAGGAAGGATCCCTGGGTTGGGAGGCAGGCCCAGCATGGGTCAGCCATGCTTCCTCCTGGCTGTGTGACCCTGGGCAAGTCCCTTCCCCTCTCTGCGAAACAGTAGGGTGAGACAATCCATTCTCTAAGACCCCTTTTAGATCCAAGTCCCCATAGTTCTGTGGAGTCCCAGGAGAGGCCACCGAGGGTCCCTGGCCCCCTTGGGCACAGAGCTGACACTGAGTCCCTCAGTGGCCCCCTGAGTATACCCCCTTAGCCGGAGCCCCTTCCCCATTCCTACAGCCAGAGGGGGACCTGGCCTCAGCCTGGCAGGGCCTCTCTCCTCTTCAAGGCCATATCCACCTGTGCCCCGGGGCTTGGGAGACCCCCTAGGGCTGGAGCTCTGGGGTCATCCTGGCCACTGGCTTCTCCTTTCTCTGTTTTGTTCTGTATGTGTTGTGGGGTGGGGGGAGGGGGGCCACCTGCCTTACCTATTCTGAGTTGCCTTTAGAGAGATGCGTTTTTTCTAGGACTCTGTGCAACTGTTGTATATGGTTCCGTGGGCTGACCGCTTTGTACATGAGAATAAATCTATTTCTTTCTACCAACCCTCCGCCACGGGGCTGTCTGCAGGCTTTGTGCATGAGGTTGTTGGTGGTGGGGAAACAGCATCAGGGAAGGCAGATGCCTTTAAGAACTCCCAGGCTACTGGAACTCCCATCCCTGCTGCCTAGCCCCTCTTCTGTGGGAGTCTTGGACCTGTTGGGGTACCCCCAGACCAGTCCTGTGCCAGATTCTGGGTACTGAGGTGGAGATGGCAGATGCAGAGGCCTGAGCATGAGGTGGTTGTTTGTGGACTGGAAATGGACAAATGAGAGACTGAAGCAATCAGGGAGGCTGCCTGCAGGAGGTGACCTGGCGCTCTTTCTAGACCCTCTGTCTGCTGGTCTACCTTAGTCATGCATGCCCTTACAGACAAGGCCTGAGCCTCTGAACCCTCTCCTAGCCACAGGGATACCTGTCTGTGTCCCTGTAAATCCAGCCAAAGGGGTAGCCCTGAGTCTGACTGTGTATCAAATACAGCCCTGGGTTGTGTCTGTGGGGTTGATTTCCCTGCTCTCCTGGCTGTGAGGTTTGCTTCTGCACAGACAGAGGGGCAGACTCCAGACTGGTGACCAGGAGGAAGCTCTGATTGGCAGTCTCCAGACCCCACGCCCACCTTGCCTGGAGCCCTCCCAACTTCTCTCCCTCTTCATTTCTCCCAGATGAGTAAAGGTTGGCATGTTAAGGGGCTGGGCACTAGGCTCTCCTTTCCTGGTGGGGGAGGGTTGGGAGGCAATGGTCCTGTGTTTGCCCACAATGGCCTCAGGGTATCGGCCTTGTCGGTTGACACGTCAGGGTGTCCAGGACCATAGAGCTTGTCTGCATCTCATGCCTGGCAGTTTATTCTGGTTTGGAATCTGTTTCTCTGGCTGAACGGTCCCAGGGCTTCTAGCCTGCCCGTGGGGCTGTGGGGTCCAGGCCCCTCCCCTGCTCAGCCTCTGCTTTGGGCCCCCTGAGTCTGTCCTCTCATAGCACAGACCCCAGGCCAGTCAGTGGGCCCCCAGGTGGGGGTGAGTCACTTCCTGGCTCCAGGCTGACAGAAGAGGATTACTCTAATTGTGCCCAGCTGACACCAGCGTTGGTGTGGGCTAACACAGGTGCCTGTGACCCTCGACCCTGAGAGAGAGAGAGAGAGAGAGAGAGAGAGAGTGTGTGTGTGTGTGTGTGTGTGTGTCCTCTTCCACAGGCCTTTGGGCAAAGTGGAAGCTCAACCTAGGTACCCACCCCTGAGCCTTCCTCTCCTTCCCCCTGTGCCTGCCCTCCCTCGTGGACATTTAATTCTGTTCAAGGCCCATGCTATGACACATCCCTCCTTTCCTCCGAATTAAACAACTCACAGATACCTTCTCCTGCGCTGCAGGACCCTATGCTGAGGCCCAGAGCTAAATTCATCCTCGACCCTGGTCTGGAGGGTCTAACAGCCTGGCAGGGGAGACACAGGCCATGATACCTATGGCCCCAGGCAGGGGCCTGAGAAAACCACAGCGAGGTTTGGAAGATGAGCAGGGGTTTTCCTGCGGGCAAAGGGGGCAAGGCACTCCTGGGAGAAGGAACTGCTCCTACAAACGCTGCTGCTCAGAGAAGGAGAGTGGCTGACACACGAGAATGGAGAGAGCTAAGGCCAGATCAGGGAGGGCCATGAATGCCAGATTGCGGAGTTCAGCTTGACTGTGGGCACTAGGAAATGGGGGCTCAGGCATGCATTTTAGAAGGTCCTGCAAGAAGATGAAGCAAGGACTGCAGGAGAGCAGTTGGGAGGGGATCATCCTAAAGTGGATGCTCAGTGGCCTAGGCTGGGCCAAGGAGGAGTTGAAGACACTTTGCACTCACAGAACTTGTGCTCAATTGGATGGGGGCGGAGGCAGGATTGGCAAGTGCCCTGGAAAAGGAACCTGCTCTTGAACAGCCCTGGGCAGCTGCTCAGGCACCACCCACCCGGGCCACCAGGTGCTGGGTGGAGTCTCTGGCAGGAGGTGAGTCCCCAGGGAAGATGGGTGGGGCAGCTGTTTGGGGGCTGCCAGGGGTGGGGGCCGGAGGAAGGTGGGAGGAGGACCCTGCTTCTGCAGAGCCTGCAGGCAGTTCTCACCCGGTTGGAGAATACAGGCCTAGGCCCCCCAGGGCTCCTGGTAACTGCCCTGCCCTCCAACTTAATGGTTTCATTTTACAGGAAACCACGATTCTGGGCATAGACAATATTATCTCGTTCTGCAGACTAGAAAGGTGAAGTCCAGGAGGTTAAGTAATCAGCCAAGGTTGGGATGTGAGCCTGACTCCTCTCCAAGGGCTCTTCTCTGGGATAGAGGAAGGAGATTCAGGAGCGTAAGGTCTCCGTCTGCCTCCTCAGGACTGTGGCAGGAAGGAGTGGTGAGCAAGTGGACTGGGGCCCCTGAGAAGGGTTTGGGATCAGCGCTGTGTGCCTGTGTGTTGCGGGGAGCGGGTGGGGCACATGAAAGGGCGTGAAGAGGCTGGTGGCGTGTAGCGCTGCTTATGGCCACCAGGTGGCGCCGAGCCCCCGCTGGCCTCACCTCCCCGGAGGTCTGAGAAGGGCAGGTGGCAGGTGTGTGATGGGGGCTAACCTCACTCCTGTCCACGCGCTCACTGACTGGGGTGATGAGTTCGCTGGAGGCCTTCGGGGTACAGGAGGGTATGTTGTGTGAGTAAAATATGCTTATAGACGGCACAGCCAGATTGTTCTCTGAGGGCGTACCAGACGGGAAGTACACCCTCAAGTTTGAAGACTGGCGGGGTAGACCCGAGAAAGAAGGTGTTGCTACTCCCTGACAAGATGGCTGCCACCCTCCATTCCTAAATCATCCCTGGAGAAACCATAGGACTGGGTAGGAAGCGGGAAGCATGGAATCCTGGGAACTAACAAAAAATAGTCTGGGGTGCAGTGGGGTGGGAGTTGGGGAGAGGTAAAAGTGAGGAGCTGGGTTGGCAGAAAGCACGTGCCTCAGGCCTGTTGCCTTGGACAGTCAACCGTTGCCTGTCCGCTCGCTTCTACACAAACTCCTGGGGCTTCTTCATCTTCTCTTGAGAGTAGCTGGAGGAAAAGAACCATCGCTTGACTGGGGGGCTCTCCCAAGGATGGACAGGATTATTGTCCCCTTTGTGGGCAAGAGAAACTGAGGCCAGAAGCTCAGCTGATGGGAGCCTCCCTCAGAGTAAAATCAGATCCAGGGTCAGATGAGGAGGCTGGGACCAGGAAATGGCAGGGACCTTTAAGTCCACACAGAGATCCAGAGGTAGCGTAGGGATGGGCACCAGCTCCCAATTTCTGGCTCAGGGCTCCCCACCACCTTTCCCAGGGATGGCAGTCTCTGCTTCTTCAGGTCCCACCTAGAACTCACGTTTCAGACCAGACCTGGAGAGCTGGTCTGTGTCTCGCACATCACTGCCCCCGCCTCGGCCCTGTGCTGGGGACAGGGTGCGGGAGGGGATGTGCGGGTTAAAATCGCTGACCCTCTTTTCTCTCCACATCTGCCGCCTGAACCATTCCTCTGGCTCTCAGCTGAGACTTCCCGGGCAGTGTGTGCCTGCTGGGTGTGTGTGGCTTCTCTCCTCAGTTAGGAAGCCTGGTAAGGGCAGGAACACATCTGCCTCAGCTTTGATTTCCCACATCCCTCCTCAGTGTAGGCGTCCCAGGCGGCACAGTGGAAAAGAATCTGCCTGTCAATGCAGGAGACTCGAGAGATGTGGGTTCCCTCTCTGGGTTGGGAAGACCCCTGAATTAGGAAATAGCAACCCACTAAGGTATGGCAACCCACTCCAGTACTCTTGCCTGGAAAATCCCATGGACGGAGGAGCCTGGTAGGCTGCAGGCCATGGGGTCGCTAAGAGTCGGACACGACTGAGCGACTTCACTTTCACTTTTCACTTTCATGCATTGGAGAAGGAAATGGCAACCTACTCCAGTGTTCTTGCCTGGAGAATCCCAGGGACGGGGGAGCCTGGTGGGCTGCTGTCTATGGGATCGCACAGAGTCAGACATGACTGAAGCGACTTAGCAGCAGCAGCAAGGTATCCTTGCCTGGGAAATTCCATGGACAGAGGAGCCTGGCAGTCTACAGTCCATGGGGTCACAAAGAGCGGACCTGACTGAGGGACTGAGTACACACAGGAGCTCAAAACAGGTGTGTTGACTGACAGCGGCAGTCAGGATTCCAATGCATGTATTAATCAAAACTCAGCTGAACAATGAGGGAGGCCCTCTGAAATTCTCTAGAATTATCTCTCTGCATCTCTTTCATCTCTGGTACTCCACCCCGTAAACTCTTGCCAACCAGCCTCTTCAGAGTCACAGCTCCATCTCCTTAAGTTAAGGGGACTTCCAGGGTTCATCCTGCCTGCATGGTGGCCTCTCCAGGCGGTGTGGGCAGTGGTAGTGTTTACACGTGTCTTCTGCTCCTTAGGATCCCAATCATTATCTGATAACCAATGCCTTGAAAACCTTTCTTTCAAACATTGTGTCCAGTTTTGTTGTTATTTCAGGCAGGAAGCTAAATCTAGTCTTTATTAGTCCATCTTTGATGGGAGTGTAAGTCTGTTTTTTAACTTTCATTGCACTGTAGTACACCATGTAGGAATGTTGACAGACATCATTATTATTATTGGCAGTACCACACGGCAGGTGGAATCTTAGTTTCCTGCCCAAGGATCAAACCCGGGCCCCCTGTATTGGAAGCTCTGAGTATTAACCACTGGACCACCAGGGAAGTCCCTTGACAGACATTTGGATATGAATGTCTTGGCAATTAGAAACACTGGTCCTGGACTTCCCTGGTGGTGCAGTGGTTAAGAATCTGCCTGCCAATGACGAGGAGACAGGGTTAATCCCTGGTCCAGGAAGATTCAACATGCGGCAGGGCAACTGAGCCCATGTGCTGCAGCTACTGAGCCCAGGCTCTAGGGCCCGAGACCACAATGCCTGAGCCGGCAAGCCCTAGAGCCCGTGCTCCACAACGAGAGAAGCCACCGCAGTGAGGAGCCTGCACGCTGCAACTAGAGAAGGCCTGCCCACGGCAAGGAAGACCCAGTGCAGACAATATAAATAATTAAATTAAAAAGAAAAAGGAATCCCATGACTGTTCTTGTGTATGTGTATATATTGAGTATTCCATTATATGAATATCTTCGTCTACCTCTATTGTTGATATATAGCTTCTACTTCACAAGTGAGACCATTCCTTTCTATGTGAAAACATTCTATTTCCTTTAGAGTAGGTCTGCTGAGATGAATTCTCCTGGTTTTTGTTAGTTTAACAATGTCTTCATTTTTCCTTTTTTTTCCCCCCCTTATTCTTGGAGGATTTTTTTTTTCTTTCTTTCTTGGCCTTGCTGTGCATTTTGTGGGATTGTAGTTCCCTGACCAGGGATTGAATCTACACCCTCAGCAGTGAACATGTGGAATTCTAACCACTAGATAGCCAGGGAATTCCCTTGAAGGATGTTTTTGAAGATATTGAATTCTAGGTTAGGTAGTATTTTCTTTCAGCACATTCTGTTCTCTTTCTGACTTTCGTTATTTCTGACAATGTTACAGCTGACAGATCAGCTATCAGTCTTATTGTGTCTTTGAAAGTAATGCATCTCTTTCTCTGGCTGCTTTTTAGATTTTATCTTTGTTTTTGTTTTTCAGCAGTTTTACTGCAATGTGCTTAGGTATGGTTTTCTTTATATTTAGTCTACTTGAGATTCGTAATGTGTCTTGAATCCATGATGATTTTTCCTTTCTTCAGTTCAATCCTCATCAAGTGTAGATAAGTCATTTCTCATAATTCAATGCATGCTAAGAAGGTTCTAGAAAATTTTACTGAAATCCTGGAATAAAAAGAAAGAATGATGCAGTGGTGGGGAAAATATTTTTAATCAACCACTAGATTCTTCTCTGGCTTCAAATTCACACTCCTCATCAGGAGAGAAGGGTGGTCAGTGGTGGTCTCTCTCCTTAGCTCCTGATCTGTAACCAAGGATCTGTCCCGACCAACATCCCTACCTGGAATCAAGACTTTCCACCATTTGTCTGGTGACTGATGAGAAGGAAAAACTTTTTCTCTCTAAATTTTGCCTCTCAGTCAGCACATTAAAAAAAAAAATTTTTTTTTTTTTTTTTGGCAGTGCCACTCAGCACGTGGGATCTAGATCCCCGACCAGGGATGGAACCCGTGTCCCCTACATTGTAACTGTGGAGTCTTAACCACTGGACCACCAGATGTCCCAATACCGACATTTTAATACAGAACAGTTTAGTATCTCATTGTTTAGGACTTCTGCAAATCAGAATAAGAGTTTGGATTTACCACTGAAGGAAGTCCCTCCATGATAGTAAGTATATTCCTAACAGATGAGTTCCAGCCCAACAGAATAAAGAAGAACCAGTGGGCAGCCGGGGTTCCCCTGACCTGGCAGGTTTCTTACTCCTTGCTTTGACCATTAGGCTTCAAGTACACCTGTATGAGGAGGTAGGGGAGCTTCAGGGAGCAACCTTCACTCTTGTATCTGTGTCTACCGGCTCATCTGCATCTGGGCAAAGCCTGTGTGTGCTGACCCAGCTCACTGGTCCATATATCTTCCCTAAATATAAACATCCAATTGCCCAATCCCTTCTAGATAGCCTTCCTGTGTTATAGAGACTGGAAAACTAAAGTAACATTTCCCACACTCCACATAGGTCTCACCTGTAACCTGGGTCCTATATGAAGGTGTTCCCAATGAGATGTGGAGGTGGAAGGAAATTACGGGCATTGATGGCTGCATGCAGGTAGATAATATCACCTGGAAAGCATCTGTGATGCGGGTGTCTGGGTGTCTGAGGCACATCTGTGGAGGAGTTTTTTAACAGCTAGCACCTCATGTAGGTGCCAAGCAACAGATGGCAAGATGGTGATATTTTCACTAGAAAATTCCCCTGATGGGGATGAGCATTTTGGCTGGCTGCATTGGCACTGACTTTTAATGCTGTGTAGCACTGAACCCAATTCTCCTCTTCTGCTTAATCCTGTGTGGTTTATGGTATAGACAAATAAGAACCTCAACTAATGGTTCTTGAAGCACTGATCCCATTGGCTGTCCATCTTCCCCAATAAAAAGTGAGCTCTCTGAGGGGAGTGACTAGTACCTAACAGCCTAAGACAGAGTAGGCACTCAGCAAAATTTATCAATGGCTTAAGTGAAATGTTGTTTAGTCACTAAGTCATGTTTGACTCTTTTGCAACCCCATGGATTATAGCCTGCCAGGCTTTTCTATCCATGCAATTTCCTAAGCAACGATACTAGAGTGAGTTGCCATTTCCTACTCCAGGACATCTTCCTGACCCAGGGATCGAATCCAGGTGTTCTGCAATTAGCAGGCAGATTCTTTACCACTGAGCCACCCAGGAAATGTTAGGCATTAAAAATCCAACCTGAGAGACTGCATCCTCTAATAGGTCTGGGGCTGACCTGCATATCTTGAGGGGTATCTCAGTAGTGATCATGGGCATGTAAGAGTTACCACATTCAACTGAAGGATATAGTCTTCTCAGTAAAACCATGCTAGCATGACGAACAGTCAGACTTCCCATAAGAGGAGATCATGTTCATAGTGAAGTCAGGCTTGCGTGACCAGCGCTGAACATCAATCAAAACAAACTGACTTCTACAACAACAGCAGGTTCCAGGACACAAAACAATATTCACTAAGCATAAGCATACAGAAGTCAGACAGAGAAAAATAACTGTATTTATATTATATCATCATCAAATCAATTTAAAACTATCACCAATGGAAAATTTCCTCCTAAAGAAATGTCACCATAAACTGTACTTTGTTTTCATCTCTTCAGGAGACCTGTGACCTCTTAGCCCTAGGTCCTCTTAACAGTCAAAGCCAGGCCCCTAGTTTTATGTACTTTCTATCTCTTAACAACTCTTCTAAGTTGCTGGGTGGGATTACCCGGACCCTCTCAGTGACTGGCAGATGTTCTACCAAGGGAAGCAAGGGAAGTACCATCAAGGGTAGAGCACAGTGGTACAGGACGTGGTATCTGGCATCAGGCAGACCTGGACCAAGTCTCTGCTCTGTCGGTTCCCTCCTGTGAGACTGTGCAAGGCACTTACCTTCCCTGAGTCTCAATGGCCTCATTTATAAAATGGGAAGAAGAGTAAACCTTCCTGAGACTGTCGTGAGGATTAACTGAGAAAAGAAGACAGGAGAGACTTTGGCCACTGTCAAAGCTGCCAGCTGTGAGACCGCAGGGCTCTATCAGGGTGCATTTCTGGGAATGAGGAGCATGAATTCATCTTTGACGAAAGCTGAGCAGTCAGGAAGCTTCCCATCAGGAAGCTTCCATATGCCTCTTATCCTTCTCCATCAGAGGGCAGACAGAATGAAAGCCACAATCACAAAAAACTAACCAATCTGATCACATGGATCATAGCCTTGTCTAACTCAATGAAACTATAAGCCATGCTGTGTAGGGCCACCCAAGATGGATGGGTCGTGGTAGAGAGTTCTGACAAAATGTGCTGTGTTGGAGGAGAGAATGGCAAACCACTTCAGTATTCTCGCCTTGAGAACCCCATGAACAGTGTGAAAAGGCAAAAAGTATGACACTGAAAGAGGAACTCCCCAGGTTGGTAGGTGCCCAATATGCTACTGGAGATCAGTGGAGAAATAACTCCAGAAAGAATGAAGAGACAGAGCCAAAGCAAAAGCAACACGCAGTTGTGGATGTGACTGGTGATGGAAGTAAAGTCCAATGCTATAAAGAGCAATATTGCATAGGAACCTGGAATATTAGGTCCATGAATCAAGGCAAATTGAAAGTGGTCAAACAGGAGATGGCAAGAGTGAACGTCGACATTCTAGGAATCAGTGAACTAAAATGGACTGGAATGGGTGAATTTAACTCAGATGACCATTATATCTACTGGGCAAGAATCCCTTAGAAGAAATGGAGTAGCCATCATAGTCAACAAAAGAGTCCAAAATGTAGTACTTGGATGCAGTCTCAAAAACGACAGAATGATCTCTGTTCATTTCCAAGGCAAATCATTCAATATCATAGTAATCCAAGTCTATGCCCTGACCAGTAATACTGAACAAGCTGAAATTGAACAGTTCTATGAAGACCTATAAGACCTTCTAGAACTAACACTCAAAAAAGACGTCCTTTTCATTATAGGGGACTGGAATGCAAAAGTAGGAAGTCAAGAGCTACCTGGAGTCACAGGCAAATTTGGCCTTGGAGTACAAAACAAAGCAGGTCAAAGGCTAATAAAGTTTTGCCAAGAGAACACACTGGTCATAGCAAACACCCTCTTCTAACAACACAAGAGAAGACTCTACACATGGACATCACCAGATGGTCAATACCAAAATCAGGTTGATTATATTCTTTGCAGCCAAAGATGGAGAAGCTCTATATAGTCAGCAAAAACAAGACCATGAGCTGATTGTGGCTCAGATCATGAACTCCTTATTGTCAAATTTAGACTTAAATGGAAGAAAGTAGGGAAAACCACTAGACCATTCAGGTATGACCTAAATCAAATCCCTTATGATTATACAGTGGAAGTGACAAATAGATTCAAGGGATTAGATCTGACAGAGTGCCTGAAGAACTATGGATGGAGGTTTGTGACATTGTACAGGAGGCATTGATCAAGATCATCCCCAAGAAAAAGAAATGCAAAAAGGAAAAATGGTTGTCTGACAAGGCCTTACAAATAGCTGAGAAAAGAAAAGATGCAAAGGCAAAGGAGAAAAGGAAAGATAAACCCATTTGAATGCAGAGTTCCAAAGGATAGCAAGGAGAGATAAGAAAGCCTTCCTCAGTGATCAATGCAAAGAAATAAAGGAAAATAGTAAAATGGGAAAGACTAGAGATCTCTTCAAGAAAATTAGAGATACCAAGGGAACATTTCATGCAAAGATGGGCACAATAAAGGACAGAAATGGTATGGACCTAACAGAAGCAGAAGATATTAAGAGGAGGTGGTAAGAATATACAGAAGAACTATACAAAAAAGATCTTCATGACCCAGATAACCACAATGGTGTGATCACTCACCTAGAGCCAGACATCCTGGAATGCAAAGTCAAGTGGGCCTTAGGAAGCATCACTACAAACAAAGCTAGTGGAGGTTATGGAATTCCAGTTGAGCTATTTCAAATCCTAAAAGATGATGCTATGAAAGTGCTGCACTCAATATGCCAGCAAATCTGAAAACTCAGCAGTGTGGCCACAGGACTGGAAAAGATCGATTTTCATTCCAATCCCAAAGAAAGACAATGCCAAAGAATGTTCAAACTACTGTAGAATTGCAGTCATCTCATACACTAGCAAAGTAATGCTCAAAATTCTCCAAGCCAGGCTTCAATAGCACATGAACCATGAACTTCCAGATAGTCAAGCTGGTTTAGAAAAGGCAGAGGAGCCAGAGATCAAATTGCCAACATCTGTTGGATCATCAAAAAAGCAAAAGAGTTCCAGAAAAAATCTACTTCTGCTTATTGACTACACCAAAGCCTTTGACTGTGTGGATCACCACAAACTGTGGAAAATTCTTCAAGAGATGGGAATACCAGACCACCTGACCTGCCTCCTGAGAAATCTGTATGCAGGTCAAGAAGCAACAGTTAGAACTGGACATGGAACAGCAGACTGGTTCCATATAGGGAAAGGAGTATGTCAAGGCTGTATATTGCCATGCAGAATGTACATGTACTTCTATGCAGAGTACATCATGAGAAATGCTGGGCTGGATGAAGCACACGCTGGAATCAAGATTGCCGGGAGAAATATCAATAACCTCAGATATGCAGATGATACCACCCTTATGGCAGAAAATGAACTAAAGAACCTCTTGATAAAAGTGAAAGAGGAGAGTGAAAAGGTTGGCTTAAAACTCAACATTCAAAAAACTAAGATCATGGCATCTGGTCCCATCACTTCATGGGAAATAGATGGGGAAACAATGGCAACAGTAACGCACTTTATTTTGGGATGCTCCAATATCACTGCAGATGGTGACTGCAGCCATGAAATTAAAAGATCCTTGCTCCTTGGAAGAAAAGTTATGACCAACCTAGACAGCATATTAAAAAGCAGACACATTACTTTGCCGACCAAGGTCCATCTAGTCAAAGCTATGGTTTTTCCAGTAGACATATATGGATGTGAGAGTTGGACTATAAAGAAAACCGAGCGCCGAAGCATTGATGCTTTGGAACTGTGGTATTGGAGAAGACTCTTGAGAGTCCCTTGGACTGCAAGGAGATCCAACCAGTCAATCATAAAGGAAATCAGTTCTGAATATTCATTGGAAGGACTGATGCTGAAGCTGAAACTCCAATACTTTGGCCACCTGACTTGTTTGAAAAGACCCTGATGGTGGGAAAGATTGAAGACGGAAGAAGAAGGGGATGACAGAGGATGAGATGGTTGGATGGCATCACTGACTCAATGGACATGAGTTTGAGTAAGCTCCAGGAGTTGGTGATGGACAGGGAAGCCTGGCGTGTTGCATAGTCCATGGGGTTGCAAAGAGTCGGACATGACTGAGCAACTGAACTGAATTGAGCAGTCAGCAGAAGGGTCTCAAGCAGAAGACTTCAGCCTCAGATCCAGAAAGAGCAGGTTCAAAAGAGTTTGAGAGAGGTGGGACTTCCCTGGTGGTCCAGTGGTTAAGACTCTACCCTCCCAACGCAGGGGACCCAGATTCGATCCTTGGTTAGGGAACTAGATCCTGCGTACTGCAACTAAGGTCCTGTGTGCTGGCACACACTCCTTTAAAAAAAGGAGTTTGAAAGAGGTAACTGTGGCTTTAGGGTTAGTATATTGAATTGTGTCCCCCAAATATATATTCAACTCCCAACCCTCAGTACTTGTGAATATGATCTTATTTGGATAGAGGGCCTTTGGGGATGAGATTAAGTTAGGATGAGGTTCTTATGAGAACAAAGAAATTGGACACAGAGACACATAGGAGAAAGGCCACGCAAAGACAGAGGCAGAGAGACTGGAGTGATGCTGCCATAGCCGAGCAACATCAAGGATTGCCAGCAACCACAGAAGCCAGGAGAGAGACAAGGAAAGTCCACCCCCTAGAGCCTCTAGAGAGAGCAAGGTCCTGCCAACACTGTGTTTTACAACTTCTAGCCTCTAGAATCATGAGAGAATACATTTCTTTTGTTTGAAGCCTCCTCATTTATGGTACTTTGTTGTGGCAGCCCAAGGAAAAGATACAATGAATGAAGCAGGGGACACGGTACCTCAGCTCACAGGGAGCAGGTGGACTGGAGGGAGGAGGGGACATAGCTGACCATCATTTTCCAGCTTTTGTGTCTTGGGGCCACCTGACAGGACACCAAATCACTGAAGACACTCAAAGTGGGACAGCTCTTCAGTACAGTCCATGATTTATGCTCCAGACCCTTTCTTCTGTACCAGGCAAGGCTTGGGCCCCTCTAGGCCACATCTGTCCTCAGTTCTTTCTCCTCTCCTGTCCTCCTTGCCTCACTCCCTTATGGTTGTTTCTGATAAGCACTCCCGTCCCTATAAGCCATGTGGTCACGATTGCTCAGAGTGTTCGGTACACACTTGCCCAGCCCTGTGCTGGCTGCTAGGGGGCAGGGGAGACAGAGAATTTACAACAAGACCCTTCCCTAAGGGATCTCACAGTAAGGTGAGTGAAACATTAATTTGTTGATTAATCAACTAATTAATTAAATAAGCACACAAAACAGACTATGTGCCATCCCTGGCTGGGCATTGGAAAGGCTGCAGAAGGAGTAACAGAACCAGATAACAAGCTTGTAGAGGACTAGTCAATCAAACTGAGACAGGCTGGGGCCTGGGACCCCTTACTGGAGTGCTTGCACCTGGATAAAGTTCTCCTTGAACAACAGAATGCAAAGAAAATATAAGGGACTAAAAGCTACTACGAGCATGTGCAGTTGGGGCAATCAGGAACAACAAGCTACAAAAAGGCCACAAACCAGCTGCCAGCTGGGAGGTGCCAGGAGCTAAAGCAGGAACTACACCATGATCCCTGCACACAACACCACCAAGGGGGTGGGCAGACCACCTAAAAGTCACTCCTTTGGCCCACCCCTGAGCCTGCCCCTACCCTCACCCCATTTAAGGAACAGGCCTTCACTCCTTGGAGAGCGAGCAAGAGCAGCTGTTACTTATTTTTGATCCATTGTGCTGTCGCACAGGTCCCAACCAAGCCTTGCTTGAATTCCTCATCTGGCCTCTCATCAGCTCTACTGATTAAAGAGTCCAAGGACCTGATTTGCTAACAAATTCACAAGCAAATGTAGACCTGTAAGAGTGTCAACCGGGCCATTAAGGAAAAGTAGATGCTGCTCTGAAGGGAGGGTAGGGTGGGGTTTGACCTGGTCATGGTGGTCAGCGGGGTCTTAACAAAAAGAAGGAGGCTGGGCTCAGACCTCAGGTGAGTAACAGTTAACTAGCCACAGAGGGGAGGGAGCAGCATGAGCGGAAATCCCATGGCTAGAGGAAACACACAAGAAGGAGAGACTTCAACAAGGCCAATGGAGGTGGTGGCTGAGGGATTATGAGAGGGAAGGGGATCATATGTAAGACCAGATGAGGGAGGCAGGCAGAGGCCATGCTGTGTCAGGGAGTTTGGGCTTTGTGCCCAGTGAATGGGCATTAAGGGTTTTCAGCAGGCAGGTGACCTGGTGGGAAATGGAGACACCCACTCTGGCTGCGGCATGGGGAAACGCCCAGAGGATAGCTTCAGTGCAGAACAGTGAGGGAGCTCTGACAGCAGTTCAGGTGAGAACATGACACCAGCAGAGGATGGATAGAAATGCGTAGGTCTGAGATACAGCCTTGGAGATGGGTTGTATTTGATGTGTGGGATGGAGAGACATGGATTGATGGTGACTTCTACTCTTCTGGTTGTGCAAATGGATAGATGGTGGTGCCATTTGCTGGGAGGAGGATCTCTGCAAGAGGACTGGATTTGAAGAAGAAAATCCTAAATTCAGGAAAAAGTTCTTTGTAAACCTCTATGGTTGAGGGATGTCAGCTGTTACCATTTACTTATTAAAAAAATATTTAATGTTCTTGCTGTATGCTGGGCCCTGTGCCAGGTGCTGGAGATTAAAGGGAAGGAAATTAGCATTTGGTGCACAGCTCTACCAGGCGGTGGGGTGGAGAGATTAAGATGGCCATCAGGTTAGACAGATTTGGCTTCAAGACCTGGCTGTAAGCTTTGTCAGTTGTATGATCTTGGGAAAATCACTTAAATTCTTTGGTGACTCAGAAACCTCTGTAAAATGGGATTTATGTCCCTATCTCCTAGAAAGTTGTATGGATGTGATGACAACACATGTAATGCTTTTAGCACAGTGCTTGACATACAGTAAGTGCTTAATGAAAAGATGCTATTATTGGTTCTCTGTGTAAGGCACTGTCATCATGTCATTCTGTCTAATCCTTCCTACAGCATCATGAGGAGGGAATTATCAGTATAAGGAAGTAGGTTTCATCTTTCCACTCAGGAAAGCTGGCTTCCTCTCTTGTTTCAGGGTGTAAATCCTGATTAGTCCAAACTAATCCTGTAAGTCCATTTCCCTATCCAATCATTGATTTAGGCAGTCATAGGGTCCATTTCTGGAGAAGGCAATGGCACCCCACTCCAGTACTCTTGCCTGGAAAATCCCATGGACAGAGGAGCCTGGTAGGCTGCAGTCCATGGGGTTGCAAAGAGTCGGACATGACTGAGTGACTTCACTTTCACTTTTCACTTTCACTCATTGGAAAAGGAAATGGCAAACCACTCCAGTGTTCTTGCCTGGAGAATCCCAGGGATGGGGGAGCCTGGTGGGCTGCCATCCTTGGGGTCGCACAGAGTCGGACACGACTGAAGCGACTTAGCAGCAGCAGCAGCAGCAGCAGGGTCCATTTCGACCCAGGTGTGAACTCCCTTCAAGTTGCCCTGGAATGCTCTGGTTTTAGTATTATTAGTGCTGATTCCCAGGAAACACATCAGTCCTGGGCAGACTGGGTTGGTTGGTCACCCTGCTTGGCCACTGAGACCTGAGGAAGAAACTTCTACAGGTGTTGGGGGGGGGGAGTGGGGGAGGGGTGCGAAGAGAGGGAGGGAGAGAGAGAGGTGGGGCATCTGGAAACCTTCTATTTGCTAAGAATAAATGTTAAAGGCATATATGGGAGGACACGCCCTTCTTTGCTGGGTGTCTTTGTTTCTATGTGCTATGCTTGGGGTTGCTGTGGCCATCCTGTGACCACTAGAGGAGATAAGCAACAACTGAAGATGGCAGGGAGAAGACATGGAAAACACCTGGGTCCTTGAGGACGCTGCTGGGCTGGAAATGCTTAGCTCAGGAGTTGTTGCTATGAGAGTGATAAACTACAATGTCCACTGATATCTGTTCAGTTCAGTTCAGTTCAGTTGCTCAGTCGTGTCTGACTCTTTGTGACCCCATGAATTGCAGCACGCCAGGCCTCCCTGTCCATCACCAACTCCCAGAGTTTACCCAAACTCATGTCCATCGAGTCAGTGATGCCATCCAGCCATCTCATCCTCTGTCATCCCCTTCTCCTCCTGCCCCCAATCCCTCCCAGCATCAGGGTCTTTTCCAATGAGTCAACTCTTTGCATGAGGTGGCCAAAGTATTGGAGTTTCAGCCTCAGCATCAGTCCTTCCAATGAACATCCAGGACTGATCTCCTTTAGGATGGACTGGTTGGATCTCCTTGCAGTCCAAGGGACTCTCAGGAGTCTTCTCCAACACCACAGTTCAAAAGCATCAATTCTTCCTCACTCAGCTTTCTTCACAGTCCAACTCTCACATCCATACATGACCACAGGAAAAACCATAGCCTTGACTAGACAGACCTTTGTTGGCAAAGTAATGTCTCTGCTTTTGAATATGCTATCTAGGTTGGTCATAACTTTCCTTCCAAGGAGGAAGCGTCTTTTAATTTCATGGCTGCAATCACCATCTGCAGTGATTTTGGAGCCCCCAAAAATAAAGTCTGCTACTGTTTCCACTGTTTCCCCATCCATTTCCCATGAAGTGATGGGACCAGATGCCATGATCTTCATTTTCTGAATGTTGAGCTTTAAGCCAACTTTTTCACTCTCCTCTTTCACTTTCATCAAGAGGCTTTTTAGTTCCTCTTCACTTTCTGCCATAAGGGTGGTGTCCTCTGCATATCTGAGGTTATTGATATTTCTCCTGGCAATCTTGATTCCAGCTTGTGCTTCTTTCAGCCCAGCATTTCTCATGATGTACTCTGCATAGAAGTTAAATAAGCAGGGTGACAATACTTGCAGCCAACATCATCCTGGTGCAAAATACTACCCAGATGGAAAGAGGCAGACCTGAGAATAAGCCGGTCTCTATCCTGGTGATTTCTTATCTTAATACTAAATACTAGGACAGAGATAAGACATAATCTGGGAACAATTCCATTTGCCTAGGACAATGTTTCTGAAGGTATGTGACTTCCATGAGATGCTCTCTGCACAAGAATTCCATGGTCAAATCAGCTTGGAAGACTGGCATGCTGCATTCTTACCAATACATAAGTGTAAAGTGTGAGTCGCTCAGTCGTGTCTGACTCTGTGACCCCATGGACTGTACAGCCTGCCAGGCTCCTCTGTCCATGGAATTCTTCAGGCAAGAATACTCCTACCTACTAATCTTGGGTTAACTCAGAGTTTCTCAAAATCATTTCAATGTGAAATTTTTAGTTTCTTTTTGTTTTTGTGAAACTCTATTGATATCTCCCAGATTTCCACAGAACAGTTTGTCTTTTACCTCACCATTTCCCAAAGAGGCTGTCCAGAGCACCTGACCTCCTCTGGACAGGTCCACACGGGCCTTGGTCTGCCTGTTGTCTGATGTGATTGCCCACGGTGCCCCCTTTCTTCACTGTGTCCCAGTTTGGGATGATCAACTGTATGATCACTCAGCTCTGGATGAGTAGGAGGGCTTCCCAGGGAGAGGAGGAAGTGAGGGGCCCTTTAGGTTGGGGGAGGGATCACTGCTTTTCCCTGGGGAGCAAGATGGTGTGGCCAGACTGTGTTGGCTGGGGCGATGGCATAGCCTGGCAGGAAGAATGAGGGGGTATGAAGCTGAGCTCCAGCACATGATATACATGTGATGTAGAAAGATCAGATCAGATCAGTTGCTCAGTCGTGTCCGACTCTTTGAGACCCCATGAATCACAGGTGGGCAAAAAAACTAAAAAGCAAAAACAAAAAAAATGAGACTTCCCTGGCAGTCCAGTGGTTGAGACTCTGCACTTCCAATGCAGGCGGCAGGGAACAGATGCCATGTGACAGGGTCAAAAAACCAAACCAACAAAGAAAAACCCCAGAAAGGGAGGTGGTGGTGGGGGTGCAGGGTGATTTGCTTGGTTGGAAGAAAAGAATTGCACTTTAATGTATGGTATTGTACATTCTGGCATGGACCATTCCAGGTTTCAGTGTATGGTCAGGTCTATTCTTCATGGTGTATCTTTATAATAAATAAGATAGTTCTGGCAAGAAAAGAAAGAAGTAAAGGGATGGCAGAGGCTTGCAGGCTGCAGCAACACAGGGGAGGTCTGGGCACAGAGGCCCCACAGAAGCTCCCACGGGGCTCCCTGGCCAGTATTTCCTCCAGGAAGTAGGGTTGCCAAATGAGTCACTTGGGCCAAGGAACCAGATGTGTAACCAATCTGGAAAGGCAGAGGCCTAAAAAAAGGGACTGAGTTTGTTCAGCCTGCCCCTCTAGCCCTGAGTTTTCCTTCTATTTGTCACCCGCCTACCTCACTGGAACAGAAACTCTCTGGGGTCCGGTACTGTATGTGTGCTGCTCACAGGTGATTCCGTAGCACCCGAGACTGTTCCTCATCCACGGTAAAGGCTCAGAGTGCCTAGTCGCTCAGTCTTGTCCAACTCGTTGTGACCCCATGATCTGTAGCCTGCCAGGCTCCTTTGTCCATGCGGATTCTCCAGGCAAGAATACTGGAGTGGGTTGCTGTGCCCTCCTCCAGGGGATCTTCCCAACCTAGGATGAAAGCCAGGTCTCCCTCATTGCAGGTGGATTCTTTACTGACTATCAGGGAAGCCCAAGAATACTGGAGTGGGTAGCCTATTCCTTCTCCGGGGATCTTCCAGAACCAGGAATCAAACCAGGGTCTTCACTTTGCAGGCGAATTCTTTACCAGCTGAGCTACCAGGGAAGCCCAAAGTCTCAATAAATACGTGTTAAATAAATAAATCTGAGAGGGAGAAAAGCGTCTTCCTAAACCCCTTGTATGGAGAACCAGAAGGCTGGGGGTGGGGTGGGGGGCAGGGAGCAGGGGGCCTTGTCATCATGTTTCCCGCTACAGCATCCTCACTCCTGGTGGCACAGGTCACAGACGGGCTAATGATGTCAGCAAATCCCACTGATCTTCTGAGGTTCAAGGCCCTCAGCCTCCAGGAAACCTTCCCCTTCTGAGCCACTTCCCCTTCAGTAAGCCTCCTCTCCTCTGAGCTTTATAAAGATCTGGCTCTTGACTGCATGCTGTTCAGTGTGGTATTTCATCACTGCCTCCCACTTAACTGTAAACACTTTAAGAACAGAGGCTACATCTCTTGTTTCCAAGACTCCCCCACAGAACCAGGAGCTGAACTGAAAAACAACCACCCTCTGCATTCCTTGGTTGATAGGTTTATCTTTAACACTGGTTCCAGCACCACCTTGACTCGGAGCTCTCTTCTGGCAGTTAGTTCCTGCTGCTCTGTGTATTCTGTCTCAGTTAGGACTGCTTTCTGCTCTACCAAGAACACCCGACAAGCTGTGTCTTAAGCAATCAGATTACTTAATTGTCTCTCATATGGAGAGGTATGGAGGCAGGCAGTCCAAAGCTGGGGCCAGCGCTTCTAAGATGCCATCAAAAGCTCAGACTCATGGCAACTTTTCACTCCATCCACCGTAATGGGCTGGCTGGTTGCCTCATGGTGCAAGGTGGCTGACAAAGTCTCAGGCTTCACCATTGTATTCTCAGCAAGAAGATGGGTGGTAGAAATGAAGCCAGCTCATGTGTCCTTTTGACCAGAAAAGCAAAAACTTTCCCAGAAGCCTCTAGTAGACTTTTGCTTTACCATATTAGCCATGCTAAATATAAAGGAGCCTGAGAAAACAATTGAGGTTTTCCAGCCTCTATACTTAACGAGACAAAGGAAAAGTGGTTTGAGAATGAGTGTTACATTAACCATAAACAGTGATTGCTATTCACTCTATAGAAAAAAGAGAGGAAAAAAATCATCAAACTTGTCATTCTCACAGACTGGCCATTCTGAACTCTCCCCACACCAAGCAGAATGCTGTTTAGATTTATTTGTTCCCAGAGAGACACTCTGTTCTTGATTATAAATAAACATAAAAGGCACAGTCCACACCCTTCAGGGTCACAGAGGCAGATGGGGAGGATGTGAAGGGCTGGCAGAGATAAAGCAATCATCTCTGTGATGTGTGTTCCATGATTTGGGATGAGGAGAATCTACCCTCTGCTCAGGGGTTGTCAGGGAAGGCTGCCCAGAAGTCGTGACCTATGAGGGTGAAATGGCAGGTAAATATATGAGAACGGGACTAGCGAGAATATTCCTGATAGAAGAAAGTGCGTGGACAGAGCCACACAGTGCTGGGAGGAAAGCATGCATAGCACATGTGAAGAGCATCGGGCAGTCTGTTTTGCTGGAGTGTAAGGTGCCTGCAGGAGAGAGCTGACGTTGGTGGGGCCAGGTCATGAAAGGCATGACGTCCAGCTTGCTGCCTGGGTATATGGTGCTATTTTCTTTTATTTTTTAAAAATATTTATTTATATTTACATTTATTTATTTGGCTGCACCAGATCTTAGTTGCGGCATATGGGATCTTTAGTGGTGACACTGGAACTCTTAGTTAGGGCCTGAGGGATCTTAGTTCGCTGAGCAGGGATTGAACCCAAGCCCCTTGTGTTGGGAGCTTGGAGTCTTAGCAACTGGACCACCAGGGAAGTCACGAAGGTGCCATTTTCTGAGGTAGGAATCACTGAACTTAGTTTGGTAGTGTTGACTCTGGGGGTCTCAAGCTGTTCTCTACATGACTTCTCAGGATAGTCTCACCCACTGCCTTGACTTCGCTTCCCATCTTCTGTCTCCTAAATCTATATGCCCTGTTCAGATCGCTCTTTATATTCCCAGCCTGCATATCCAGTGCAGCTTTTGCTACATGACAACCATGTCCCAAATTTAGTAGCTTAAAACTAGAACTGCTTATTTAGTTCCTGAATCTGTAGGTTGGCAATTTACTTGAGCTCAGAAGTTAATGTCTCTGTGAAAGACTTAAAGGATACAGAGGTGATGGCTCCCATTATAGCCCCCATTGAATCTGCCTGTATTAAGTATCTGTGAAACCATTTGGATCATGCTAGATCATGTTAGGTCTGTCCATATGCTCTTTTCAATCCCCATTAGTAAGGAGAACCAAGAGCATTTCTGGTGTATGTGGGGAAAGCAGCCATATTCATGGTCATGCCTTGAGATGATGGTAACTCTCCTGCTCTCTATCACAGTGTAGTCTACAAAGACTTCATCATCCTGACCTTCTGCAGAACATCACTTTGGTCTACTGTGTTGATGACATCACGTTACTTGGACCTGGTAAACAGAAATATGGTGTTACTCTGAATATCCTAATAAGGCACATACGTGGGACTTCCCTGGTGGTCCTCGGGCTGAGACTCCGTGCTCCCTATTCAGGAGGCCTGGATTCGACCCCTGGGAAACTAGAAACCAGATCGCACATGGGGCAGCTAAGAGTCCGCATGCTGCAAATCAGTCTAGGTCTGAGGCATGCTGGCACATTCCTTCTGAGGTAAAGAACAGGTTATTGTACCTTATACTCCTCCTTGCTAAGCAAGGTACACATGTTTGATGGGTCCTTTGGATTTGGGAAGTATATGCTACACTAAGAATACTATGCCAATTTATTTAGCAGTCAGGGGTCTAACAATTGCAAGTGAGGCCCAGAGGAAGAGGGGCCTCTGCCTTAGCACCAGACTGCAGGACAAGTTGCTCTGCCACTTGGCTGTAGGGTTAGAGATGTCCCATGAGACAGGGATATTGGGCAGAGTCTCTGGCAAACCCCGATAGGAGGTGCATGGTACAGTCCTCTAGGCCATGCCTTTTGCATGAAGGAACTATTCCTTCAAAAAGCAACTCCTGGGCTTCAGTAGACACTGACCAGTGGACAGGCACCATGTGATTGTGAGACAGGCGCCGCCTATCATGAGCCTGGTATCGTTAGGTCCATCAAGTCATAACAAGGTCAGGCAGGCACCGTAGTGAACCGTGTGGACCCATGGTGGAAATGGTACGTTCAGGCCTGAGGAAGTTCAGCGGGCACAAATGGGTCACACAAGCAGGTGGCTCAGAGGTGGCCCATGTCACGGATTCTGTTGTACTGATGCCTCTCCTGCAGCTCACACTTCCGGTCTTGTGAGGACTTCCCAGTGATGGATGATGGAGAAAGAACATCTCTTGGCCTGCTTCACGAATGGATCAGCTCACTGGTAGGATGGTGTGAGCTGCAAGTGGACTGCAGCCACACTAAAGCCCTAGGCAGTGGTGGCCTTAAAATGCAGTATAGAAGCAAAGTCCTCCTGGTGGGCAGAGCTCTGAGCAGGAATTTCAGTTGTGAGCATTTGATGGAGTGAGAAGTGGCCAAAGATGGAGATATATGCTTCTGAGCAGCAGTGAATCACTGGCTGGCTGGTCAAGGGCCTGAAAGAAGCACTACAGGAAGATGAGGGAAGAGGCATGCGGAGGGGCTGACGGGGTGGGCACCAGTGTGAAGACGTTTACGTCTCACATCCGTGTTCACCAGGAAGCATATTCCTTACAGGATGCACTTGGTGGCCCGGTGGACAGGATGACCTCCCTTCGCGGATGGTGGTCAGCCTCTGCCTTTAGCTGCCCCAGTGCTAGAGCAATGGACCCCTGAGTGGAGCAGTCACTATGGCAGGGATGGGGGCTCTGCACTGGCCCAGTAGCATGGGGCTGCCACTCACTGAGGCTGTTCTACCTGCTGCCTCTGCCAATTATCTAACTTGCCACCCACAGAGTCCCCAGTGCGGCTCCATCCCTCAAGAAGCTTAAGCAAGCTGATTGCATCAGATCCTTTCTAATCTGGAGGGGGAGTGATTCTTCCTCATGGAGACTTAAACTAGTTGTGGGTATGGGTTTGCCTTCCCAGCCTACAGAGTCTCTGCCAGCGCCAACACAGGGCTGCCTGATTTCCTGACAAAGCATTCTGTCTCACCGCCTCACCCTAACCGCCTCACCTAATGTCTCACCCCATTTTATGATGGAGAAGGTGTGTCAAGGGGCACATTCCCATGGGATCCACGGGGTCTCCTAAGGAATGTTTCATCCTGAAAGTACCTGGTTTGGAAGTCTTAATGAGGATACTAGCCTAGGGGTGACTCCATGTGGGGTCGAGTGCTGGCCTGGAGGTTGTACGATGTGGATTGAACCAATGGCTATTATGTGGTGCTCTCTTCATCAAGAAACCAAGGGTAGAAGAAGTGGCCCCTCTTACCATCATTTCCAGCGGCTCACTCGCAATCATTTTGCATTGTGTTCCTACAACTCTCCGATCTGCTAGAAAGAAGACCCTGTTCCCAGGGAGGGGTGAGCTCGTCACAAGGGCACAGGAGGGTTCCATGGAGCCTGAAGCTCTCACTGCCACCTGATCACTTTTGGATCTCTATACCAGTGGTGCAGAAGGCAAAATGGGTTTGTGATGGCAGCAGGGTGTAATCAACCCTGATTGCCATGAAGAGAAAGGGTTGCTGGTGCTTAGTGGGGCAGAAAGGAAGGCGTTTGGAGCTCAAATTCCCTAGGACACATGACTTGAGCACTCAGTAGTAACACTGCCTGGGCAACTGACGCATCCTGGGCCTGACAAAGGCAAGGCCGCCAAGGGCTCAGATCCCTCAGGGACAAAGGTCTGGGTCATCTGCCTGGCAAGCAGCCTGACGGTGAGGGAAATTTAGTACAGGCTGCACCAGGGAGAAATGGTAAGTATCAGAAATGCAAATTCACACCACAGCAAGAGACCATTTTTTCACCCATCAGATGAGAATAAAGCCCACAGTTGGACAACAATTTCTCTTGATGAGGCTGTGAGGAAAAGACACACTCGCACATTATTAGGGGCAGCAGAAAATGCTGCGACCCCTCTGGAGGGGACATGGCAACACCCAGCAGAAAGACACGTGCATTTACCCATTTCTAGGAATCCATCCCAAATACACACGGGCAGAGACCTGAATTGACATTGGCACAAGATTACTCACTGCCACACTATTTGTTTTTGCAAAGGACCCAGAGGAGCATCATCAAGAGGGCTGTGCTTTGCGGCAGCTGTTGGGAAGGGCTGGAATCCAGACAAAATGCTGGGTGATTTATTTGTTTCTAACAAATGTGTACTGAGGGCCTGCTCTGCACTCGGTAGCTTACATATGTCACTCCATTTAAACCCAATGATCTTTCATACTTTCTGGAAACAAATTTATAGCTGCAGTCTCTAACACAGAAATTCTAAGAATATGTCATGAAAACATAAGCAAAAATGGCAACCATTTTTTTATGCATAAAGATGTCTACTGTGGTATTATTTTTCAGAGTTGCTTTTTACATTTTATCAAAGTTATGTCGGCACATGGTTTAAAAGCAAAATAAAAAGCCTAACTGTACAAAAGAGCTTATAACAGTATCAGAGTCCCCAGCTCTTCATCTTCCTGTCGCAGCCTGACCTCTGGAGGCAGCCCCTTTGAATCATTTCTGGTTTTCTATCTTTTGAGAGCTTCCTTCATATCTTTAAATAATGTGTGTGTTTGTGTGACTCTGCTTTTAGCAAGTTTAGATCATATGTATTGGCTTTCTGCTATAGATTACATTAGGGCTTGTTCAAGAGCAAACACTATTTTTTATTCTCTTTAGAGCCCCAGGACCTGGCCTTAGGACTGGCAGGGAACGAGTATTAAATAAATATTTGTTAAATAAAGGAATAACCTGGGTAGTCAAGGGTTGGGACTGGGGCTGAGGGGAAGGCATTAGAAACAGAGAGAAAAACATGGGCAAAAGGACAGAGGCCCCTTCTTCCTGACTAATAGGACCTGGTTCCTGTTTAGGGTGGCTGTGTTCCAGCTAAGACTGCTCACCTCCCATACGCCCTTGCAGAAAGTAGAGACCACACTGAGTACAGCTTCCGGGAAAGGTTTCTGAAGGAAATCTGAGGTAGTTGGTGTATCGTAGGCTCCTTCTTGCTCTTCCTCAATTTTATTTCCTGGAACAAGGATGTGATTTCTGGAGGCTTGGCAGGCTTGGTCTTTCAATCACATTCTAAAGATGGAGGGCCAAAGCAGTAGAAGGAGCTGAATTTTGGGGGACACCATTCAGTTTGACAGCAGCCTGGACTACCTGTCTCTGGACTTTCTGTTATCTGAGACAAATAGTGCTTCTATTTGTTTAAGGTCATATAGTTGGTTTTTCTGTTTCCTGATGCTTCATGTACTCTGAAGAGAGAGAGAGAGAGAATGGCCAAAAGTTGATGGTTGTTGATGATATCAAGGGGATTCTGAAAATTTTAGGTAATAAAAAGTTTAAAAGAATGATGGAAATAAAAAATACATATAAATCATCCTTGTGATTGTGATTTCCAAAAAGTTTGGCAAGACATCTGGGCTTCAGAGGTTGTTGCTATGTCTTATAAGCATGCTGTAACCTCTAAAAAGTCTGTGATTTTTTTTTTTTTTTTTTGGTTTCACCACATGGCTTGCATGGGATCTTAGTTCCCTGACCAGGGACTGAATCCTGGGCCCACAGCTGCGAAGGCGCAGAGTCCTAACCACTGGACCGCCAGGGAATTTAAAAAGTCTATGATTTTGATTGGTTGTCTTAATGCTTTATTGGAGAAGGAAATGGCAATCCACTCCAGTACTTTTGTCTGGAAAATCCCATGGACAGAGGAGCATGGTAGGCTACAGTCCATGGGGTCTCAAAGAATCTGAGTGAAGTTAGAAATTTTTTTTTTTTGGACACAACTGAGTGACTTCACTTAATGTTTTATACTGGTGATGACATTTAAATTGTCATCTCTGTTTTGGAGGGTCCAACAATTACCTGTGAATTCTTTTTCATCAGAAGGGGTTCATGGGCATGCCCTCTTCCTCAATATTATACATGAGGTAAAATAAAACCACTCTGCAGAACTTCTTAATTAAACAAAGAGTCTGAGAGTTTTATCTCATTTGAATTAATAAACTCTGAGAAGCTAAGAGCAGGGCTTGGTGACCCCATGCAGAGCTCAAATGAGTCAACCAAAGGGAAGCAAAATTAATCATCACATATTGGACTCTTGTGCTCCACCTCACACCCTGTTAGTCCAATTTTGACTCCAGCCAAATTGCTGCTGCAACCAGATCTGTATAGGCATCACCCAGCCTGCTGGGCCTCAGCTGCATTTTATTTCTCTCCCTTTCTGCTCAGGGTTTCTTTGAAGCCGCAGTGGAAAATGCCTTTGGGAACTCACAGGCCCTCATGCATATGATCCCTGAATGTGGGTGGAATTAACACTCCAAGAGGCAGTGCTTACCTAGTTAGGGGTGAGAAGTGGCAGATAAATGCTTCCCAGTTCTGAGATGGTCTTAAAAGTTCCAGTGGGATCAAACCAACTCATCAGCTCAGCTTTGTACTGGTTTCCCCTCCTCTGGGGCTAGCTCTCTGTTTCCTATAGTGACCAACTTGTCCCAGTGTGCTCTGGACTTTCTTGATTTTAGCAATGAAAATTTCCCATCTCCGGGAACACCTCAAACAGGGGATTTGAGCAAACAGGCATGGCTGGTTACTCCACTAGTTCCTCACTCCTGTATCCTGGGATCACCTCCCAAATAAATCCTCTCCATGCAAGTCCTTGTCTCAGGCTCTGTTTTCAGAGGGAACCCAGGCAATGACAACCCATTTGGGTCTCCTTGGGGTACCTGCCTGTCTCTGAGATTGCTTTCCTTCCTTCTTTCTTTTTTTTTTTTTGGAATAAGTATCAAATCCCTTTATTTTCTTCCAAGCAGCTTAATTTTAGCAGTGACTATTCCATGCCACAATTCTCCAAGCTCCCCTATCCCTACCCAAACAGGTCTTCTCCTAGCACCAAGGTTTTGGGAGGGCCCCTCATCCCCAAGTCCTTCCCCTGATTCCCCAGCATGTACAAAAGCTGTGAGTCACCAGACTACACTTGTTGCCATGGAGACACACATCATCCCAGTCTACCCCTCCCTTCAGGTGTGGGGCTGCTGCTTCCACTCCACCCATGGAGGTTGGGGGATCAGGTGAGGAGGGGTGAGCCCCTTGCTGTGCTCCTCAACCCTCTGGGTCTGGGTCCTGCCAGGGAGTAGGGTGCTGCTTCCCGATTCTCTGGGACCTGTTCTAACTGGTTCAAAACAAGGACATCAAGCTGCAGCTGTCTGAGAACATCTATAGAGCATCGGGAAGTGAAAAAGTGCATTTTCTGTTTCCTGCCGTTGTGGATCATTGTCTTGTGGCTTTCACCAGATGTTCACAGGTATGATCCAGAGAATACGGGTGGACTCTTATCTGTCAGTCTGCGGCAGTCAGAGCAGACGGAAGCGCTCTGGTGCCTCTGTCTCTTGGAATGAATGTTTCTGGTTTCTAGGTTAGAATTTTATCTGTTTCGAAGCTGGAGTGATTTCTTTCTGTTCGAATTAAGGTATGGCTAAGTGAATTTTCCCTGGAGGCTCCAAGAGACAAAACTCTGGAGTAGAGAAGGTTGTTTTCTCCCAGAAACAAGGAACTACCGCCCCCTAGAGGATAAACATGTATACGCTGGTTCAGGGAAGTTCGGGACAGCAGTTTTTCTGAATTTGTGCACGGTTTCTTAGGGGTTGGACTATAAAGAAAGCTGAGCACCGAAGAATTGATGCTTGTGAACTGTGGTGTTGGAGAAGACTCTTGAGAGTCCCTTGGACTGCAAGGAGATCCAACCAGTCAATCATACAGGAAATCAGTCCTGAATATTCACTGGAAGGACTGATACTGAAGTTGAAACTCCAGTACTTTGGCCACCTGATGCGAAGAACTGACTCATTGGAAAAGACCCTGATGCTAGGAAAGATTGAAGGTGGGAGGAGAAGGGGATGACAGAGGATGAGATGGTTGGCTGGCCTCACCGATGCAATGCACTTGAGTTTCGGTAAGCTCCGGGAGCTGGTGATGGACAGGGAAGCCTGGCGTGCTGCAGTCCGTGGGGGTCCCAAAGACTCATACACAACTGAGCGACTGAACTAAACTCTCCTCCTTAGAAGGAAAAAATGCCATTGCTTAATCTTTAGGTTGTCCAGTAATTTAATAACTTCTTTTGTTGTTTCAGTGAAAGATTGGTTCCACTTGTAAAAGCCCAGCTGCCTTGTGTTTGAACTGGTATGAATTGAAGGATTGGGGGTGGGGAATCCAAGGGTTGGAACCCCAGTAGATAGCTCAGTTTGGTTGTTTCTGGAGGACTGGTCTTGTCGTTTCACAGATGACCCAAAAATAAGTTTAATATCAAAAGTATTTCTGAATAAATTAGGCCCCCTCTGTAGATTTGTAGAAAATAGTTCTGTAATATCTCTCAACCTCCACTGAGGTTATAATAGTTAATACAAATTAACTATTTGTATTGGTTTCAAGAGATCCCTGAGTGCATATTTAAGACTAAAATAAAGGGATTCAATGTCTGGGCTGGGGTTAAGGCCTCAAGCCACACCTCCATTAATTTAAATGTGCTAGCTTTTTATGAAAAGCCCTCCAGGATGAAAGAAAAATAAAACCTTCCAAACTGCAGAACACCATTTTTACAAAGAGGCTGTAAATTGCACTCTGTAATTTATGTTAATACATGTAAATAAATTAATTAGTCTTCAAAAGAATGAGTCTTTTAACAGTTTTTAAGTTAGAAAAATGACTTCCAATTGAAAAAAATGAAACTACTCAACTGAGTATTAAGACCTTTAGGTAAAAGGTAAATTTTATATTCTTAAAGAATTAAAACAGAGTATGTGTAAATAACCTTGGAAAATGAACTAGGTTATTATTACAACTTCAAACACTATTCCTGTTTTCAAACCTAAGCCTTTTCTTCAAAATGTTTTTGGATGGGAACCAGGAAAATCTAACTTTGGTTTAAAGGCTTCATGGTTCCTGCTGAGTTACAAAATAAATATGCAGATCAGGACCAGTGATATGCAAATTCACACCAGGCCAAAAATGGGTAGTCACAAAGGTTTTAAGAACTGCTTCAGTACTAAGATTTCTAATAAGGTAGGTTCTGAGAATTCCATTACTCGGTAAAATAAATATAAGGAGGCCCTTGATCCCCTCTGCCAAGCGGCCTGTCCACAGCCACAGCCCAGGTCCTCCCACAGCTGGGAATCATGGGATTTCCTTTTGCTGCTTTCACAGATGACACCACCACCCAGCTGATATTTTACTGAAAACAAAGAGATTCAGCATAGTCTTCATTTGAATTCTCCTGTTGGGAACCCCCAAGCTCCCTCATTTCCTTTCCAGAGTTTCCCATTTTCTAAAGTAATTTGTCCCTTGTTCAGTTATCTGGAGCACATTACCAGTAAATGACTATGTGTACATAAATCACTGACAATGTTCTTTAACTTCTTAGTTTTAGTCTCTTCAAGGGTGTTTTCCCCTTATTTATGTTGATGACTCATCTTTTTTCTCCCCCTCCAGTCAAGGGAAACAATCTACCAGCCTGCCTGAGAGTTTCAGATCCATGTTGAAAAACTTGTGTTGGATGCTCTGGGTGTTGAGAAAAGACAGAGTAAATGTACACACCACGCCCCCTGGTGGCTGCACATGTCTAGGGTTTAAACCCATAGTGGCAGGTTACTGTATTAAATGTTAATTAACTAGTTCCGTTGCCAGCAGAACCTGCAAGAGCTCCTAAGTGACTGGATAAGGGCTGGATCTCTTTCACTTTTCCTCATTCAACTGAACACCCTGGTGAGGCAGGAGGTAGGTGAACCCCAAGCTGAGCAACTGGAGTTTGTTCCCTGTGGACAGATACTCTAAGATAAAGATAATAGCAAGAGGATAATAGCAGAGACTGAGAGCTATATATTTTTCTAAATTTATGCATGGCTTCTCCTTAGAAAAAAAAATGCCCAGTAGTGGTGTGGATCAACTACTGCTTCTGTTCCAGCAACTCATACCCTCACCGTTAGGCAGTGTTCTCTGAACGTTAGTTTTGTTTGACCAAGAGTCTTGCCAGAATCTGAAATCTTGGACTTGTGATCCTCATGGATCCCTGAGAATCCTTGTGTTTTAAGAGAAAAAAATGTGTTCCGGGTATGAATGTGCGTTATATATGATCCTTCTCAGTTGGGGAATTCATCTTAGTCAAGTGTAACAGAAGCCCTCACGGCCAGAATGGGGCTGGATGGAACAGATTAGGCTTTGACATCAGCTGCTGCTTGTGATTTGGAGTTGAGGGAAAAAAGAAAAAAGCAGGAAGGAACAGCCATCTAATCCTGCCCGTGTTCATCCTTTATCAGATGGAGTTCTGCCTTATTGGTCCCCCAGGTACTTTGTAACAATGTGCCTTTATCAACTGTGAGTTTTACAGGCAAAGTTCTCAAACAAGCAGACATAAAACAGAAAAGTAAATAAATACCAGGAAATTAAATTCTAATACATGCGCCCTTAATATTTTCTGTCAAGGCAAACCCTTTGAGAAAATAAATTATACTGTGAATTCTGTTAAAAGATGACTATAGGTCTTCTCCTTGATCTTACCACAGTGGGAAATGAAAATGCAAATGTGGTATTTTAGTTCCTGCAAGACTTTGAATTTAATTTCTTAATCCCCATAACCCAAAATCTAAATTAAGTGGAAGTAAAATTTTCCTAAGGTCCTAATACATGGCAGGCATTATTCTCAATGCCTGGGATAGATCAGTGAAATAAGCATACACAGATCCCTGTCCTCTTGGAGCTTAAGTTTTAGAAATGAGAAAGAGGCAATAAACAAACACATGGACAAATGATACTGGATGATTGTAGGTAGTAACTTTTTGTTATGCAAAAAGAAAACTAAGAAGGACAAGAAGAACCAGGAGTATGGAGGGGGCAGGATGCAATATGAAATGGCATTGAAAATACATGTACAGTAATTTAAATTGTGACAAGTGCTAAGTGGAAGCATAAAGCAGAATAGGAGAAAGAGAGATGGAGTGTTTGTGACAGGGAGGCAAAAGATCAGATGAGATGAGATCACAATGTTATGGGATAGCAGATTGGATATGGCCTTTTCAGGGCACTGTAAGGACTTTGGCTGTTAGCCATCCGAGGATTTGAGCAGAGAAACAATATGTTTAGGCTTAAGTTCATAGTCATTCTGGTGGGTTAGAGTAGAAGGAGGAAGATCAGTTAGGAGGTTGTATCAGTCAGGGTCCTGCGAAAGAAAGAAACTGCTCAGGTGTTTTAAACAGAAAGGGATTTAATATAGGAAATTTGGAGCTTACAGAATTGTTGGAAGAGCTGAAGGACTAGAAGTCAGGTGTCCTCACTGGCATTGGTCTTTAAAGTCTCACCACTGTGATGAAACCCAATTGTGAGAAAGCTGATTCTGATGGCTGCAATTATTGCTATACTCCAAACTGGCTCTCACACCCATGAAGCTGGTGGAGAGACCTTGGAAGGAAAAGGGATCCAGAATCCAGTCACCAAAATAGTCCTATTTGTTTCCCTTTGCTTGCCAGCATTCACATCATCAAAGAGATGATTCCATTTCCACCTTCTGTATTTTGTGTGTGTGATTATTATCAGGAACTAATACATAGACCTTAATTGCAATGGGGGGCTTCCCTGGTGGCTCAGTAGTAAAGAATCCACCTGCCAATTCAGGTTCCATCCCTGGGTTGGAAAGATCCCCTGGAGAAGGAAATGGCAACCCACTCCAATATTCTTGCCTGGGAAATCTCATAGACAAAGGAGCCTGGTGGACTATAGTCCTTGGGGTCCAAAAATAGCTGGACACGACTTAGGAACAAAACAACAACAACAAATTACAATGGGCTCTGGGAAATGTGGCTTTTAACTTTCCAACCTCTCCAAGAGTGAGGAGAGCAATGGGCGGGGCGTCGGGGGGGGCAGTTAAGAAAGACAGTCTGATTACTATCTACAGCAGAGATCACTGAAACAATCTGGGTGAGAAATAGTGGGGACTGAGACCAAGGTGGTAGCGGTGGAGTGGTAAGAGGTGATTGCACTGGATTCAGTATACAATTGAAAGGTAGACACAGTACATTTTGTTCATGGCCCAGATGTGGGGTGTGAGGCAAAGACAGGAGTCAAGGCTAACTCCTGGTTTCTTAGTCTGAGCTTTGGAAGAATGAGGCTGACATGTCCTTGTGAGGTTGTGTCTAAGTTAGATCCAGAGGGTGAAGGCCGCATTTAGAGAGAGATTGATGACCTGTTTCTAACCACTCACCATGAGTTCCAGGGGCACAGTGGAAGCATTTCAGAAGGTAAAGAAGTGTGAGATAGAGAATGTGTGGAGCCTTGTATGGAGGACCCGAAAGACCTGGGCTTCATAAACAGGGGCCAAGGGCAAAATGAGATTGGTCCTTACGATACTTGGGGAAGAAAGTGGTGGTGAGGCTATGAATGTTGGGATGAGAGAGGGGTCAGATCAGATCAGATCAGTCGCTCAGTCGTGTCCGACTCTTTGCGACCCCATGAATCGCAGCACACCAGGCCTCCCTGTCCATCACCAACTCCCGGAGTTCACTGAGACTCACGTCCATCGAGTCGGTGATGCCATCCAGCCATCTCATCCTCTGTCGTCCCCTTCTCCTCCTGCCCCTAATCCCTCCCAGCATCAGAGTCTTTTCCAATGAGTCAACTCTTCACATGAGGTGGCCAAAGTACTGGAGTTTCAGCTTTAGCATCATTCCTTCCAAAGAAATCCCAGGGCTGATCTCCTTCAGAATGGACTGGTTGGATCTCCTTGCAGTACAAGGGACTCGCAAGAGTCTTCTCCAACACCACAGTTCAAAAGCATCAATTCTTCGGCGCTCAGCCTTCTTCACAGTCCAACTCTCACATCCATACATGACCACTGGAAAAACCATAGCCTTGACTAGACGAACCTTTGTTGGTAAAGTAATGTCTCTACTTTTGAATATGCTATCTAGATTGGTCATAACTTTCCTTCCAAGGAGTAAGCGTCTTTTAATTTCATGGCTGCAATCACCATCTGCAGTGATTTTGGAGCCCAGAAAAATAAAGTCTGACACTGTTTCCACTGTTTCCCCATCTATTTCCCATAAAGTGATGGGACCGGATGCCATGATCTTCGTTTTCTGAATGTTGAGCTTTAAGCCAACTTTTTCACTCTCCACTTTCACTTTCATCAAGAGGCTTTTGAGTTCCTCTTCACTTTCTGCCATAAGGGTGGTGTCATCTGCATATCTGAGGTTATTGATATTTCTCCCGGCAATCTTGATTCCAGTTTGTGTTTCTTCCAGTCCAGCGTTTCTCATGATGTACTCTGCATATAAGTTAAATAAACAGGGTGACAATATATAGCCTTGACGAACTCCTTTTCCTATTTGGAACGAGTCTGTTGTTCCATGTCCAGTTCTAATTGTTGCTTCCTGACCTGCATACAAATTTCTCAAGAGGCAGATCAGGTGGTCCAGTATTCCCATCTCTTGAAGAATTTTCCACAGATTATTGTGATCCACACAGTCAAAGGCTTTGGCATAGTCAATAAAGCATAAATAGATGTTTTTCTGCCACTCTCTTGCTTTTTCCATGATCCAGCAGATGTTGGCAATTTGATCTCTTGTTCCTCTGCCTTTTCTAAAACCAGCTTGAACATCAGGAAGTTCACGGTTCACATATTGCTGAAGGAGGTCTATTAAAACACACCATTCTGGAGCTCCCCCTTAACCCTGCTGCTGGATCATCATGAACCAGGATTTATAACCAATACCCTAGGTCATCCTAACATTAAGACTCTTGTGACTATGATGTCACCTTGTCCCTAGATAAATAAGAAGCTGTGTCTGTACCTCACCATCCTGGGAAGCAGTAGTAGCAGTAAGTACCTAAAGCATCCTCACTCTCCCACCTGGCTCTCTAGGCCACCATTGGTGAGTCCACAACAACCAGCAAGATTCTGTCACGAACTGGGCCAAACTCCCACAAGCATCTTTGCTCAAGAATATCACAACCTTATTTCATCAAACAGCCTCCAGCTGTCCCCCTATTACAGCAGTGTGTTCTGTGATAGAGCCAGAATCCTGCTTCCCTGTGTGACTGTGAGCAGAGCTCTGTTACGGCCTGAATTAAGCAAGAAGTAAATCTTTTCTTTGTTTGCTTTTAAGAAATATCTTCCTTCTCTGAGTTAAAACAAAACAAAACAAAAACAAACTCCTATGTCTTTGGTGATAGTTTTAGAGGTTTATTTTTCATATTTAGACCTTTAATTTCCTTGTGATTACTTTCAGGTGTGGTGCAATGTAGGCATTCTTTTTTTGTTGTTGTTAATCTTTCTCATGTGTAGAGCCAGTCATCCCAATACCATTCATTGACTCATCCTGTAATAGGGAAGAACAATCTGACTCTGTATTAGATCTGTTTCTTTTATTTTAATCTTCCTATTCTACCGCTTTTGCTACAAGTTAACTACTAAGTTGCCTATAGCCTGAGCTATACAGGATAGCCCATTCTCAGCGCTTACATTTCTGGCTCAGTCAATCAGGGCTGCAAGTCTATCTGTGACAAGTATAAAACATGAACCTCTTCAACCTCTTCAACAGCATCCTGTCTGATTCTTTGGGAGAATTTCTTGAGCAAATAATACAGCCTGCAGAAATACACAGTTACAGAAAAGCAAGGTGTGATTATAAATGATTTATTTCTTTAGATTATAACATTCATCACAATGAAATTGCATTTTTAAGACTGTTACTGCTGACAGTGCATAAAAACATTGCTTTTTAATCACAGCAAGGTATCAAGAGAATTGAGATTTATTTCAGGTAATAAATTTGAAGATGGAGCACACACTTTTGCACTCAGATCCAGCAGACCCCTCAGATGTCTTAGGGGACATGAGAACTAACGTGGGCCATGAAAAAGATCCTGTGTCCCACCTTTCCTAATACGGTACAGTTGTCTGAAGGTATTTGTGGGGAAACTGTTCCAGAATCACCTGCGAGTACTGAAATTCAAGGATGCTCAAGTCCCTTATATAAAATGACACAGTATTTGCATTTAATCTATACATATGCTCCCATATACATTAAATCATCTCTAGATTCCTTATAATACCCAATACAATGTAAATGCTATGTAAATAGTTGTAAATACCATGTAAATTATATGTAAATAGCTACTGAATCTGTGGTAGATTCAAGTTTTGATTTTTGGAACTTCTGAACTCTTTTTCCAGTATTTTCAACCCGTGGTTGGTGGAACCTGTGGATGCAAAAGTCCGACAGTACTGCCGATGCTGGCAAGCCAGTCAGCCCCCTGCCCTTCTGCCTTCCTCCAACAGCCCTGTTCACAAACCCCTGAAGAACCAGGCCCCATGCAGGGGAGGATTCCAGCTCAGCAGGGAAGAGCAGCAGGACCAGGAGGCCGGGCAGTGGCAGCAGGAGTTAGGACTTTCTCTCATTCCTGCAGAGGGGCAGAACAGAAGGAAAGGTTTCCGTATGGGGTTGCTCAAGATGTGGACCTCTCAAGCTTCCTGAGCTTTACATTATGTTCAGAAAACCAAGAGGGTAGGCTCTGCTGCTGCTGCTGCTAAGTCGCTTCAGTGGTGTCCAACTCTGTGTGACCCCATAGATGGCAGCCCACCAGGCTCCCCCGTCCCTGGGATTCTCCAGGCAAGAATACTGGAGTGGGTTGCCATTTCCTTCTCCAATGCATGAAAGTGAAAAGTGAAAGTGAAGTCGCTCAGTCATGTCCGACTCTTCTCGACCCCATGGACTGCAGCCCACCAGGCTTCTCTGTCCATGGGATTTTCCAGGCAAGAGTACTGGAGTGGGGTGCCATTGCCTTCTCCGGGGTAGGCTCTAGAGGATCCATATACTTGGCCAGCAATTAGACTCTCCTCTTGCCTTTCAGGCTTCCCTGGTGGCTCAGAGGGTAAAGCGTCTGCCTGCAATGCAGGAGACCTGGGTTCAGTCCCTGGATCAGGAAGATCCCCTGGAGAAGGAAATGGCAACCCACTCCAGTACTCTTGCCTGGAAAATCCCATGGACAGAGAAGCCTGGTAGACTACAGTCCATGGGATCGCAAAGAGTCGGACACAACTGAGCAAATTCACTTTCGACTTTTTTCTTTTTTGCCTTTCAGAGGGGCTTCCCAGGTGGTACTAGTGGTAAAGAACCCGCCTGCTAATGCAGGTAGATGTAATATATAACTTAAGGTGTGTGTGTGTGTGTATATATATATATGTATATATATATACTGGAAATATATTTTAAAAATATATTTGCCAATCTGATGAACCATATTGCATTACAGTTTTAAAAAACACTTTGTGCTGTGCTGTGCTTAGTAGCTCAGTCATGTGTGACTCTTTGCAGCCCCATGGACTATATAGCCTGCCAGGCTCCTCTGTCCATGGAATTCTCCAGGCAAGAATACTGGTGTGGGTAGCCATTCCCTTCTCCAGGTTATCTTCCCAACTCAGGGATTGGACCCAGGTTTCCCACATTGCTGGCAGATTCTTTACCATCTGCTATTTATTATTTGTGTCTTCATTTTGTAAATGAAGCAGTTGATACACAGGTTATTAAGGTAACCTGGCCAAAGTCACAGAGCCAGTGGTGGTTGAGCCTGAATTATCACTGAGGTTGTTTGACACCAGACCTGTGGCATAGATCACAAGTTTTGCCTGAAAGTATCAAGGAAAGCAACATTGGAAGTGATATTTGAGATAGGTCTTAAAAGACAGTTACTAAAATGATACTGTTTTAGACTGGATGAAACATGACATGAAATCAAAGACTTCAGACTAGAAGGAACAATGAGTGTAAATCACAGAAATCTGAGAGCCAGGACCCCTTGGGGAAGGTTGCTGGAGGTTGATCCTGGTGACACTTCTCACCCATCTTGGGGATGGAGACATAACAGTCTTTCTCTATGCCCTCCTTTGCTCTTTCCAGCAATTCCTAACACGCCTTCCCAGAGGTTTGTGTCCTCTGGTCTTCCTATCTCTAATCTTCATCAGGCCAGGCATCATCCCTGTGTGCGGTCTCCTACATGGCCCTACTCCTGCAAAACCTTTCAGATCTTTGATCTCAGCTCCAACACTATTCACCTACATTTCATCCTAGTCAGCTACTTTGCTGGGAATGTCTTCTAACCTACTCAGGAACTGCAAACTCTCCATACTAGAAATCTCAAGATTCATCATCCTCATCCTCGTTTTTGACCACACTCCTCCATCTGTCCAGCTTTCACCCTCTTTCTCCTGGAATACCTCCTAGAAACACCAATTCCCTGGCCTCCTTTGATCGCCATAGGCACTGCCTCAGTTCAGGCATCTGGATATTTGCCTGGATTTCTGCCTAGAACTAGGTCTCCACCTCCCCTGACTTCACCACCACACGTTCTGGTACTTTACATGAGTCGTGTTCCCTGGTGTCCAGCAGATCTTTCTGATCTTTTAATGCAGCAGGGAGATGGAGAACTTAGCAAAACTAGAAGTTGCCATGGGTCTCTAGGCCTGAGGTTTGATTTCTGTTTTGGAACATTAGTACTCTGCTCAGGGACCACATGCTCCTCAGTCGACTGGAAGCCTCCCTGTGTCTGCTCTGGGTAGCTTCTCCCCTCTCGATGGCCCCACCACTCCCATCTCAAGCACAGACCCTGACTCACCTGAAGAGATTTCATAGAAGTGGCACTGACTATTCCAATTATAGGAGTAGTTTGTGTCCATACTCCTATTATTTTTCAAGCTATGATAGAAGCAGTTGTAATTGCTCCTATCATTTTTGGGATTCTCAAGTGTAATTTCAAAGTATTTTTCCTTTTCAGTGACATTTACTTTCTGATATACTTCATACCCTAGAATGAACTAACACAACATACTTCCACTTCATGTGGATAGTAAGAATATTCTTTAATAGGAACGCCCAAGCAAATGGTGATTTTAAACATGTTCCACTGCCGTTTTTGCAAAATAAAAGGACTTATACCTCTTCTTTTAGACAAAGTTGAGTCGATAAATCCCCCTAAGCTTACATTTCCAGTCCCATTGTAATGAAACCTGGGGACAGAGCATTTATATACTGTATAACAATCTCCTTGATTAAGAAGTTGAAGAGCTCTTGTCAAATAATAATGGAAGGCTTTGAATTGAAAATTGTCTGAATTGCTGTGGAATTCTCTTATGGCTCTATTAAAATTTACAATGTCCCCATTAGAAGAGGCTACAAGAGCTGTTCCATGAAAATCATTGAGTTTCTTTGAAACATTGTGTTCTTTATGTCGTTCCATGTCTCTGATGCCCATTTCCATTCAATTGAAAATTCTTTGTTTGCCTCCAGTTCTTTTAGCAGCTGGGGTGCCATTTCCTCCATTTCTTCAGTACAGCGCGTATACTGATCATCAAATGCATGGTCAGCCATGTCTAAGTCAACCTGGTCAGACACCTATAAGGAAGGAACAGTGTCCTTGGGAACTGTAGGGGAGCAGAATATGCCACCCCCAAGCATGCCATTTTGGCATGCAGATTATTTTGAGGTGAAGGCAATCAACAACCAGCAGACTCAGGAAAAAATTTTACCTCCCTCTTCACTGCCTAAAAGAATTTAGACAAGGGGCCTATACCAGAGAAAGAACTGTTACCAGAGATAACATTTTTTATCTGAAAGCCTACATCTACATTGCACGGCACACATTTTGATGGGGACCATTTTTAAAGTCTCTATTAAATTTGTTACAATATTGCTTCTGTTTTTTGTTTTTGGGGATTTTCATGAAATTAAAAGACGCTTACTCCTTGGAAGGAAAGTTATGACCAACCTAGATAGCATATTCAAAAGCAGAGACATTACTTTGCCAACAAAGGTCTGTCTAGTCAAGGCAATGCTTTTTCCAGTGGTTATGTATGGATGTGAGAGTTGGACTGTGAAGAAAGCTGAATGCTGAAGAATTGATGCTTTTGAACTGTGGTGTTGGAGAAGACTCTTGAGAGTCCCTTGGACTGCAAGGAGATCTGACCAACCCATTCTAGAGATCAGTCCTGGGTGTTCTTTGGAAGGACTGATGCTAAAGCTGAAACTCCAATACTTTGGCCACCTCATGCGAAGAGTTGACTCATTGGAAAAGACCCTGATGCTGGGAGGGATTGGGGGCAGGAGGAAAAGGGGACGACAGAGGATGAGATGGATGGATGACATCACCGACTCGATGGACATGAGTTTGAGTAAACTCTGGGAGTTGGTGATGGACAGGGAGGCCTGGCGTGCTGCAATTCATGGGGTCGCAAAGAGTCGGACACGACTGAGCGACTGAACTGAACTGAACTGAGGCATTGTAGGATCTTAGCTCCCCAGCCAAGGGTTGAACTCACACTCCCTACATTGGAAGATGAAGTCCTCATCACTGGACCACCAAGGAAGTCCCAGGGCAAACAACTGATTATCGAATATCTGCTCTTTTTTATCTTCCTGTGAATTACTCTCCTCCCCTTTGAAGCCCCAGGCCCCTATCGTATTTCTTAGCTTGGGATGGCATATAAGCCTCAACTGTGTGACTTTCCTTTGAGTCTCATGTCTTTGTCGACTACTGTATATACATAGTTAAATGTGATTTTCTCCTGTTAATCTGTCTTATATCAGTTTAATTATTAGACCAGCCAAAGAACCTAGAGGGGAAGAGAGAAAAATTTTCTGCCCCTATGCCCTCATCGTATTGACTGAGGAACTGGCGTGTACTTGGCACTCCATACTTTCCAGTTTATGTACTCCTTGCTCAGATGATGTACAAGTCACGTGACATGGTCACATATGTCATGAATGATACATTCATGTGTGCACAATGGCTGTACACTAATTACATTCTGAAATAATTAAGCTTTAAGCTTTTATTTAGCTTCTCAGTTTTATCTTATAATTCTTGAGATTCACAATTTCTAACAAGCCCAATTTATGGAGCCCATCCTTGGAGGCCTGCTATGAGAGAGTAGGTGTCAGCAGAGATGAGGACTCATGAGCAGGAAATGTTACCTGTACTTTTAGACACCAACTTAGGATCAAAAAGTGAACCACTGCATGGAAAACAGATGCCATCCTCAAGGTCAGTTGGGACTGCAAAGAAACATAAGACTGTGAAAGTAAAGTATGAAAATGTAGTTTTATTGTAAATATGTCCCTGAATCCCTTTAGTGTTGTTGCTGTGTTAGTCGCTCAGTCGTATCCGAATCTCTGTCCCCATGGTCTGTCCATGGAATTCTCCAGGCAAGAATACTAAGAAAAGGGGGTTGAATAATGGCATACTAAGAATACTAAGAATAATGGCAACATAGTGGGTTGCCAGTCCCTTTTCCAGCTGATCTTCCTGACCCAGGGATCGAACCTGGGTCTCCTGCATTATAGGCAGATTCTTTACCATCTGAGCTACCAGGGAAGCCCCTCTTTAGTGCTAACAAATCCTAATTTCAAATCTGTGATGTAGTATTCCAGACTCCTAAATTTCCCCTCCATCTTAAACAACTAACCTTGATGTCCTAGAAACCATTGTCTGAATCTTACCCACACCAGTTAGGTGAAACTGGCTTTGGTGCAGCCTGAGAGAGGGCCCCTGATGAAAAAAGTGATCCTCCCAATCAGACAGCTTTCTGTTGCGCAGGCTACCAGTTAGAGGAAAAAATAAGATTTCATCAACCCTCCAAAACCTCATCTTCTCCCCTTAGATGAATACCGTGACTCTTTTCAAAAGTATGGTATCAGTTGTCTTTAAAAGCAGTTCTTGATATTTGCTAGTCCAGGGCACAGATTAATTTAGGGCCCCCAAATATTTCTCAGAGTTAGAAGCTTTCACCATGACCATCTTGCCTCATTATGTATTATATCTCCAGCAAAGGCGTTATTTTTCACTCTCCTCTTCTGGTTATAAAAAAAAAAGAGATGTTTAATAAGACTAGTCAAGCAGTTAAGGTGAGTTAGTCATCAGTCCTTTCTTCACACAACAGAAGGGGAACCGAATATGCCACTTAGGTATATTAATTATTTTGAATTATTTTTCCCGAAGAAATAGCCAGTGCAAGAAAGACACTCTGACCTCCTTTGCCTCCCTGAGCAATAAAAGTTACGCTTCCTATACCAGGAGAAAGAGAGACATCCTTATCACTAGAGAGAGGGAATTTATGGCCAAGAAGACTGTATAAACAAACCTTATCAGTGCTTTACTATTTTACTACCCCAAGCCCAAACTTCCTTGTCTTACCAATTCTTTACAAATTTACTGTTTCTTTGTCTAAAAGGTATTAATAACTGCCTGCTTTGGTCACTTATCTGAGTCTCATATTTTTATGGGTTCCCATACATGCAAAATTTAATTTGTTTTTCCCTTGTTAATCTGTCTTCTCGATTTAATTATTGGGCCAGCCAAAGAACCTAGAAGAGAAGAAAGGAGAATTTTCCTCCCTCACCCAACTCTTAGTAAATAATAAGATCCTAATTGTGAGTACGTTTTGTTTCTTTCCATAGAAATGTGACCTGGCCTTGGCAGAATACGAAGCATCCCAGAACTCGAGAAAGACAGGGGCAACAGGGAATGCTAATATAATGGTCCTACCTCTTCTCTCTGTTGGGTAGGACTACCACAGGGAACTCTGTTTTGGAGCTGATTTTGATTCCAAAGGCTTTGTTGTTTCAAGTAGGGATCCAAAACTGAGCCTTTCCGTTTTTTCCTCATAGAAAAACACCATGACCCCTTTCAAAGGTGAGTTATTAGTCTTCATGACAAACAGTTCTCAGCATTTTCTAATATATGGCTTTGATTTTACATCAACACCACAGAAAATGTTTCAATGTTGTAATCTCTTGCTCAGGCCCAAATTGCCTGTGATTAACTGCACCTAAATTAAATTCATTTTTCCTTTTTTTAAGAACACAGGCCACATACCTAGCAAGTTGAGCCAAGGATCTTTGAAGCAAGAGCCACCCAGCTTCTTCTTGGTGAGCCCAGACTTTATTCCTTCCTGCATGTCCCTCTTAACAAATAACAGATTTTAACTCTCACCTTTTATCTGTGATCTTTTATTTTCCACAACAATCTAGTTTGTTTGTTGGAATCTGGAAGAGCACAGAGCCTGTGATTCGTGGAGAGGTGTGCAGTGTAAGGGTTAAGCACACACACCAACTCTTCTGCTGCCTGAATTCCAGTTCTTCCCATTTCGTTGGACTATTCCTTTACCTTCATTTTGGAGAGTTTTGCCTTTTCTTGTAAGGATTTTAAACTGAGTCTCCCCACATTTTATCTTTCCTATATAACTCATAACAACATTGGGAGGAGTCTGCAAACAAAAGAAGAACAAATAGCATTTTGCTCACCATAGCATTTTGCTAACCAGAGACTAATCTACTGCCATTACTGACCAACTTTGTGCTTCAGACAGAAGAGATTAAAGCAGTGTTATAGGATGAAGTACTCTGTGCTTCAAAAGAAGTAGAAGAAGATAACCGGATGCTCTGTGCTTAGGGCAAGCGGCCTCATAGATAGTTAGATGTATCTCAGGAAGAATTTTAATGAAACCAACTTCTTGCATGTCCCCACACACACAGAAAAGCATAGTGCTTTTATAAATTATTAACTTGAGATATCTGTTCTTTGTGACTAGCAGTAATCTTTTATCAAGATGTATACTTGACTGCATGTATTTCCAGCAAAACATCATATACAAGCTAACCTCCCCCCATCCCTTTGGAGCAGTTTCTCAGTGCTGCTGAAAACTGTCTCCTGGGCTATAGTCCTCAGTAAGGCCCTGAATAAAACTTAACTCTTACATTGTGCATTTTTTCTTTCAATTGACAAGTCTTAACTCTGCTCAATATATGTAAGGCAACTGTGGTCCCTGGTGTTTAAAATTTGTTTAGGATAATGGAATTGGTATAAAATATGAAACTGGGGTCAAAATTGGAATTTGCCCTGTGGCTTCCTTCTCATGGATAACATAAGAAACGTGTTTATTCTTCCCTTCCCCTTCCCAACCCTCCCACCCAACAGCTCCTAAAACCCTTGGAATTTCCTGAATGATAAGAGTGTCTTTGTTATTCATAACAAGCCTCTTTCAATCACAATTATGAGGTAACTAAGGATGAAGTCCCTTAGGATGTAGCTAAGAAAGACTAATTGATTAGTGGGATGAAAGTTTCAGCCCCATTCCTTGCCCTCCAGAGATGATGTGGTAGAGGTGAAGGTAGAGTTTGGGTTACAAAACTCTGAACAAAGAGACTTAGAGAGTTTCCAGGTTGGTGTCCTCATCTGGGTCACAGGAAGATGGTATACTCCAGCTCCACAGGACAGAAGTTACTGGACTTGGGACCCTCTGGATCACATCACCCAGTGTCTCTCCATCTGGCTGTGTAACTGAGCAGGACCCTATGAGACCTTCCCGTTCATGCATGCATGCTAAGTTGCTTCAGTCGTGTCCGACTCTGTGCGACCCTATGGACAGCAGCCCACCAGGCTCCTCTGTCCATGGGATTCTCTTGACAAGAATACTGGAATGGGTTGCCATTTTCTTCTCCACGGCCTTCCCAGGACAGGCCTTTTCCCCATATCTTCTGCGTTAGCACCTCTCTGAGGTACCTAGACAACAGTATCTAATGTACATTTCCTGAGTTGTTTTACGGATGTAAACTCCCCCACCCCCAGTGGAAGATGTTAATTACGTGATGACCTTGAGTACCTAGCCCCAGGCCTCCTGGAACCTAAGAACTAGTAATGTTAACCCCTGTGACACCACCCTGTTACTTCACCATCAGCCAGTCAGATAACTGTGCATGAACTGCAACACCATCACTGCCATCCCACCCTCATCTGGCTTTTTAAAATGCTTTGCTAGGGACTTCTCTGGTGGTCCAGTGGTTAAGACTACGGTCTTCCAATGCAGGGGGTGCTGGTTCAATACCTGGTCAGGGACTAGGATCCAACATGCTGTGCCACGTGCCCTACTACCTGTCCCTCCCGCCGCCCCGCACCCCTGCCCTCCTCCTCCACCTCCCCCCGCCATCACCCCTGCCGAAAACTGCTTTGCTGAAAACCTTCGGGGAGCTTTTTAGAGTCTGAGCCAAGTCTCCTTGCATGGTCCTGCCATCGCCTCCTCTGTTCCGAACTCCAACGTTCTGGCTTGTTTGGGCTCACTGTGTGTCCTTTCATGATTGAGAGTCATCTTTGTCTTCCTGGTACAGAGAGGGAGACAGTTGGTGAATGGAGATTTCCTTTATAAATGTAATTGTCATAATTTTCATCCCTGACAATGCGACAACTTCCACTCTGTGCCTGCTGTTTCTTAAAAATAATCAGCTCAAAATAATCCTTATGCCAAAGAGCAATTATTTTGGGAAAGCATAGTCTGTTTCCCCTCATTTATAAAAGGAAGGCCAAATCCTTGACTGCCACCCACATAAGTACCTAAGAAAGGTAAAAAAAAAAAAAAACACAAACAACCACATTAAGGACCTCAATAAAAAAAAGAACTCAAATTGAAGTCTTTTACAATATCCTTTTTAAAAAAAAATTTTATTGAAATATAGTTGATTTACAAAGTTGTGTTAGTTTCTGCTATGCAGCGAAGTGAATGTTACACACACACACACACACACACACACACACACACACATCCCCTCTTTTTTAGATTCTTTCTCATATAGGATATTACAGAGTATTGACTAGAGTTCCCTGTGCTGTACAGCAGGTTCTTATTAGTTACCTATTTCATACATAGTAGTGTGTATATGTCAATCCCAATCTCCCAATTTATCCCTCCCTTCCCCTTTGCCCCCAACCCCGTAACCAAATTTGTTTTCTACATCTGTGACATTGTTTCTCCTTTTTTTTTTTTTTTTTTTTGTGACCCCATACACTGTAGTTCACCAGATTCTTCTGTCCACAGAATTCTCCAGGCAAGAACACTGGCATGGGTAGCCGTGCCCTTCTCCAGAGGATTAAGTAACTTCATTTGTATCATTTTTTTTTTTTTAGATTCCACATATAAGTGATATTACATGATATTTGTTTTTCTGTCTGACTTACTTTATTTAGTATGATAACCTCTAGGTCCGTACATACTGTTGCAAATGGCATTATTTCATTATGTTTATGACTGAGTAATAGTCCATGGCATATAAGTACCACATCTTCTTTATCTATTCATCTGTTGACAGACCTTTAGGTTGCTTCCTTGTCTTGGCTGTTGTAAATAGTGCTGCTATGAACAATGGGGTGCATGTATCTTTTTGGACTATGATTTTGTCCGGATATATGCTCAGGAGTAGGACTCTAGATCACATGATGATTCTATTTTTAGGGTTTTTTTTTCTTTATTTCATTTGTTTTTATTGGGTTTATTTTCTTTTAAAGCAGGGGATTGACATCACCAAATATATCTGAATTTTCCAGGGTAAATAAATATTTATTATGAACTTATAGGGAAACAAATTTCATGTCTTTTAAGTAGTTATTATATTTACTGGGGAATTTCCCTGAACGTTGCTATAACAGAAGGCTTTTAGCAAGAAGACATTTATCTTTGAGGAAAATATTAGGAAAAATATTCTGTACTGCTATCTCTACTATATGCAAGTTTAAAAGTTGATCATAAGCATGAGATAAAATTTCCTTCAACTTCAGTAATATCTAGAGTCTTCTTATTCATTATCCCAGATTGTGTATGTGTGTGTGTGTGTGTGTGTGTGCACACGTGCACATGCACGTGCTCACTTGCGCTGGTGAAGTCACTTCAGTCATGTCCTACTCTTTGTGACCCCACAGATCACAAAGAGCCCGCCAGGATCCTCTGTCCGTGGAATTTTCTAGGCAAGAATACTGGAGTGGGTTGCTGTAACTTCCTCAAGGGAATCTTCCTGACCCAGGGATTGAACACACGTCTGTTATATCTCCAGCATTGGTAGGCGAATTATTTACCACTAGTGCCACCTGGGAAGCCTATTCCAGATTAGAAGTCATTATAAAGCCAGATTTTAGTCCTGTACTAATAATGATGATAATCATATCAGATCAGATCAGATCAGTCACTCAGTCGTGTCCGACTCTTTGCGACCCCATGAATCGCAGCATGCCAGGCCTCCCTGTCCATCACCAACCCCCGGAGTTCACTCAGACTCACGTCCATCGAGTCAGTGATGCCATCCAGCCATCTCATCCTCTGTCATCCCCTTCTCCTCCTGCCCTCAATCCCTCCCAGCATCAGAGTCTTTTCCAATGAGTCAACTCTTCACATGAGGTGGCCAAAGTATTGGAGTTTCAGCTTTAGCATCATTCCTTCCAAAGAAATCCCAGGGCTGATCTCCTTCAGAATGGACTGGTTGGATCTCCTCGCAGCCACCTGCAATGATGATAATAGTATGTAATATATGTTAGGCATTTTGCTAAACATTTCACATGTGTTCTACCAATTAATACTTACCATTCCAGCCCCATTTCACATATTAGTAACTTGGATCTAAAAAAGCTATATACCAGATTTCCCTGGTGGTTCAGTGGTTAAGAATTTGCCTTGCAATCAATCCCTGGTCAGGGAACTAAGATCCCCCAGGCTGTGGAGCAGCTAAGCCCACAAGCCACAACTAGAGAGTTCGTGAGCCTCAGCAAAGATCCCACATGATGCAACAAAGATCCGCATGCATCGACTAAGACCCAAGGCAGCTGAATAAATAAATAAATGTTTAAACAAAATGGCTATGTATTTGGCCCAAATCATACTGTTTAGGAAATGGCAGAGCAGATCCTTGCTGACTATGGAGTTAATGTGCTAGTCTGCCAGTCCATTTCTGTGGGTCTCCATTTCTTCATCTGTAAAACAGACTGGATTGCCTTTTCTTCTAAAATGTCACAATTCTGAGATTTTGGGAAACTCTCCAAAATTATGCAGAACCAACAACATAGTTTGATTTACCAGTGACTCTGATAAGAGAGTTGTCAGTTTGATTTACTGATAACTCTGGATTTTTATCAGTAATTTTTGCAATACTTTTTTTTCATTTATTTTTAGTTAGAAGATAATTGCTTTACAATGTTCTGTTGGTTTCTGCTGTACAACAATGTGAATCAGCCATAAGTATACATATATTGCCTCCTTCTTGAATGTTCCTCCTGCCTCTAACCCATCCCACGCTTCTAGGTCGTTACAGAGCACCAAGCTGAGTTCTCTGTGTTATACAGTAACTGCTCACTAGCCATCTGTTTTACACATGGTAATGTATCTATTTCAGTGCTTCTCTTTCAATCCACTCCACCCTCTCCATCCCCCACTATGTCCACAAGTCCATTCTCTATGTCTGCATCTTTTTTTCTGCCCTGCAAGTAGATTCATCAGTACCATTTTTCTAGTTTCTATATATACAAGTTAATATACAACATTTGTTTTTCTCTTTCTAACTTGCTTCACTCTGTACTAACAGGCTCTAGATTCATCCACTTCAGTGCAGCTGACTCAAATTCATTCCTTTTTATTTTGCTTTTTTAAGGATCCTCCATACTGTTCGTTACAGAGAACAGTAATGATTGTACATTTATATTCCCATGATAACCTTTGATTGTTCATTCCTCACTGCCTCTTTCAAACACAGGCTTCTAAGACTATCTCAATCTGTCTACCCTGACAATCTGCAAGCATCTCCTGGCCAGTCGAGTTTTTTCTCTTCCACTGCTCTTGAAATGACTTTAAACCACCTTGTTCTATGTCTCAGTTTCACACCTAGGAATGCTGAGAACTCTTTGATCATAATGTCTCTGTATAGGAAGCTCTCAAATCATAGCCAGAACCCATGAGCATGTAGGATACAAACTTTAAAACAAAATAGATTTAGAATATCTATCAGTGTCATTATCTTTTGACCCAATCAACTTGTTCTTGAAGAAATTCCACCATCTTTTGCTCTCATTTTTAGATATAAACCATGTATCTAGATAGGAAAATAAAGTCTACACCTTGGAATAGATGTAGTCTACACCTTGGTGAAACCCATGCATTGCTCAGGTTAACTCAGGATAGAAAAGAATGATTAAATTTCATAATAAAATAATTGTCATAATTTTTGTTTAAGGAAATTAGTTTCAAAGCAGTCTTTAGTGTGTGTGTACAATTACACAAAATACTTATATCAATGTGGCATAGAGGATGGGCTATACAAAAGAAATAAAACATATTTTGCATTTAGTAAAGAATATTCAGAGACAAAAGAATTTTGTTTGCCTCATAAAAGTAAGGCATTTTAAACTAGAAACTTATCAAAATGGAGATATTATTCCCTTGCAGAAAACCTAGGATGTAGAAGACCAAAGGACAGAGAAATCATTTGTTTAAAGAATCTTCAGTTCAGTTCAGTTCAGTTCAGTTGCTCAGTCGTGTCCAACTCTGTCACCCCATGAATCGCAGAGCACCAGGCCTCCCTGTCCATCACCATCTCCCGGAGTTCACTCAGACTCACGTCCATCGAGTTGGTGATGCCATCCAGCCATCTCATTCTCTGTCATCCCCTTCTCCTGCCCCCAATCCCTCCCAGCATCAGAGTCTTTTCCAATGAGTCAACTCTTCACATGAGGTGGTCAAAGTACTGGAGTTTCATCTTTAGCATCATTCCTTCCAAAGAACACCCAGGGCTGACTTCCTCCAGAATGGACTGTTTGGATCTCCTTGCAGTCCAAGGGACTCTCAAGAGTCTTCTCCAATACCACAGTTCAAAAGCATCAATTCTTCGGCGCTCAGCTTTCTTCACAGTCCAACTCTCGCATTCATACATGATCACTGGAAAAACCATAGCCTTGACTAGACGGACCTTTGTTGGCAAAGTAATGTCTCTGCTTTTAAATATGCTATCTAAGTTGGTCATAACTTTTCTTCCAAGGAGTAAGCATCTCTTAATTTCATGGCTCTTAGTCTGTTTTTATATATAGGAGATCTAATATATATATATATATATATATATATATATATATATATTTTTTTTTTTTTTTTTTTTTTGACTGCACCTGGTCTTAGTTGCAGCATGTAGGATCTAGTTCTCAGACCAGGGATAGAACCCAGGTCCCCTGTATTGGGAAGTCCTTATAGGGGATTTTTTTTTATGCATATGTGGAGCTTATCTTGGGTCAGACACTAATATAAATCCTCTACAAGGGATTTCCCTGGTGGTCCAGTGGTTAAGACTCCAAGCTTCCACTGCAGGGGCCATGGGTTTGATCCCTGGTCAGGGAACTAAGACCCCACCCACATACCACATAGCACAACCAAAAAAAAAAAAAAAAGCTTTACAAACATTAAATCACACAATCCTCAATACAATCCTATAGGATAGGCATTATTATTATCTCCATTTTAGAGATGAGGAAACTGAGACCCAGAGTTAAGTAATTTCCCCAATCACAGAGCTGGTAAGTGGCAGGTTTGGGATTTGAACCCATGTAGTCTGGCACCTCAGCCCACACATTCATTCCCCATACCATGCCATCCTCCTAGAAAGGTACATCAGTTCAGTTCAGTTCAGCTCAGTCGCTCAGTCATATGCGACTCTTTGTGACCCCATTAATCGCAGCACGCCAGGCCTTCCTGTCCATCACCAACTCCCGGAGTTCACTCAGACTCAAGTCCATCGAGTCAGTGATGCCATCCAGCCGTCTCATCCTCTGTCATCCCCTTCCCTCCTGCCCCCAATCCCTCACAGCATCAGAGTCTTTTCGAATGAGTTAACTCTTCACATGAGGTGGCCAAAGTACTGGAGTTTCAGCTTTAGCATCATTCCTTCCAAAGAAATCCCAGGGCTGATCTCCTTCAGAATGGACTGGTTGGATCTCCTTGCAGTCCAAGGGACTCTCAAGAGTCTTCTCCAACACCACAGTTCAAAAAACTCAGTTCAACTCAATTTGACCAATGGTATCTTTCTTTTGGTGATTTATACAACTATAAAGTTATTTAATTTCAAATGGTGTTCAGGGATTTCAGAGTTCCAAAACAATTGTCTGTTTGGGTAAGCATTTTCCAAAGAAATATGTGTTTGAGTTGTAACTGTAGACCTTGATTAATGAGAATAGTTCCTGTTCTGGAACAAACAAACAAGGAAGGTTTAAACCAACCATCCTTTTTATTTTCAGTGAAAAAAATTCCAAATCTCATTGTTTTTCTAAACCGTTTACTCTTGAAAAATGTAGTGAGTACTTCTGTTTTGGGAACATAGTAGACTACGACCTGGATCAACTCATCCACTGACAACAACTATCAATCCTGGGTAATATTTGTTTAAAGAAACCAAAAAACAAGACAAAACAAACAAAAAACCGTACCTTCATTACAAACATTGGGCGTCTGGCAAAAAAAAAAAAAGGAATTCTCAGTCTAGGGAACACAGCCAGATAGGTAAGTGGAGTGCTGGAACTAGCTTTCACTCTGAAAGCTTTTGCTGGGCCAGGTGAATGGGAGCCTCTGTTTCCACACTTCATGGTTTGTGGGGAAAAAAGAGATGAGGGCCTCCTGTAGTGAAGACTGCAGGAGAGCCTCTCTGCAGAAAGCTGGGCTGCACCCTCAGCGAGGGAAAATTGAACCTTTGTGGCTGTGGGAGGGAGAGGACATTGCCACCAAGAATTTGGAAGCGTTTTTTAAAAAGAAAAGAAAAAAGAATTTGGAAGCAAAGCTACTTTTTAAAAAAAAAACTAATTTGTTTTTTACTGTGTCAGTCTTAGTTGGCACCTTTTATTGCAATGCTCAGGCTTCTCTCTAGTTGTGGCATGTGAGCTCAGTAGTGGGGCGTCTCGGCTCAGTAGTTGTGGTGCTTGGACTTAGTTGTTCTGAGCCATGTGGGATCCTAGTTCTCCAACCAGGAACAGAACAAATGTTCCCTGAATTGGAAGGCAGATTCTTAACCACTGGAACACCAGGGAAGACCCCTTGCCAAACAACCTCTTCATGCTATTTGAATGACCAAAAAAAAAAAAAACCAACTCCAACCTGAGAATTTCATTTACAGTGATCCATTTAGAGTGATTCAGTGGTCTTTCCCTGAAGCAGAAGTAACTTTAAGTCCTCTCTGAATAAAAGAGTTGTCCATTTCTGTTTTGTAATTAAGTTTATTTGTATAATTTTTAAAATTCCACATATAAGTGATATATTTGTCTTTGACTTCTGATAGGGACAGAGTAAAGGGACAAAGTAGTTAATTAAATAGTTAATCACACTAAGGGATGTAAGTAAAGAAAAAGTATGGGAGACCCCTGTAAGTTAATGATCACTAAAGAAAGCGGGTTTGTTTAATTGCAAAGCCAAGCAGGCTTACTTAGTAACAAAACCACACAACAGAAGTGTGAGACGTGCTCCCAAACAATAAAACAATGGTGGCATGAGACCCACATCCTGTCCAGGAAACTCAGTAAATTAAGGATTCCTAGGACATGCTCCTCTGGACACATTAAAAACAAAAACATAAGGAAAGGGTGATGTTATACTGAAACTTGAAATATATGCCAAAGCATATATGTTACCACTTTTGGCTCATTTCCATTGTGCCAATACAGTCCTGTCTTGACCATATACAGACAAGAAAATTCCCCACCTGACATGGAGGAGAAGCTGTGATGGAAGCATGGCATTCATTCAAGAGCGAGAAAGAACGTGGTCTTTTCCCCCTCCCCACTTTTTCTTTGATTGTAAACTGTAGCCCACTAAGTTCTTGGGGGTGTAGTACCCTCTCACCCTCCTGCTTGCAAGCCTCAAAATCATCCTATTCTAATAAATCATTTCTTGCCTATCTCTTTGCCTCTTGTTGAATTCTTTCTGAGCTGAAACACAAAGAACCAGAGCTCCTCAGAGCCCCCAGAACACCACCTAGCAGTTTCAAACTAACTATACTTCAATTAAAAAAAAAAAAAAAAAGAGGTAGGTTGCTTAGGAAGCCAACTTGGCATAGTGGGAACTAAGGAGCCTCTTGATGAAAGTGGAAGAGTGAAAGGAAAAGTTGGCTTAAAACTCAACTAAGAAAACTAAGATCATGGCATCCAGTCCCATCACTTCATGGCAAATAGATGGGGAAACAATGAAAACAGTGACAGACTTTATTTTCTTGGGCTCCAAAATCATTGCAGATGGTGATTGCAGCCATGAAATTAAAAGACACTTGCTCCTCAGAAGAAAAGCTATGACCAACCTGAAAGTGAAAGTCGCTCAGTCGTGTCTGACTCTTTTTGACACAATGGACTATTCAGTCCATGGAATTCTCCAGGCCAGAATAGTGGAGTGGGTAGCCTTTCCCTTCTCCAGGGGATCTTCCCAACCCAGTGATCAAACCCAGGTCTCCCGCATTGCAGGTGGATTCTTTACCAGCTAAGCCACAAGGGAAGCCCATGACCAACCTAGACAGCATATTAAAAAGCAGAGACATTATTTTGCTGACAAAATAGTCATCTAGTCAAACCTATGGTTTTTCCAGAAGTCATGTGTAGATGTGAGAGTTGGACCATAAAGAAAGCTGAGTATCAAAGAATTGATGCATTTGAACTGTGATGTTGGAGAAGACTCTTGAGAGTCCCTTGGACTGCAAGGAGATCCAACCAGTCAAATGGTAAAGGATATCAGTTCTGAATATTCATTGAAAGGACTGATGCTGAAGCTGAAACTCCAATACTTTGGCCACCTGATGCGAAGAACTGACTCATTGGAAAAGATCCTGATGCTGGGAAAGATTGAATGCAGGAGGAGAAGCGGGTGACAGAGGATGAGATGGTTGGATGGCATCACTGACTCAGTGGACATGAGTTTGAGCAAACTCAAACTCAAATGGGAGATAATAAAGGACATGGAATGCTTGTCCTGGCATGCTGCACTCCATGGGTCACAAAGAGTCAGACGTAATTAGAGACAACAACCACAACCCTCTTTGCGTGAGTGTATTGAAACTTGGTTTTCAATCCAAACAAACCCCCATGGGTTTAAATTCCCGAAGGTGACAGCTGGGTTGCTGAGGGAGCCACCTGCCACTCACGTGCAGATGGCTTGTGCCTCCTTATTGAGCAGGTCAGGGTTATAATCTGCCTATTCTTAATTCACGGAGAGGGCAATGGCACCCCACTCCAGTACTCTTGCTTGGAAAATCCCGTGGACGGAGGAGCCTGTTAGGCTGCAATCCATGGGGTCGCTAAGAGTCGGACACGACTGAGCAACTTCACTTTCACTTTTCACTTTCATGCATTGGAGAAGGAAATGGCAACCCACTCCAGTGTTCTTGCCTGGAGAACCCCAGGGACGGGGGAGCCTGGTGGGCTGCCATCTATGGGGTCGCACAGAGTCGGACACGACTGAAGTGACTTAGCATAGCATAGCATAGCATTCTTAATTCAATATACCAGTGTGTTCTTCTCAACACAATTGGCGACAAGGAGGATAGGATGGTGGGAACAATTTGCATCCCTATTCAATGTCTTGGAGCTGTGAATGGCATACTAACTTTCTCTCCATACTACTCAGTCTCTGTGGGAAGAAACCAGTGCTAACAGTAATGTTGCTGCTGGTTGCTGGAAATCCCTACCCTAAATCATCAGTGCTGTAAAAGGTCAGATGCTCCCTACAGAGACTCAGTTGCCAACTAAAGGCCCCAGTCTGAGATGGGTGTGTTTCCAATTATTCTCTAAAGGAGACCCTCCTGGGTATCAGTTCTGGAGGTGATGGGCTACGGTCACATGTGAAAATCCCTCATGTTTTGGCAAGGTGAGCTAACCAGGATGGAAGGGCTCTGCCTTTTTCCTCCAGGCAGAGACCAGGGCGAGGGCTCAGGTCCTAGTGTTACGGACCTGGACGCTTGGACCCTTTAATCAATAGAAATTGATGAGGCCACATGGATTTCGGGCAAGGACTTGCTAGGGCTTAAGCTACAGCACACGGAGGCAGCAATAGGAAGCAGGTGCTCTTGCTCTTTTTCTCCAGAGAGCTAGCTGGTCCCTTAAATAGGGTGAGGGTAGGCGTGGGAGCTTGGTTGGAGGTGTAGTTTGGGTGGGCTCTCCAGCCCTCTGAGGGTGCCTGGTGCAAGGATCCGCCCTTTGTGGAGGGCCGTCTGCAAGGGTCATACACAGTCCTTCATCTCTGCACCTGTCACATCAAACATGGTGGATAAGCTCATTACTGCTGCCCCAGGAAGGTAGGAGAACGGTCAAAATTGCCCCAGTGGCGCATGCGAGCAGGTGTTTAATCACCTGTGCCTTGTGGCTGTTTTGTATCCTGTTGCTTAAGGAGACGTTTGTCCAGGTGCAGGCACTCTGGCAGAGATCTCAGGTCCCAGCCTGTCTCACTCGGAGCCAAGCAGAGTTCCTCTAGATTCGTGCTGGTTGCGGAGGCGAGCTGCTGGGCCCTCTGTGCCAAGGGTTGGACTTGGGGAGCCAGCTTTACCAGGACAACATGGCACCCTAGAATGGGGGATGATAGCTATAGAGGGGCTGCGCCCAGAACGCCACCAGGTGCAGACACTAGCTAAGGGATTTAAGCCCTCTATCTTAAGGGGCACATATGTGTAAAGGCCACTGTCCCTGCCCAAATGGTCACTCGACGTCCTGACCTGCAGCCACTGGCCATTTCAGTGCCCCAATTTCATCTCTAATTGGCTAATAGGCTTATGCAGTTCAGACTCATCTCTGGCAATACAGGGCCAAGCGTTGAATTGTTGCGAGCATATAACTAAATTTTCTCTAAACCGAGGCTACCCATGGGCTTCCAACCTTTACTGGGTGTGGAGGAAGCCACCCGTGTTTTGGAGAAGAGCCCCACCCAATCATTGGCAAGGTGTTTCCCTCATGGGCCCAGCCCTGACTACTTCCTCTGGAGGCTTCCACAATAGCAGAGATGACATCAAGGAAGACATGGCGATGAAGACTGTGAGTACTGCCTGGCACTTGACTGCTTATCTAAATTTCCTGCTGCCGACTCCCTTGAGCGGCATTTTGCAGATTTAACTTGGTGTTTACCCCGGAGCCCCCTTGCTTGCTGCTCAGGGTAAGGCAGTACTCTGACTGACGGGCTGCTCCCCACCGTGCACATGTCTAGTCTCACAACCTATGGGGGCTCCTAAACACTTGACTTAGTTGCTTGCCTTCAACACACCCATTAGATTCCACATTATGGGTCCTCCTGAGAGTGAGTGAGTTTAAATATCTGTTAGGAGGAACCCTTCTGTGGCTGTGGATGCTGCCAACACCACAGCATCACCACCCTTCCCCCCACCCACCAGCACAACAGCCACAGGGTCACCTCCCTCCAGCACTCGAGGGGATCCTTCCCCACAGTCACCACCCAGGGCTCCACGATCATCCATTTCAAGCCCTTCGGTAGGGCAGAAATCAGGGCTCATTTTTTGGGTTGCTGCAATTGTTGAGCATGTTACGTGGCTCCACAAAGGCTATTTCCCAAGTTAGTGGCCTGTGGGGATGACTTTTTTCTTTTTCACTTTCGGCTCCACAGTCCTGGCATGCGGGATCTTAATCCTCCAACCAGAGATGGAACTCAGGCCCCCTGCATTGGTAGTGTGGAGTCTTAGCCACTGGACCACCAGGAAAGTCCCCCAACGTGATTCTGTAGTGCAGATGGCTTTGGATGACTGTTTAGCTTTAGATTACTCACTGACCAAAAAAGGAGGTATGAGCGCTTTAAAGAGCACCGCCTTTCGCATGTATATTAAAAATTCTGGACAAGTTCAGACAAATTTATAGAAGGTGGCCCTAGGGGGGACAAGAGTTCTGTAATCTCACCTAATCAAAAATGTTGGCTTTATCTAAGGACTCTGATTATTTTTTGACTGAACCACAACAAATGGATTTCAAGCTATCGTTTGTCTATTGATGATACTGTTGATTGGCATTTTTGTGTTGCTCCTATATTTCATGTACTCAGTGACTAAAACCCTGCTAGTTGGCTTGATATAGCTCTGCTGTCCAGACAGTGTGTATAATTATCCTTAAAGATTAATGCCTAGGCATCACAGAGTCTATTGTGATGAGAAAAGCAACTTTTGAGGAAAACAACATGCTTTTCTCAGTTGCTGCCTAGGCATTTTATGGTATGATAATCCTGCTCACTCCCAGAACCTGGACACTTAGACAAAGACCTGAGGGTAGAGTCGTAAATCTTGCGACTCAACTTCCTTTGTGGGAGTGTTTTGAAACTACAGCTTCCATCAAAAGGGCCGCAGCGTTTTCACTTTCCCAGAGTCAGAGCTCATAAGCCCAAGGAGCAATCTACCACCTCCATGTGGTGGCTTGTGTCTGATCAGCAGGCAGTCACCTGCATATTCTCAATGAAATTCCCTAGCCCCGGCTTCTTGATGCAGCAGAAGAATCAGAAAGGTTTGTCTCAGTAGAGGAGAATAATTAGTGCTGGGTCAAAGGCTACTTCGGTCTCACCTCACAAATCCTGAAAACAAAACCCAGAAAAACCAAGCTGTTTTCAAACAATTTAACTGTGTTCCAGAACAAAGCTCAAGAATACTTGCAGGAAAACAAAAATATCTAATATCCAATAAGGTTAAAAAAAAAAATCACAGTGTCTGGAATCAAACTAAAGATTGGCATGAAAAAAAGCAGAAAAAAAATGTCCCATAATGCTGAGAAAAATCAATCAGTTGGACTGACACAGAATAGCAAAGACATGAAAATAGTTATTATGACTATATTTCTTAAGTTCAGAACACTACAGGAAGGATCAATCACATTAAATAGTAATGTGAGAGTTATTAAAGAGGCCCAAATTGAACTTCTAGAACTGGAACTGCAATGTCTGGGATGGATTTTTGCCAATGTTTGGGGGAAATAATAGCAAGGTTAAATGACTTTTAATGTGTTTAAGGGCTACTTGTAATTCTTCTGAGAATTGACTGTGCATCTATTGCCCATTTTTCCATAGGATTGCTATTTTTTTTTCTTTTTCAATTTTTAGATGCCTTCTATGTTTTAGGAAAATCAATTCTATGATGTAACTTGCAAATATTTCACTCAGTTTGTCATCTGTCTCTTACTTTATATATCAGGATTTTGGCTTTTTTCCCTTGTTGCTTACTGCTTCTAGATTTTGAGTCATAATTAGAAAAGTTTTCTCCACCCCTTGGTTATGGAGGAATTCACACTTGTTTTCTTCTATATATGCATGGTTTTACTTCAGTTGAGTTGCTCAGTCATGTCTGACTCTTTGCAGCCCCACGGACTGCAGCACGCCAGGCTTCCCTGTCCATCACCAGCTCCCGGAGCTTACTGAAACTCAAGTGCATTGCATCGGTGAGGCCAGCCAACCATCTCATCCTCTGTCATCCCCTTCTCCTCCCACCTTCAATCTTTCCCAGCATCAGGGTCTTTTCCAATGAGTCAGTTCTTCGCATCAGGTGGCCAAAGTATTGGAGTTTCAGCTTCAGCATCAGTCCTTCCAATGCATATTCAGAACTGATTTCCTTTACGATTGACTGGTTGGATCTCCTTGTAGTCCAAGGGACTCTCACGAGTCTTATCCAATACCACAGTTCAAATGCATCAATTCTTCAGTGCTCAGCTTTCTTTATAGTCCAACTCTCACATCCATACATAACTCCTGGAAAAATCATAGCTTTAAGTAGATGGACCTTTGTTGGCAAAGTAATGTCTCTGCTTTTTTACACACTGTCTAGGTTGGTCATAGCTTTTCTTCCAGGGACCAAGCATCTTTTAACTTCATGGCTGCAGTCACCATCTGCAGTGATTTTGGAGAGCCCTGAAATAAAGTCTCTCACTGTTCCCTTTGGTTCCCCATCTAATTGCCATGAAGTGATGGGACCAGATGCCATGATCTTAATTTTCTGAATGTTGAATTTTAAGCCAACTTTTTCACTCTCCTCTTCCACTTTCATCAAGAGGCTCTTTAGTTCTTTGCTTTCTGCCATAAGGGTGGTATCATCTGCATATCTGAGGTTATTAATATTTCTCCCAGCAACCTTGATTCCAGCTTGTGCTTCATGCAGCCTTGTATTTTGCATGAAGGGGACGACAGAGGATGAGATAGCTGGATGGCATCACTGACTCGATGGACGTGAGTCTGGGTGAACTCCGGGAGTTGGTGATGGACAGGGAGGCCTGGCGTGCTGCGATTCATGGGGTTGCAAAGAGTCAGACACGACTGAGCGACTGAACTGAACTGAACGGAACTGAACTCTGCATGTGAGTTAAATAAGCAGGGTGATAATTAGTTCTTACTTAGCAATAAGTTTTTTTTTTTACTTAGCACTAAGATTAATGAACTAATCTTAAGTAATAATGGTTTTACTTAGCAAGAAGGTTAATGGGCTAATCTCTGGAACCATCTGGAACTTCTTTTGAGAAACAACGTTAGATCAAATTTTGCTTTTGTTTGTGTCAACAGAAATAATTAGTGTGTGTGTGTGCTGTGTGTATGCTGTTGTTCAGTCATGTCCGACTGTGGACCCATGGATTGTAGCCCAACAGGCTCCTCTGCCCATGAAATTTTCCAGGCAAGAATACTGGAGGGGTGTGCCATTCCTTTCTCCAGGGGATCTTCCCGACCCAGGGATCAAACGCACCTCTGCCGTGTTTCCTGCATTGGTAGGTGGGTTCTTTATCACTAGCGCCACCTGGGGGAGCCCTGAATGTGCAAATTTCTTCCATTTGTGTGCACGCATGCGTGTGTGTGTGTGTGTGTGTGTGTGTGTGTGTGTGTTCCACAGAGAACTCAGTCCTGTACATTTTCCAATCAGACAAGTTAAACATGGAGCTACCAATCAGATAAGCTAAATATGGAAATTGAAAGCAAGCATTTAGAAACTTTTATAACAATTTGACATTTCCACAATATTTAAGCATATGGTTGTTTTCCTAGAAACTTGTTCTTATTGCATTTTCATAAAGTATCAGTCCTAGAGTAGGAAATGGCAACCCACTCCAGTATTCCTGCCTGGAAAATTCCATGGAGAGAGCAGACTGGCGGGCTAGAGTCCATAGGGTCACAAAGAGTTGGACATGACTGAACATACACACACTCCAGAGAAAAAGAACCACCCAGATGGGTATATATGTAAACTGAGATTTGGCTCACTTGTTTATGGAGGGTTGGCCAGTCCAAAATATAGACCTATAGGCTGAGACTCAGAGAAGAATTTCAGTTCAAGTCCAAAGGCAGAATTCCTTTTGCCTTTTTACATATGCCTATCCAAGTAGAGAAAGTTAAAATGAAAAACCAATTGTTAAAGATATTTTGACTCACTTTCTATTTCTGGTTCCACATGTAAGGAGCCACTCCATCCCAACAAAAAGTAAAAAGCTGAACAGACTGAAAAATCAACAGTTCTGGATCTGTAAGAGAGGGGAGAACACGGGCAACCACTGCCCTGAAGATTACGGAGTCAGACAGGTGAATACGGGAATTTTTGGCTTACCAGAGCAGAGACTCACAAGCAAGAACCTCCTTGGAAACAAGTGCTAGGGTAGGAAAACCTGAATTTTAATTAATGAATTTCTGGGGACTCAGTGTGGACAAGTCTAAGAGTGAAAAATTCAAGCAGGACCCAGTCATTGGTGGGGCAGGGTGGGATGGGGTGGGGGGACCATAATACTGTGAGATTTATCTACAGGAGCTCAACTAGGTTCTTATCCTAAATATTGGATAAACAACTATCCCCACCCCTGCTTCTGGGTTAGAGAAAAAAAAAAGGAAATAGAACAGTCTATTCCTCTTGACAAGTCCTGCCCTCAAGAGAAATTAATCAGAGCTTAAACCTACCTGGGGGAAGGGAAATATTCAACCCCAGACCACCCTACAGCCATTGTATCCCACCTAAGAGGAAGAAAGAGACTGAGAAGCAGTGACTACACTGCATGGTATTTACCCAAAGGAATGGAAAACTTGCTGCTGCTGCTGCTGCTAAGTCGCTTCAGTCGTGTCCGACTCTGTGCGACCCCATAGACGGCAGCCCACCAGGCTCCCCCGTCCCTGGGTTCTCCAGGCAAGAACACTGGAGTGGGTTGCCATTTCCTTCTCCAATGTATGAAAGTGAAAAGTGAAAGTGAAGTCGCTCAGTTGTGTCCGACTCTTAGCGACCCCATGGATTGCAGCCTACCAGGCTCCTCCGTCCATGGGATTTTCCAGGCAAGAGTACTGGAGTGGGTTGCCATTGCCTTCTCCGATGGAAAACTTATAACCCCATAAAAACCTGCACACAGATGTTTATAGCAGTTTTGCTCATAATTGCAAAAACTTGGACGCAACCAAGATGTCCTTCAGTAGACAAATGGACAAATAAACTATGGTGCATCCAGACAGTGGAATCTATTTAGCCTTAAATAAGCCACCAAGTCATGAAAAGACATGGAGGAACCTTAGATACATATTACTAGTGTCAACTTTAAAAATATTCACAACCTAAAAGTTGAGAGTTATGTTTTATTCAATGGGAAATTTTGGACTTCACGCCCAGGAGACCCATCTGGGTCTCAGCATCTCAGGTAACCCTGAGGGAACTGCTCTGAGAAGGAGGTACAGGGAGGAGCCAGGTTATATAGAACTGTTAATTAAAGAAAACCAGGTCTCCCAAGTTAAGGAATTTAGTGCTTTTCTATGTATGGGAAGATGCAGGAGTGTAGGCTTACTGAAATCATTCCTTTCATACGCACTTCAGCTATCCAGGTCCAGTATTCTGTGTTTTTCACATCCTGAGCTCCCTTGGGGCTCACCATAGGGAATAGCTGTGGTCTAATGGCTACTAGATCACAGATATTCTTCTCTTTCCTGAGTGCCCTTAGGGTTCAGCAGCACACATTGGAGGGCCACAATGGCTGATGACTGTGACATCCTTGTTTACTGATACGGCAGGAAATATTCCATTTCTCATTAAGTAAAAGCAGTCAATGTGAAAAACATTTATACTGTATGATTCCAACTATATGACATTCTGGAAAAAGCAAAACTGTGGAGACGTTGAAAAGATTAGCAGTTGCAAGGGATTGGGGGTAGATGTGAGGAGAGATGAATAGGCAGAACACAGAGGATTTTAAAGCTGTGAAAAAATATTCTGTATAATACTATAATGGACACATATTATTATACATTTATCCAAACCCATAGAATGTACAACACCAAGAGTGAAGTCTAATGTAAAGTATGGACTTGAAGTGATAATTATGTCAGTGTAGGTTCACTAATTGTAAGAAATGTATCACTCTATTGGGAGGTGTTCATAATGGAGGAGGCTGTACACGTGTGGAAGGAAAGGGTCTGTGGAAATCTCTACCTTCTTTATAATTTTGCTGTGAATTTAAAACTACTCTAAAAAATTAGTCTTTTAAAAATGTTTTGATGCATGTGAGATAGACTTATTAAAATTCCTAGTTTGAATCAGAAATGTATCAGCCATATAATTTTGGGAATCGATGGGGATAAGGGAAAGTCCGTTTTCCTTCTACGACTTAACAAAGATCCTCCACAAATATTTGTATTTCTAAAGGTACGTTAGTATCCAATCCAGTATGAGGGCAATAAATTTAATAAGAAATTGCAAGGCTAGTCCTCCCTTCTGTGTGCCACTATGGCATTACTGTTTACAGCAGCAGTCTGATCTGACTGCTCAGTGCATGTGCCTTATGAGATTCCAATTTTTTCTTACATTTTTCTTTTTTTGGCTGTACCATACAGCTTGTGGGATCTTGGTTCCCTGACCAGGGATTGAACCCAGGCCCCAGCAGCAATAGCACCAAGTCCTAACCATTAGACTACGAGGGAACTTCCAGGATTGAAGACTTTTGAGATTAAAAGTATGCTTTATAGGAATTACCTCACTCTTTTAAATCCATATATCTTAAAAGAAAACTCATTTGTTAAACAATAAACAGAAAGGGATAGTTTCAGTTAAATACTGAAAAATATGTCTCTTCACAGCAATGGAGAGTAAGACAGATAGTCTGATGAATGATTCCAACCTTATCAAAACTGACTTTGTGATGTAGAACAGTATCTGATTTTCTGTAGCTATAAGACATGTACCTAAATCAAAAGTTATTTGTTAACTAATAACTGCCAGTTATTTCTCTAGCAAAAATAATGAGTTTATTTGGGATCAAGAAAGAACTGCAATTCAAAGTCTGCAACCATGTTAAGCCAAGTGCAAGCTCCTAGCAGAAGTGAAGAGAAGAACTGTTTATAAAGGAAATAAGGAAGTTGGGGAGGCTTTTTTCTCTTTTGAAGAAAGAGTCGATAGCTGTTCATTGGCTGAGTTGTGACAGTCTCTCATTGGCTGAACTCTTGCCAAGAAAGAAGAGGAAATTTTTGTTCTTCCTGTTGGGCTCTGTTACCATTGTAGGGCATGAGCACTCCCTCTCTGACCTTCTGACTTTATTTTAATTGAGGTTTCTGTTTATTAATTTTTTATAGAAAGAAGGGACATTTCCCCCTTAATTTTCTGAGATTTATTTTTACTGCTGCTGCTGCTGCTAAGTCACTTCAGTCGTGTCCAACTCTGTGTGACCCCATGGATGGCAGCCCACCAGGCTCCCCCATCCCTGGGATTCTCCAGGCAAGAACACTGGAGTGGGTGTCCATTTCCTTCTCCAACGCATGAAAGTGAAAAGTGAAAGTGAAGTCGCTCAATCATGTCTGACTCTTAGTGACCCCATGGACTGCAGCCTACCAGGCTTCTCTGTCTATGGGATTTTCCAGGCAAGAGTACTGGAGTGGGGTGCCATAACAGTTAAAAGAAAGGTCACCATTTTAAAGAACTAAATATTATTATTAGAGGTTAGCGCCCACAGAAAAGGTGGGACTTGAGAGTCTTAAAACTTAACAGTAAAGGAAAGGAAAAGGACAAAAGAGACTTAAGGAAATGTAGTATGAGGCGTGTAATCTTCTGTTTCTACGTATTCATAAACAGATTGCTTCTGATTCTCCTTTTTATAGATAATATCTTAATGAAAATGCTTATATATTTGCATTTATGAGAAGTGTTTTCCAGTGGAATAAATTCATAGGAGTGTAAGTGATAGGTCAAGTTATCTTGTATTTAGAATTTTGTATCTACTGCTAAATAGCTTTCCACTAAAGTTGTACCAATCTGACCCTTATAGTGTGAGTTTCCTCACATTTTTCCTGTACTGGGTGTTTCTGGTATTTTCAAATTTAGAAAATCTGGGCAAAAATGAAGTAATATTGTTGTTGTTATTTCTACTTCTCTGATCTTTGGTTATTTGGCTTCAGGAATGTCTGGTCCAGAAACACAAATATCACTCAGTGCTTTATTGCCGTCTCTTGGTTTCACTTAATTTTGCATATTGATTTTATTTTCTCCTACTGCAAAAGAGCTTTTCCCAAGCAACCTTAGAACACGAGCGGTAGCACCTCCAGATGATACTGACACAGTTTAGTGTCTCAACTAGAAACACAATTTGAAAGTAATGTATTCATAAAAGAACAGTGATTTCTCTTTGGACATGTGTTCTCAAGAACAAATTACTGTGTTCAGGAGGATTTAACAATAAGATTAGGTTAGTTGTAGTCACAATTTCCCACTGAACCATAACTAATCTTTAAAACCCTTCTCACTCTGCTTGGCAGAACTAAGAGACAGGGAGATGCTTTCATATACACTATATTCTGAATTCAGTTTAGAGGCACTTTGAAAGAATGAGGTTTTCCATGTCTGGATCATGGACCTGTCCATGATATAATGCTGATATAGGAAATAGGCAAGATACCAAAAATTTACTTACATTGGTTTATTGGCATTGTCAGTTTTGTGCCATGAGAAAGGGCAGGCATTCCCATACCTAAGAATTTCTCAAGCCCACAAATTGAAATTATACACACAATGTCAAGTTCTTATTCTTTTGTCTTCTTTCTTGGTTCCACCTGGGCTCCTGCCCAGTACCTCTCTCTGGATAGTCTTTACAGTGTGATCAATCCCCAGATTGCATTAGATCCATCATTCAGACCCTTCCCCTATCCCATTATTATGATATGAATTATAATTTAGGGGCCTAGACAACATTATATTCCTGTGGTGAGAGGTTTTAAATAAATATACACCATATTATGCTTCTGTGGTCAACATTAGTAATTGCCGGATGAGAATGTCTCAATTTTATTTTGCAGATATTACTTGGGGTTTAGCTGATTTATCTGATTTTCCCCTGACCTTACATTTTGCAGAGAATTGTTCATCTTGAATTGGTTTTTGCCTTATGTGTGCAGTTACTTGAAAATTTTATCAAATGTTTTATAAAAATTTAGATTCTTTTTAAAAATTTGTTCATTTTTCCATCTTTCCCTTACTTATTTTATGAAAATATTTTTTCGTATTCTGGGATGGCTGGGTGAGGAGCTGTGCAAATTCTTTTCCCAAAACACAGTAACAAAATTGAACAAAACAATAAACAAACAAAAAACTGTTTAAATTGGTCAAAGAGCATACAACAAATTGAGAAGCATTTAATTTTTAAAAATACTCTGAATATTGGTTAAATTAGTGGAAGCGGATTTGGGTTTGGTTCTGGAACACTGTGATACAGTGAATGTTGTGATAAAGCAAGTCACATGAATTTTTTGGTTTTCCAATGTATATGAATGTTGTGTGTGCTCAGTCACTCAGTCACGTCCAACTCTTTCCAGCCCCATGAACTGTAGCCCTCCTGATTCTTCTGTCCATGGCAAGAATACTGGAGTGGGTTACAATTTCTACTTCAGGGGATCTTCCCGACTCAGGGATCGAACCCACATATTTTGCATCTCCTGTATTGGCAGATGGATTCTTTACCACTAGTGCCGCCTGGGAAGCTCCATATAAAAGTTATGTTTATGCTTTACTGTGGTCTGTTAATTGTGAAATAGCATTTTGCCTTGGAAAATAATGTACATACCTTAAATAAAAATACTTTATTGCTAAAAAATGCTAACCATCGTCTGAGCCTTCAGTGAGTTATATCTTTTGCTGGTAGAGGGTCTTGCCTTGCTCAGTATTGATGGTTACTGGGTGATCAGGGTGGAGGTTGCAGGAGGTTGGGGTAGCCATGGCAATTAAAAAAAATAAGATGAAGTTCACTGCATTAGACTCTTTCACAGACTATTTCTCTGTAGCCTGCTCTGCTGTTAGATAGCCTTTTACTCACAGTAGAACTTCTTTTGAAATTGGAGGAGTCAACTCTCTCAAACCCTGCCTTATCAACTAAGTTCAAGTACTCTTCTAAATCCTTTGTTGTCATTTTAACAATCTTTACAGCTTGACCAGAAGTAGATTCCATCTCAAGGAGCCATTTTCTTTACTCATCCAAAAGAAATAACTCTTAATCTGTTAAAGATTTATCATAAGGTTACAGCAATTCAGTCATATCTTCAGGCTCCACTTCTAATTCTAGTTCTTTTGCTATTTTCACCACATCTGCAGTTACTTCCTCCACTAAAACCTTGAATTCATCCAAGTCCACAGGGGTTGGAATCAACTTCTTCCAAACTCCTGTTAATGTTGTATTTTGATTTTTCCTCATAAATCAGGAATGTCCTTAAAGGCATTTAGAATGGTGAATCCTTTCCAGAAGGTTTTCAATTGAATTGGCCCAGATCCACTAGAGGAATCACTATGTAAGGCAGCTGTATAACCTTATGAAATGTCCCTCTTAAATCATAAAAGTTGAAAGTCAAAATTACTCCTTGATCCACAAGTTATAGGATGGATGTTGTATTAGCAGGTATGAAAACAACATTAATCTAATTGTATGTCTCCATCAGAGATCTTGGGTGACAGGCGCACTTTCAGCAAGCAATAATATTTTGAAAGGAATCATTTTTGGAGCAATAGATATCACTTGTGGGCTTAAAATATTCAGTAAACCATGTGGTAAACAGATGTGCTGTCTTCCAGGCTTTGTTGCTCCATTTAGAGAGCAAGGCAGAGTAGATTTAGCATTCAGAAAGGGCCTAGGATTTCTGAAATGGTAAATGTTCTTTGGATTCAACTTCAAGTCACCAGCAGGATTAACACCACAAGAGCCAGCCTATCCTTTGAAGCTTTGAAGCCAGACATTGACTTCTCCTCTTTATCTATTTAAGTTCTAGGGGGGCATCTTCTTCCAATATAAGGCAGCTACATCGAAAACTGTTTAGTGTGACCACCTTCATTTATTATCTTAGCCAGATCTTCTGGATAAATTGCTGCAGCTTCTACATTAGCATCTGCTGCTTCACTTTGCACTTTTGGGTTATAGAAATGACTACTTTCCTTAAACCCCGTCAACCAACCTATGTCAGCTGCAAACTTTTGTTCTGCAGCTTCTTCACCTTTCCCAGCTTTTGTGGAATTGAAGAGAGTTAGGGGGCTTTCGTTATAGCTCAGTTGGTAAAGAATCTGCCTGCAATGCAGGAGACCCTGGTTCAATTTCTGGGTCGGGAAGATCCCCTGGAGAAGGAAAAGGCTACCCACTCCAGTATTCTGGCCTGGAGAATTCCATGGACTGTACACTCCATGGGGTCACAAAGAGTCAGACACGACTGAGCGACTTTCACTTTCACAGGGCCTGGGTCTGATTTAGACTTTGGCTTAAGAGAAATGTTGTGGCTGGTTTGTTCTTCTGTCCAGGCCACTAAAGCCTTCTCCAAATCTCAATAAGGTATTTTTATCATGCATGAGTTCACTGGAGCAGCACCTTTAATTTCCTTCAAGAACTTTTCTTTTGTATTCACAATGGCTAAATGTTTGACTCAGGAGACCTAGTTTTCAGCCTGTCTCAGCTTTTGACACACCTTTCTCACTAAACATAATCATTTCTAGCTTTTGATTTAAAGTGAGAGACTTTCAAATGTTCCTCTCACTTGAACACTTAGAGGCCAGTGTAGGGTTATTAACTGGCCTAATTTCAATATTGTGTCTCAAGGAATAGGGAGAAATGGCAACCCACTCCAGTGTTCTTGCCTGGAGAATCCCAGGGACCGGGGAGCCTGGTAGGCTGCCGTCTATGGGGTCGCACAGAGTCGGCATGACTGAAGTGACTTAGCAGCAGCAGCAGGAGAGGGAGAGACATGGGGCATGGCTAGTCAGGAGAGCAGTTGGAATACACAGTGTGTGGCACCCTAAAACAATTACAATAGTAACATCAAAGATCACTGATTACAGATCACCATAACAAATAAAATACTGATGAAAAGGTTGGAAATATGGTGAGAATTAGTGAAATGTGACAGAGACACAAAATGAGCAGATGCTGTGGGGAAAATTGTGCCAATAGACTTATTCCACCCAGAGTTGCCACAACCCTGTGGCACAAATTTGTAAAAACAAAACAAAAAAAACCTCATAATCTGTGGAGTGCAATAAAACAAAGCACAAATAAAATGAAGTATGCCCATATCAGAAATGGTAAACATGTAGCTTAATAAAAAAGACTGCTGCTGCTGCTGCTGCTAAGTCGCTTCAGTCATGTCCGACTCTGTGCGACCCCACAGACGGTAGCCCACCAGGCTCCCCCATCCCTGGGATTCTCCAGGCAAGAACACTGGAATGGGTTGCCATTTCCTTCTCCAATGCATGAAAGTGAAAAGTGAAAGGGAAGTCGCTCAGTCATGTCCCGTGTCCGACTCTTTGCGACCCCATGGACTGCAGCCTACCAGGCTCCTCTGTCCATGGGAGTTTCCAAGCAAGAGTACTGGAGTGGGTAGCCATTATGATTCTCTTCTTTAACATCTCTAAAAGCTATCATCAGATTATATAAAACAATGTTATAACACTGTATTATTGGATATTAAAGGGAGGTGATGGTTATCAATTATGGCTCAGGAACCAACTACAGCACCAGGAATTGTAGCTCTTTCTGTAATCCTCTTGCAGCTTGTCTTTGCAGAGATGGCAGCTGCAAAGACCCTGTGATGGACTGCTGTTAACAGAAAGTATGAGAAGACTCAAAGGGCTATATTGGAAGTGTTCAATGAAATTTTTTATACTCTTTCCAATATTCTAGTTCTCATCTCTTTCTGTAGCCTCTGCTGTGGACTCTGATTGACTTTGTGTAGTTGAAAGCTGACAGCACCTCACCTCCAGCTCATGATCTGAATTCCTGTCTAATACATGGCTTGATATCATGCTGTGTGAACCCATATGCTGACTCAATGTGATAAGCAGAAGAGCAAGGAAGGTTATGCTCCATGGAAGAATTTTTGACCAATTGAAGAGAAGATTCAGTAGATAATTGCCTTTCTTTCTTTCCTTTCTTCCTCTTTCTCTTTCCCTCTTCTTTCGACAATTTATTTGTATTTCATCAGGTTTCTCTACATGGGATACAGTAACTAGGCACTTATGGCTGCCACCTCAATGACGCACACACACTCACGCACAATAGGGAATACTACTGGGCCATAAGAAAGAATGGACCACTGTCATTTGTAGCAACATGGATGGACCTAGAGACTGTCATGTAAGTGAAGTAAGTTAGAGAAAGGCAAATATCACACGATATCACTTATGGGTGGGATCTAAAACATGACACAGACGAATGTATGTATAAAACAGACCCACAGACATAGAAAACAAACTGGTTACCAAAGGGGTGTGGAGGATAAATTAGAAATTTGGGATTAGCAGATGCAAACTACTATATATTAAGTAGATAAACAGCAAGGTTCTACTGTATAGTACAGGGAACAATACTCAATATCCTGTAATAAATCATAATGGAAAAGAATTATATATATAATATATATATATATACACACACACACACATACATATATCTGAAAAGCTTTGCTGTACACCAGAAAGTATTAATAAGATAATATTGTAAATCAACTATACTTCAATTAAAAAAATAAATAATGCAATCCTGCCTTGGTTTTCCTGTTTCGTTTTTTGCATTTTATCTGTCACTCACTTCTGCCCCCTTGGATTGCACTCCCAGTTTATCTATAAACCCTTACTTCAAGCTTTGCCTTCAGGAAGCCTAGGCTGAACAATTCATTTGTTTCATTTAAGCATATTCTCAAATAGTTTTCTAATCGGAGAGGCATGAGAGACGTAATTCCTTGCATGTATGAAAATGTTTCTATTTTACCCCACACTTGATTTTGTTTGGCTGGATGTAAAATCATGGATTTAAAGTAATTTCCCCTCAGGACTTTGAGGGAACTGCTATGTAGTTTTCCTTTAATTTCCAGTACTGTTAATGAGCAATCTAAACCTGAAGCCAGTCTGATTTACATCATTTGGAGGGCATCTATTTTCCCCACTCACCCTCTCCTCTAAAATTTGGTAAGACTTTTTAATCTGCAAACTTGGTCTTTCAACTACAAATTGGCACTTACCAAGAGCATTGTCAACAACTGAACAGCAAAGGCATTTGCCATCTGCCTCTATGGAGATTGAACCCCATGCTGCTATAGCTGTTGACCTTCAACAACCCCTGAGGGAGTTCAGGGTAGAGTGAGGGAGGCACTCTGTGCTCCAGGGAATCTAGTGGAACGCTAGATGTTTTTAAGAACAGATTTTATGATCTCAATCCTTGCATCTCCTCATATCTAGAGAAGCACTAAATCCCTTCATGATGACATCAGATCCTCATGACTAACAAAAAATCTTTTGTAAAATGAGTGCTTAATGGTATTGAACTCCCTTCACTGAAACCTTATATATTGATCTTCGCCCACTGCTGCTTTGGAGCAGTCTCCCAGAGCTATCTGAGATGCTGCCTCCTGGGCTGCAGTCCTCATTTTGCCCTAAATAAAACTTAACTTGAAACTCTCAAGTTGTGCATCTTTTATATCAACAGTCTTTAATATCCAGGAAAATGTCTCATTTTTATTCTTCAATGATTTCTTACCTTTGATTTCCTCTCTCTCTCTCCTTTTTTTTTTTTTTTTTTTTGGCCACACCAGAAGGCATGCAGGATCATAGTTCCCTAGCCAGGGATGGAATCCTTGACCTTACAGTAAAAGTCGTAACCACTGGAATGCCAGGGAAGTCCCTGGTTTTCCCTTTAGGAGGTTTTTTTTTTTTTAATTAGAAGTTGTACCTCCTAGATTAATCTCATTTCTATTATCTTCCATAGTTTATGATTTCTTATTTTTGTTCTACCCCTTGAGAGATTCACATGAATTTATCTTCTACTCTTCCATTGAACTCAAAGATTTGGCAAATATTTTCAGTTTCCAAGACTTCATTATTGGCTTCTGATTGTTCCTTAAAACAAGCTAACAAACAAACAAAAACAACCTCTTCTCATTTTATCTTGGTCATCCTCTTTTATTTTTCAAGCTTACTTCAAATGTCTGGTTATCTTTGTTATCGGTTTACATTTAAGAGTAAAGCCATAAAGACTTGGAGCTTTGGGTGCATGCACTGTTCTTATTTATTTACTCTTTACCTTGATGTGGCCAAATGCAGTCATCTTTCCACCATGGTCAGCACATGTTAATGGCTATCCTTGATCCTGGCTCAGTTGCATGGGCCTCAACTTCCCTTGAGGCCCTTAAAAAGAACTAGAGAAGAAGGATTGGATCAAAGAGTGACTTGAAGTAGGATAGATGTATCATCAGTCCAGCAGGTGACCAGGGCTCAGATATTTGGGGGGATCCTTTATAACACCCTCCACTCTCCCTACTCTTATCCATTGAAGAAGAATATTTATCTTGGTCTTGCTCTCTCAAAGCCATTCCATCAGTAGAGTGGCTTATCAGTCTTTGGCTTATTTCTCCCATACTTAGTTTCAGGGATAAGGAATCTATCATTAGTTTAATGCACATAATCACAGACAGAAGTTTAGGAAATATTTTCTACCTTAAGTAACTCAGAGATCCACCTGGGAAAGGCCCTCTTAAGTATTTCACTCATCACATGAGCGATGCTCAATAAATGCTTGTTTCATCTCCAGACTACTGGACTTCCCTGGTGGCTCAGACGGTAAAGTGTCTGCCTACAATGCGGGAGACCCGGGTTCGATCGCTGGGTCGGGAAGATCCCCTGGAGAAGGAAATGGCAACCCACTCCGTTACTCTTGCCTGGAGAAATCCATAGATAGAGGAGCCTGGTGGGCTACAGTCCATGGGGCCACAAAGAGTCGAACACGACTGAGCGACTTCAGTTTCACTTTCACTTTTTTTTTTCACTTTCACTTTAATGGCCAAGATTCATTCCAGAGACTGGAGTTGTCCTTAATTATGCAGATAATATTAGATAAATAGTAGAGAGATCATATCTATAGAGATTGAGAAATGGCTAGAGCCTCTTGCTGAATGTTTGGAAGAAAGAAAAGATAATTACTAGAAATGCTGCATACTTCTCATCTCTCTGACCTTTGCTGAAATGATGGAGCATGTAGCTGCACAAAATATTTATAGAGCATTATTTATAAGAGTGAAAAATTCAGGAACAACATGAATGTCTAAAGCTGGGGGAATCATGAGCAGACAACTATTATGAGGTCTTTAAAATGATGACTCTGCAAAAAACTGCATGCCTATCTAAAGACGGTAAAGAAATATGAAGAAATAAAAATAGTTTCTGAGATGGGATACTTGAGCTTAAGAGCGAAATTTAAATTAGTTTCTTTTTTATGACATTCTAAGCTGTTTCTGTTATAAATACTGAAGATTTAGCCTTTATCTCTCTCCCACACTTGCACAAATCTTTTGACAGATAGACAGCCAGAAAATCTTAACTCCAGAACAGCAGAACAGAAAGCACAAGCAGGTTGTTTGGGCTTGTCTGAGGTTTGCCTGCATCCTCTGAACTGTGGGTAGAATGGTATTTTTTTCTGACTTCTTTCTTTCTTTCCCCAACTTCTTAGTTGGGTAAAATTATTATTAAGTATAATTAGTATAAAGTAAAATTATTATTTAATGGTTCCACCACATAAAGAGAAATACTATCATTGTTTCTACCCAGAAGTCTGCTAGCTTGGTCAGTTGACAGGAGAAGTTCCTCAGGTGACTTGGAATGGACACTGGATCCTTGGTTCTTCCCCTTCTCTCTCTCCCCCAGGCATCACCCGTCTCTTCTTTCAGCTACAGAGATGTTCTGGCCATTCTTGGCCCTTTACTCTTCCATATACATTTCAGAAGCATTTTATCATGTTCCATGCAAACTCTGTTGAGATATTTATTGGAATCACAATGAATTTGCAGATCAATTTGAGAAGAACAGATTTCTTTATAACATTCTCTAAAGGGGTTTTGAAGATCTTTCAGTATATTTACTCTTAGAGACTTTATTTTCTCTGAAAAAAATGTATTTTAGAAAATTTATATTTTATAGTTGTTTGCTGCTGGTATATAGAAATTCAAGTGACTGGTAATCTTATATTTATAACTAGCTATAATAATTTCTAACAATTTGTATGTATATCCATTTGAGTTTGTTGTTTTCAAGCAATGGTATTTTTCTGTCTTTTGTTCCAATCCTTGTACCTCAATGTCCTTTTTTCTTTGTTGTATTGGCTAGAATCTCCAATACCATATTGAATAAAATTATTGATAGTGGATTTTCTTGTATATTTTTTATTGATTTCAGAGGAACATTTCCAGAGTTTCCCCATTTTGGATGAGATTTCTCTAGGTATTTTTATAAAGCATGTAGCCTTTATTAGATTGAGGATTTTCTCTTTTTAAAAAAAAATTTATTTATTTGGGTGCACTGGGTCTTAGTTGCGGCATGCGAGATCTTTAGTTGCAGCATGTGGGATCTAGTTCCCTGACCAGGAATCGAACCCAGGCCCCCCTGCATTGGGAGTGTGGCATCATGACCACTGGACCACCAGGGAAGTCCCAAGGATTTTCTCTCCTTTATTCTCATTTTGCTGTATTTATCATGACTGAGAGATGGAGTTTATCATAAAAAGATTTTTTATGTATCAATTGACATGGTATGTTTTTTCATTTTAATTAGTTAATATGATTATTTGTATTTGTGGATTTTCTACTATTAAACTAGGTTGGCATACATGAGTTAAATTCAATTGAGTAATGTTGTGATTGGTTCTCACACACTCTTACATTAGATTTGCTAATATTAAAAAAATTTTCATCTGTATTCATGAATGGAACAGGTTTATAATTCTCCACTCTTGAAGTGTCTTTGTTGATTGGTATACCATATCTATTCATCCATTCTCCTTTGGGTATCTGTTTACTTCCAGAATTTTGCTGCTGTAAGCATTCTTGTAACCTGTATGTGTGTGTGCTAACACTCAGTTGTGTCCAATTCCCTGTGACCCTTTAAACTATAGCCTGCCAGGCTCTTCTGTCCATAGGATTCTCCAGGCAAGAGAACTGGAGTGGGTTGTTGTTTCCTTCTCCATATTCTTGTAGCTGAATCCTGGCAAATACCTAGGAATATGATTGCTTTGTCTTAAGGTACAAGAACATTCCATTTGATGAACTAAAGATAATATTTTGACATTTTCTATTGATTGCTTTTATGTTTGCTGTCAGTTTTCTTAATATGCAAGAGATCACTTGTTACTTTTTAAAAATTAATAGTCTTTACTTTTTAGAACAGTTTCAATTTACAGAAAAATTGAGCAGATAATACAGAAATTCTCATATATGCTCTGCACAAAATTTCTCCTATTAACTTTGTACAGTACATGTTTATAATTAATGCATCAATATCAATATATTATTATTACCTGAAATCCATAATTTATTCAGATTTCTTTAATTTTTTCCCTAATGACTTCCCAGTCAGGATCCCATCCAGGATGTCACAATACATTTGGTTGTTGTATCTCCTCAGAATCCCACTGGCTATGACACTTTCTCAGACTGCCCTTGTTTTTAATTGCCTTGATAGTTTTGAAGAGTACTGGTCACCTATGTTGTAGGATGTCCCTTTCCTCCTCCGTCTCTGGCAATTTTCTTTGCTCTGAGAATACTTTATCTGGTATTATTATAGTTATTTCTGCTTGCTTTTGATGAATATTTGTATGATATATCTTTTTCTATCTTTTTACTTTCAACTTGTCCATATTGTTATGTGAGGATACAGAAGGTACAGTGCAAGCCAGAAAGAGGGCTCTCATTAGGAACTGAACTGACTGGCACCTTAATCTTGAACTTCCCAGCTTCTAGCACTTTGAGAAATAAATTTTGGTTGTTTAAGCCACCCAGTCTATGGTGTTTTGTTATCAAACCCTAAGTAGACTAATATAATATGAATAGTGATTTTCTATTTAAACCTAGAAAATTTGAGTATTGTGTTATGAGATTCAGGATCTCATTTAAATCTTCTGTTAAGCTGGGTTAAGTGTGTGTGTGTGTGTGTGACACTGTTCTAGCAAGAATAGGGGAGGGATTACTGCCAGGTAGGGATAAAAGTGGAAGTTCCCCATCCAGTCTCTATTGACACATGAGGTTGGGGGCTCCTCATTACTACAGGGTGGGAGTGGACCCCATGCAGTTTTCACTGATATCACAGTAGGGGAGGCAGCCTTACTATCTCCCAGCAAGATGAAAATCCCAGCTTCCTACTCAGTCTTCTTTGATATTACCCTGGCAGGAAGGATTGGGGTGTCTCACTACAAGTGAGAGTAGAAATTTACGCTCCTCACTCAGGCTTTGCTGGCATGGGTGGTGGTGGGAGGTCACAGTTTCTTCTTTGGTGTTTGGCTAGGTGTAACTGTTATTGTCGGAGAAGGCAATGGCACCCCACTCCAGTACTCTTGCCTGGAAAATCCCATAGGTGGAGGAGCCTGCTGGGCTGCAGTCCATGGGGTCGCTAAGAGTCCAACACGACTGAAGGACTTCACTTTCACTTTTCATTTTCATGCATTGGAGAAGGAAATGGCAACCCACTCCAGTGCTCTTGCCTGGAGAATCCCAGAGACAGGGGAGCCTGGTGGGCTGCTGTCTGTGGGGTTGCACAGAGTCAGACACGACTGAAGCGACTTAGCAGCAGCAGCAGCAGCAACTGTAATTGTAAAAAAGTTTTCTCTTTCTATGCTGTTCCTTTCCTGGTCCCTTGTCTAGAAAGAATAGACTTTTGTTGGGATTGTCATTTTGACTGTATCTGCTGGCATTTCTAAATTGCTGGACTCTTCAGCTCCTAGTTTGAGATATATAAGGCAAAAAAAAATGTACGGAACTCTTCGTGTTATTCCTTAAGTCCCAAAGTCCCTATCTGGTCTGACTTCTTCCTTCCATCTTTCAAAGTCTTATGTTTGCTTTATATATAGCTTCTAGAGGTTTTAGTTGTAGTTAACAGAAAGACTAGGGGAAAGTACACCTTACTCCAAATTCCTGGAAGTGGAATTCCCATATATTGAATTTTTAATTTCAATTATTTTATGACTTTATTTCTAGAAAGTCTATTTTTTTCTTATTCATGCATGCTTTATAATTCTTTATAGTTTCTTATTTCCTATACATAGTTTAAAAGACTTTCTGCTGTTTATTTAAGTTTATAGAATATGGTATTATATAAACTCTGATAATTCTACATTTGGAATTTCTTATGCATCTATTTCTGCTGTCATTTCTGCAGGCTCTTGTCCATGGTACCTTATTTTTGTGTGTAGTTAATTATTTTTCACTGTGAGTCAATTGTTTTCCTTTGAATTGTATTTGTTAAACTTTAAAAGGGTTTTCTATTGAAATGTAACTACATCAGTAAAGTGCACAAATCTTAAGCTCACTGAATTCTTACTTATGTGTATATGTGTGGAACTATCACCCAGATCGAGATATAGAATATTTCTAGCATCCCCAAAGACTCCTTGCACCTCTTCCCAATCAGTACCTACACCTACAGTAACCAGTTTTCAGATCCCATAACCATACTTTCATTTTGCCAGTTTTTGAATGTCATACACATGGGATCATATAATATGATCTTTTTATATGACTGGCTTATTTCACTTAACCTCATGTCTTTGAGATTCATCCCTGTTTTTCGTATATCAGTAGTTGATTAGTTCTCCCGATTGTTTAATGTTTCATATATTTATATACATATATATTCTTTAAATATTCTATATGATTCCTTTGTCAGATATAAGTATTGCAAATATTTGCTCCCAATGTATAGCTTGCCTTTCTACTCTCTTAATGATATCTTTTGATGAACCAAAGTTATTCATTTTAATGAAATCCAATATGTCAATCTTTTTTTAAATAAGAAAGCTTTTCCATCTATATTTTCCTCTAGAAATCTTACTGCTTTGTTTTAAAATCCACATTTAAGTCTGGGATTTCTCCCAAATTAATTTTTGAATGTTGTGAAGAAAAAGTCGAAGTTCATTTTTTTCAACTTGGTTTTTCAATAAACCCATTTATTTACAAGACCTTTGGTAAATTTGAGTGGAGCCTTTGTCATAAACCCCACACATAAATATATGTGTGAGTCTATTTCTGGGTTTTCTATTCAATTCTTTTGGTTGATTTGTTCTGTTTTTGTTGTTGCTGTTTTTCCCAGAGGAGCAATAAAAAGCTGTATGAAGGAAGAATGAATAGTCTTGCCACCTCCCCCTCTGAGGTAACCACCACATCATTGGTCTGGGAGGCATTTATCTTTCTTCCAGCTCTTACAAACATACGTGCTCGTACACAGTGTGCAGTTACAAAATTTTAATCATATGAGGACATGTTTACTTGTAAAGTGAACAGAGTAGAATTTAAATGTTTATGTACCAAACAATAATAACAGTAATGATAATAACTAACAGCACTTGCCATGCACCTCTTAAGTGCTCTTCTAAGTGTTTTACATTTGTGAATCCCTGTAACAACCTTAAAGGATAGACACAAACTTTTACTACCACTTTACAGAAGATGAAACAGAGGCACAGGGAAGGTGGAACTTGTCCAGGGCCACACAGTCGATACAGAGTGGAGCTAGAATTCGAACCCAAGTTCTCTGGTTCTGGAGTCCATGCTAGTAACCAAAAATGGTTAGAACCCGTTATATTACCTCTGTGAGTTACTACCTTATTTATTCCTTGCTCACCACTATGTGTTTTCCTGATATTAGGGCCAAGTTCTTTTCAGCCTCCAGTCCTTTTCAGTCCAATCGACAGTTTCTCCATACTCACCACTCGATTAATTGCTATTCAGTCTTTAACTGTCAGCCCAAATGTTCCTTCCCCGTGAAGCCTGCCCTGACTTCCTACACAAGGCTGGCTTCCTCTACAAAGATTTCGCAACTTCCAGTCTTATGCTTCTCCTCTTCAGTACCCAGCATGTACTTAGTGACTTCTGGAATAAGTTTTTTAAGCAGCTGTCTTCCTTGCCATCCCTTTCCCCCTCTATTGGAAGCCTGTCTTGTTCACCTTCAGGTGCCCAGAACAACTCCTGACCCACAGTAGGTGTGCGTGAGACTTGTCATGTAGCAGACCCATCAGGAGGCGGCACAGCCTGGAGACCCCTCTGTCTGTGGATTCTAATGTGGATGCAATGAAGGTGCTAGAATCATACAGATGCCCTGAGTTAAAATATTGACTCAGCAGGCTGTACAAAGTTGGACTAGGACTCTCACATTCTGAGATCTGCTTTCTCTCCTATGACGTTGGGTTGATAATATTAGCTCACACATACAAGAGTGCCTGACGCGTAGTAGGTACTCAATAGTTAGATGAGTTACTTGAGTGTTTTGGGAAGAATTAAAAGTTAATTTTTACTTTTCTGTACCTCTGTTTTATAACCTATAACATGAAGTCTGTAACATGAGATCTCATCTATCTGCTGGAATTATTGTGAGAATTCAAGGAGATAATTCACGCACTGCACAGAACCCAGTGTCTGGCATAGAGCAAATGCTCAATAATGGTTAACTATGATTATTATGATGATTAAAGAAGGCTGAACTGTGCTTTTAGAGAAGAATCTTGAGAGTCCCTTGGACTGCAAGGAGATCAAACCCGTCAATCCTATAAGAAATCAACCCTGAACTATTCACTGGAAGGACTGATGCTGAAGCTGAAGCTGAAGCGCCAATACTTTGGTCACCTGATGCACAGAGCCGACTCATTGGAAAAGACCCTGATGCTGGGAAAGATTGAGGGTAGGAGGAGAAGAGCGAGACTGAGGATGAGATGTTTGGATAACATCACTGACTTAATGGACATAAGTTTGAGCAGACTCTGAGAGATGGTGAAGGACAGGGAAGTCTGGTGTGCTGCAGTTCATGGGGTCACAAAGAGTCGGACACGATTGAGTGACTGAATGACAACAAACGATTATTACTGCCATGAGTAAAGCACCTTCTGCGGTGTATATCTAGTGGGTATTCCTAGATAGATGCTGTCTAGTGTTACTGACTTGGCCTGGGCCACGTTCTGCCCAGTTTCTCCTACATCAGTCCTGGCCCTAGGTGCTCTCCTAAGTTCCAGAGTTGGTACTTCTCAGACACCACCCCCTGGTCACTATCAGCTACTGCAGCCTCAGCCTTGGATCTTCCCCTACTCCAGGGTTATCCTTCCTGGTTCCATCCAAACTTTAAAAACACCTCTGTGCATTTCCTTGGGAGACCAGGAACACTGGAAACAGAGCAGAAGAAATAGATTTGGGAGATAATTCCAGAAGGTATGTCCAACAAGACTTTATGACCAATTAGATGTCCAGTGGGGGAGGGAAATGTCCACCTACTAAGACAGTGATTCTCAGCTAGGGTGATTTCCCCCAACAGAGGACATCTGGCAATGTCTGGAGACATTTTTGGTTGTTCACTACTTGGTAGAGGGGGTGTCACTGCATCTAGTGAGTAGATACCAGGGCTGCTACTAAATTCAGTGCCTAAGACAGCCCCCTGACAATAAAGAATTATCTAAGCCTAAGTGTCAGTAGAAATATGCTAGTTTAGGATGATTCTCAGAGTCCTACCAGGGCATTCAGGGCATCAAGAAAAGCTGAGAAAAACCTGCCACGTGAGATCTCAGTACTGTGTAAAACTCAAGGCTCGGCTAAGTCTGAGGAAAACCCTACCCAGGACCTAACACAGCCTGTACACATCACAGGCTTCTGTGATCTAAAATCACAGAAGAGGAAACATTATAATAGATCATTTATTTCTTCAACTTACACTATTAGTGATCCCAACATATATCTTTAATGCTGGTCCTAACAGTATATACAGTTATTAATCACATCAAAGGACTTAAACACAGAATATACATCAGATTAGCTAGAAATTCTCAAAGGATTATATAATCTTCTAGTTCAATTAGGAGATTTGAATTTCTATGTGGATAACAAAAGCAGTAACTAAGAACTAAGGAAAAGATTCCACTTTTAATGCTTCCTAATTCTTGCCATAACAAAGGAAGTAGTCAGCCCCCCATCTGTTGCTTTTACATCTGTTCTCCACTGAAGAAAGGGTAAAATCAGGAAGCAGGTGAGGACTTCTGCTCAGCAGGAAGCAGCAGGACCAAGAGACCAGGAAAGAAAGGGGAGAAATGCTTCAGAATGTCAGCCTCTCAAGATTTTTCCAGCCACACACATCGGTGAAAAATTCAAGCAGAGGGGCTCTTCGGTCCACTTCTCCTGACTCACAGCTGGAATCCCCTTTCACCTAACAGGAATTTCTGAGACACCCAGAAAGATCCCAGGGACACTGTCCTTTTGTTCTCAGGAAATTCAAACCCAAGAAAGTCTCAGTGTTGTGCTGTTAAGTCTGATGGGCAACTTAGTCCCTTCCACTTCTAGGTCTCAGTGTTTCAGGCTGCAAGTCCTCATTTCCAAGCCACCTGGGCACCCTGGGTGCTGCTCCCTGTGAGACAGCCCTTTTCTGACGGATCCTGGAGCACCTCTGATATCGTGGGGGCCCCCTGCGCTTGTCTCTCTTTACCCCTAAAAGATTCTGACCTCCTGGAAATTCTATTATTTGCAACAAATTCTTTCTCTGCCCAATAGGACTTTGTGAAATATTTGTTATACTCACATGTTAATTGTTTTTCTGACTCTTGTTGAAATCTGGCTTCGTTACCAGTGTCTGGTGGTAATCATTTGATCTAACCAACTGGGTAGCATCTTTTCTCGGCCGCCCCATTTATCAGGTCTCCATTAAGACCTGATGTGAATTTTAAAAGCTTGTAAAAACTCCTTGCAAAGGCTCAGAGCTCCCCTGGACTCACTCCCCGAGTTTCTGTTTTCTGTTTTTAGAATGCTTCTATTATCTAAAGAAATTTCAGAGTACACTTCTATAGAAATATCCTAGAGTCTAATCAGAACTTAAAATTCTCCACTTGTGAAGTCTCAGGGTCCACTAAACTGGTTTCTGACCATACCCCTTAGTCTGTCCATCTTTCATTTTCTTCCTCCTAGTACACCTTGTTGACCTAAAACAGACTGCCAGGTAATTCTCTAGCAAATGTGGGTTTATTTAGGATGAGCAAAGAAGAGCAATTTGGTGTGTGCAACCATGGCAAGCCATGTGCAAGTCCTGCAGGACCAGGGAAGAACTCTTTTATAGAGACAAAAAAGGCAATTGGTATGCCTATAAAAAACAAATAGTCCATGGCTTTTTGTTGGTTGAGTCCTTACTAGGAAAGAAGACAGGTCTTTCTCCTTCCTGTGGGCCTCTGCCACTGTCACAGTGTGTGAAAGACCCCTTTATGGCCTCCCTCTCATGCTCATTCTCAGTCATTCAGCTGTGTCCAACTTTTTGTGATCCTATGTTCTGTAGCCTGCCAGGCTACTCTGTCCATGGGATTTTCCGGGCAAGAATAATGGAGTGAGTTGCCATTTCCTCCTCCAGTGGATTTTCCTGACCCAGGGATCAAACCCACATCTCCTGTGACTCCATACATTGGTAGATAGATTCTTAACCACTGAGCCACCTGGGAAGCCATGCTATGGCCTCCCAACTCTATTTAATTGAATTTCTGTTTGATTTTTCATAACCTCTTGGAGAACACCAGTTCCCCAATCTCCCTATATCTCCACAGCTACTGCCTCAGTTCATCCACCTGGATATTTTCCCAGATTACTATGACAGCCACACCACTCTGCCTGGACCAGCTCTTCCAACTCCCCTGACCCTTTCCTTTGCTGCACATTCCAGTTTTGTCCATGACTCCTGCCCAGCATGTCTTTCTGACCCTCTGCACAGCAGAAAGGTTGGGAGCTTGGCTGGACTAGAAACTGTCTCAGCTGCTCTCTATTCTGGGATACCAGCCCACTCTTTCTTCTGCAGATGGTTGGCGGCCCCATTGTTCTCAGCTTTGGTGGCTTTGATAGCAGAGTACCCCTTCTATTTCATCATGGCCCCACTGCTCCCACCTGGAACACAGCTACTGGAGAAACAGCTAAAATTGTTGTCATTTTTTAAAAATTTCAAGGTTAATATTTAAAATTTTTTTCAAGTCAATGTGTAGAAAAATATGGAGCTTTGTGTAGGCTTGCACTCTATAATCACATCTCATGAGCTAATATTTTAATGACACCTCCTGGATAATAATTAGCTCAGCTCCTTACTTGTCATCTGCAAAGTACAGTCACTGTTCCAAGCTCACCAGACTCTGTTTTTTCCTCTTTTGTTCCCCAGTAACTTAGATATTAATAGTCTTCATTTGGAAAATGCTTCTTCCACCCATGCTAAAATTTCACCCTTGTACAGAATTTCCTAAGTCTTATTAGGTGTACTTTGGTTGTGAGAGCAGACTTAAGTACAGTAACAAAAGAAATTGTCTAATCTTTCATTTAAATACATTGGATTCAGGCAGAAGAATCTGGCTAATTGCAGTATTTTGGTAAATAGCTTTTATTTTCTTCTTAAGAGCCTAGAGTATAGATCTATACTCTGTTGGTTTCTTTTTATTTTTTTAAATTTCATTTTATTTAATTTTTGGCCACACCACACAGCATGTGGGATCTTAGTTTCCTGACTAAGGATTGAACCCATGTCCCCTGCATTGAAAGTGCAGAGTGTTAACCACTGGACCACGAGGGAAGTTCCCTCTTTTTATTTTAAAAGCATTTGTAAAATAAGGGGGAATGCAGAGTTAGCCAGCTCTGGCTTATCCATACATTGAGCTTTACTGACAGTCTTTTCAAAGCAAACTTTGACATTTCTCAGTGATTTTAATATTTGAATGTTGAGAGAATTCTGTGGGCTCATCTAAATGTCAAATTTTGATAAGGTTATGCTCTGTCCCAAGAGCCCTATAATGCCTGAATCAATGCTGCTGTAGTGGGAACCATTGCTCTAGGGGTCAACTGAAGGACAAGAGGGAAAATAGCTGGTATCACCTAAGCTTCAAAGAAGACTGGCTCATAGAGAATCAAAATTGCAGATTATTATAAAAACTTCCTCTCTGTACTCTGTGCTCCTACTCTCCTACTGAGCAGACAGCTGAGGCCAAGGCTCCGTTTGTCATGTGACTTTCATAAGCTTTCATTCTAACCAGTAGGCCAAGGTGGCATTTTGCAGCCCAGTGGTTAGCGTCAACTCAGACTCAGTATCTAAGGTATCTAATAGCTCCCAAAAGTGTGGGACATTCTCCTTTCCAATGCATGGTTATTCTAGTAATTGGCTTCAGGTCTTTCTGTGGGGAGGCTTAGAGGAGAAGTTTATAATATACTCTTGAGAAATCTGTATGTAGGTCAGGAAGCAACAGTTAGAACCGGACATGGAACAACAGACTCGTTCCAAAGAGGAAAAGGAGTGTGTCAAGGCTGTATATTGTCCCCCTGCTTATTTAACTTATATGCGGAGTACATCATGAGAAACGCTGGGCTGGAAGAAGCACAAATTGGAATCAAGATTGCCGGGAGAAATATCAATAACCTCAGATATGCAGATGATACCACCCTTATGACAGAAAGTGAAGAGGAACTCAAAAGCCTCTTGATGAAAGTGAAAGTGGAGAGTGAAAAAGTTGGCTTAAAACTCAACATTCAGAAAATGAAGATCATGACATCTGTCCCATCACTTCATGGGAAATAGATGGGGAACAGTGGAAACAGTGTCAGACTTTATTTTGGGGGGCTCCAAAATCACTGCAGATGGTGAATGCAGCCATGAAATTAAAAGACGCTTACTCCTTGGAAGAAAAGTTATGACCAACCTAGATAGCATATTCAAAAGCAGAGACATTACTTTGCCAACAAAAGTCTGTCTAGTCAAGGCTTTGGTTTTTCCAGTGGTCATGTATAGATGTGAGAGTTGGACTGTGAAGAAAGCTGAGTGCCGAAGAATTGATGCCTTTGAACTGTGGTGTTGGAGAAGACTCTTGAGAGTCCCTTGGGCTGCAAGGAGATCCAACCAGTCCATTCTGAAGGAGATCAGCCCTGGGATTTCTTTGGAAGGAATGATGCTAAGCTGAAACTCCAGTACTTTGGCCACCTCATGCGAAGAGTTGACTCATTGGAAAAGACCCTGGAGCTGGGAGGGATTGGGGGCAGGAGGAGAAGGGGATGACAGAGGATGAGATGGCTGGATGGCATCACTGACTTGATGGACATAAGTCTGAGTGAACTCCGGGAGTTGGTGATGGACAGGGAGGCCTGGTGTGCTGCGATTCATGGGGTCGCAAAGAGTCGGACACGACTGAGCGACTGAACTGACTGAACTGATGGCTGTATTGCAGGGTCCTTCCTTAAAGGGACCCAGCCTTTCCTTCAGTCAAGGGCCTCTAGGCCTGTCCACAGCCTTTCTACCCCTGGAACCTATCATGGTAATTCACCTACCTTGACTGTGAAGTAAAGAGCCACCACCTGGCCTCCGCCAATCCAGAATCCTGTTAGTCTCAGTGAAATGGGAAAGCCCGGTTCTAAGGTGGGATCTCCCACTACCACTTTGGCCATGCTTTTCACTGGTGCTTTCATTACTATGCATATGGGGAATGTAGCATCCTCTGGCCCATTCCAGGGTATGGATAGGGTGGCTGGGGAAACTGGACATTTAGGTCCACTCCAAGATTCTTATCTCTCTGAAATTTTGGCCCTTCAACACCTTATTATCTGTAGGCCACCACTGAGTCCAAGCTTCAGTAAACTAGCCAACGAAGCTGTTAAAGCTAATTGTGGGTGCTCAAGTTAAATTCTGTTGCTTGAATCCATATAAATACACCCCCAATGTTAATATGATGCCTATTCAAACTTATATTTCATCCTCTTCAGTCTAATGTACTTAGAATCTACTTCCACCATGATATCCAGCTTTAATGAAACAGTCTCTACACATTCTGACCTACATACAGGCTAGCCACGAAAAGAAATAAATTTTAGAACTTTCAAAATAACATAGAGTATATTAGGATTTTGAAAAAAACTAAACTCCTGTTGGACAGGACACTTCTCTTTCAGCTCACATCTATCAGTCCTTGTAGAATATCCTTCCATTTCTCACAATCAAAAATTGCATGGTTATATTGAAGAGCCTTATCCACTTAAATATGGAAATAAGGACAATAAAGATCCTCCAGAAGAGTTAGTGCTTTGAAACAACACATAATGCGTCCAATTAGAAACATAAAAAATCATTTTAAGGAGTAGTACCCAGGCTAGTAGGACTCGACTTTGCTTATATAACTGGTTCCTAACCTATATTAGAGAGCAGATCACTTTGAAAATCTGACAAAAGCTATGAATCCTCTCTAGAGAAAATGTATATAGATACAAAATATGTATTCAATATTCAGGTGCTCGAGTCCCTCATTATCCTGTTCATGAACCCATAGTTAAGAACCCATACCTTTCTGGAGTGGCTCAAGGTATTAAAAACATCTAATAATAGAAAGTGTCCATCAGAAGATTTTTGGGGACTTTCCTGGTGGTCCAGTGGTTAAGACTCTGGACTCCCAATTCAGGGGGCCTGGATTCAATCCCTGGTCATGGGCTAGATCCCATATGTTGCAACGCAGACCCAGTGTAGCCAAATAAATAAACACATTTTTTTTTTTAAAGAAGATTTGTTGGTTAGACATGAGTATAGAAAAAGGAAGCTCATAAGATACACACTATCAGTGTCCTTTCAAATATCATCAATGGAAGAGAGGACTCTGGTTAAAAAATCCATCAAATGTTCTCGTCCTGAGAGCAGGACAGGAGAGTCATCCTAAGTTAATCTGAAGCCATTAACCACTCAGATGATCAAATTCCATTTGTTCTGGTCTCATGCACACTAGACAAATTTCTGTTTATCATTTGACCCCTTGGGTAGCCTGCCTATGAGTCAAAAGGGCTTTGACCAGAGAATATGAACAGAAAGAATTCCAGTATGAATTAGCAAATTAGTATTCTGTCCTTTCCTTTAATAGGCATTCTCTGTGAGTTTGGTTAATTAAAGTCCACATATAAAAGATAATTCTACGTTTCTGAACTTGCATAGCAGAGGGAAATACCTCTATGAAAGATCACTCTTGATTTCTAAGTCTGCAAGGCAGAGAGAACGTAATAGATTTGTCAAGTTTCTAATTTAAATCTCTCAAAGGTGTTATCTTAGGACAAAGAATCTGCCAGAGTCACTGAGCTTATTAATTTTATCCTGGGCCTAAATAAGAAGAGTAAGATGTAGAATTTTGAGACTATTCTACAGAACAAAGGGATTTAGGCTATTTATATTACCTTCAGGAATTATAGGCACCAGTTACAGTCATGCAGTTTCCCATGACAACCAATTATTATGCAGTACTTTGAGATTCAAAGTTTCCTACCAGAGGAAATAATAAATTTTTGAAGATCCATGTTTTAAGGAGACTTTTCAGATAACCTTACAAAGTTGCTCTTTAAAAAGGCTATAAAATATTGAACAGGATGGATACAAATAAAAATCCTCTCATGAAAGATATAGTCTTGTGACTATTCTCAGCCTTCATCTTTCTCTAACAAGGTCTTGAGAATGGCTTCATTGCTCTGAATTCCATCTCTTATACCTTAAAAACATTTTCTCTTCAGACTTTCTCTTTACTGGCAACAAGCAGATAAGACTACCATCTCTGACTTCAGGCAAGATTTTATTAGACAGAAGTCAGTGGAAAATGCAAGATATGTAGAAATCTAGGAATTCCTAGTTCGTCAAATGTGAAAATAATAAATTGTAGGAAAAATATTCATGTACCACTCAGTGCATGAATGGTCTCCTAAACCAAGTCTAAAAACTCTCAGTCTGGTATCTGAGTCCTTAAACACATTGCCCCGTAGTCCCACCCATATGTCGTCTTTCTCTCAGAGCAAACTATGTTCCAGCCAGCTAAACCCGTGTCTTACTGTGGATTCCCTCTGAATCTGACTGCAAGACGCTAATGTAGGTAGTTTATTTAGAGGGAGAAGGGGCCATCTGCAGGGGAGTTAGGGAAGTGACACCGGAAGGCAGCCAGTGAAGGGTGTGTTACTAAGCCCTGCAGCTTGAAGGCCAACTGGAGCTTAATTCCACAGGAGAATTCTGGAAAAGGGTACAAAGCATACCTCAGGATTATCTCACTGAGAGATAGGGAACCTGGGGTATTTTCCTCCAAATTGCATCAGTCTTTGGCTGAGGGCTGGGAGTGCTAATCTCCCCGACACATCCAGCCTGCTGAGTGTGGGTGAGCAAGACAGCTTTCCGTGGTTCTGGGCAACCCTCAGGTACAGAGATGGTGAGGTCTGAGGGAGACACAGGCTGGGCACTGAGAGTGTCTGCTGTATTTTGCCCCTGCTCTAAATTAGTCTGTGCACTCCAGGCTTCTCTCCAAAAACCAACTTCCTTTCTTTCTTCAGAATTGTCTGGAAATCTTTCTCTCCCAAGAAGCTTTCTCTGAGTAACCCAAGCCCACTCTCAGGGTATCTGCTAAGGGTACATGCCTTGAATGAGTGAAGGAGACTCCTACTTGGAGAAGTGAAACAAAGTGCCCTCCACCTCCCCAGCCCCTGCGGGCAAGAGCTTTGACAAGTGGACAATGTCTTTATAAAGAAAATGGTGCTACTGCTGAGGCAGCTCCTACAAGCGTACACAGCTTGGCGGGTAGTCAGGGGTTGAACTGCGAATTAGCAACCTTCACTCACCAACTCAGCCAGGCATTGTTAGGCAGTGCACATACTGGACAACAGTACTGTGGCAGCCCCGCCTACTATGATCGTTCCTTTGCTCTAGAGTCAGCCAGAACTTACATGTAGTAGAGCTGTCCAGTGGAGCTTGATCAGATAATCAGTGTGTAAACTTGGCAGCAGTTCCCCAAGTATCTGTTTGTATTAATTGATGTATTTTGTGACTAAAATTACGGAGAAAGTAGGTGGTCCAGAACCAACTGGGGAAGAGACAGAGGAAAATGTCTCTAGGCTTCCCTGGCGCCCCAGTGGTAAAGAATATGGCTGCAATGCAGGTCACATGGGTTTGATTCCTCAATCAGGAAGATCCCCTGGAGAGGGAAATGGCAACTCACTCTAATATACTTGCCTGGGAAATCCCATGGGCAGAGGAGCCTGACTGGCTACAGTTCATCGGGACTGTAGCCCGATGTAGGACATGACTTAGCGACTAAAACCACCACCACCTCTTCCTGAGACCTGCAAATATCCCCCACCAAGACACTGGAACAAGATCCTTGTCTAAACTTGACATGCCAAATGTCCATTTCATTTCATCTTCAAAGGGATATAAAAGGAGGAGGCAAAATATTGAGAGGAAACACTCACGAACTGTTCACCCATTGAGAGCATGTGGTGAAACCTGAAATGGGTAGCAGTTCTGAATGTAGGTATCTGCTCACTGACTAGGTACAATGGGAAAAGTTCAGTGGATTCTTTTTTCCTCTTAACCGTTTAAAGTTACAATTTACAACATTATGAAAATTAACTTAAAATTTCATCTAAAATCCCTTTACAAAGAAACTATTTTAATATCTGTGCTTCCTTTTTCATTTCTCCTCATGAATACGCACTTGCAATTTTTACAGAGTCATCATTTTAACTGCCACATAATGTTCTAGTACCTCTAGTACCGTGACTTGTTTTTCACTATCCCAAGTAAATTTTTATAAGCATCCTGTTTATAGATGCTTATCTATAGTTAGTAATCATTGGCCATCTTCCACATCCCAGAGACATAAAAGCCTTTCTGGTTTCTAGCTTCTGCAGCCCTTCTCTAAAGTCAGGCTCACCCCATCTTCATGTTTAGCCTTACACCGGGCAGTAGAGTGAGTCCTGACCTTAGATGTGTGGTAGTTAAGCATTTCTGGCTCAATACTCACTGGTACAGATGTCACTGCTCTGGCACCTTCTCTGTGCTAGATGCCAGACCAGGTTCAGGGAATTACAAAGATGTGTGAGAGAGATTCCTACTCTCAATTATTTTCTCATCCTGAAGTCTCAGAGTGCTCTTTTACAGACCTGCACCCATTATGCTGAACTCAATAATACTGAGTCACTGGAAGTGTAGCAGAAGTGTCTATTTCATATAGATCTGTTTTTTCCTACCAGCCAATATTTTGTAGTAGTTAGAAGTCTGAGCTTTAGATTCAGACAATTAGAGCCCCAGTTTTGCCATTTACAACCTGGGTGGCTCTGATCAACTTAATCTTTCCACACTTTGGTTTTCTTATCTGCAAAATGGACATAAGATCGTGATTATCTTCATAAAGTGGCTGTTGGAGTTAAACACTAAAAAGAGACACATAACACATAACACTAAAAATAGAGTCTTGCTCATAATACCATTCAGTAAACCCATGACTTGTACAGGGTCAGACATAGGGCTACCACTGAGAGACAGCTTTCAAGTTCAAGGCTTGCCCCACTCCACCCTGAGCACCAGGGAAGCTGGAGGGATGGAGAGAGGTTCTGCTGCAGGGGTCATTCTCATTGACTTGTTTTATCCATCAACATGACCAGAGTAACAGTTCCTCTGAGACCAGTTAGCAACTTGGCACCCAAAGAGCCTTCCCTCTATCCTCCTCAGCACCAAGGCAGGAGCAGACAAGCAGTGTGGAAAGAGGGAAGGAGGGGGAGAGAGGGGGAAGGAAAGAAGGAAAGAAAGGGAGGGAGGGAGGGAAAGAAGGTGGGATGGAGGGAAGGAAGAAGGAGGGAAAGAGGGAGGGAGAGAAGGAAGGAAGGAAAGAAGGGACAGAGGGAGGCCCAACTTTGGGCCTGGTTGGGGAGAGCAGAGCATTAGCTGAAGGCCCAGGAAAGCCTCACAGAGCAAAATCTTCATAGTGAGAATGAGAGGAAGCACTGGAGTCATTTAATTCTGAGTTAAATGGCAACCCACTCCAGTACTCTTGCCTGGAAAATTCCATGGACGGAGGAGCCTGGTAGGCTATAGTCCATGGGGTCGCAAAGAGTTGGACACAACTGAGCAACTTCACTTTTTTTCTTTCAAATTCTTGGAATACCACGTACTTGCTGAGAGAACCTAGTAAATTGCTTAACCTCTCTGGTTAACCCACATTTCTCACCTCTTAGCCCCTGCTGCTCCACGCTCAGCCACACTGAACATGCTGTGTCTCAAACATGCATTGCACACAAGAAAACTACTGTCTCTGCAGATTTGCATGTAGCTTTCCCTTTACCTAAAGTAACCTGTTCTCCCAGCACCCTCGGCCCATCCTAGCTGTTGCAGTCCCTTTCTTCTGGCCAATTCTGGCTCTTCCTGCAGAGCTCAGCTCCAATGTCACTTCCCTGACCACTCAGCCTGCTGTGTGCTCCCAGAGACACCGGAGTTGTCTCTGCTGGAGCATGTACCATGCTGCTCTGATGTTTCCTGTTGACTGTGGGCTCCATCCAGAGCTCCATACCCTGATGGCTGTTTCAGTACCTTGGGCCTCACTGCTGTTCAGTAAGTGAGGTTGAATATTATTGGAACTGTGTCAGCTTTAAAGGGTTGGTTGGGTCAGCTTACCCAAAAGGGTAAGCATTCAACAAATATTTGTTGAGAAGAGCAGAGTGAGGGAGTGAAATTGAGTAGAATGGTGGCTTAGAGGGTAAAAATCTGCCTGCAATGTGGGAGACTTGGATTCGATCCCTGGGTTGGGAAGATCCCCTGGAGAAACGAATGGCAACCCAGTCCAGTATTCTTGCCTGAGAAATCCCGTGGACAGAGGAGAGGAGTCTGGCCATCTATTGTCCATGGAGTTGCAAAGAGTTGGACATGACTGAGTGACTAACACTTTCATTTTCTTTCACTGATTATATTTAGCCACATTATCTTTAAAGTCCACAAGATGTCAGTGTTTCTACCTGAGATAAAGGAATGCAATAGTCTGAGATGAAAGGCACTGTCACTGATGCCAGAAATTAATTTAAAGTGAATATTGATATACAGATAATTGATTGATTGATTTAACTGAATAGGCAATATATGCCCATGCCACAAAATTCAAAATGTCTATGGTGAAATGAGTTGGACTGTGAAGAAAGCTGAGCGCCAAAGAATTGATGCTTTTGAACTGTGGTGTTGGAGAAGACTCTTGAGAGTCCCTTGGACTGCAAGGAGATCCAAACAGTCCATTCTAAAGGAGATCAGTCCTGGGTGTTCTTTGGAAGGAATGATGCTAAAGCTGAAACTCCAATACTTTGGCCACCTCATGCAAAGAGTTGACTCATTGGAAAAGACTCTGATGCTGGGAAGGATTGGGGGCAGGAGGAGAAGGGGACGACAGAGGGTGAGATGGCTGGATGGCATCACCGACTCGATGGACGTGAGTTTGAGTGAATTCTGGAAGTTGGTGATGGACAAGGAAGCCTGGTGTGCTGCAATTCATGGGGTCGCAAAGAGTCGGACACAACTGAGCGACTGAACTGAAATGAACTGATGGTGAAAAGTAAATTCTTCCTCCCTCCCTGCTTCCTTTCCTAAGCACCACCGCCCCCCACCACCCCAGCCATTTTGTCTACCTCAAGGGCAACTATTTTTATTATCCTTCCAGAGATATCCTAAGTATGTAATCATATAAATTTTTTTTTTTCCCAAATAACGTCAGTGATTGTATACAAGTGTTCTGTGCCTTGATTTTTCTCCACTTAAAATGACTCAGAGTATTCACATTAAAAGAGATAAGATTACCCTGTTAGGAAATAATAATATTTTTAGCTGTTCCTAATAGATGGCACCCCACTCCAGTACTCTTGTCTGGAAAATCCCATGGACAGAGGAGCTTGGTAGGCTGTAGTCCATGGGGTTGTGAAGAGTCGGACACGACTGAGCGACTTCCCTTTCACTTTTCACTTTCATGCATTGGAGAAGGAAATGGCAACCCACTCCAGTGTTCTTGCCTGGAGAATCCTAGGGACAGGGGAGCCTGGTGGGCTGCCGTCTATGGGGTCGCACAGAGTCGGACATGACTAAAGTGACTTAGCAGCAGCAGCAGCAACATATTTACTGTAAAATATATATTTGCCAATCTGATAGATGAACCATATCTCATTACAGTTTTAAAAAACCGTTTACTCGACTACAACTATGTTTACTGACATACAGTAAACTGCATATAAATTTAGTGTTGACCTGTTTAGCATGTGAAACCATCACCACGACCGAGATAATAAACATACCTCATCACCCTCAAAGGTTTCCTTGTGATCCTTTCAATCCCTTCCTCCCACCAACATTTCTTCCCCCTCCCCATGCATCCACCATAGTGCTTTATGTTACTATAGTTTTTATTTCCTAGGATCTTATATAAACAGAATAATATAGTATGTAGACTTTTTAAATCTGATTTTCATTCAGCATAATTATTTTTAAATGCACCTCTGTCATTCCTTGGAGAAGGCACTGGCACCCCACTCCAGTACTCTTGCCTGGAAAATCCCATGGACAGAGGAGCCTGGTAGGCTGCAGTCCATGGGGTCGCTAAGGGTAGGAAAGGACTGAGCGACTTCACTTTCACTTTTATGCATTGGAGAAGGAAATGGCAACCCACTCCAGTATTCTTGCCTGGAGAATCCCAGGGACGGGGGAGCCTGGTGGGCTGCCATCTATGGGGTCTCACAGAGTCGGACACGACTGAAGCGACTTAGCAGCAGCAGCAGCTGTCATTCCTTCTTATCACTGAGTTGTATCTGTTAGGTAGTTAGAATAGGGAAAAGGAGTCCAAAATGGCGGTGGCTAAAAGACAAGGAAGGGAAAAGCCCGAGAAAATAGAACAAAGGAAGGTCAAAGGAAGGTCCGAGGACCGAGGACCGGAGTGAAGACCTCAAGTAGAACAAACAGCACTCTTGGCTAAGCCCAATTTGCATAGGGCAGGCCCAGGGGGAGGAAAAAACAAAAGGAAGAGCCAAAGTGCTTTCTCTCTCTCTCCTGTGTGCATGGGCTCTTTCTCTCTGTCTCCCCTGCCTACCACCCCCAGCCACCCCCACCTCACCTCCATGCACTGGGGCGTTCTTCTCTTCGCGTCTTTGGGTCAGCATGCCCTCACGCCTGGAGGATGAATTCTCCCGCCATTTTCTAAATAAAATAGAGCTGTAACACTGATTTGTCCAAGAGCTATAACACAGTCTGTTCGAGACCTGAGCGTTATAACACGGTCTGTCCAAGACCTGAGAGCTGTGACCCTCCAAGGGCTTTAATGTCCGTCACTCCAAATCTTTGTTGTGATGAGACAGAACTGAGGCGCATACACTCGCCTGACATATCCATCCATTGTGTAGATACACCACAATTTGCTTATCCTTTCTTATACTGATGAACATTTAGATTGCTTCCAGTTTATAACTATCACAAATAAGACAGTGACTTAGAAGTCATTTATGTTTCTATTTTACTTGAGTAAATACCTGGAAGTGGAATGACTGAATCACGTGATAGGTGTATGTTGAACTTTTAAAGAAACTGCCAAACTATTTTCTAAAGTGATTGTACCATCTTACATTCCTATCAGCAGTGAATGAGTGTTTGGTTGCTCTTCATTCTCACCAATATGTGGGGTCAGCATTTTTAATTTTAGACACTCTAACAGAAGTGTTACAGTAATTCATTCTGGTTTTAATTTTCATTTTCCTAATGAGTAATAATATTGAGGGTCTTTTCATGTGCTTATTTCACTCTGATGAAGTGTGAAATATTCAACATATTTTCTCTTTTTAAAATTGGGTTGTTTTCTTATTATTGAGACTTCAGAGTTCTTTGTATGTACTAGTACACGTCTTTTATTGAATATATGATTTTCATATATTATCCCCCTTTTGTGGCTTTTAAAAAGACTTTTGATTAATTGCCTATATTATTATTACATAATCCTCAGTAGATAAGTCAGACTTTTGTTCTACGGGTGGGGATATTGAGGTACCAAGTTGAAAAAGTTTACAAAAAGTATTTACAGTATTCATTTATCTCATTGGATTTTGCAGAAATCAGCTATAGAACTCGTGTAAATTCAGTATAGAGTGGCACTGGCTCCTTGTAAGTTGAACTTTTTTTTTTTGGCTGGGCTGGGTCTTCGTTGCTGGGCAGGTTTTTCCCTATTTGCAGCCAGCAGGGTGGTTGTGGTGTGCAGGTTTCTCGCTGTGGTGGCTTCTCTTGCTGCTGAGCAACAAGAGAAGGCTCTAGGGTGTCTGGGCTTAGTTGCTCTGAGGCATGTGGAATTTTCCCAGATAAGGGGTGGGACTGGGGTCTCCTGCATTGGCAAATACATTCTATACCACTGAGACACCAGGGAAACCCTAAGTTAAACATTTTGATAGTCAGTGGTTAGGGTTTTTTCCCTTTCTCACCAAATATAACTCCCAGTTAATGTACAATTGTGTCTTAAGCCATCCCTCTTTATATCCTGATACCTTGATGATGGGCTTCCCAGGTGGTTTAGTGGTAAAGAATCCACCTGCCAATGCAGGAGACACGGGTTCAATCCCTGGGTGGGGAAGATTCCCTGGAGGAAGAAATGGCAACCCACTCCAGTATTCTTGCCTGGAGAATCTCCATGGACAGAAGAGCCTGGCAGGCTACAGTCCATGGGATCACAAAGAGTTGGACATGACTGAGTATGCATGAACCTCAACAGCGGCTTTTGCAGAGTACAAGTTTTCAGTTTTGATGAAGTCTAATTTATCTCTCTCTTTTTTTAATGAATGTTTTTGGTGTTGTGTGTAAGAAATCTTAGCCTTACTCAAAGCCACAAAGATTTTCTCTGTTTTCTTCTAGAGCTTTTAGAATTTAGGTTTTACCTTTGGGTCTGTGACCCATTTTGAGATCATTTTTGTATATGGTACAGGATATGGATCATTATAGTTTTGATTCGTACATTTCTTATCACAGGTGTTGTTGAGCATGTTTTTGTATTTAAATATAATTTTCTTTCTTCTGAGCTCTTTAGTCGAGTCCTTTGTTCCAGGCTACTGTGATTGGATATGCAGTTCACTTGCAGCTCAAAAGCCTAAGCCAATAGAAGAGGTGGAAGCAGAAATCTGGCAGCACAGGACTTGCTGAACCCCTTTCCCTAGTTCATCCCCAGGAAGACCCTGCCTCCACTGTGCACAAGGTGTGGTATAAACTAACACAGGCATCGCTCCTGCCCATTTATTTCTTTTCTTGCAGGTATTTTCATATTTTATAGGCATTCTTTTATTACTTAGCCCTTCATCACTATGGTGCGAATATATTTTTCCCAGACTGTCATTTATGTTTTTCACTGTTTATGGTATTTTTCCATCATAATTATATTTCATAGAGTCAAATATACCAGTCTTTTCTACTGTGGGTTCTGAATTTTGTGTCATACTTAGAAAGCTTCTCAATTTCAAAGTCATTTTAAAAACCACATAGTGTGTATTCTAGCATTTTTATGGTTTCTTTTTTCACATTTCAACATTTTGATTCAGTAGGCATTTATTTTGGTGGAAGGGTTAAGATTGAAATCCAATTTTTTTCCCCAATTGGCTCCCTAGTTTTCCCAACACCATTTACTAAATAATTCACCTACAGAGTTTTCATAAACAAATTTCTCATCCTTAGTGTAAAAAGTAACCATGTTACTCTGCCCAGAGGCTACATACTTCACTTTGAGTCCATGAGAAAGAGGCAGATGAGAAGAAAAGGAGGTGATATAAGAGATTTATTCTGCAAAATATTTCCCATGCGTGGTTAATGCTCATGATCTCTACATTTACAACATGGTACATTAAAAAAAAATCTGTTGTGATAGCAATAACCTCAACCATCAGAAAAAGATTAAGTTATATTCACTACCTTCTATTTGTTAATACAGGAAAGTGGGCAATGTATTTGAGGAAAAGAATAATCCAGAACATTTTTTGCACATATGCTTACACACATAGACACAATACACACACACACATTTTGTTCCTCAGGAAAGCATGCTGTGTAATGGCTAAAAGTTTGGGCTCTGAGTCAGACAGATCTCGGAATTTTAATAGTATCTAACTTCTAGGGTTAAAGTAGCGATTAAGAGAATTTGCTCATATAAAGTGTTTATTAGCTCAGGGTTCAGAATAAATCTCAGCATTCAGTACACATTAACTTCTTCTATTTTTGGAAAATGCTTAGATATGTTTCTCCAGAATTTCTCAGATGTGGCTTACAGGTTGTTGTTGGGGTAATGTGCCTTAATTGACTAGAGAGATAGCATGAAAGAAAAACAAACATACTCAGCAAAACCTGGGGGAAACTTATCTGAGTATTTATATAAATAACAGGTGCAGGTGGGTTATTTGGCACAATGGTTGGAACATAGAAAATACTTAATAAAATTTAGGTGCTATATCAATAACCTCAGATATGCAGATGACACCACCCTTATGGCAGAAAGTGAAGAGGAACTAAAAAGCCTCTTGATGAAAGTGAAAGAGGAGAGTGAAAAAGTTGGCTTAAAGCTCAACATTCAGAAAATGAAGATCATGGCATCTGGTCCCATCACATCATGGCAAATAGATGGGGAAACGGTGGAAACAGTGTCAGACTTTATTTTGGGGGGCTCCAAAATCACTGCAGATGGTGATTGCAGCCATGAAATTAAAAGATGCTTACTCCTTGGAAGAAAAGTTATGACCAACCTAGACAGCATATTGAAAAGCAGAGACATTACTTTGACAACAAAGGTCCATCTAGTCAAGGCTATGGTTTTTCCAGTGGTCATGTATGGATGCGAGAATTGGACTGTGAAGAAAGCTGAGCGCCAAAGAATTGATGCTTTTGAACTGTGGTGCTGGAGAAGACTCTTGAGAGTCCCTTGGACTGCAAGGAGATCCAACCAGTCCATTCTAAAGGAGATCAGCCCTGGGCATTCATTGGAAGGAATGATGCTAAAGCTGAGAAACTCCAGTACTTTGGCCACCTCATGCGAAGAGTTGTCTCATTGGAAAAGACTCTGATGCTGGGAGGGATTAGGGGCGGGAGGAGAAGGGAATGACAGAGGATGAGATGGCTGGATGGCGTCACCGACTCGATGGACGTGAGTTTGAGTGAACTCTGGGAGATGGTGATGGACAGGGAGGCTTGGCATGCTGCAATTCATGGGGTTGCAAAGAGTCGGACATGACTGAGCAACTGAACTGAACTGAACTGATTACTAGAAAATCTGTTCATCCACTTATTCAAAGAAGAACAGTGGGAGAGTGTGCACCGAGTTAGAGGTATGACAGTATCTAGCAAGATCCACAGGAAATAAATTGTTTCCAGACCCTATTCATCAACCCCTAGGTACAGAGCTAATTCTGTACCTCTGTACCTTTGACTCATGAAACTAAAAGATCTTTGACTCATGAAACTAACCAAAATAAGCTAACCAAAATAAACTATTTGTCAGCCACATTTGATATTTGAAAGAATACCTTATTTTAAAATTTTATGTTCTGCTACTGTTAACTGACCATATAACTTGTAGAAAAAGAATTGTTTTCAAAGGTTTCCACTGGAACACCATAAGAGGATCTGGGACTGTAGCCACCATTATCCATGTAAGCCTGAAGTTTCTTTGAGAACTCATGTATTTTATCTCCACCGCCCCAAATCATGTAAATGGTGTATTTGAATTCATACCATAGAATGCTTTTTGAACCGAATGATGCCTACCCAAAATGGAAAGGAGCATGATGTGGTGGAAGGAGACTTTGCAATCACTAGGAAGAGGACTCTCATCCTAGAGCCATCACTCACTAGTTTATGACATGGACGAGTCATTGAATCTGTTTCTCCATCTATGAAATGGGGAATCCCACTTCATACTTATTGTCAGAATTAAATAAGAACATTCATGCCTTCTGTGTGCCAGTCACAGTGCAATGTGCTTGGGATATATAAATAAGACATGGACCCTATCCTCAAGGAGTTGAGTGGGTACTCAACAGATATTTTGTTTAAAGGACTAATAAATTAATAGTAAACTCTTAATACATGTCAGTTTCTTCTTCATTTCCCCTGCCTATCCCAAGTGCCAACTGATTTGAAATTAGACTAGAGTACATTTCCCTTTTAAAAAACATTTTATTTTGAATTAATGTTCAGTTCAGTTCAGTTGCTCAGTCATGTCTGACTCTTTGCAACCCTATGGACTGTAGCATGCCAGGTCTCCCTGTCCCTCACCAGCTCCCGGAGTTTACTCAAACGCATGTCCATTGAGTTGGTGATGCCATCCAGCCATCTCATCCTCTGTCGTCCTCTTCTCCTCCTGCCTTCAATCTTTCCCAGCATCAGGGTCTTTTCCAATGAGTCAGTTCTTCACATCAGGTGGCCAAAGTATTGGAGTTTCAGCTTCAGCATCAGTCCTTCCAATGAATACTCAGGATTGATTTCCTTTAGGATGGACTGGTTGGATCTCCTTGCTGTCCAAGGGACTCTCAAGAGTCTCCTCAAACACCACAGTTCAAAAGCATCACTTCTTTGGCACTCAGCTTTCTTTATAGTCCATCTCTCATATCCATACATGAGTACTGGAAAAACCATAGCTTTGACTAGATGGATCTTTGTTGGCAAAGTAATGTCTCTGCTTTTTAATAAGCTGTCTAGGTTGGTCATAGCTTTTCTTCCAAGGAGCAAGTATCCTTTAACTTCATGGCTGCACTCACCATCTGCAGTGATTTTGGAGCCCCCCCCAAAATAAGATAGGACACTGAAAGAGGAACTCCCCAGGTCAGTAGGTGCCCAATATGCTACTGGAGATCAGTGGAGAAATAACTCCAGAAAGAATAAAGAGACAGAGCCAAAGCAAAAACAACACCCAGTTGTGGATGTGACTGGTGATGGAAGTAAAGTCCAATGCTGTAAAGAGCAATATTGCATAGGAACCTGGAATGTTAGGTCCATGAATCAAGGCAAATTGGAAGTGGTCAAACAGGAGATGGCAAGAGTGAACGTCGACATTCTAGGAATCAGTGAACTAAAATGGACTGGAATGGGTGAATTTAACACAGATGACCATTATATCTACTACTGTGGGCAAGAATCCCTTAGAAGAAATTGAGTAGCCATCATAGTCAACAAAAGAGTCTGAAATGCAGTACTTGGATGCAATCTCAAAAACGACAGAATGATCTCTGTTTGTTTCCAAGGCAAACCATTCAGTATCACAGTAATCCAAGTCTATGTCCCGAACAATAATGCTGAAGAAGCTGAATTTTAACCATTCTATGAAGACCTACAAGACCTTCTAGAGCTAACACCCAAAAAAGATGTCCTTTTCATTATAGGGGACTGGAATGCAAAAGTAGGAAGTCAAGAAATACCTGGAGTAACAGACAAATTTGGCCTTTGAGTACAGAATGAAGCAGGGCAAAGGCTAACAGAGTTTTGCCAAGAGAACGCACTGGTCATAGCAAATACCCTCTTCCAACAACACAAGAGAAGACTCTATATATGGACATCACCTGATGGTCAATACCAAAATCAGATTGATTATATTCTTTGCAGCCAAAGATGGAGAAGCTCTGTACAGTCAATAAAAACAAGACCGAGAGCTGACTGTGGCTCAGATCATGAACTCCTTATTACCAAATTCAGACTTAAATTGAAGAAAGTAGGGAAAAGCACTAGACCATTCAGGTATGACCTAAATAAAATCCCTTACAACTATACAGTGGAGGTGAAAAATAGATTCAAGGGATTAGATCTGATAGACAGAGTACCTGAAGAACTATGGATGGAGGTTCATGACATTGTACAGGAGGCAGTGATCAAAACCATCCCCCTGAAAAAGAAATGCAAAAAGGCAAAATGGTTGTCTGAGGAGACCTTACAAACAGCTATGAAAAGAAGAGAAACTAAAGGCAAAGGAGAAAAGGAAAGGTACAACCATTTGAATGCAGAGTTCCAAAGAATACCAAGGAGAGATAAGAAAGCCTTCCTCAGTGATCAATGTAAAGGAATAGAGGAAAACAACAGAATGGGAAAGAATTAATTTTAGATTTACAGAAAGATTGCAAAAATAGTACAAAGAGTTTCCTTATAGTCCCCATCCCACTTTCTCAGCTTTAACATCTTAAATAGCCATGGTACAGTGATCAAGAACAGGAAGTCAACATTTGTACAATATTATTAACTATAGCATATACTTGAAATTCACCAATTTCCCACTAACATCTTTTTTTTGGTCCCCAAATCCTATCCATGTTCACACAAGGTATTCAATGAACTATCACTCCTGTGATTATATTTCTTATAATTTAACATGGATTTATCAAGAGAGAGATTACTTGGGTGGACCTGACCTAATCAGTTGAGGCCTTAGAAATGACAGGGTCCTTTCTGAGGTCAGAGAGACTGCAAATAAGAGTGGGTCTCAAGTGGTGGTCACATGGCAGAGACCTGAGAGGTCCTCATCTGACAAGAGCCAGCATGACAATGGGAACGTTAGTCCCACAGCTGCTAGAAAATGATTTCTGCCAACAGCCTGGAGGAGATTGGAATTGTGCTTTTCTCTAGTTGAACTTACAAATGCTGCTATTGCTGACCAACACCTTGACTTCAGTTTTTGTGAGGCCTTGAAAAAAAGGACACAGTTAAAATATGCCACACTCCTGGCTGACAGAAACTGTGATATTAAGTAGGTATTGTTTCAAGCTGCTAAATGTAAGGTGATTTGTTGTATAGCAATAAAAACTAATACAGATATTGATCAGTTATTTATAGACTGTCTCTCAATTTAGATTTGTCTGATGTTGCCTCACGACTGGAGTGGGGTTATATGTGCTTGGCAAGAATGCCACAAAAATGATATTGTGTTCCCAGTATCAAAGGATTAATGATGTCTATATCTTTTTTCCTTTTTTTTTTTTTTGGTTGTGCTGGGTCATTGTTGCTACACGTCTCTTGTGGTGAGAGGGGGTTACTCTCTAGTTGTGGAGTGTGAGCTTCTCACTGGGGTGGCTTCTCTTGTTGTAGAACATGGGCTTAGTTGCCTGTGGCATGTGGGGTCCTAGTTCCGTGCCAGGGATTGAACCCATGTCCCCTGCGTTGGCAGGTTGATTGTTAACCACTGGACCACCAGGGAAGTTTTACTATGTGTTTTTACAAATCCTGTTTGTCCTCAAACTTTGACCCACTAATTTTAGCATGGTTTGAGGATTTTGTCTGAAATGTTTATAACTGTGATATCTGCATAATGATGATCTCTATTTCCTTCTTCCTTCTATCTATATTAATTCAGTTTCTATTGTAAGAAAAAGCTGTCTCTTTACCTCATTCCTCCCCCAATCTATCTATTTATTTATTTGATTATATGTATCAGTATGACCTTGCGGATATTTGTTTTACTCTCTGGGTAAAAAACCCATACTGTCATTATTTTTTGCCTGAGTGTTCTGGTTTGGGTCATCAGTAAGTCCTTCACGTTGGCTCCTGTGTTCTTTTGATCAGCATGTATCTGGTTTTTCTTTCCTTTCTGGCACACAAGATAGTCCTGTGTCATTTTGTATTTTTCCTACCCCAGTTCTGAAGAGAACCATTTCTCCAAGGAGAACTGTTTCCTTTAATTGGAGGATAGTGTTTGGATCTGGGTAGTGGTGTATTCAGTGTTTAAGATGTCATTGCTTCTATACTCTCTCAGGAGACAGAGAGAGGTCATATATGGAATATACTAACCCATACATCAAATTGCCAACATCGCTGGATCATGGAAAAAGCAAGAGAGTTCCAGAAAAACATCTATTTCTGCTTTATTGACTATGCCAAAGCCTTTGACTGTGTGGATCACAATAAACTGTGGAAAATTCTGAAAGAGGTGGGAATACCAGACGACCTGATCTGCTTCTTGAGAAATTTTTATGCAGGTCAGGAAGCAACAGTTAGAACTGCACATGGAACAACAGACTGGTTCCAAATAGGAAAAGGAGTACGTCAAGGCGTATATTGTCACCCTGCTTATTTAACTTATATGCAGAGTACATCATGAGAAACGCTGGACTGGAAGAAGCACAAGCTGGAATCAAGATTGCCGGGAGAAATATCAATAACCTCAGATATGCAGATGACACCACCCTTATGGCAGAAAGTGAAGAGGAACTCAAAAGCCTCTTGATGAAAGTGAAAGTGGAGAGTGAAAAAGTTGGCTTAAAACTCAACATTCAGAAAATGAAGATCATGGCATCCGGTCCCATCACTTCATGGAAAATAGATGGGGAAACGGTGGAAACAGTGTCAGACTTTATTTTTTTGGGCTCCAAAATCACTGTAGATGGTGATTGTAGCCATGAAATTAAAAGACGCTTACTCCTTGGAAGGAAAGTTATGACCAACCTAGATAGCATATTCAAAAGCAGAGACATTACTTTGCCAACAAAGGTCCGTCTAGTCAAGGCTATGGTTTTTCCTGTGGTCATGTATGGATGTGAGAGTTGGACTGTGAAGAAGGCTGAGCACCGAAGAATTGATGCTTTTGAACTGTGTTGTTGGAGAAGACTCTTGAGAGTCCCTTGGACTGCAAGGAGATCCAACCAGTCCATTCTGAAGGAGATTAGCCCTGGGATTTCTTTGGAAGGAATGATGCTAAAGCTGAAACTCCAGTCCTTTGGCCACCTCATGCGAAGAGTTGTCTCATTGGAAAAGACTCTGATGCTGGGAGGGATTGGGGGCAGGAGGAGAAGGGGACGACAGAGGATGAGATGGCTGGATGGCATCACCGACTCGATGGACGTGAGTCTCGGTGAACTCCGGGAGTTGGTGATGGACAGGGAGGCCTGGCGTGCTGCGATTCATGGGGTTGCAAAGAGTCGGACACGACTGAGCGACTGAACTGAACTGAACCCGTATATACTTACATATCGATATTTCTCTATGAATATATCTGTATATATTTTAAAACCATGAGTTTATACTGAATACCCCTAATTCCAATCCAATGCCACAAGGTTCATTTTGGCTTTCTCTCTTTCTTACTTATAGCTTCTTTCTCTAACAGTGAAAAACCCAGCTTTAATTATCTCCTACATATCTAATTATTTTGTTTAAAAATGAGTGTGTTGCTGTTTTTCAGGAAAAGTGTTTTCTTAGAAGCCTGCAGAATGGCTTCCAACTTTATCCTAGTGGAAAGTGACCACAGCAATGGCACTGATCCTCCACTTTCTGCCTCCTCTTGAACCCCAATATCTCTAGTCACCTCACCACAAACTAAATGAAATGAGTTATCTGTGCTCCACCCCAAGAGCTAGAAGCCCAGGTAGGGTAAGTACAACCTGATACAATAAATTCTTGCATTCTGAGCAGACCAAAAGGAAGTCATCATGAACTGATGATCTTTTTAAAAAATACATATTATTTATTTATTTTAGGTTGTGCTAGGTCTTCGTTGCTGTGTCCAGGCTTTCTCTCTAGTTGCTGTGAGCTGGGCCTCCTCTGTCGGGTGCATGGGCTTCTTACTGTGGTGGCTTCTCTTGTTGTAGAGCACGGGCTCTAAATGCGTGGGCTTCAGTTGCAGTATCCAGGCTCAGTAATTGTAGTGCACAGGCTTTGGCTGCTCTGAGACATGTGGAATCTTCCTGCACCAGGGATCGAAGCCATGTCCCCTGCATTGGCAGGCAGATTCCTATCCATTGTACCACCAGGGAAGTCCCTGAACTGAAGATCTTTTTAAATGTTATTAATGTGACCTAGGGGATTTTGAATTGTTTGTTGAAAAATTAGAATTCACTGAGTCCTGGCTGATTTTAATGGGTGATTCCCCCATGCTGCTCCACTACTTCTCATTCAGCCAGACATTGATCATTTAACCTCTCAGTACTCCCTACCAAATGCTAATAGTGATTCAACCCTGCCTTGCTCTTTCAAAGATGTTATTTGTGAAAACCATATGAGAGAATAACTGGATGTGTGCTTGGAAAGTTAGGCAATTGTAAGTAAACTGAAGGACCTTGGAATGTGTCTGCAGCAGAGGAGTTGAACACTGCACACTCACTCTGTGACCCACCTGGTAATGGAACTCAGAGACTGCTTTCCCTGTTGCGACCAACCCTGAGCTGGGAGGCAGAGATACTCTAAGAATACAGGGAAGGTGAAGCTGCGATAGTGAATAGAGTGGCTAAAAAGACAGATAACATGGGAATCTCTTAAAATAGGAAAGTCAAAATGCTTCATCTATTGCGTACTTTTAAAATATTCATTCATTCAACAGTTATTTACTGAGTGCCTTCACTAAGGGATGAGGAAATGAGGAACTCCATTTCTTCCCACAAGCAGTTTACAGTAGGAGATCCAGTAAACCCCTAGAGCGGGGAATAAAACAGCTGCCATTTCTTGAAGATTTACTGTGAGCCAGGAATATTAGTGGTCTACATATTATTTCATTTAATACAACTAATTGCCTTGAAGGTAGGTATTATCTTTGATGATAATGAGGAAGTTAATAATCAGAGAGAGAAGACATATAGATGGCTAACAAACACATGAAAAGATGCTCAACATCACTCATTATCAGAGAAATGCAAATCAAAACCACAATGAGGTACCATTTCACGCCAGTCAGAATGGCTGCTATCCAAAAGTCTACAAGCAATAAATGCTGGAGAGGATGTGGAGAAAAGGGAACCCTCTTACACTGTTGGTGGGAATGCAAACTAATACAACCACTATGGAGAACAGTGTGGAGATTCCTTAAAAAACTGGAAATAGAACTGCATTATGACCCAGCAATCCCACTGCTGGGCATACACACTGAGGAAACCAGAATTGAAAGAGACACGTGTACCCCAGTGTTCATTGCAGCACTGTTTATAATAGCCAGGACATGGAAGCAACCTAGATGTCCATCAGCAGATGAATGGATAAGAAAGCTGTGGTACATATACACAATGGAGTATTACGCAGCCATTAAAAAGAATACATTTGAATCAGTTCTAATGAGGTGGATGAAACTGGAGCCTATTATACAGAGTGAAGTAAGCCAGAAAGAAAAACACCAATACAGTATGCTGCTGCTGCTAAGTCGCTTCAGTCGTGTCCGACTCTGTGCAACCCCAGACACGCAGCCCACCAGGCTCCCCCGTCCCTGGGATTCTCCAGGCAAGAACACTGGAGTGGGTTGCCATTTCCTTCTCCAATGCATGAAAGTGAAAAGTGAAAGTGAAGTCACTCAGTTGTGTCTGACTCATATCGAACCCATGGACTGCAGCCGACCAGGCTCCCCTGTCCATGGGATTTTCCAGGCAAGAGTACTGGAGTGGGGTGCCATTGCCTTCTCTGAATACAGTATACTAATGCATATATATGGAATTTAGAAAGATGGTAATGATAACCCTGTATGCGAGACAGCAAAAGAGACACAGATGTATAGAATAGTCTTTTGGACTCTGTGGGAGAGAGAGAGGGTGGGATGATTTGGGAAAATGGCATTGAAACAGGTATAATATCATATATGAAATGAATGGCCAGTCCAGGTTCGATGCATGATACAGGATGCTTGGGGCTGGTGCACTGGGATGACGCAGAGGGATGGTATGGGGAAGGAGGTGGGAGGGGGGTTCAGGATGGGGAACATGTGTACACCCGTGCCAGATTCATGTTGATGTATGGCAAAACCAATACAATATTGTAAAGTAATTAGCCTCCAATTAAAATAAATAAATTTATAGGTAAAAAAAATCAGAGAGGAAAAGAAATTTGTCCAAAGTTACACATGTAGTAAACACAAGAGTCATAATTGAAATTCGGGTCTGCCTTCAGTCTAAAGGTCATATTCTAATATGACCATGCTAATATAGTGAGAGTAAGGTATTCAGTGAATGAATACGTATTGAGTACCTCTTTGTTCCAGACATTGTTCTAGTGATGTGAAAGTGAAAAAAAGAAAAGTCCCCTCTTTCCCTGGTGGTTCAGTGGTTACGAATCCACCTTGCAATGGAGGGGACTTGGGTTTGATCCCTAGTTGGGTAAGTAGGATCCCACATGCTTCAGGGCAATGGAAACCTTGAGCTCTATGCCATGGCCTGTGCACAGGCTAGAAAAGAATTTCCAGACATGAGGCAAAATGAAAGGAGAATAAAATTTATTATAGTGGGAGATGCTATTCTAACAGTGGGCCAGCTCAAGAGAGAGCCTACCCTTTCATGAGCTAGTAGCCAATTTTTATAACCTCAAAACAGAAAATTCCTACTAGAATGGTGGCATTAGGTGATTGGCTAGGCTGCTATTGGGTGGTTAATAGGGTGAGTATTTACCTAATTAGGGCCAGGGAACTGGCGGTTTAGATCCACAGGCTCACAGCAACAGTTGCTATGGGGCTCAGTCAGTTCCAGAGATTTTTGTCCTGACTTTGGTACAGGGCTCCACACTCTAGAGCCCATGCTTCACAACAAGAGAAGCCAGCACACCACAATGAAGATGCAGTGCAGTAAAAATAAAACAATTATGTTAAAAGTCCTGTCTTGTGGGACTAACTTCTACTGGAGAAAGACAATAAACAAAACAAATATTTAGTATATCAGGTGGCCCTTCCCTGGTGGCTCAATGGTAAAGAATTCACCAGCCAATGCAGGAGACTTTGGTTTGATTCCCGAGCCGGGAATATCCCCTGGACAAGGAAATGGCTACCCATTCCAGTGTCAACTACAAATTGATACTCGACAAGAGCATTACCAGCAACCAAACAACAGGGGCATTTGCCTCTGTGGAAACTGTGTCTTCCCTGATAGCTCAGTTGGTAAAGGATCTGCCTGTAATGCAGGAGAGCCCAGTTTGATTCCTGGGTTGGGAAGATCCCCTGGAGAAGGGAAAGGCTACAAAATCCAGTATTCTGGCCTGGAGAATTCCATGCACTGTATAGTGAATGGATTCTCAAAGAGTTGGACATGACTGAGCGACTTCCCACTCCAGTGTTCTTGCCTGGAGAATCCCAGGGACAGGGGAGCCTGGTGGGCTGCCATCTATGGGGTCGCACAGAGTCGGACACGACTGAAGTGACTTAGCAGCAGCAGCAGCAGAGCGACTTTCACTTTCTGTGGAGATTGAACCTCATGCTGCTGCAGCTGTTGACCTTTAACACCCTCTGAGGGAGTTCAGGGTGGAGTGAGGTACTCTGTGCTCCAGGGAATCTATCTGATGGGACAGGTCTCTAGATAGTTGGATATTTTTCAAGAACTTATTTCATGATTCCAATCCTTGCATCTCCTCATATCTAGAAAAGCACTAAATCCCTTCATGATGACATCAGATCCTTGTGACTAGTAGAAAACCTCTTGTAAAGTAACCGCTTGATTGCATTGATTTCCCCCTTCACTGAAATCTTATATATTGACCTTCCCCGACTGCCTTTTCCCATCACTTCATGGCAAATAGGTGGAGAAACAGTGGAAACAGTGGCAGACTTTATTTTTGGGGGCTCCAAAATCACTGCAGATGGTGAGTGCTGCCATGAAATTAAAAGACACTTACTCCTTGGAAGAAAAGTTATGACCAACCTAGACAGCATATTAAAAAGCAGTGACATTACTTTGCCAACAAAGGTCCATCTAGTCAAGGCTATGGTTTTCCAATAGTCATGTATGGCTGTGAGAGTTAGACTATAAAGCAAGCTGAGAGCTGAAGAATTGATGCTTTTGAACTGTGGTGTTGGAGAAGACTCTTGAGAGGCCCTTGGACTGCAAGGAGATCCAACCAGTCCACCCTAAAGGAAATCAGTCCTGAATATTCACTGGAAGGGCTGATGCTGAAGCTGAAACTCCAGTACCTGGGCCACCTGATGTGAAGAGCTGACTTATTGGAAAAGAGACTGATGCTGGGAAAGATTTAAGGTGGGAGGAGAAGGGGACGACAGAGGATGAGATGGTTAGCTGGCATCACCAACTCAATGGACATGCGTTTGAGTAAGCTCTGGGACTTGGTGATGGACAGGGAGGCCTGGCATGCTGCAGTCCATGGGGTCGCAAAGAATTGGATGTGACTGAGCAACTGAATTGAACTGAACTGAACTGATTGCCTCTTTGGAGCTATCTCTCAGAGCTATCTGAGGTGCTGCCTCCTGGGCTGCAGTCCTCATTTTGCCCCAAATAAAACTTAACTCGAAGCTCTCAAGCTGTGCATCTTTTTTAGTTGACACCAGTATTCTTGTCTGGTAGATCCCATGGACAGAGGAGTTTTCGGGCAACAGTCTATGGGGTCACAAAAGAGTCAGACATGACTTAGCAACTAAACAACAACAACATGTCAAGTGCTTCATGATATGAAGACAAGTAGGCAGGATAACAGAGAAGGCAATGGCACCCCACTCCAGTACTCTTGCCTGAAAAATCCCATGGACGGGGGAGCCTGGTGGGCTGCAGTCCATGGGGTCACTCAGAGTTGGACATGACTGAGCGACTTCACTTTCACTTTTCACTTTCATGCATTGGAGAAGGAAATGGCAACCCACTCCAGTGTTCTTGCCTGGAGAATCCCAGGGACGGGGGAGCCTGGTGGGCTGCCGTGTCTGGGGTCGCACAGAGTCGGACACGACTGAAGCAACTTAGCAGCAGCAGCAGCAGCAGCAGGCAGGATAAGAAAGATGTGGAAAGGAAGATAGCTTATTTAAATAGAGTCATCTGGGAAGGTTCAGATACTTTGAAGTAAGTGCAGGAACAGGATCTAGAACTGATATAAAAAAGAACCTTCTCAGTTACAGAAGATAGACCATTGCCCTTCTGCTTCCCATAAGAATATGGAGTAAAATCTGAGGGTCAAATGAAACAGGAGGGAAGGAGGCAGGGCACAATCTTTGAAAGAATGACATAGCCCGAGGACACAACATAAACTGATTAGAATCAAATGGGCCTAAGATGGCAGATAAGTCAACTTAGACTAGACCTTGATCCTCAGTATATACTCATTGTAGTACATCAGCAAGGTAAACGACACACCTAGAGGTGCCTTGACAGTTCCCAAAGCCAACAATCAAAGACCAAAAAGTGGGCAGTGGCTCAATTCCTGGAAATCACTCCTACCCCCTCACCAAAATAGTTAGGGAATAATCCTCCCTTGCTGTTGTTCAGTTGCTCTGCAACACGCCGGGTTTCCCTGTCCTTCATCATCTCCCGAAGTTGCTCAAACTCATGTCCATTGAGTCGGTGAGGCCATCTAGCCATCTTGTCCTCTGTTCCCCTTCCCCTTCTGCCTTCAATCTTTCCCAGCATCAAGATCTTTTCCAGTGAGTCAGTTCTTCACATCAGGTGGCCAAAGTACTGGAGCTTTAGCTCCAGCGTCAGTCCTTCCCTGAATATTCAGGATTTGTGTCTTTTAGGATTGACTGGTTTGATCTCCTTGCAGTCCAGGGGACTCTCAAGAGCCTTCTCCAACACCACAGTTTGAAAGCATCAATTTTTCAGCGCTCAGCCTTCTTTATAGTCCAGCTCTCACATCCATACATGACTACAGGAAAAACCATAGCTTTGACAATTTGTATCTTTGTCGGCAAAGTGATGTCTCTGGTTTTTAATACACCGTCTAGGTTTATCACAGCTTTTCTCATTAGCCTGTGAAAAATAACCCAGCCTATAAAAACTAACCATACTGCATTTCAAGACTACTCATACCCTCTGCAACAGCCCACATTCTAGTTTGTGGAGTGTGTTTCTCCCAAGGCTGCTCTTCCTTCTGAGAAGGCTGGAGCTCTGTGGAGTGTGCTTCTCTTTAAATAAATCCATTTCTCACCTAGAAAAAAAAGCACTTCATCTTTCGCCTGCTCACGGGTTCAATCAGGGGAAATGAGGGCAGGATGAGGGTGCAAGTATCAAAGAGGCGATGGCTTGGAGTTGAAGGCTTGAGCTTTACGTATTGATTTATTGACAAATTCTTTTATTTTTGAGCCTAAATTCCCTTCCCTGTACACAGGAATTATTATTCTATTGTCCTAGCCCAGCTTCCCTTATTCAGCTGCCACCTTAAATATTTTAGGTAAGTGGGAAAGCAAGATTAGGCATCAACTTTTTTAACAGAAAGGATGTCTGTGTACAAAAAACAAAAAGAGAGAAAAGAAAAGGAGTTCCTATTTCAGGTGCATCCGTTACCCTAGCTATCTTTGTGAAAAGCAGTCCCAGGCTAAAAAGAGATACAGGCTAAAAGAAGCACAAGTTTCATGACTGGCCTCTGCTGAAGAGTCCCGTTTAATTTACAATACTCAGAAATTGCATCGCATGTTTTAGCTAAACTTGGAAGACGACTCTGGGATTCCCACCTTAACTCTAATGCCCGGGCCCTGCTAGGTGTTTCCCTTCTTGCCACGCCCCCATGTCCAAACTCCATTTCCCAATACGCCCCAGGATGCTGTAAGTCTGCAGTCATTATGACGCAAGTTCCACAGCCTTCTGGGAAGTGTAGTTTATTTCTCCCCCCGCTACGTCAAGGTCTACGGTTAGGGACTACCACTCCCGTGAGGTAGTGCGTAATTCCACTCCGCGGCGTCTTCGAACGCGCCGCGGCAGCCATGTTGGAAGTGGTCAGCACAGGGGCCGGCACCAGAGGGTTATCGAAGCAGCTGTCACGATGCTGGGGTCCCTGGTGTCGAAGAGAACAGCGCCGGCGCCGCGGCTCCTTCTTCAGCTGCTTAGGTCCCCATCGCTCCGGAGCCACGAAAGTGCCACCGGCCAGAGTGTGACCACCGGGGGTCGCGGGGAGCCTCAGTGGCTGAGGGCGGCCGTCGGGGGGCGCCATGGAACGTCGCCGGCCCTACTCACCGGAGGAGGGGCAGCCACTGGAGGGCGCCAGAGAGGACGTACCGAGACCCCCTGCCTTGCAGCTGCCACGTGGGGACGTCTTCCTAGCCCCGAAGACACACTCCCTGGGCAGGACAGCTGGAATGGAGTCTTCAGCAGAGCCGGCTTGGGTGTGTGGGCCCTGGCCACGGCGCTGGTGGTGCATTGTTACAGCAAGAGCCCGTCCAGCAAGGGTGATTATCGGGACAGTCTGGTTTTGTGCAAGTGAGAGGCGGGAGGTGGGTCCTGAGTCCATGTGGTTGGAGGGTGGGAGTTGCTTATAGATTTAGACCACTAGAGCTTCAGTCCTGGTAGGACCCAGACATAATTTGGCTGAGGAGTTCAGTGCCTCCGAGTTGTGTAATTTCTCAAATTATGCAACTGTTACTGTATTAGAATAATAATTGCATGCGTGCCTAGTCGCTTCAGTCGTGTCCTACTGTTTGGGACCCTGTGGACAGTAGCCTGCCAGGCTCCTCTGTCCATGGGATTCTCCATGCAAGACTACTAGAGTGGGTTGCCATGCCCTCCTCTAGGGGATCTTCCCTACCCAGGGATCAAACCTGCGTCTTCTGTGGCTCCTGCATTGGCAGGTGGGTTCTTTACCACTGGCGCCACCTAGGAAGCCCATAATAATAACTATTGTATTATAATAATACAGTTATTAAAGGTCAGCCTCTCTTCTTGGAGTATCACCTTATCCATCTGTACAATGGGAGCATTGGACGAAACATCTGAAATTAGCATGTGGCCTATTTCTCTACCATTCTACCTGGTTCAGTTCCTCCTTTAAGAGGTCTCCAGGGAACCTGTTTGGCTTCCCATGTGGTGCAGTGGTAAAGAATCCACCTGCCAATGCAGGAGATGCAAGAGACGTGGGTTTGATCCCTGGTCTGGGAAGATCCCCTGGAGTAGAGAATGGCAACCAGCTTCTGTATTCTTGCCTGAAAAATTCCATGGACAGAAGAGCCTGGCACGCTACAGTCCTTGGGGTCCATGGCCTAAGAAGGGAAGAGACTTGGTTTCAGTGCCAACTTTGGCTCTGCTCTCTAGATTGTTTCCCCACAGGTGAAGGGTGATTTCTCATGTCTCTTACAGTGCTGTTATTCTGATTCCTTTTGAAGTTCAGCAGTGTGGGTGTGTTCATCAGGGAGACTCCTAGGGTTCTGCTGTGCCTGGTCTCAGGCATGAGGTGATCTTGCTATGTGGGGAAGTTGGCAGGACAAGGAATACAGGGAGGTGGCTCTCTAGAGAACCAGAGCAACCACGGGGGCTGGCTGACCCAGGTTGGCATCACCCCTAGGTGCATGGAGCCGAGCAGGGAATGGGAGATCAGGCAGAGAGCTAGACTTCTAGCCTACATGAATCCAGCTACTCAGGTTCTCAGCTCTTCCTCAGAGAGAAGAGTGAGGCATGGTGTTTCAAGATTCCATGCATCCCAAGCTCTGAGACTTTGAACCAAGAGGAGGGACGCCCTTGATGTTCATTTGTTTATTCAGCAGGATGTGGCCAGCTGTATAGGAAGAGCCTCAGCAGGGAGTAAGGTCACCTGGGGTCTTGTTTTGGTCTACCTTTAATTGCCACATGACTTTGGACTTCTGCTCTTTCTCATGGTCCTGTTTCCTCATCTATAAAATGAGGGTGTTGAAACAGAGCTCCTAACGGTTCTTCTAGCTTAGGCACACTATGATTCTGTTACTTCCACACCCACAGAGATATGAATACCCTCTGTGCGCCTACTTTAAAGCTTGATGTGGAACTCCTGACTTAACACAATGCCAGTTAAGGGGACGGTGCGGGCCTTTATCGGAGAAGGCAATGGCAACCCACTCCAGTACTCTTGCCTGGAAAATCCCATGGATGGAGGAGCCTGGTAGGCTGTAGTCCATGGGGTCGCTAGGAGTCAGATACGACTGAGCGACTTCACTTTCACTTTCATGCATTGGAGAAGGAAATGGCAACCCACTCCAGTGTTCTTGCCTGGAGAATCCCAGGGACGGGGGAGCCTGGTGGGCTGCCATCTATGGGGTCACACAGAGTCAGACACGACTGAAGCGACTTAGCAGCAGCAGCAGCGGGCCATTAGACCTGTGCATCTGGTGAGTCATCTGACAGTGTGTTTTGGGGGATCAGAAGGCCAGCATGGTCAGGAAAGCCTTCCTGAATGATTGGAGACCTTCCTTGAGGATGGGGAATTTGAATTTGAGTTCTGAAGGATAAGGCAAGAGATGAAAAGAAGAGTGATACTGTGAGCTCCTTGAGAGCAGGGAGTTCGTCTTGATATTTTCAGGTTGATGCCAGTTCCTTTCCCTAATACTTTTGCATTGTCCATCATAGTCCCTGGTATTTAGTGTAGGTACTTAGTAAATGTTCCACAAGATGGTTTGTATTCTATGCAGATGTTTCCAGGAACAAAGCTCAGGTCAGCATAGTACGTTTAGAGGCTAGCAGTTTGTCCAGCCTGGTTGGAGGAGAGGAAGTCTTTCAAATGAGGTGAGAGCAGATGGGGTAGGGTCTGGATATCAGGCATGAGGGTTTGGAAGGTTTGAAATTCTTTAGGTGATGGAAAGCCATGGAAAATTGATGAGCAGGGAATGTCCCAAGTCCAGCAGGTTTAGACAGATGGGGAGAAAGTGTCCAAGGTCTTGCCTCAGAGCTTTTGGGGGGCTCCAGATTGGACTCTGTGGCATATGAACCCCAGCAAAAGACACTGGGGTTTTTTTTTTTACCAAAATATATGACGTTTACCAAACCATGACCAGTCCCAACGCTTCTGACTTGCCAGTTCCCTTGTCTCCTGACTTGAGAGTTGCGAGCCAAGGCCCTCAGTGCAGCATAATCAGTACTGCCCTTTAGGAGCCAGGGGACCCCGGTTCTAATCTCAGTTCATTCCTCATTCCCTCTGGGACCTTGCAGAAGCTACTGTTTTTTTTAAAGAGTGAGGGGAGAGAGAATACTGCAGTATCTGAGGAAGGCTTGTTCCCCTTCCAGCTGGGGGCTGCCCAAGTATGCCTAGGTGTATGCTGGGGGAGCAGCTGGGGAACCGAGGAAGACCTGGCCCTGGAGCCTAGAGCAGGAGGTGGCATGGAGGCCTATGCATCGGTCTGAACCACAGGACTGGTTTGCATATGTCTGATAAGGTGGGTATTGTACACAGGAGGTTAGGTGAGTGAGCCAGGTCATACAGCAAGTAAGTGGCAGAGTTAAGACTAGACCCAGGTCTGCTCTTCCACCCTGCCCCAGTGCGTCCTCTCTTTCACTTGGTGATTCTCTTGGCTGGATTGAGAGCTCCCTGAGACAAGGCTGGGTCTGAGTCTGTCTGGTGCCCATCAGTGGGAGCTCAGGACCAGCTGAGCTCAGTGTTGCAGCCTCCTGGGAGAGAGAATGTGCCTCTGCTGTTGGCAGCTTTTCCTCATGGCCACAAGGTGGTGCCAGCAGCCCACACGCTGCCCAGGCCAGGCCAAGCTTGCCATTGCCTTTCTACCAGGCCTGGTGACTCCTAAGGGATGGATTGGAATCCTCTACTTTGGCTCTCCCTTCGTTGGGTTTGGCACTGGGATGTCTGCAGGCTTTTCAACCATTATTTCTTTAGCATCCTTGTAAGGCTGTCAGGGCAGGGATTAGTGCCCCTGCTTTATAGTTGGGGAAGCTGGCGTTGAGGGGGGAAAGGCCGCCACAGAACAGGGTGAACAGTGGACGGGCTGTGGTGGAGCCTGGCTCCTGCTCAAGGGTCTCTCCACTCTCGGAGGGGTCCACACCCCTGCCTGCTCCTCCCTATTCTGTCCTCCTCCTAGGTTTGTGACCTGTAACATCAAGATTCAAAACTAGGCTGGTAAACTGAAGTTGGAAGAGAAAGTGGGGCAAGGTAGGGGGATGATTAATAATGTATGATAGTTACATAAACCTGCAGAGCTTTATAGCTAATGAAGGGCGAAGGCGTTCACACACGTTTACTGTTGGCCACACGTGGTACTAACACATTCCTTGGATCACCTGTGTGATGAGAGTTCTGAGTCTGGGCTCTAATGGAAAGATGTGGAAGACAGGTTGTTAACAGAGGCTTTCACGTGGACAGGGGAGGACTAGCTTTCTCTTTGTGTATCTTGGCATCTTTTTACTTGTTAAAGCCCATGTATCTGAAGTGCCTTCCCTTCCACTGTCTTTCTGGGCCCTCCAGGAAGCTCTGAGGGTTGGCCAGGGATCTGATTGGTGCCCCCTCTCTCTTCAGATGCAGCCCTGATGGAAGCTGCTCGAGCCAACAATGTCCAAGAAGTCAGCAGGTGAGTATCGAACCCCAGGCCTTGCCCTCCCATGCAGGAGGCCTGAGTGGGGTGGGGCCCTTGCTCTGGTGGTGATGCCTTGGAGGAAATCCTCACACTGAGCTGGGAACCAAACTCACTTCCTTGTAGTCAGTGAGTCACTTGGGCTCCTTTGGCCCCCGCCCTTAGGTATCTTAAAGTAGAGAGTCAGCCCCTGTGTCATTTTTTCTGGCCCCAAACAGCCCCGATCCCTCAGTTGTTCTGTTCTTCTGAGGGCGTGGTTTGGGATCCCTCCTACATCTTGTGGGTTCCTCGGTGAATCTTCCTCTTTGTTCTTGTTTCTGTGGGATTGGCCACGGGTAATTGCTTATTGACCAGATGGAGTGCGGGTGGGCAACAGTGGAGACACTTGGAGGTTTGGGAGGGAGCTGGAAGAGATCTTTCTGCCAGAGCCACCTGCCTGCGGGGCTGGGTGCCTGTGCTGGGTGCCTGTCTGAGGGCTGACTGCATTTCTCCAGCTTACCTAGCTCATCTGTTCCCCTAGCGACCACTAGCGGCCAGTTAGATCGGAGGCTTGTTCCTGCGCAGGGACAGGACTTGACCCAGGCCTCAGCCAGGTGCCAGGGCAGAATAGAGTCTGTCCTGGATGGATGCTCTGACATGGGGCATCAACGTGGGGCTGTTCGTTAGGGGCATAGGCTTCATTCTTGGTGAAACTTGGTGCCCGGCATTACTGAACTTTGGCCTTTTTTTTTCCACTGCCTTTTGTGTAGAGCTAGGTGGCCGTGGGACACCCTCCCTTCCCTGCCGCCATGTCCACATTTTAGACAGGAAATTAGGTGATTGGAGTGGCTATCACCGCACCCAGCGCCGCACACCCATGGTGCTCCTCCCCACTCCAACTGCCTGAACGTGAAAGAAAGTGTTGAAAGGCAGCCACAGCCCCCATCAAGACTTACTGCTTTGATTCCCTTTCATTTTATCTGCCATATTACTATTGACTCTCGAGGGTGCTTTTGAGTATTCATGTTCAAGGCTTAGTTTTTAATAAACCACTTTTGGAAGTATGGGCTGGGAGTTGTTTCGTAGCCAAATAAATATGATGGAGCAGTAGTTTAATAAACATGCGATGATGCATCTTAAAAACCAAGCACAGATGTCAGCTTGCTGTTATAAGAGCCATTCATAATTGCAGGCAGTGTTTGGCATATTCATTCCCTCAGAAACAGATGAGCATCGTTTCCTTCTGCTGCAGTATGGTGGCACGATGGGTGGCAGCTGGCTGTGCCCCTCATTTAAGGCCTTTGCTGACCCTTTAGTCACCTGTTGATGACCGCTAGGTGACTGCTGCCAGGCTGCTGCTTTCCTCTGGCAAGCCAGGACAGGCCATGCATGTGCAGAGCAGCAGGGCTGTGAAAGCATCTGTTCTCACCAGGGGAGGCTGTTTTGGTCAGTCCCTCAGTCGTGTCTGACTCTTTGTGAACCCATGGACTGCAGCACACCAGGTTTCCTGTCGTCCGGTATCTCCCGGAGTTTGCTCAAACTCATGTCCATTGAGTCGGTGATGCCATCCAACCATCTCATCCTCTGTCATCCCCTTCTCTTCCTGCCTTCAGTCTTTCTCAGCCTCAGGGTCTTTTCCATCAAGTCAGCTCTTCTCATCAGGTGGCCAAAGTATTGGAGCTTCAGCTTCAGCATCAGTCCTTCCAATGAATATTCAGGGTTGATTTCCTTTAGGATTGAGTGGTTTGATCTCCTTGCAGTCTAAGGGACTCTGAAGAGTCTTTTCCGGCACTGCAATTTAAAAGCATTAATTCTTCGGCGCTCAGCCTTCTTTATGGTCCAACTCTCACATCTGTATATTACTACTGGAAGAACCAACCATACCTTTGATTGTACGCACCTTTGTCAGCAAAGTAATGTCTCTGTATGCTGTCTAGATTTGTCATAGCTTTTCTTCCAAGGAGCAAGCGTCTTTTAATTTCATGGCTGTGGTCACCAGCCGCGGGGATTTTGGAGCCCAAGAAAATAAAGTCCATCACTGTTTCCATTGTTTTCTCATCTGTTTGAAGTGGGCACCGGATGCCATGATCTTCATTTTTTGAATGTTGAATTTTAAGGCAACTTTTTCAGTCTCTTCTTTCACCTTCATCAAGCGGCTCTTGAGTTCTTCTTCACTTTCTGCCATAAGGGTGGTGTTATCTGCATATCTGAGGTTACTGATATTTCTTCCTGCAATCTTGATTCCAGCTTGTGCTTCATCCAGCCTGGCATTTTGCATGATGTATGTACTCTGCATAGAAATTAAATAAGCAGGGGGACAATATACAGCCTTGACATATTCCTTCCTGTTTCACTTAACCCCCAAGGGCTGATTGATTTAGCTCTTTCAAATACACATTTTTCTTAATAACGATTAAACCTCCCACCCTCAAATTACAGAAAGTGATTGAATTTATGATATGTGTGTGGTTCAGAACATTTGTTCTTGCCTATGTGGCTAGTGTCTGCAAGGATTTCCCTGTATGTCCCCAGTCTCTAAAAACATACAGTCTCTTGTGTGTTTTTCTCCTGCCTCCTCTTGTCCTATCCCTGTTGATCATGAAGACTCAGTCAGAATCTCCCTTCACCCCTTGTGAGGGAGGCAGAGATGAGCAAGGCACAGACCCGGCCCCTCAGAACTGACAGTCTCCCTTCACCTTCATCATGTGGTCTCAAGGAAACAAACATGTGACCTGCCAATCACAGCTCTTCCTGCTCAGAGAGCTGGACCTACATGAAGTGGGAGCCTGACCACCCTTGCTTGAAGGAAACTTCCTTGAATTCCTACCACAGGTCCTTGTTTATTTAGCCTTTTTACATTCCAGACTCTGCACAGGTGCTTAACACTACCATTAATTTCTTCCTATCTATGTCCTGGCCTTTAGCTCTACCCAACAGAGCTGCTAATACCAGGATAGAATTCCATTCTCAATTTTTAAAAATATTTACTCATAGTTTATACACAGTTGGGTCACCACGTGTATGATCTGTGTGGTCAAATCAGTATTTGGAATAAAACTCAGACCTGGAGTAATGCTGTCTCTTCCTCCCTTTTCTCCTGTCCCCCTCTGGGTTATGGGCTGTGTGTGCCTCTGCCTTGATGATCCCCTACCTTCCCAGAGCCTTGGGAGAGCTCTTGCTAGTGAAGGGAAGCAATCCAAAGCTCTTCTGTTCGGAGGTGGGGAGTTTCATCATCTTCTAGACGCATACTCTGGAATCTGCAGTTTCTGGGTTCTAGGTGTGGGCCCTCCACACAGACCGCTGTGTGTACACTGTGCTCCTTACACCTTTGCTTAAAGCCTCCCAGCCTTCGCTCAAGTACTTCAGAGTCCTCCCAGCTGAGTGTGATCTGCCCATTGCCCTGCACCTTCTGCTGGCCTGGCGTGGGGGCGGGGGCGGGGGTGGAGGGGGGTTGATGGTCAGGTCATCTAGGAAGGGCCGTGCCAGCCGTGCAGGAGAAGACTGCTTTACTAGTAGAGAAGTTGGAGGTCAGGTGGGAGAAGCTGGGCTGAACATCAGGACTGAGGAGGCACTCAGCCCATGAACAGGAAAACCAGTGTGGTTCACACACTGCCCAAATCAGGAACAGATGAGGGATCCTCAGGCAGCGTGAGATGATCAAACCAACAGCTCTGAAGTGTGGGCACTGTTACCTGTTTTACGTGGAGCTGGCTAACCATTCGTGGTGTGGGCCTGCCTGGCTAAAGCCACAGGGAAGGTTCTGCCACTCATCATGTTCTTCTTTATATTAAGGAACTTTGGACTGGCCTTCACCTTAAACACTGGATTGTGTGCCTCCCCATGGCAGGGACAAGGTCTGGTTCCACACGTGTCTTATCCTCTTTTCCAGTACAGTGAAAGTTGGGGAAAGCTACTTTTTACTGACTTTCTAGCAAACCGGAAGCAGACAGTCCAGAGTCTTATTTTCAAACTCCAGCTGGCTATATCAGAAGGAGACTGGATCTCTTTTCCTTCCCGTCCTCCTCTCCTTTCTCTTTGTGTGGCAGCTGTTTCCTTCTTCCCCCAAGGCACTTAAACATCGTTTGCAGGTCCAGCTGTGGCTCTTCAGGAGTGGGAGCCCGGTCCTGAGGCCCCATCCCACCTGTCGGCAGCGTGAGCAGGTGGCCCTGCTCCTGGGCTCAGCCCACCCCACGCCTGGCTCCTGGCCTCAGGAACCACTCAACCGAAACCTAGGGCCCAGGGCAGTCTGAAGGCACATCTGTCCAGGATCGGACAGAGCCGAGTGAGGAGCTGTCAGGGCTGGGAGTAGTGAGGCCTCCTATTCTTGCCGCAGAGATCACATTTCTTTTCGAACAAATCTGGGTGAAAGACTATACCCCTGCCCACTTCCCTTCTCCCAGCAGGGAGCTAGGGCTCTGCTGAGTGCTTAACTCAGTTGTTTCCATCAGCACAAACATTTTTTAAATGAAGGAAATATGGTGGTATCAGTCTTGAACTTCAGACTTCCTGCCCTTTCTCTCCAGGATTCATTTGTTTGTTTGATGAAAGCTTACTGAGCACCTGCCACATGCTGGGTGGTTTACCTGGCATCGGGGACAACTGACCAGACACACTTCCTGCCCTCAATTAAGGAGTCTGGGGAAGACTGGTAACGCAGCATGATCTGTGCTGAGACAGGAGGGCTTCCTTGGTGGCTCTTATGATGAAGAGTCCACCTGCCGTGCAGGAGACCCAGGTTCAATTCCTGGTCGGGAAGATCCTCTGGAGAAGGGAATGGCTACCCACTCCAGTGTTCTTGCCTGGAGGATTCATGGACAGACACCATGCTCTCCAGTAACTATGCAGGTCCTTAGTCTGTCTCCACTCATAGTGCTGAGACAGGAGCCCAGCATATGGCCCTCATCTACTGGGCGGACCAGAGAAAATGTCCCAGAGGAAATGACGCCTGATCAGAGTCTTAAAATATTAGGAGTGTTTAGCAAATAGAAGGCAAAGGCATTCTAGGCAAAAGGAACAGTGTAAGTGATAGCACTGAGGCTGAGGCAAGAAACAGCCTACGTGTGTGGTGAGGAGGGGAAGCTGTATACTGTTACACTGTTCGGTGTTGCTGGATCAGGGTCTGAGGCCAGGAGACACTGGAGATGAGTAGGGACCTGGTTATGGAGAGCATTGTCCCTTTGTCCCTCAGTCACTCATCTGTCCAGCCTGTCTCTTCTGCCTAGCCCTGAGCTGAATTTGTGTTGGTGGCAACAAAATGAGGAAGGAGAAGCAGTCCTTGCTCTGAGGAGCTCACTAATCCGCTTCTCAGGTGAGGAGGGAATACTTAAGTCAAAAATTGAGAACCAGCAGAACAAGGCACAGGTTGCCCAACTTCTGTAAGCCTAAGTGATGTGGAAATGATAATACCTATAACTCATAATAGAGTTGTTTGTGTTTATTGTTAATAATAAATGTATTATGTTCAGCCAAAATATCTGAGTGCTTATTAGGAGATAGGTATTGGATTGAGTGTGGAGATACAGTGGTGAACAGGATGGGCACAGTTCCTGCCCTCCTGATACTTACAGTCCAACTGGGAGCCAGGGACTATGCAGTTACAGTTACGTACTTTAAAATGAAGTACAATTTGCCCTTTGAACAAATGGTGCTGGGACAACTGGATACTGCCGTGTAAAAAAAATACAACTGTAGCCCTACCTCATCTGTACACAAAAATTAACTTAAAATGGATCATAGATTTAAATGTAAGAGTTAAAACTATAAAACTCTTAGAAGAAAACATAGGAGTAAATCTTTGTGACTGTGGGCTAGGCAAGCCTTCTTAGATATGGCACCAAAAGCACAGGAAATCAGAGAGAAAATGAGATAAATTGGACTTCAAAAGTAAAAATGTTTGTGTTCAAAGAACACTTTCAAGAAGGTGAAAAGTCTCTCCCACAGAAAGGGAGAAAATATTTGCAAATTAGTAAGAGATTTGTATTAAGAATACAGAAACTCAACAATAAAAAAAGATAGCCCAACTTAAAAGTGGACAAAGGATCCAAATAGACGTTTCTTCAAAGAAGATATTCAAATTGACCAATAAGCACATGAAAAGATGCTCAACATCATTAGTATTAGGGTGCTTGTGCTTAGTCACTCCATCATATCTGACTCTTTGAGACCCCATGTGCTGTAGCCCACCAGGCTCTTCTGTCCATGAGATTCTCCAGACAAGAATACTGGGGTGGGCAACTATTCCCTTCTCTGGGGATATTTACTACTAATCAAAGCCACAATGAGATACCACTTCTCACACATTAGGATGACTGTAATCAGAAAGACAGATAATAGCAAATGTTGGTAAGGATGTGGAAAAGTTGGAACCCTTAAATATTGCTGGTGGGGATGTGAAATGGTGTAATTGCTTTGGAAAGCAATTGGCAATTCTTCAAAATATTAAACATATGACCCAGCAAGTCTACTCCTGGGTGTGTACTCCAGAAAAATGAAAACGTACATGGATGTACTTGGTACAAGAATGTTAATAGCAGCATTATTCATAATAGCCTAAAGAGGGAAACAGCCCCAAAGTCCATTAACTGATCAGTGGGTAAATAAAAGTACGATATAGGCATACAGTGGAATATTAATCAATATGAATATTGCCTGTGTGCTACATTAAAGAACCTTGAAATCATTATGCTAAGTGAAAGAAGCCAGACACAAGAGACCACATATTAAATGATTCAGTTTATATAAAATGTCCAGAATAGACAAATCTATAGAGACAGAAAGTAGATTGGTGATTGCCAAGGACTGGAAAGGCTGGGTTTGGGAGGGAATAGGGAATGACTGCTAATGGGTTGAGTTTTTTTGGGGGGGGCTAATGAAAATGTTCTGGGGTTGGTAGTCAAGATCACAGAACTCTGAATCTACTAAAAACAAGTTGTGCACTTTTAATAGATGTCTTTTATGGTGTGTGAATTATATCTCAGTAAAACTTTGTTAAAAAGTGAAGCACAAGACACTTGGGAGTCTAACCTTGAGTATGAGAGGGGTGGAGGGTGGGGGTATGTTATCAGTAAGCTAAAGCATCTGAGTGAGGTTAAAGTGAACTCTGAAGGATGACGAGAAAGCTAGAAGAATATTGAGTTAAAAGGACAGTAGGCCCTGAGTCAAGAAAAGATGGAAAAGAATTGAGGGAAGTCCAGAATGACTGGACTGTAAGTGGGAGAGGGCATGAAATAAGGTTGGGGAGTTAAGCAAGGACCATATCACACTGGATCTGTTGGCCATGGTAATGGTTTTTATTTTTACTAAGAACAGTGGGCAGCCATTGAAGAATTTTAAGGTGTGTGTATGTGATAGAAAGAGAGAGAGAGACATGTGGTGACATGATCTAGATCTGTAATTTTAAAAGATCACTCTGGCTGCTCCATGGAGAATAGATTGATAGGGAGCTGTGGTGGATGCAAGAAAACCAGTTGATAGTGACTGAAGTAGTCCAGACCAGAAAGGATGATTGCAGGTGGTGACTTGGAGTAAGGTGTCAGTAGCAGAGATGGAGGAGGTAAGTTAGACAGGACTTGGTGATGTTTAGAACAGTATCAGTGCCTGGTATGTAGGAGGTACTCAGTAAGTGAATCTTGAATGAATGAATTTGCATATAGTTGATGAGGGAGAAGAAGGTGTTAAGAATGAATTTCTGTTTTCTGGCTTGATCAGCGGTGGAGATGCTGTTGGCCGTTCTCTGAGATGAAGCTGCTGGGGGAGGAGGACTGGGTTGGGAGGAAAAGATTGAGTTCAGTTTTGAACATGTTGAATTTAACATTTCAGTGAGAAATTCAAGTGGTGATGTCAAGTAGACAGTTGAATGGAACCTTCTGACTTTTCCTGCTGTACATGCTATGCTGCCTCAAAGATCAGTCTAAAGATTGTTTTGACATCTTGTTTTGATTTCTGGTTTGATGGTTTTAGACATTAAAGTACTTCATACCAGCTAAAACTTGTTTATTAGATACCTTTGGAAAAAAGTCTGATTTGATTTGCAACACAGGAAAGAAGAAAGGGTTGAGTTTTGTTGGAGGCCAAACACATTTATTCTAGCTTTGCATTGATGGCTTGGTTTGGTTTTTGTCCCCGGATGCCCCAGCTTGGGGCTTGAGGCACTTGCTGTCATTGTGCCAGGATTAAGGTGTCCAGAATGTACTTAGCTCCAATATAGGTAAATGTTCTGCACATTGATCCAAGGATTTTATCTAATTAACAAAAACCCTGGCTGGTAAATACATTTGGCTGTCTCGGGGCCTCTGAGAGGCTATTTATCGATGGGTATATCACTTTGGCTGGATGGGAAAATATTAATGATGGCATGAGAGCAACCAAAACATCCAACTATCTTAACCAGTAAATATGTAAATGTTCTTGTGGCTTGCAGTAGGTTGAAACAAAAGCTTTATTCTAGACTGAAGGTCAAGGCCGCACTGGCATCACTCTTGTAATTTGAAGCTTATGAGTGTTTCTTGAATGCTAGGGTATAACCTACACAGGTTTCTTTTTGAATGCTGGGATGTTGGAAGGCAGCATACTGCTACAAAAAAAAAAAAGTACAAGGATTTTAGAATTAGAAGACCTAAGTTCCACTTCTGTCACAGTTACTGTCTTTGGGACTCTTAATAGATCATGAAAAAAATTAAAGTGTTAGTCGCTCAGTCATGTTCGACTCTTTGTGACCCTATGGACTATAGCCCACCAGGCTCCTGTGTCCATGGAGTTCTCCAGTCAAGAATACTGGAGTGGGTAGCCATTTCCTTCTCCAGGAGATCTTCCCGACCCGGGGATTGAACCCAGTTGTCATACACTGCAGTCAGATTCTTTACCATTTGAGCCACCAGAGAAGCCTTTAATAAATCACAGACCTTCCCTTTTCGAATCTTTGTTTCAACATCTTGTTAATGAGGTCCCCACTGAGAACTTTGAAATATAGTTCTCAGTGTTAAACTCTACAGAGAAAACTGAGCCCTTTGGGGAGGGTCCAGATCACGCACTGAAACTCCAGGGCTTACTCAAGTGGGCCTTTACCAGCCTAGCAATTTTGCAGAGTGGTCCATGGTCTGGCATGTTTTCTGAGGTGTGAACTTAAACAGAATCTGTTTGCTTGCTCCCTGGTGATAGAAAACTACTGGGGAAGATTGGGTTAGCAGCTTTTTCAGAACTTTATGAGTAGGTGAGTTGTGGAAACAGCCAGTCAGCTTCTGAGAACCCCCGAAGGATCAGGTTGTTGGCCAAGCCCAGGAGCAAAGAACAGCCAGGGCCTACTGCAGTGGCTTGCGGCAAGGAGGGATGCCCTGAAGGGAAGCCCAGCCCTGCGGTGGAGCCTCCAGTGCTGGCCCCACTGCTTCTTGGCTGTGTGGTCTTGAGCTGGTAGTCCCTTAACTTCCTCAGTAACCCTGACTGTAAGATACTTGCCAGGCCACCCTCCCAGGAACTCATGAAAATTCCAGGAGGGTGAACTCCTGTGGTCTAGAGAATTATTCATCCTTTGGGTCATCAGTGTCACGTCTTCTAGGAAGCCGTCCCTAGCCCTCCAAGTACTTTTATACTTCCTCTGTGATAGCACTTATCACCCTCTTTTGGGATGGATCATCTGTTTCCTTCTCTCTCTTTCTCTCTCTCGCTCTTTTTCACACACACACACACACACACACACACACACGCTACTGTGAGTTTTGGAGGTGGCAGACCATTGCTGTGTTGTTTATCACTGTTCACGTAAATAGTTAACAAATATTTATTGAGTATTTTTAAAGTGTTTTGTAAATGGTAGGAGTTAGGCAAATGTTAGTAGTTATTTACAGTCATAATAAACTTGTAAACAAAAGAATTGACATCCCCCTAGGGAAAAAGAAAATTAAAATGGTGATTTAATTCAATCATTTATTTATTCAACAAATAACGCCTACAGTGTGTTGACACTGTGCTAAGCCCTGATGGATCCGTGATAGGCCAAAAATGTACAGACCTTGTCTCATGAAGCTTAAAGCTTAGTCAGACATTAATCATGTAAATATGAAATTACAGCTGTCACAAATGCTGCAAAGGAATGATATAGAGAATCTCAAGTGTCTCTGAGAGATTTCCTCTGGCCAGGGAAAAATTCCCAAAGGAAGTGAAGGAGTTAACTTAGGTGAAAAGACAAGAAGAGCTTTCCTGGCAGAGGAAACTTTTGTTTATAGAGGCCCCATGGCGGGAGGAACAACAAAGCAAGTATGAAGCAGCGGCAGCTGAGTTGGTGTGGTTGGGAGGGGATTGCACATCAATTCTGATTGCTGAGAAACATTGGGAACCACTCTGAGTGCCTACCAGCTGTGTGTGTCAGCATCTTCTTGGGCACTGATCTAGCCACGGAGGCAGTGAGGACGCAAAACTGCAGTCCCTCAGGGCTCCCCAGCAGGGGCAGCTGTCTGGCTCAGTCTCCCAGCCACCATTGTTATGGCCCAAGTGCTGCTTCTCCAAAGGCCCGGCTCAGTCATGGCCATAACACAAATCCTACCAGTGAGGAACAGAGAAATGTAAGAATATTGAAATTAGTCAAACTGATATGTTATGGGTTTACCGTATTCAGTTTAGCAGTTTGCCTCACAGTTCTGCTGTCTCAGAAAATCTTACTTTTGAACTTAAACTTGTCTACATCCTGGTTCCTTCCCTCTCCTCCTTTTGGAAAAGGGTCCCAGGCCCAAAGTCCTACTAAGGCATGTAAAGTGGTTCTCTTCTTGTGCCTCTGTCAGTGGGTTTGCCTGAGAGGTTTTCATATCATTAGCAGGAATCCTCAGTTCAGTTCAGTTCATTTCAGTCGCTCAACTTTTTGCAACCCCATGAATCGCAGTACGCCAGGCCTCCCTGTCCATCACCAATTCCCGGAGTTCACTCAGACTCACGTCCATCGAGTCAGTGATGCCATCCAGCCATCTCATCCTCTGTTGTCCCCTTCTCCTCCTGCCCCCAATCCCTCCCAGCATCAGAGTCTTTTCCAATGAGTCAACTGTTCGCATGAGGTGGCCAAAGGACTGGAGTTTCAGCTTTAGCATCATTCCTTCCAAAGAAATCCCAGGGCTGATCTCCTTCAGAATGGACTGTTTGGATCTCCTTGCAGTCCAAGGGACTCTCAAGAGTCTTCTCCAACACCACAGTTCAAAAGCATCAATTCTTTTGCGTTCAGCTTTCTTCACAGTCAACTCTCACATCCATACATGACTACTGGAAAAACCATAGCCTTGACTAGACGGACCTTTGTTGGCAAAGTAATGTCTCTGATTTGGAATATGCCATCTAGGTTGGTCATAACTTTCCTTCCAAGGAGTAAGCATCTTTTAATTTCATGGCTGCAGTCACCATCTGCAGTGATTTTGGAGCCCAGAAAAATAAAGTCTGACACTGTTTCCACTGCTTCCCCATCTATTTCCCATGAAGTGATGGGACCAGATGCCATGATCTTTGTTTTCTGAATGTTGAGCTTTAAGCCAACTTTTTCACTCTCCACTTAGACTTTCATCAAGAGGCTTTTTAGTTCCTCTTCACTTTCTGCCATAAGGGTGGTGTCATCTGCATATCTGAGGTTATTGATATTTCTCCCGGCAATCTTGATTCCAGCTTGTGCTTCTTCCAGCCCAGCGTTTCTCATGATGTACTCTGCATGTAAGTTAAATAAGCAGGGTGACAATATACATCCTTGATGTACTCCTTTTCCTATTTGGAACCAGTCTGTTGTTCCATGTCCAGTTCTAACTGTTGCTTCCTGACCTGCATACAAATTTCTCAAGAGGCAGGTCAGTTGGTCTGGTATTCCCATCTCTTTCAGAATTTTCCACAGTTTATTGTGATCCACATAGTCAAAGGCTTTGGCATAGTCAATAAAGCAGAAGTAGATGTTTTTCTGGAACTCTCTTGCTTTTTCCATGATCCAGCGGATGTTGGCAATTTGATCTCTGGTTCCTCTGCCTTTTCTAAAACTAGCTTGAACATCTGGAAGTTCACGGTTCACATATTGCTGAAGCCTGGCTTGGAGAATTTTGAGCATTACTTTACTAGCATGTGAGATGAGTGCAATTGTGCGGTAGTTTGAACATTCTTTGGCATTGCCTTTCTTTGGGATCGGAATGAAAACTGACCTTTTCCAGTCCTGTGGCCATTGCTAACTTTTCCAAATTTGCTGGCATATTGAGTGCAGCACTTTCACAGTGTCATCTTTCAGGATTTGGAATAGCTCAACTGGAATTCCGTCACCTCCACTAGCTTTGTTCATAGTGATGCAGGAATCCTGGCAGTAAGGAATTCAGAGTCTGAGGAAACAAGCTTTGATTCCCAGTGGTGAGTCTCAGAAGACAGGGTTTGGATCCCAGCTGTGCCATTCGTTAGCTTTCTATGGCCTTGGGAAAGTAGGCTAAGATTCTAGCCCGAGATTCTTCATCTGCAGAGTGGGATGGTGATTGACCTACCTCACACCATTGCTGTGAGTATTCAGTGAGAAAATTAAATGAGAAAAACCAGCGAGTGCTATGCCTAATATTTACTAGGTGCTCAGTGCTTAGTAAGGGTTGTTTTTGAGTGTTGTTAATTATACCAGGTTTTTTCCCCTGAACTAGCAAAATAAGATAATGGATAGAATTCTCTGGATATTCAGTTTTTACCCTCTACAGTTTTATTAAGCTCCTAGTGTGATCATTCAGAAAGACCCGAACTAATGAACACAAGGTAAATGAATTAAGGTGGAGCAAAAAAACACCCAACCTATCACCTTAGTTTTATTACTTTTTTTAAGAACCCACATTTAGTCAGAGTTTCATTTAATGTTTCTAGCATATTACTTTAACAGTATAATTCTGTATATTTTTAACATGTATTCTTTGTATGTGTATATTAAAATACATAAAATAGTAATGTTTTAATAACATTAACTATTACTAATAGTGGCTGGTGTTTATTAAATGCCTTTTTTAAAATAGGCATTACATGAGACTATTAAATTACTAAATCCTTAACAACTGTGAAAGTAGTATAGCCCCATTTCACAGATGATAAAACAGAAATTTGGATTGCTTGAGTAATTTACTAAAGTTGCCCCCCTTAGAAGTGTCCTAGCACTTCATTTTATAGATGAGGATGCTGTGAGGCCTGAAGGAGAATGGAGCTTGCCTGGGTCACAGTTTCCTCCCAGTGCTTTTCCAGGCTTCAGTTCAGTTCAGTTCAGTCGCTCAGTCGTGTCCAGCTCTTTGCGACTTCATGAATTGCAGCACGCCAGGCGTCCCTGTCCATCACCAACTCCTGGAGTTCACTCAAAGTCACGTCCATCGAGTCAGGGATGCCATCCAGCCATCTCATCCTCTGTCGTCCCCTTCTCCTCCTGCCCCCAATCCCTCCCAGCATCAGAGTCTTTTCCAGTGAGTCAACACTTCACATGAGGTGGCCAAAGTACTGGAGTTTCAGCTTTAGCATCGTTCCTTCCAAAGAACACCCAGGACTGATCTCCTTTAGAATGGACTGGTTGGATCTCCTTACAGTCCAAGGGACTCTCAAGAGTCTTCTCCAACACCACAGTTCAAAAGCATCAATTCTTCGGTGCTCAGCTTTCTTCACAGTCCAACTCTCACATCCATACATGACTACTGGAAAAACCATAGCCTTGACTAGACTGACCTTTGTTGGCAAAGTAGTATCTCTGCTTTTGAATATGCTATCTCAGTTCAGTTCAGTTCAGTCGCTCAGTCGTGTCCGACTCTTTGCAACCCCATGAATTGCAGCATGCCAGGCCTCCCTATCCATCACCAACTCCCGGAGTTCACCCAGACTCAAGTCCATCGAGTCAGTGATGCCATCCAGCCATCTCATCCTCTGTTGTCCCCTTCTCCTCCTGCCCCCAATCCCTCCCAGCATCAGAGTCTTTTCCAATGAGTCAACTCTTCTCATGAGGTGGCCAAAGGACTGGAGTTTCAGCTTTAGCATCATTCCTTCCAAAGAAATCCCAGGGCTGATCTCCTTCAGAATGGACTGTTTGGATCTCCTTGCAGTCCAAGGGACTCTCAAGAGTCTTCTCCAACACCACAGTTCAAAAGCATCAATTCTTCGGCACTCAGCCTTTTTCACAGTCCAACTCTCACATCCGTACATGACCACTGGAAAAACCATAGCCTTGACTAGACGGACCTTTGTTGGCAAAGTAATGTCTCTGCTTTTGAATATGCTATCTAGGTTGGTCATAACTTTCCTTCCAAGGAGTAAGCATCTTTTAATTTCATGGCTGCAGTCACCATCTGCAGTGATTTTGGAGCCCAGAAAAATAAAGTCTGACACTGTTTCCACTGCTTCCCCATCTATTTCCCATGAAGTGATGGGACCAGATGCCATGATCTTTGTTTTCTGAATGTTGAGCTTTAAGCCAACTTTTTCACTCTCCACTTAGACTTTCATCAAGAGGCTTTTTAGTTCCTCTTCACTTTCTGCCATAAGGGTGGTGTCATCTGCATATCTGAGGTTATTGATATTTCTCCCGGCAATCTTGATTCCAGCTTGTGCTTCTTCCAGCCCAGCGTTTCTCATGATGTACTCTGCATATAAGTTAAATAAGCAGGGTGACAATATACAGCCTTGATGTACTCCTTTTCCTATATCTAGGTTGGTCATAACTTTTCTTCCAAGGAGTAAGCTTCCAGGCTTAGGGAGATGTTTTGTAGCTCAAGGGAGAACCATTTCAATCTGCCTTACTAGGACTGTACAAGGTTCCTGAAGATGAATGTCAAATCTAGATCCCTAATCTCTCCTGCTCTCAACTCTGCTCTTCATTGACAGCGCCCCTCCCCTCTTCCCCGCCCTGCATTCCTGCCAGCCAAGCCCGACTCCCCTCCATCCCAGGAACCCCCATTTCAGTCAGAGTTGGCTTCTCTGGTCCTAAACATGCAGCTTACTTCTTCCTACCTGTTAGCTTTTGTAGTGCTTCCAACTCCACCCATGTTCTTTTATTTAGATCCAATTCATATTTTATTGCCCCCTTCAAGCCTTTTCTCTTCCAGAAAGCTCACCTTCCCTAGTAGTAATAGCTGCTGTTTATTAGATACCCATTCTGTGTATGTGCACGAGGCAGAGTACCAGATACTGTATATGTATTATCTTCAGTTCTTGCTGCAGTTTTGCAAAACAGATTGTGCTGTGACCATTTTCCACATGGGCTTCCTTGGTGGCTCAGACGGTAAAGAATCTGCCTGCAGTGCAGGAGACCCAGGTTCAATCCCTGGGCTCGGAATGATCCCCTGAAGAAGGGAATGGCAAACCACTCCAGTATCCTTGCCTGAAGAATCCCATGGAGAGAGGAGCTTGACGGGCTACAGTCCATGGGGTCACAAAGAGTCGGACACGACTGTGCGTTTAATACCCTGCAGCTGATAAGGACTAGAGCTGTGATTTAAACCAAGTTCCACATGAATGCAAAATGTATGCTTTTCTCATTGCAGTTAACTTATCAAAATTCCCAAAGCCTCAAAGTCTGAGCCAGATGGTATCATGTTGAGTCTTCACCTCCTTGTCTTTTTCCACAGTTGCTTCATGCCTGTGTCTCCTCACCCAGGCCATGCTGTCCCAGCCAGGTGGACAGCATCTCTTCCTGCCTCCACCATGGCTACTCACACAAGGCTGATTGGGCACTCAGAAAGCACACAGTACAGATGGAGTCTGACCAGTTGATTGACTGATTGAATGAAACCTTGTTTATTCTCCAGAGTTTCCCCAGCAGGGTCCAGCAGCTGGGCAGACTGACTGGTCTCCATGATCCTCCATTCATGTGGATGGGAGGCCCAGGAAGGCTGCATAAGAATTCCTCTCTGAGGCTGAGCTCAGGCTTCCATCTCAATGCCCTTTTGTTTGTGGGGATAGCGCCCAGGCCTCCTGGGAAATCTGTGTATTTGACCAGCCTTTGCAGATAGTGAGCAGGACCAAATGTAAAGCACACATAGTTGGAGGAGCCCCATGGAATCCCCACGGGTCAGAGTCCAGCAGGCAGAACAGTATCCTTCCCAGGGCCACTGGGACTCAGGTACAGCCCCTGATGGGTCAGACAGAACCCAGGGCACTGTTGTCTTCAGCCTCACTTCCACTCCAGTGTTCTTGTCTCCTCTTCAGGCTCTCTGATGGGCACCATCCAGTCCGCAGTTGGGCTCCTCTAGGTGTGAGGGATACTCTATCTCCTGAGTAATAAGCTTACTCTGAGTAAACATTTACTCATTCACTTATTCTTTTTCCTTTTGAGATATAATTCACACATCATAAAATTCATCTTTTTAAAGGATACAGTGCAGTGGCTTTTTAATATAGACATGAGATTATGCAACCATCTCTGTGTCTTAATTCCAGAACATTTTCATCACTACCTCCCCCCTCCCCCACCAAAACCCAGTCCCATCAGCATTCGCTCCCCATTCCCCGCTCTCCCGGCCTCTGGCAACTACTAACTGACTTTCTTTTCCCCTGGATTTCCCTGTACGGGTATTTCATATAAATGGACTCATACAATATTTGTCCTCTGATGACTGGCTTCTTTCACTTATTATGTTTTCGAGGTTCACCTCTGTTGTAGCATGTACAGTACTTTGTTCCTTTTTGTGACTGAACAGTATTCCATGTATAGATATATTACATTTTATTTACACATTCATCAGTTGATGAACATTTGTGTTTTCATTTTTCAGCCGTTATGAATAACACTGCTATGAACATGTGTGTACAAATTTTTGTGTGAATGTATGTTTTTATATATCTTGGCCAGATACCTAGGAGTAGAACTGCTCCATGTGGTAACTCTGTGTTTAACATTTTGAGAAATGGTCAGACTGTTTTCCAAAGTAGCTATACCATTTTAACATTCTCACCAGCAATATAAAATGTGAGGCTTCTGATTTCTCCACACCTTTGCCAGCACCTCTTACTGTCTTTTTATTAGAGCCGTTGTGTGAAGTGATACCTCTTGGTGGTTTTGGTTTGTATTTCCTTGATGGCTAATGATGTTGAACATCTTTTCATGAGTTTTTTTTTTGGTCATTTGTACATTTTATTTGGTATTTATTTATTCTTAAGGCCCATTATGAGCAGTATGCCCCATTCAGCATTGAATCGTGATGTATCGTGATGACCTTTGCCTTTCAAAGAACATTGGTAAGAGAATTGTAATTAGTACATACAAAAAGTTAAGTCTCTATAGACAAGAGGGGCATTCAGTCTGGGCCTGGAGATGTTAGTATTTGGATATAAGGAGCTGGGTAGAAAGACATTCTGGGCAGTTGGAGTAATGTAAGCATAAGCACTCTGTATGGAGGATGAAATGGCAACCCTCTCCAGTGTTCTTGCCTGAAAAATTCCATGGACAGAGGAGCCTGGCAGGCTATCTGGGGTTGCAAAGTGTTGGACATGACTGAGTAACTGAGCACACACAGCACTTTGTTATTAGAAAAATGCTTTATGTTGTGATGAATTCCAAGGTAATATTATGAAAGCACCTGGCATAGCGCTTGACACCTGGTGGGCTGCTGTTACGTAGTTAGCTCTCTCTACAGCTTGCCTCTTTGGTCCTTGTTCTGTCCTCTAAGACTACACAGCTCCCTTTCCCTGTTCCAGACTTTTGAATGTTAATAGCTCCAAGCCAAATAAACCTTGGTTCTCCAAACTGTGGTTTCAATTCTTCTCTCATCCTAATCATTTTGTAATGAAATGGCCACAAAGTTTTTGGTGCCCTATTTGAATTCTGGTGTGGCGTGACTATCATTGTGTAGAGCAGGGCAGTGATCCACTTTTTAGAGATTTTATGAGGCTGTTAACATGGCCTGAGTTTGCATTAGCTTTCTCGGCAGATGCATTATACTCTGAGAGTCTGTTAAGCTTGTCTGCAGAGAACTAGGACTTCCTATACTTCTAAGACCTATTGATTAGGTTTGTTTGCCAAGGTTGTTTTAACCTAAAGTCAAGACCACTTTACAGTGTTATATTGCCATGCAGCTGTGAAAGTAGTGGTGGTACTATGGAGACTACCATGAAGGGATCTGGCCTTTCTCATCTTCAGTCTAAGAGAAGGGGTCCCTTCCAAGGGAGAAGGTTCTAGACAGCAGAACTAATCAGAGTATCTCCATTCATCATTTAACTTCCTTTCTATGTAAGGCTTTTCCTTTTTTATTTTTTTTTATCATTTTCTGTCAGCTGATTGTTGTTCAGCCGCTCAGTCATGTCCAACTCTTTGTGACCTCATGGACTGCAGCATGCCAGGCTTCCTTGTCCTTCACCATCTCCTGGAGCTTGCTCAAACTCATGTCCATCGAGTCGGTGATGCCATTCAACCATCTCATCCTCTGTCATCCCCTCCTGCCTTCAGTCTTTCCCAGCGTCAGGGTCTTTTCTCCAGGGTCAGCTGATTCGGCCCCACAGATATTTGTGCTGATCCCAGGCTAAATGTGTGGAAAAAGAGAAGAAGTTGGGATATATACCCTGGAAGGCAGTGTGGTTCCATAGAGAGAGGGTGGGTTCCAGCCCAGGCTGCCACTTACTGACTATTTGATCTTAAGCAAGTCAGTTATCCTCTCTCTTTATGACTCCTTCTCTAATCACAGGACCAGATAAGATTATAAATGTCAAGTGCCTGGTGCGTAGTAGGCTGCTCTAGAAACACAGACTCTTTTGAACACCACAGTTTAAGAGTTTTGAAAGACCGGAAGAGCTAAGCATGTTGTGTGGTCACTGACCCTCTACAAACAGCTTTCAGAGCACCTGTGATCCTTAAAACACTTATTTGTGTTCCATTTCCCCACCACCAGTTCAGACCAGGAGCTCCTTGTGGGCAAGATCCATGTCTGATTCATCTGTACCCTCAATGCTCAACACAGAGCCTGACTTGGAGAAGAGCATACTTTGTTACTGGGACAAACCTGAATTAATGAAGGCCAAATTTTGTTCCTATCTAGAGGGCCAGATACTGTGGTTGGCTTTGCACAGTCCATTTTTTTACTGAAAATCTCATAGGGTTCTGGAGCTTAGCAGTAGTAGCTCAAGTGCCAACCCAATTTTAGAAATTTGGGCTACTTCTGTGTCTCACTGCCATAGGATAACAGGCTTCCTGGCAACACCCAGCTGCCCTCTGTGGCAGCCTACAGGCCTGCTGTGGTGCCAGTAGGTGGCACTCATGGCCCTTTCCCACACTTCAGCTGCCTAGACAGTCCTTGCCTTCTTGTCACCACGGCAGCTGCTGAGTGGGACTTAACTTAGAGCCCTGAATAGAGGTACCCAGATAGGGGTGCCCTGGACCACTCCCTCCCCTTTCTGGCCTTGTATTGTTGGATTTGTGTTTTATTGAGCCCCCACCGTGGCACACACTGCTTGGGGAAGCAGAGCTGTCTCCCATAGAAGATCCCAGGAGTGCATTAAGGGAATCTGTGCTTCTACGCATCCTTTCTGGCACGGCTCATGCCTCTGCCTCCAAGAAGTCATGCCTGTGGCCCTTGCTCTGCACTACACTCACAAGGTGCTTGCTTGTAATTTAGCTGTTTGCCAATAACTATGCAGTGAATACCTTGAAGATAAGAACACTGTAGAATTCATCAGAGTCCTCGGTATCCTGCTTACAGTCCTGTAATAACCAGTCTCCTGAAAAGTTTGTGCAGTGAATAGGTGAATAATAGGAAGTGGTTCCTCAATAAATTGTTATCCCAAGTGAAGAAGTCTACAGACAAACTAGCCTTATTCTGCAAAAATGTGTGTATCATGAATATATATCAAAGAAAGTTTGAGGGACTGTTCTAGATGAAAGAAAACTGAAGGCACAGGCAGTGTGTGATTCCAGTTTTGATCCTGGCTTATATCTGAGTCTGGGGTGAAGGGTGGATTGCTCTAAAGCATATTGTTTGGATAATTGAGGAAATTTGTATGGGTTGTATATTAGATAAAAATATTTTGTCAGTGTTAAAATGTACCAAATTTAATCATTACTGGTTAGTGCTTTGTAAGAGAATGTCCTCATACTAGGAAATACGTGCTGAAATATTTGGGAATAAAGGGGTATGATGTCTGAAATGAATTCTCACGTGGTCTAGGAAAAAACAGAAAAGGAGTGAGGCAAAATGTAATGAGAATCTGAGTGAAGGATATACCTGAGTTTTGTGTGTGTGTATGCATGCTATTTTTTAAGTGCTGTGTGAGTTTGAAATAATTTCAAAATAAAAAGTTAAAAAAAAATAATCTATGCACTTTAATATGTGCCAAGTTCCTGCTAGAAACTATAAGAAAGATAGGACAAAGTATGGTCCCCCCCAGCTTTGGCTTTTATTTTTTTAATCCAGCAGTATTCAGTGAAGTTCTGATACAGCTCCTCCGCTGTGTGCCTTTGAACACATAGAACAGTGGTAATGATGATAGCTAACACTAGAAGTGCACGTACATTTTTGGTTACCTCGGTTACCAGACTGATAAGGTAGGACGGCCGAGGTTCAGAGGTTAGCATGACCTGCCCACAGTCACACAGTCTGGAAGAGACAGGTGTGGGCTTATGTCCATATCGGGCTGTTCCAAGGCTGGTGCTTTCTGAGCCTCTGTATGTGTATCTATAAAAAGAAAGGATTGGGTAGACTGATCTCAGCACATCCTTCTTTACATTCAGAAACTGAAAAACTTTATGCGATTGGAAGTTAACTGGTTATGAAGCATGCAGGTACGTTACGCAGTGCACCTTCCTTGTTGTCAGTGCTGCGTGCCAGTGCTCCCGTCTCACTGCCCACCCACTGCCCTCTGGAGTAGTCCAGGTATGGCAGTGCTGGGATGGGCCGCCTCACCAGGAATGAGAGCATCTGGAGAGATTCCTAGGGGCAAGGCCCTGAGGTGCCCTTGAAAGAGAGTGTTCAGTTGAAGGACTGATAGCAAAAGATGCCAGAGAGGCCCCGTGTCTGTGGAGTTGTAGCCCTGGGACCTGCCTGGAATTACCTAACCTCGACCGGGTTCTGAGAGCAGCCTTTTCTCCCTCGCCCCACCCTTCCCGGCCCACGGTAGATAAGGCACAGATGGAGGATTCTAGCCCCAGGCACCTTGCCTCTGCTCAGACAGCAGGGCCTGGTGCTGTTATTACTGTAAACAGGACCTTCTGTGAGGCTCCAGCCAGGGCCCTGTAGCCCAGATAGCAATCATGATTGCGTCTGCATGGCTCACTGCTTCCAGGCCTCTGGTGCAGGTGGGATAGGGCTCACCACCCTTCAAGCCCCTCCCCAGCTGCAGCTGAGGGCAGGTCATGTGAAGGGTCCGGAAACCAGATGGAACAATGCACGATTGAAGTTCAGTGGCTGCTTTGTATTGATTGGTCATAAGGAAGGAAGAAAAACCAAGTGGTACCTCCCTCCCCTGAGTAGAAGAGCTGATCAAGCCAGAATGACTCAAAATGCCCTGTATCCCTGTCTGGGACTCCCTCACTCCCGCCAATAGACAGCAAACCTGAGGAGTTCTCTCTTCTTTGGAAGTCACGCTGGTGCCCCTGACTGCTAGGAGTTCACTTCTCAACTTCTTTGATGCTGTGCGTATTTTAAATCTAAGATTTTAGTTCTGGCAGGGACTTGAGAAATCATTTAATTCAGTTCCCTTATTTTACCACAGAGAAAAGTGAGGCCCAAAGAGACACATTTGTCTAGGTCACACAGCTAGTTGTTGAGAGAGCCATGACTAAAACCCATGGCCTCCAGCCTGTGTCTAAGTATCCTCAGCCCTGAGAGTGAGAAGCCACACCTATACCTTCCACATGTATCAGGAACCTGAGTTCTTGGGAACTGACAGGCATATGAGTATAGGGGAGAGATCTGTGTAGACACTTTGTAGAATGCCACAGGCATTTTGTCCAGCCCCTGAGCCACTGTGCCAGCACCAGGAGTCAAGAAACAAGGCATTTCTAGGGGGTCATGCTGACTACTGGGAATGTGGGACAGGGAAACTGACAGCTGTAGATACGGGCTAGCATAAGCCAACAAGGCTTTCTTAGGGAAGGCTTCTGGGAAGAAGAAGGGGCAAGTCTTTCTTTTTCTTTTTTAAAGTGATTTCTTTTTTCAAATGATTTTTTTATTGGAATGTAGTTGGTTTACAATGTGTTAGTTTCTGCTGTATAGCGAAGTGAGTCAGATGTACATATACATATTTTTTCAGATTGCTTTCCCTACAGGCCACTATAAAGTATTGAATAGTGTTCCCCGTGCTATGCGATAGGCTCTTATTAGTTATCTATTTTGTATATAGTGTGTGTTTGTCAATCTCAAGCTCCCAATTTAGTCCTCCCCTACTGCCTTTCCCCCGTGGTAACCATAGTTTGTTTTCTACATCTGTGACTTGATTTCTATTTTTTTTTTTTTTTTTAATCTATTTTCGGTTGTGCTGGGTCCTTATTGATGCGAGGCTGGTTTCTTTAGTCGCAGTGAGCAGGGGCTGCTCTTTGTTGGGGTGCCTTGTCGTAGCAGTGGCTAGTCCTGCTGCGAGGCACAGGCTCTAGGTGTGTGGGTTTCAGTCGTTGACACCCTGCAGCGTGGGAGTCCATGGTTCCAGCTCTCGGGCTCTAGAGTGCAGGCTTGGTAGTTGTAGTGTACAGACTTAGTAGTCACGAAGCAGGTGGGATCTTCCCGGACCAGGGATCAAACCCTTGTCTCCTGCATTGGCAGGTGGATTTTTTACCACTGAGCCCCCAGGGAAGCCCCTGATTTCTGCTTTGTAAAAAGGTTAATTTATATCTTTTTTTTTTTTTTAGATCCCACATGTAAGTGATATTACATATTTATCTTTCTGTGTCTGACTTGCTTCACTCAGTATAACAGTCTCTAGGTCCAAAGTTTTTCTTTTCCTAAGAAAGTTGTTTTTTTTTTTTTTTTAAGGAGTAATAATATGTTCATTGTTATAAAAAATACAGCAACAAAACTTCTAACAATAGAGAAGCATTCACAGTAGGAAGTGAAAGTTTGACTCCCTTCCGCACCTGAGGTAACCGCTGCTGCCTGTTTGGTCCAGAGCCTCTGGACTCTCCTGAAGATAGATGGGATAGCTGCTGCTTTTTTATCCCCCCATGATTTGTTACTCTCCTGTGGAAATCATCAGCTTTGGGGCTGCTGTTGATGTTCAGTCACCTAGTCGTGTCTGACTCTTTGTGACCCCATGGACTGCAGCACGACAAGCCTCCCCATCCCTCACCATCTCCCAGAGTTTGCCCAAGTTCATGTTCATTGCATCAGTGATGCCATCCAGCCATCTCATCCTCTGATGCCCTCTTCTCCTGCCCTTAATCATTCCCATCATCAGGGACTTTTCCAATGAGTCAGCAGTTCACATCAGATGACCAAAATACTGGAGCTTCAGCTTCAGCATCAGTTCTTCCAGTGAATATTCAGTGTTGATTTCCCTTAAGATTGACTGGTTTGATCTCTTTGCTGTCCAAGGGACTCTCAAGAGTCTTCTCCAGCACCACAGTTTGAAGGCATCAATTCTTTGGTGTTCTGCGTTCTTTATGGTTCAGCTCTCACCATTGTACATGACCACTGGGAAGACCATAGCCTTGACTCTACGGACCTTTATTGGCAGAATGTTTCTGCTTTTCAACACACTGTCTAGGTTTGTCCTGCCAAGAAGCAGGAAACCTTTATTCTACCATTGCCCTTGCCTGGGAATTTGAGACCATCCTAGAAATCCACAGAAAATTTGGAGCACTTATATTCTGAGTTCTGTGTGCGCCTTGGATATATCATCCTAGTTTACTGTTACTTCCATAAAATGGGGTAGATACTCATTAGAAAATGATGATAACAATAAAATAGGTTCTTCCATTTATATAATGCTTTATTGCATACCAAGTGCTTTTATATATTTTTGTCTCGTTTCTTCATGGTGCCCCTGCGTGACATACGGAGAAGGGCTGGTGGTGTCCTCTCCCTTTTTTAGCAGTTGTGGAACAGGCTCAGAGAGCATGAGCTGTTACTCAGATGAGACCAAACGAGATTCAGAGAAGCTAAGTCACTCGTTCGTCCACGGCTGCGCACCATGAATTCCAGCTCATGTACAGCTTCCAGGCAGTAGCGCGGGGCAGGAAGATAAATGCCACAGCCTGTGTGTGAACCGAGGGGTCTCTCATTTATTTTCATGCCCTGCGCTGCTGCCTGGGAGTTGTACACGAGCTTGAATTCAGCTCTGGACTGCTAGTGTGTGGTTTCCTCTCCATCATCTCCCCTGGGTCACCCCCAATTAGTGTCACCCACCACTGCCCTGCCAAGCAGGAGACCTAGTTCATTAGGGAAGGGCCTTCCACAAGTCTGGAGTGCGTCCAGAAAGGCCTGCGGTGCCCACCCCCACTCCTCAGCCCCCGGCCACAGGCTGCTCTGTCCTGAGTGGCAACCTGCATTAAGCATTCCACTCATCATCTCAGGGATGATGGAATCCTAACCTTTTCGGAGACACCGTGCTCTGTCACAAGCATTGCTCTTTTTAAAAGAGATTAATTCACTTGCCGCACTTTGTCCGTTGGTGAAAATCACAGGGGAGAGCAAGGGTGGCTTTCTCAGGCCTCAGAGGCCCTTTCAGCTGCTCTCAGCAGGCATCCACCCGCCCAGCTGTCCCAGGACTTTGAAATGACTGCCCGCTGGGCATTCACTTGCAAAGCAACAAAATGAAATGGAGGAGACCTGGGTTTGTGAAATCCTAACTTTTGGGGCTGCCCTGCACCCTGGGGGAAGTAGGGGAGGGGCCCACTCAGCTCTGAAAAGGGGAAAAGTTGTTTGGAGTTGGGGTCACTTGTGGTTTTTGTTTGTTCTGGTCCTTCCTTGATTCACCAGGTGCCCCCACTCCTTGTGGAGTTCTGCCTTGTGGTATCTGTTTTAATCCTTACAGCCACCTTGCACAGTAGGGATCAATAGCCCCGGTGTCACAGCTAATAAGTGACAGAACCAGAATCTGAACTCCAGCCTTTGGACTCCAGGACCGTTACAGTAAAATTTACATCCTAGGAATGATCCCTCGGGTTTACAGAACCCTTTCCCTCAGATTGCAGTACTTGTGTGTGTGAGTGTGTGTGTGTGCACTCAGTTGTGTCTGGCCCTGTGCAACCCTGTGGACTGTAGCCCACCAGGCTGCTCTCTCCATGGAGTGGGCCTGTAAAGAGACTGAGGCTTAGAGGATAATATACCTTTCCTGGGGTGTCAGGAGGTGGCAGAACTAGAACTTGAATCCAGATCTTCTGCCCTGTGCTCTTTCTACTCTGTTCATTGAAAGGATAGCAAGTTTGGAGAAGCCTTCTCTCCTGGCATTTCCTCCTCTTAAAAGAAAACCCTGCAGTATACAGAAAAAGGAAACCTCAGCATGCTAATATGCATACAACAAGTAGCTCCAAATTGTTGCTAATCAGAGACATGCAGATTAAAAGGATAACATGAAATCCCTTTATACTTATTGCACTTACAGTGATTAGGAAGTTGGCTGCTGCCAAGTGTCCACGATACACAGGAACACCCCTGTCCTGCTGGTGAGAGGGTAGATGGAGCAGCTGTCCTGAGGAGGACTCTGGTGCTATTTAGTCAGATTAAGTGGTGTAAACCCCATAACCCAGGGATCACACTCTGAGTACATGCCCTGAGAAAAGACTCACACAGGTCCAAAAGGGCATATGCAACAGGATGTTCTTTGAGTGTTGCTTTTGATGACCAAGAGATGGATGTTACCTGGGTTGGTATGCCTGGGAGAGCAGAGAGGGAATATCTCTGATGGATGTGCTGTGGAGAATTAAGTTACAACTTAAAATGGAATTGTTATATACTTAGCAATGTGAACATATTTTAAAATGCAGTTATTTGTGGGAAAAAGTAATAAATACACACATGCACATTAAAAAAAGAAAACCCTACTTGGCTTAGGTCTTGGGAAAAAAAGGATTTCTGTCTTGTCTTCTCAGTAGCCAGCGTCAGCCAGGCACAGAGTAAGTGTGTGCCTGTTTGTTGAATAAATGAACAAAAGAGTGCCTGGCGCTGGCCTGGCCAAACTACCCAGGTCATCCTATGTGACCCTGTCTTAGAATTCCTGGGTACTTGCCAATTTGCCACTACCAACTTGAGGCCAGATCGCTTTGTTCCATCACAGAGATGAAAACAGGTTAGGGTGGCAGGCAAAAACCACTCTGTAATGAGTACCTGCTATATGCCAGGTACTGGGCTGGGATCCCTGCAAGTCAGAGATTATTGTCCCTACTTGATAGGTGAGGAAATTGAGACTCAGAATTTATTTGTTCAGCATTATCTAGCTGGACTAGAATTTGAATCCAGGTCTGACTTACTCCAGAGCCTTCTATTCATCTTTTTATTACACTACACTCAGCCCTTAAGGGGCAGGAAGAGGAAGTATCTCAATCTTTTTTCTTCAGCACAAGGTAATGGCACCCCACTCCAGTACTCTTACCTGGAGAACCCCATGGACAGAGGAGCCTGGTAGGCTGCAGTCCATGAGGTCGCTAAGAGTTGGGCACGACTGAGCGACTTCACTTTGACTTTTCACTCATTGGAGAAGGAAATGGCAACCCACTCCAGTGTTCTTGCCTGAGAATCCCAGGGACGGGGGAGCCTGGTGGGCTGCCATCTATGGGGTCGCATAGAGTCGGACACGACTGAAGTGACTTAACACCAGCAGCAGCCTCCAGAAGAGTGCTGCTTCCAGAATTATCAGGGCCCAGGCAGGGAAATGCGGGTCACTGACCCAATTAAGGCATAAAGGGTTCTGGCTTCATTGAGTTTCTTCTGTCCAAACTCCTGTGTTAGCTCATCTCCCTTGGTCTATGTTATAGCAGCTTCCAAAGTGGTCTCCTTGTCCCCATTTTCTACTCTGTCTTCTTTTAGACTCAGCTTGCTTAAGCTATTAGGTTAATTCTGTAATTTCTTTTACCCCAAACTTCAGTGACAACCACACTTGCCTGTGGTGAGCCTCTAAAGAATGGCAAATAGGTTTCCTTTTATTGATGGTGGCTAATTGGAGCCAGTGTTGCGGAGGCTCTTTCAAGGGCTCCATAGGAAAGAGCTGTTAAGAGAGATTTGCGAATTCTGACTCAGATGCAGGAGCCCAGGACCACATGCCAGGCGTTTGTCAACCCTTTAGATTGAGTTTTTAATGTCGGGTCCACTATTGATTTTCTGAGGACCTATGAACCTCTGGATGTTGTATGTAAAGAAAGTTTTGTGGGTTTTTTTTTTTGAGTGTATGTGTACCTATGCACTTTTCTGGAAAGGATCATCAGCTTTGGTCATATTCTCAGAGGAGTCCATGGCTGGAAAAGGTTTATGCCCACTGCCTTGTCCTCCTAGCTTGGCTTTTGAGACCCTCTGTTAGGCCCTGCATATCTTGGCAGCTGCCTGTTCCTGTGCTGTTAACTGTCACATGGATGGATCTGCCTGGTGGTCTCTTTGAGTATACCTTCTCATTGCTTCCCCTGCTTCTGAACAGTATCTTATGTCTTTTGCCGTGACTGGCATGCATTTCCTCCTCCTCCCCTAAATTGTTCCTGTTCTTCAAGACAGAGTTCATGTCTTTCCCTCAGAAACCTCTGATTTGCTTCAGCCCTTCCTGATTTTCTAGTCTTGTGGACAGGGCCAGAAACATGAAGCCTGCCAGCCAGAATCACAGTTAAAATCAGAACTCCAGTCTCTCAGTTCTCAGAACCTTGCGCTCTCCACGGCACCACTTGACCTGCTATACAAGGGAAGGTTTTGTCCAAAAAGAGATTTTTGTCTCAGAAAATTACCCCCAAGGTTCTTAGCCTCTTTAACATTTTTGACTGTGGACACTTGTTTCTGCATAAAAGATGCTTAACAGTAAGTGGTAAGGTAAGAGGCCAAGGATTTTGCCCAGAAGAAACCTTTCAAACTAGAGGTGAGAGAAGAGGGTTTCCCAGCCTCCTATCTCAACACTTTACCCTCACACTTCGGCCTCAGTTCTGTAAGACCTCTTTCAGGGCCTCTTATCCCCCATGCTGCCTTCTACTCTGATCGAGAGGGTTTACCTCTGCCTGAAACATTCCTCCCCTCCCTTGCCCTCTTTTGTCTGGCTAACAGTTCTCATCACTTCCTCTGAGAGGCCTGATGGGTCATTAAGACTTGGTTAGGTTCCCTGGTTGTACACTTGTAACCTGCAGCCCCCATCCAAGCACTCGTCAGATGTGTGGTGATGTGCTTGCTGGTCTGTCTCCCCTCAGGCTTTACCTGCCTGTCTCATTGCCTGCAAAGGCAGGGAACAAATGAGTTCGCAGGCTGAGTGAATAAATGAGTACATGTTGTGTCTGTTCATCCTTCCAAGCCTTCATCACCTGCTTACTTCAACAGCACAGACATTAGACTTGGCTTGGTCCAGAGGGGCAGCTACTACAGTTTATGGCGTAAGAATGGAGCTAGGACTCAACCCCAAGCATCTGGACTCCCTGCCAGTGCCCTTTTGTCTGGAACCCATTGATGAGTAGGCAGCCTCCCAGTTGCCCCAAACACCCATTCCCAGTACGCAGCTCCTGCCTTGTTGGTGAAACGCTCTTGACTGCTGGTCTCCTCCTTTCCTGGCCTCCTTCAACACTTCTGGTGGGAGACCACACACTACAGGCTTTGGTTTCCTATTATCCTGAGTCTTCCCTCCACAACTAAATTCCCGAGGGCAAACCCCCTGTCTTCTCACACCCCTATTCCAGAAATCAGCACAGGACCAAGTGCATATCACGCTGACTTGTTGGAGTCCATTTAGTCTTTTGTCTTCCATGTTACATGGAGCCAGGTTCAATGTAGAGGAGGGGTGGTGAGGTGAGAAGGGTTCAGGCTTCAGAGCCATGTTGACTTGGGTTCCAGTCACAGTATTGCCCCTTACCTAGCTTTGTGACCTTTATCGAGTCATTTCACCTCACTGAGCCTGTTACCTCATCCATGAAAAGAGGAGATTAATATCAGCTTCTTAAACATGTGTGAAGCGTGAACGAGAGAATGTGTGCAAAGTTCCCAGGCAGTTCCTGCTTGTGGGAGGTGCTCAGTAAGAGCTGGTTCTCTTTACTCCCCTTCTCTCTGTCTACCCCCACATTATAGGGTCTCCTGCTACCAGGACCTAAAATACTCCAGGCTTTTAGGGGTATGGTTAAAACCTCATGCTTGTTCATTTATCCAACAGCTGCTGAGCTCCTACCACATGCTAGGCACTGGCATGTAGAGTCAAGTAGGTTCACATGGACTTTCCTAGAAACCTAATCTAGCATTTCTAACACTCTTTCCATCTTTCCTTGGGTTCAAAGAGTTCCAATTCCAAACAGCCACCATACAGATAAACTTGAGAAATGGGATCCTTCTATAAACTGGTAGCTACATAGATGAGAAGTGTCTTTGGACATTTGGTGCTAAGCACGGAGGAATTCTAAGGACAGAGATCTGTGGACTGGATGAGTCAGGAGAGCCTTGTTGGGGGAGAGTCCCCCAAGCCAGGATTGTACTTTGTACTTCCCATGAAAGTAGATTAAAATAGGCAGAGAGTCAGAGAGAGAGCATTCTGGATGGAGGGAAGACACATTCTTTCCTCAGAAGGCTGGAAGGATAAGAGTGGAGGCTGACTCATTTAAGGGGAGAGAGAGAGGAAGAGGAAGCGTGGGGTCAGAGGATAGTGACCAGAGGAGCTGGGATGGGTATTTGGTTCTCAGAGGTCCATAACTATTTCCAAATCTATCTAGCCTCCCTGTTGATTTTTCATGTCTTCCACTCTTATGTCCATGATAAACCATATGCTGAAAATATTTCTGTCTCTCTCTAGACTATTGTCGGAAGGTGCAGATGTCAATGCAAGGCACAGACTTGGCTGGACAGCACTAATGGTGGCAGCCATCAACCGAAACGACAGGTGAGAGATCTCCTTCCACCCTCCCTTTGCCAGAATCTGCAGACCATGATCCTGAACCTTCTCCTACCCTTGGCCTGTCCCTCTGCTGTCTTCTCCAGAGGCAGGGAAATGGCCTCAGCCTAAAGGACTGTTCTTCACCTGGTGCAATGGAACTTTCAGGAGATGTGGAGTGGGAAGCTCTAGCTCTGGATCCCAGCTCCATCATTCACTGACATTGTGACCTTAGGCAAGTTGTTTGCTTTACCAAAGCAACAAAATGTTTGAGAAGCCTGTTGTTAGGGGTTAAGTATACATGTTTAAGTTATCATCATGATTCTGCCATCGTGTCTTTTCATGTTGAGCAGTCCGCAGTCACTGTCCCCAGCAAGGACTTCTTTGGGCTGTTCCTTTGGAAGTTCTGATAGAAATTAGGGAAGGTGGGGTGTTCTGCCCTCTCATTGCAGGCTCTGCTATTTTCCTGCCCACTCCCCTAGTGCCCCAGCATGCAGCTGTTGGGTTAAGGTTGAAATAGTCTACTTTGCACAGAGAGTGAGCTCTACTACTCACAGCCATCCACATGATATGTATTAATTTTGCCGCTGAGACAACTGAAGCCCAGAGAGGCAGAGTGATTTGTCTGAGGTCACACAGATAGCATTTAGAACCTCGTCTGGCTTCCTGCAGAGTTTATGTTTTACTGTAACTCAATGCTGCCTCCCTCTGCCAGATCCCAGGCTCAGGCTGGATGCTTTGAGTCTCTAGTTGTGATTGTGCAAAAGAACTGACTGAAAAAGCAGAAAAAGATGCTTTCAAAGAAGGCAGACTGGGCACTTCAGTAGCAGCCGCAGATATTGATCGTGGGAGGTGCCAATTTTCATTTTCCCTTCAAGCAGATCTTTAAGGCTTTTATCTGCCAGCACCGACCACCTTTGTGAGAGTCATAAAGGTGGTAGAAATCAACCAAACTGGGACTTTATCATGTCGAGGTGGCACTGCCTCAGACTGGCTGAGAGACTTAGCTGTAATGACCTAGTTCTCTCTTCTCTGCTCCTCTGTCATGAACTTGATCTCAGCACTCTGTCTCCTTATTTGCCTCTTTAGCTCCAAGCACATAGTCTTTAAAAGAAAAATTTGATGTAAATTGGCTCTACAAGTCAGAGCCTAGAGTCCAGTCCTGGCTCCGACCCTTGGTTGAATTTCAAAATTCTATTCCTTGTTTCTTCACCTGAAAGCAACTATTTCTGCAAACATTTGGTATATAACTCCTCTGAGCCAGGCTCTGTGTTAATCACTGCGGAATCAGAGGCCTTGGGAGCTCATAGTCTTATGTGGAAAAGACAGGCAGGTAGAGAAGCAGAGTATAGTGTAATCAATGATGTCAGAGCAGTGTGGACAGGATTTTATCAAAGCAGAGGGCGTGAGGGGACTGAATCTGACAGTGGAGCAGATAGATTCTCACTGTATTCTTGTGAGAGTCAGATGAGATAATGTATGTGCTACAGGTTACAAATGGTGAGAAGTTATTCTCTGCTGCTAGACCTGTCCACACACAATCACAGTGGTGTTTGTTCTACCACTGATAACCTGCTTCTCCTGCCTCCACCCCCAGTGGAGAAAGACTCCACCAGTCTTTCCCAGCTTGCAGGTGTCTCTATCTGCAAGAGATAACCAAGGATGGAGAAAGGGGAGTGGGTGTGAGCCCTTCTATGTGTGGTATTTTCAGCACTGATACAGGATAGGAAATAACACTAAAAGTAATGCCAATCATTGAGCAGACAGCTAGTAGATGTGCTTTGAGGACACTTCTCTCTCAATCTAATGAGTTGTTGGTTTAACTGATTGCTCTGTCTTTATCCAGGGCCATTAGCAAATCAGTGATGCTCATTGAGCAAAGTGAGAGTGTTGGCTTGTATTTACTTGGTTCCTGGGACTAATTATTGGTGTTTTAAGCTTCTATTTTGTGCCCTCCTCTTCCTTCCAATACCCAGCGAGGACAGATTTTTACAGAAAACAGCATACTCTCAGGTTAGATTTATTTATTCATATCACAAAAATTGTTTGGTACCTTCTTTTTACCAGGCACTGTTCTTGATAGACAAATATCCCTGTCCTCAAAGAGCTTATTTCTATACAAGTGCTGGTCCTTGGGTAGAAAGAGGCAGAACAAACAATAAACAGTAAATACAGTGCACAAGCAAGCTATATATGTTAGGAGATAAGAAGTGCTAGTGGAAAAAAAGTAGAAGTAGAATCTGGTATGCCAGGAATATACTGCTCAGGGTGGATAGGCCACATTCCTAAGGTGCTGTGGGAGTCTTGAAGGATTATTGTGTCCATCCCAGCACAATCTGCCGGTGTTTTTCCATATTAGAAGTGTGCTGATCCTCATCTTATCAGTCACCAAACCTGTCTGGAATCATACTGACGAGGCCTGAAATGCCACTACCTTTGAACTGGGTTTGTATCAAGGAAGAGTAGAGGGGCAGCAACCTGGGATTCAAGGCAGAAAACAGAGAGCCTTTACCTCCTTTCCAGTGTTGGCAGCCCACAAGCTCAAGGGAGATATCCTGAGAAGAGCCCAGGCGTTTCACCCTCCACTGCCTTTAGTGCCTGGCTGCTTAATGTGTTAAGTCCTTGGGGATATGAACACGATAGTCTCTATCCTTAAGGAGATAACTTCTTGTGAACTTTTATATATACATACATACATACATATATATGTATATGTATGTATTATTTTATTTAATTTAGAATGGAGAAAGTGTTATTTAGTTTTGAATAGAAAATATAGTGCTATAGAACAAAGAAAATCATTTATCCCCTCCGTTTATTTCCAAAAAGGGTTTGAGGTGACTTAAATTAAAATACAAACATAGATGTACACAGGAGAGTTAAAACTGGATCAAGATCAGAAATCATATTGGTAAAAGGAAAGATAATTCTATCAGGATTGAACTTGAGATTTTCTTTTCCAGAAATAGGTTTGTTGTTTTTGTAAAAATAATATAGAGAAGCAAGGAGCCATCAGGTGAATTTCCTCTGTCTAGAAACCAGTCACTATATATCTATATCTGCGTGTGTCTAATTTTACATAAATGGGACCCGGATGTACTCTGTGTAAGTCATGTAACTTGTGGAATAGAGTATAAATTTAGTTTGAAGTTTCCTGACCAGGCAAAAAAGGATACAGAGAATTTTGGTTCTTCTTGCCTGGAGAATCCCAGGGGCAGGAGAGCCTGGTGGTCTGATGTCTGTGGGGTCACACAGAGTCGGACATGACTGAAGTGACTTCACAGCAGGAGAAAGAAACTTGGTTCTGATGTACCTTTTTATTATCATGTTAGGCATCCAGCAACTTAAAAAAAAAACTATACTGTGTCAGGTGCTGATGTGCTGGGCTAGAGGGCCTTCAGATACTAAGTAAGCATCCCAGCCTTTGCCTTAAGAAGCTTACTTGGACTGCTAACATCAAGGACTTGAGCATTGTGATGGCCATTGTCTTCAGTAGCCGTCCTGCCAAAGATTTACCAACATTCTGCTAGGACAGTCCTTTCACCAGCCTAGTAACAGCTTGGGTGTAGTATTGCCTTGAGTCGTCGGCAGGGGCGGGCCCCTTCTCCATAAGCCTCATGCCAGAGGCACTTGTTTAGCCTAAATCTGGGTGCCTCATTCCATGTTGCACTCTGACCCAGCCCAGCTAAAGGCTAAGCCACAGGGTCCAAGGATGACCACTGTAACTTAGCACAGCCTCTACTGGCTCGTGCAAATATACCCAGCCTTCAGCTAAATTCAATTAGTTTTTCTTTAAGAACGGAAAGAAATCCAATTTTACTAAACATGGACAGACGGTGGAAGGCACTTTGATGTTACAACTTCTCAGTGATGCTTTACTTAGTCACAAGTTCATAAGCAAGAAGGCTTAATTACTTGGGAAAACACGGGATTAAAACTGGACACAATGGCAGAGTATCCGCTCTTGGGCAACTTGATTCGAACCCATGCACCGAGTTCGTGTGTGGTGCAAACTTTGATGTGCGCGGTGACAAGCTGGAAGTCATGACCCCCTCAGGGACGCTCCTTCAGATGGCATTTGCAGGATGTGTAGGCGGAGAGGCAGGGCCTGCCAGGCCTGTTTGCTCTACTTTGATGTCCAGGCAGCCACAGGCCCCACTGTTTGCTCTTTCACTGAGGGGTGGGTTGGGAGCCTCCTACCTTTCCCAGTGGACAATGGCCAGCAATGGAGTGTGACAACTGTTGACCATTCCAGGAGCCTGCCGGACCAGAACAGGGCTTTGGGAGGTGCCGAGCCTGGGGGGCCTTATAGGACAGCCGTTTCTCCAGATGTAGCTTTCTTTAAAGCCCAGTGGTGGTCAGGTGCTCATCGCGGAGGTGCAGACCATCTTGTGAGTTCTAACAGGTCCTGAGTACTGCTTGGCCCTTTGCCCAGTGGCCCTAAGGTAGTTGTAAACTCAAAGTTTGTCTTTTCTGTTTTCTTGATCAACATGTATGTTCAGGGGATAGTGGTTTGGAATTGAAATGGTACGATTTCTGATTCCTCAAAAAAGAAGCTGTGAAAACACGTCTGATGACAAAATTATCCAGAAAGTATGAAGAACTCTTGGACACAACAGTAGTAAAAAGATAGCCCAGTTTTTAAAAAATAGGCAAAAGACTTGAGCAGATACTTTACCACAGAAGAGATCGATGGGAAATAAGTACGTGAAAAATACTCAGCATTTAGGGAAATGCAAGTTAAAATCATAGTGAAATGCTATTCCATTTGACCAAACACCTATTCCAATGACCAAAATTTTTAAAAACTGACAGTACCAAGTGATGACAGTGATGCAGAACAATTGTCATAACTGCTGATGTGAATGTGTAATGAAGTAGCCTCTTTGGAAAATATTTTAGCAATTTCTTGTAAAGGTAAAATGTACATTTATCATACAGCCCAGCAATACCAACTCCTAGGTATTTGTCCATGAAAAATAAAAACATATATCTTACCAAGAGACCTGTATGCAAATATTTATAGTAGCTTTATTCATAATCACCAAAAACTCAAAATCACCCAAATGTCCATAATCTGATGAAAGGACAAATTATAGTACATCCATACAGTGGACCTCTCAGCACTGGGGGGGAAAAAAAGACTAACTTCTTGTACAGGTAACAACATGGTCAAATCTTGAAAGTCTTATGCTAAGTTAAAGCCAGACAATAAAAGCTACCTTCTGTATAATTCCATTTACGTGACAGTCTGGAAGAGGCAATATTATAGGGACAGAACTCAAGTTAGTGGCTGGTAGCATTTAGGAGTTTAGGGAAGGACACAAAGGAACTTTTCGGGTGACAGAAATACTTTAGAGTGTTAATTCTTAATTCTGGTGGTGGCCATACAACTCATCAAATTGTACATCTTAAAAGGATGCATTTTACTATGCGTAAAAGATGCTTCAATAAGCTGACATTAAAAAAGTTTTTCAAATGCCACCATCTTTCTCTATATTTTCACTGTTAATTGTGACCTTTGGTGTACTGAGAATTCATGATTGTAGTGTTAAAATGAAAAAAATCCATACTGTTTGTGGTCACCTAGAATGTTTTGAATCCTTATTGCTGGTGGTATCTTACATTGCAATACTGTATGTTCTAATTGTGAAGAGTAAAGACTTATGGAGTCACATGACCAATGAATAGTGATCAGTTCACTTTGTGAGTGGTATACGGCAGGCTCACAAAGTGTCATAGGGTTCTTCTTCATAGCAAGGAGAAAGAGCAGGGCTCAGGACTGGGAACTTGCCTCATCCCATATTATTCTTGGGTTCTTTGTTCCTCGACTGCTGTCCAGGGAGGACCGCCTAAATAGTATGGCCATTGGGGTGCTTCAGGAACCAGGGATCCTGAAAGGGTGGGGCAGTGGTGGGGCGATTGAGATTTGAGCCCGCTTGGGCTTGCTGGTTGCTTTGAAAGCCCCTGCCTCAGAGAAGGTGAGTCCACCAAACAGAGAAGGAAGCTCCAGCAGAACTGTTTGAAATTCCCCACAAGAGTCTCCCTCCCTCCTGCTTTTTCTCCCGGAGTGCATTTCATCAGCATCGGAAGGACCGCTTCCCGGCACTGCCTTCCCTACTTGGCTGGGGTCCCTGAGGAGCTGAGCTAATGAGTGGATAACACGCATTTGCCAAGGCCTTCCTGGATGTGGTACCTGGGCTTTGTTAATTTTAAAATGCCGCCATCCTTGGCCAAAGACCATTTAATTCCCTCTCATAGCAGTCACTTATTTTTAGCATTGGCTTATTTTCCCTCCATCTTACTAAAGGGAGGGGGACATTATACCCTATCTTTAAGAACCCAGCAGCACAAGCCAGATTGCTGACCCTCAAGAGAGGTTTTATAGCCCTCTCTGTGTGGCTGACAACTCTGCAGGTGTTCTCTGAGCATAGAACTGATGCTGCTCTTGCAGCTGGACCAGGGCAGCCTCCTTGGGAAGCTCTTCTTTGCTGGCTGGCCAGAGGCTGAGCAGGTAGAGCACTTTGGACCCATGCTTCAGCTTAGGTCCTTAGGAGGCCTGACAGCGTGGAGGTCTAGCCTGTCTTGGAGGCTTCCAGCCTCTTCCCAAGATCCCTAGCCTGTTCTCAGCCTGGCTGCTTGCTGCACAACGGTGCTTCCTTTGGCCTAAAGAGGCTGGCTTTGTGCTGTCTCATCTCCTGACCATAGTGATGATGATGGTTGTGGTGTCTTCTGTGTGCCAGGCCCATGTCAAATACTTCCAGTATTGGCTGTGATCCTCACTGCAACCCTAAAAGGGATGGATTATTATCCCTGTTTTACATATAGAGAAAATGAAGTTCAGAGGTGCTCAAGCTTGTCCACTGGTGAAAGGGGGAGCCAGGATTTGAAGCCAGGTCCCTCCGAACCCCAAACCCTTTTTCTGTCCACTAGACTGCACTGCCTAGGGAAGATTCAGGATCAAAGCCATGTCAGGACCAGGTGTCAAGTCAACTCAGGCAAGGTTTCTTGATGACCCACTATGTGCTGGATGATTTTGAGAAATTTAAATACCAACAAACTACTCTCCTTGTCCTCAGAGAAGAAATAAAACAAGCCCCCTATAACTGTAGAATGAGGCAAAGTATGGTCAGTACCCCAGAGAAGACCAGCCTAGAGTGCTGGGGAGGGGGCGATCATGAAAGGAGGCCCTTTCACATGAGGTGGGCCTTGAAAGATGGACAGGATTTTGATGGGTAGAGGTGGAGAGTAGAAAGACAGCATTTTTGGAATAAGGACCATTGTGAGGATAGGCTCCTAAAGGTAAGAAAGTAGAGATGTACCAGAGTTGATAGGAGGCACTGGCAGGATCTGGAGACCAGTGAGCTTACAGGAAAGCCTTATCCAGCACAGGCCACTGTCCTCTCAGGCTGAGACTGTCCATCCAGCATGTGATGGAGTTGTGAGCTCGAGAGCTGAAAGATTGGGGTTCACATCCAGGCTCTTCCTCCTATTGATCTTGACAAATTCTTTCACTTACCTGTGATTGTTTCCTCAACCGTGATACAGAGATAACAAGGTGAGCTACTTTAAGTTTATAAATATATGTAAAAGTGTTTAGAATGATGCCTGCCACATAATAAGCACTGGAGAAGAGTTTGCTACTTTAGTTAATAGTAGAAGGCAATGGCAACCCACTCCAGTACTCTTGCCAGGAAAATCCCATGGACAGAGGAGCCTGGTATGCTACAGCCCATGGGGTTGCTAAGAGTCAGACATGACTGAGCGACTTCACTTTGACTTTTCACTTTCATGCATTGGAGAAGGAAATGGCAACCCACTCCAGTGTTCTTGCCTGGAGAATCCCAGGGACGGGGGAGCCTGGTGGGCTGCCGTCTATGGGGTCGCACAGAGTCGGACACGACTGAAGCGACTTAGCAGCAGCAGCAGCAGTGTAGTAGTAGTGGTAGTGTCTTAATTATTATTATGACTAACTCTGCTGCAGCTGATTGTGGGTGACCTCATGAAGTTAGTAAATTTCCTGCAAGTAGACCTGTCTTTGAGGGAGGTGGCGCTATTACTTGCCTCTCACCAGTATCTCTTTTGTGTGATGCAGAAGCAGTAGGGCTTTGGAAATCCTTTTTCTACTCCTTTTCATCTCAGAAGCCATGCCTAGAACATGGGACCCCAGACCAGAGCATTTTGACGTGAAGCTGGCTATTGTCCCAGGTGGCCACCTGCCTGGTGAAGAACAGTTCCCAGTATTTCCCAGCAAGGAAAGGTGGCTGAGGGTGCTGGCCAGGTGCCCAGAATGCCAGCACTATGCCCCAAGAAAAGTGTGCCGTGCTTGATGTCTCTCCCACCACTGCTGCTGTGGCTGATTATCTCTGAGTAACAAAGAGTCATTTCTAATCCCATTTAGAATCATTGCCCAAGATAATCCTGTTTCATAGTAATGATATTCCAATTCCAGCATGCACCCGTTTCTAGTTTGGCAGACGCATGCCTTGACCTCAGGCCACCCAGGCACTGCTCCTGGGAAAGCGATGCCAGCTCATTTGCCTAACCTGACAGTCTCAGGGTACCCACCCACTTTTCCTCCGCTGTATCCCATCCTGGGGTTCTGTGTTCAGGGCTGTCTTCACAGAGAGGATCGGTTGGGACAAAAAGAGCACCCCGTGTTCATCCCCTTCAGCAGCCTGGGGAGGAGTGTTCCATTTCTAGGGACTGTGATGTGGTGCGCTCCTGCACCTCCTCTCTAAAGACCTCAGACCCACTCTGTGCCATGAACTGTGCTCATTAGGGCTGCCAGGCTGGTGGCTCGGGGATACACAGTAAATATCAGTAAATACGGTGAGTGTGCCTGGGATGCAGCAAGGTTTTGTCTGTCTCTCATGCTATCTGCGTGAATAAAATATGATGTAGCAAATAGTTTAGCCAAAACTAATGAATGGTGAGTGATCTGGTTCATTGTTCATATATGAATGGATATCAGGCTAGAAAGCAGACTGTGCTTATGAACCACAGGGTTCTGTCCTATTCACTAGTCATATCACTGATTCTAATGAGACCAGTTATAAATGACAAACAAATTGGCAAATTAAATAAAGCTGATATGTTGTGTGAAAGAATTGGGAATGTGAAAAAAGAACTCAATGGGAGAGAGCAATGGTTAAATCTGTGGTGATAAAAATTAATAGGGGGGATGAGTGTTTCAGTCTGCAGTTAAAACCAAAACCAATGGTAACACCCAGGGCAACCCAATTTAGCAGTTCTGGCAAGTAAAGCCCAGGAGCTGACTGCAGCCTCAGTGTGTGCACCAGCAGTGCAGTGTTAAGGCCTCAGAAGTGAATTGATAAATATTTACTGGCTTGTACTCTGCCCTGTGTGCAAAGGAACAGATGGCCAGGCACAGTCCTTACTTTAGGGAGCACAGTCTAGATGTGTGTGACAGAGTAGTGAGGGCCAAGGGCTCCGGAAAAAGGACCTGAGTTTAAAATCTAGCTCTACCTCTTACCAACTGTTTCCTCATCGGCAAAGTAGGAACAATAATGGCACCTGCCTCAGCATCATGTGGTTGCAAAGATTAAAATGCACTTAAGACAGCCTAGTGCATAGTAAGTGTAGGAGCCCCAACATGCTCTTATGGATGATTTGCCTATGGAGAGCCTGGTCTAGCCCATACTGTGGAAAGAATCCCTAATAACCAGGGCCTGACCACTCTGGCCCATTGGTTTGGCGACTGAGTATTATGAACCACAGATTGAAAGGTATGGACCTGTGTTTGGAACTAGGTGAAGAGTGTGAAATTGCAATTGTCCTGGAAACCCTGTAATGGATAATCTTGGTTTGGTGGCCCACTTAACATGTCATGCCTTCCTTGAGCTTTGCCCAAATTATCTAACCTTGTCTGGGCCCACTATTGATTTTTGACCCTTGTCTATCTAAATCAGATTCCCTCTTATTAACCCAGCTAGCTTTACGACTGTCTGAAAATATCACTGTCCCTGGTGCATAGTGAGGGCCCAGCAACTATGGGATGTTAGGACAGACTAATGGATGGTCAGGTGGGTGAGAACCAGTGTTGTTTAGGGGAATGTGCACCAGATAGTAATGAATTTGAATCTTGGTTCCTGTGTTTATTAAACATGTACACTTGGACAGCTCATGTTATCTTGCTGAGCCTCAGTTTATTCATTTATAAAATTGACTGGTACCTCATTGCGAGTGGTTATAATGATCTGGAATAGTAAATGTAAAAGTAAATGTAAAGTGCTCAACCCTCTATGGCTGTTTTATTATGATTATTGATCTTTGCCTTTCAAGGGAAGTAAATAAAATATCATCCTCATTCAAGAAAACTGGGACACATTTTCTATACAGGTACCTAGCTTCCTACCTAATCTTTAGTTTGTTTCCCAAGGAAGCTGGCTTTAAAAAGAAGACTGCACCCCATCCTCCCAAAAAAGAAGAAAAGAAAACCGCCCTCCTATTTCCCCACTACCCGCCCCTGCCCCAAGCTCATGGCCCCCCACCACAGGATCTCTAGATTCAACACGTGCCTTTGGTCGGCCACCCTGCTTTCCTGACCTCCCATAGACTGGCCAGTAGACTGAATGAGCCACAGCTCATTTGACTTCCAGCAAACCTCCTGAACTGTGACCTCTTTGCTTCCTCCCCTCACTGAGGTGTGCGCTGAGTTGAGAATAGGTCAACTCTTTGTCTTCTCCTTGGGACACAGTGACCCTGTGCTTGGATGTGGGGGGTAAAGGGGAGGGGGAGTCAGAGGAGCCTCTCCAGAAGCTCCACATTGTGTGGGGCCGACCTGGAGCTGGGATCACTGCCCTTCTTGCTTCACCAGCTCCAGCTGCTCACCAGCCGTCTCTGACACGTGCCTGGCCCAGCCTAGGTCTGAGCTCACACCACAGGTTTCCTCCCTCTTTCCTAAACAGTGTGATGACCCAAAGCCCCTCCGGCCACTGAGAGCAGAAAGCCAATCAATGCAACTGCCCTCTCAAGCTTTGTGAAAAGTCTTGAAAATGGGAGCTCATCTAGGTCCATATGAGCCAACTTCCTAAGGGTGTGTCCACCTCTAATCTAATTACAGCCTAATCAGCTAATTAAAACATGCCTCGTGGGGGCTTTTGCTCCACAGGGACTTCTGTGAGTCTCAGGAGCTGCAACTTAGAGACCACCCTCCAGTTCATTTCCTCATCTTTGTTTGGGAACTGCCTGGTGTAAGTCGGGAAGGGTCTGGTGCTCAGGAGAGGAAGATGGGGACGTTTTCCACAGCTAAGCTGCCTGCAACCCAGTTTGGACCCTCAGGTGGGAGAAGGCTGGGAAGGGCTAAGACAGTTGCCTTCCACCTTTCTCCCTTGTTTCTCACCAAATGAATTATTTCATTTATTCATACAGTCATTCAGAAAGCATCTGTTGACCACTTATTGTGATATAGGCATTGGGCAAGAAGCTAGGAAAGGTTGAGACATGGCCCTTGCCCTGTGGTCTACTGGGAAAGGTAAATAAAAATAGACAGGCAATCACGATATGATATGGTGAGCGGCACCTTCCACTTGAGTGAGAATTGGGTTCTGTGCAAGCAGGAAGGGCGTGCACCTGGGCTGAGAGTCAGAGAGGCCTCAGTTGAGTTATGACTATGTCACTGAGGAGCCCTGAAGGTGAGTGAGCACTAACCAGTAGAACGGAAAGTGGGGCGGTGGGGGGGACTCCTAGCAGGAGGGATATATTTGATGATCTTTGGTGTACTTCAGGGACTTCATTGATTTCACTGGGCCCTTAATTTTTCAGCCCCCAAGATCACTAGATCAACATAGGAATTAGAAGTTCGGCAGTTGAGAGACTCCCTGAAGGAATAAACTTTTAGAAGAAATGAGGGCAGGAAATCCGACCCTTTTAAGTTTTTTTAGTAATTTTATTTATTTTTGGCTGTGCTGGGTCTTCACTGCTGCACAGGCTTTTCTCTAGTTATGGTGTCTTAGCTCCTCATTGCAGTGGCTTCTTTTCTTGTGGAGTACAGGCTCTAAGGCACCCAGATTTCAATGGTTTCAGCTCATGGGCTCCAGAGCACAGGCTCAGTAGTTGTGGTGCACGGGCTTTAGTTGCTCTGTGTCATGTGGGATCTTCCCAGATCAGGGATCAAACCCATGTCTTCTGCACTGGCAGACATTCTTTTTACCTACCACTGAGCCACCAGGGAAACCCCTCAACTCTTTTTTAAAAATCATCTATGGAGAAGGCAATGGCACCCCACTCCAGTACTCTTGCCTGGAAAATCCATGGATGGAGGAGCCTGGTAGGCTGCAGTCCATGGGGTCGCTAAGAGTCGGACACGACTGAGCACCTTCACTTTCACTTTTCACCTTCCTGCATTGGAGAAGGAAATGGCAGCCCATTCCAGTGTTCTTGCCTGGAGAATCCCAGGGATGGCGGAGCCTGGTGGGCTGCTGTCTATGGGGTCGCACAGAGTCGGACACGACTGAAGCGACTTAGCAGCAGCAGCAGCAGCAGAGATTGAATTACAATCCTTGGATACATGCTTAAGAGTTTTTGTTGTCTCTATCAGAAAGAAATTTTTAGAGCCTGTGGCTCATGAACTACAGATTTAGTAAGTGCTACTAGTGATTCTTTCCATTTGTTTGTGTGCAGAAATGGCTCTGACTAAACAGATTTTTTTTCAATTTCTTTATATTTGTTGAAATAGGCAATTGTTCCTAATTTAACTATAAGAAGAATAATTTCATTTGTATTGTATGAAAAATACATGTTTCTAGTTTTATTATAGCATGTTTCCCAATAAAAATTATTAAAACATGTAAAAAAAAAAATAATAAATAAAATAAAAATCATCTATTCTTGTGTCCAGCCTGTTGCTTCTAACTGCTGCATCATGTTTTATAGACCACATTTAACTCACTCGTTTCCTCAGTGATGGACACTTGAGTGCCTGCAACTCCCCACTGCCACAAAAGGTGTGGGGACATCTCCCATGTTTGGACCTGTGTAAGAATTTCTCTGAGATACATATACTCAGGAGCAAAGTGCTGGGTTATTGGGTCAGGTACTTGAGTGTGACAAATATTACAAGATGACATCTGGAATGGCTGCATCAGTCTGTCCCCAGGCAGTGCCTGAAGAATCCAAGATCCTCATGCCTTCACCAACACTGGGTATTTTTCAGCTTTCTCACTTTTGTCAGTATGTTGAATTTAAAGTGCTATCTCATTTTTAAATTATTTTTAAAGCAAGTCCTTGTTGGTTATCTGTTTTAAATACAGCAGTGTATGCATATCAACCCCAAATTCCCAATAAAGTGCTAGCTTATTTAAAAAAATTTTTCATTTCTCTAATCACAAATGAGCTTGAGAATTTCTTCATATACTTAATCATCTTGTTTGTTTCCTCTTCTGGGTGTTTTTGCCTCATTTTTCTGTGGGACTTCCTGATCCTTGCCTTGTTGCTAAAACTTGAATTGAGGCAAGTCCTCCAGACTGTTAGCTACCTGGGAATCCATAAAGGGAAGTAAGAGGCAATATAGCTGAATGATAAGAACATGGACTTGGTAGCCAGACTGCCCTGGTTTGAATCCTACCTGTGCAGCTTACAACTGAGTGACCTTGGGCAGGTTACTTACCCCTTGGTTTCTGTTTAACCTCCCTCATAGCGTTGTTGTGAGGATTAAATGTTAGTATATATAAAGTATTAATATTTAAAATAGTGCCTGGTGGGTAGGAAGTATATACAGATGCTAGCTCTTATTATTAGACCGCTGTCTTCTTCCTACTTAGCTCTACTGTACCCTTGAGAAATTGAATACTTATACCAGCAGGCAGTAAGAGAAAGTAGAAAGAAAACAGCTCTCAGCCTAGACTCAGAGCTCACTACTCCTACTCACTTGTATAACTCTTACCCAGGTCTTGGGTTCTGGACCTGCGTTTTCCTCCCTACCTGAGGCCAGTCTTCAATACCTGACCATTTCTGACTAGTCAGATTTCCAGGCCTGCAGTACCCGCCAGCCCCCCAGCCTGGCTAGCTCAGTCCTGTTGCTCTTCCTCTCCCAGCCTGTCAGCTGGATACTATCCCTCACAATCTTCACCTTCAGTATTCACACAGCTCAGTCTTTTTGGTAAGTCAGCTCACTTGGGCACAGATAAGACCAGAATAGATTGTGATGGACACACAGGAAGGCATGTACTGCTACCAGAGCCAAGTCACTAAAGGCCAACTCTAAACCTCCATCCTCTTGGGCTGCATACATTCTCTGACTTTCCGGGTTAGTATTGGAAGTAGGGTATCTGGAGATTATCTCTAGCCTTTGAAGTTGATACTGACATTGGTAGGCATGTCTTTCCACAGACTACCAGAGGCCAAGTTCTGAGCTGGCTGGGAGAATTGCTGATGTTTGTAAGCCTTTGCCCAGTGAGAACCTGTGGAGTAGTCAGCATAGTTCCTTTGAGTGTGTTACAGAAAAACATGAGTGAGTGGAATGGTGTACCCTGCCCCCTTTAATCCAGCTATTAAAAGCATGAAGACCTAGCCCGAACTAGGTACTGCCGATTTGGCACCAGCTGTTGACGTTTAAGGTAGTGATACCTAAACCGAAACCTCACGAGTGACAACCATCATGCCGGCGCCAGAACAGAGTCGGCTGCAGTTATCCTTTTGTGGATCACCTTGAATAGCAGTGCCTGCCTGCCTTTGTACCATCAGATCCGGTAATCCCCTTGTCAGGCAGGTGGGCCAACTCACCATCCCTTACATGTCACCTTCTCCCAGATACATTTCTGAATTGGGGGTTTGTTTTGGCTTCAGCAAAAACAACGTCAGAGACAGAAATCTCTTCATTTCCGAAGTCTCCTCATTGCTGCTCCTGGTGTCTGCTTCTTTTGCCTTCCCTTGGCCTCATACTAGTGTGTTTCTTGGTTTCTGGTTGTTGACTTGTTTTGTGTCTGCTGTTTCCCTCTGTCTCTAGTCCTTAACATATGACCTGGCTTTTGGCTCTCTGCCTCACATCTCTGCTGCCTGGTCTCTGGCCCTTGGCTCTGTTTTGACTATGAACTTCTTGGCACTCCCTGGGCCTGACATGCTGCTAAACCTGTTCTCACCAGCCTTGCCCTAGGTTTCTCTTACCCGGCTGGCCTCTTACCCTATTTCTGCCCTGCTGCATATCACAGGTCCACAAAGTTCTTTTTTGTCTTCAAAGCTAACTATAGTCATGTAGTCCTTTAGGCTGATCTGGACTGACTTCTCCAAAAAAGACCTGATCCCCATGGAACTCTGGGTCAAATGCTTTTCAAGTATGAGATGGCTCCTGGACAAAAAGCTTATTGCTGTCTGATAAGTTGTTTGGTGCCACTCTGGACCACAGAACAGCCATGGTTCTTTTAGTCCTAGCTCTACCCCACCGTGGGGCTGCTGCCTTTTGCATTTATGAAAAGTGAAAGGAATCTTCTCCAAGGTTGCAGAATGAGTCACTCGCTTGGATGCTTACCCTCCTTGTCCTCCAAGTTTGTGAAGTGAATTGCCCATTCCTTTTGATTGGGTTAGCAGCCCCAGGGCCTAGCCTCATCACTTTTCTCTCCCCATCCTGCCAGACCACTGTCTGCCCCCTGGGGCCAAGGGTAGCATACTTGGTTGCTTGGACACGTCTTGCAGCCTGCAAATTGGACAGATGGAATCAATACTCAGGAACCTGGAGAGGCCCAGGTAGCACAGTTAGTGACACTAAATGCCTAGAGGGACAGCCTGCCCTGGGAGGGGTTGTGATTGAATGGTGATTGGACATAGCAGCTGAGCATTAACCAAATTATGTCCATTTGAGTTTAGATCGACAAACCCTCCTCACTTAAATTTTAAAACAAGCCAACTTGAGTAGAATATAGAAGAGCTGCCTTCTTAACACAGTGCTATGGCAGCACAAGTGCTGGGTATAGATTTGGAGCCCACTTCAGCCTATGTAATTATCACTAAGATTATATGGACACAGAGAAGAGAGCTCATATTTGTGAATCTCCTTTGATGTGCCAGGCACTGTAGAGTTTTTATCTCATAACTTACAAGGGGGAGGCATCATAATCCCTATTATTCTAGTAAGGAAATAGAGTTTCAGAAGTGTAATAATTTGTCCAAGATCACAGTTAGTAAGTGATAGTGTACTATGTTATAAAATGTACTTGTTATAAAATGTCACACCATCTTCCCTATTTGTGTGTCAGTTCATAAGTCTCTTGACTTGCCTACAGCCCAACCATAGGGTCAGGTACACAGTTATAATAACTAATGTCTGTTGAGCACTTATTGTGTGTCATATACTATGAAAGCACATTTTATGCACTAAGAGTCATATGAGCTAGATATTCTTAATATCTGATAATTATGATACAGAGTGATTTTCTCATTTCATCATTTGTTCTACATTTATTAGTTGTCATTCTACAGTAAAAATAAAGCTTTCCCTTCCCCCTCACCCATTGACTATGTGGACTCTTGGAATCTTAGTGTGCAATGGGTGATAGTCCGTTAATGTCATTATTCATGTTGATGTTCATATTGACTCAGAGTTTTTTAAATTTATTTATTGATTTATTTTTGGTTGCACTGGGTCTTTGTTGCTCTGCGTGGGCTTTCTCTAGATGCAGTGAGCAGGGGCTGCTCTTCATTGCGTTGCATTGCTGTGCACAGGTTTCTCTTTGCAGTGGTTTCTCTTATTGTGGAGCACGGGCTCTAGATGCGCAGGCTTTGGTAGTTGTAGAATTTGGTCTCAGTAATCTCAGCAAGTGGGCTCGTAGTTGTGGCACACAGGCTTCAGTTGCTCCGAGGCATGTGGAATCTTCTGAGACCAGGGATCGAACCAATGTCCCCTGCATTGGCGAGCAGATTCTTCTCCATTTTCCCCAGAGAAGCCCATCTGTACCATGGTCTCAGATTTTAAAGCCAACATTATAACCACTGTGCCATACTGCATCCTTTGCCATGAGATATTTTTCTTACTGCCTGCAGTTAGTTTGCCCATCTCTAACAGCCTTTTTGAACCCTCTTAACTTTTCATCTTCTGGGAAACAGGAAGACTAATGACAGTCCTTTCCAAATTATTTGTAAACTATATAAGTAAATTACAATAAAAGATAGAAATGGTAAGGACCTAACAGAAGCAGAAAATATTAAGAAGAGGTAGTAAGAATACACAGAAGAACTATACAAAAAAGATCTTCATGACCCAGATAACCACGATGGTGTGATTACTCACCTAGAGCCAGACATCCTGGAATGCAAAGTCAAATGGACCTTAGGAAGTATCACTATGAACAAAGCTAGTAGAGGTGATGGAATTCCAGTTGAGCTATTTTAAATCCTAAAAGATGATGCTGTGAAAGTGCTGCACTCAATATGTCAGCAAATATGGAAAACTCAGCAGTGGCCACAGGACTGGAAAAGGTCAATTTTCATTCCAATCCCAAAGAAAGGCAATGCCAAAGAATGCCACACAGTTGTAGTCATCTCACACGCTAGTAAAGTAATGCTCAAAATTCTCCAAGCTAGGCTTCAACAGTATGTGAACTAAGAACTTCCAGATATTCAAGCTGGATTTAGAAAAGGCAGAGGAACCAGAGATCAAATTGCCAACATCCGCTGGATCATCAAAAAAGCAAGAGAGTTCCAGAAAAACATCTGCTTCTGCTTTATTGATTACACCAAAGCCTTTAATTGTGTGGATCACAACAAACTGGAAAATTCTGAAAGAGATGGGAATACCAGACTACCGCACTTGGCTCCTGAGAAATCTGTATTCAGGTCAAGAAGCAACAGTTAGAACTGGACATGGAACAGCAGACTGGTTCCAAATCGGGAAAGGAGTACATCAAGGCTGTATATTGTCACCCTGCATATTTAACTTATATGCAGAGTATATCATGTGAAATGCAGAGCTGGATGAAGCACAAGCTGGAATCAAGATTGCTGGGAGAAATATCAATAACCTCAGATATGCAGATAACACCACACTAATGGCAGAAAGCGAAGAAGAACTAAAGAGCCTCTTAATGAAAGTGAAAAGCAGAGTGAAAAAGTTGGCTTAAAACTCAACATTCAGAAAACTAAGATCATGGCATCCAGTCCCATCACTTCATGTCAAATAGACTGGGAAACAATAGAAACAATGACAGATATTATTTTCTTGGCCTCCAAAATCACTGCAGATGGTGACTGCAGCCGTAAAATTGAAAGATCGTTGCTCCTTGGAAGAAAAGCTATGACCAACCTAGACAGCAAATTAAAATGCAGAGACATTACTTTGCCAACAAAGGTCTATCTAGTCAAAGCTATGGTTTTCCCAGTAGTCATGTATGGATGTGAGAGTTGGATTGTAAAGAAAGCTGAGCACCGAAGAATTGACGCTTTTGAACTGTGGTGTTGGAGAAGACTCTTGAGAGTCCTTGGACTGCAAGGAGATCCAACCAGTCCATTCTAAAGGAGATCAGTCCTGAATATTCATTGGAAGGACTGATGCTGAAGCTGAAACTCCAGTACTTTGGCCACTTGATGGGAAGAACTGACTCATTTGAAAAGACCCTGATGCTAGGAAAGGTTGAAGGCAGGAGGAGAAGGGGACAACAGAGGATGAGATGGTTGGATGGCATCACCGACTTGATGAACTTTAGTTTGAGTAAGCTCCGGGAGTTGGTGATGGACAGGGAAGCCTGGTGTGCTGCAGTCCATGGGGTCGCAGAGAGTGGGACACGACTGAGCAACTGAACTGAACTGATAGGCAAATAGTCTCCAACTAAAAACCTGACAGTGTCTGCTGTGAATTACATATCTGACTTTTAGATGTGAATTTTAGCTGCTTAGAGACCCTTCTCATTTCTCTTTAGGATCATAATTCATAGCCTGGATAAATTGCCTATAAAAGATAATTCTTAAAATCTTTTTAGGTGAGGGGTATTAGAGTCAGGAGACTGACTTGACCATGTTACTTATCTATGAGGACTGTGTGTATGTGTGTGTGTGTGTGTGCATGGGAGTTACTGAAATTCATTCATCCATTCAGCAGATAATTGGGCCAGGTCCTGTGCCTGTTGAAGGTTATGAAATTCAAACCAGTTAATACAGGGAAAACCAACAACACTACTGACTACAGATACTGAAAAACTTAACAACAGAGAGAATCTAAAATTACAGTTTGGCTTTTTAATAGTTACAATAATTAGAGTAATTTTTAAATTTTTATTTATTTATTTTTGGCTACATGTCACCACATGACTTGTAGGATCTTAGTTCTCTGACCAGGGATTAAACCCAGACCCTGGTAGTGAAAGTACCAAATCCTAACCAGTGGATCACCAGGAAATTCCCTAGCATAATTTTTTTTAATGCTTGCAATTTATGCCTTCAAAAGCATTAATAGTTTTGAAGTCCAGTGAGCAAAAGATGAACATACTAAAAGAAAAATAGGCAAAGGACATTATTCATGAGAATAAAAACAATTGATTATTATAATTCATGAAAAAAGAAACACAACTGATTGCTAAAGATTTTTTTAAAGTCCAGCTTCACTAGTAATCAAAGAAATGCAAACTGAAACAGTGATGTGATTCCATTTTCTGTCTAACACATTTTCTGTGTCCAGATTAACACACTATTAAAAAGAAAAAAATGCCCTATTTGATGAAAGGGCTCCCCTCATAACTCAGTTAGTAAAGAATTCGCCTGCATTGCAGGCTGCCCTGGTTTGATTCCTGGGTCGGGAAGATCTGCTAGAGAATGGATAGGCTACCCACTCCAGTATTCTTGGGCTCCCCTTGTGGCTTCATTTGGTAAATAATCCACCTGCAATGTGGAGACCTGGGTTCAATTCCTGGGTTGGGAAGATCCCTTGGAGAAGGGAAAAGCTACCCACATTCTGGCCTGGAGAATTTCATGGACTATTGCAAAGAATCAGACACGACTGAGTGACCTTCAGTCACTCACTCACATTATGATGAAAGGAAGGCACAATAGTTACTCTCATCCTTCTTCTTTTGATAGTAGAAATAAAAATCACATTCTTTCTGAAAGGCAATTTAGTAACGTTTATCAAAAACCTTAAAAATGTTTATAGGTTTGATCTAGAAATTCATTTCTTAGGAATTTATTCAAAGGAAATTGTTATAGAAATATTAAAAATAATTATTTTATAGTTGGAGATTGGCTAAATGAAGTATGCTGCTGCTAAGTCGCTTCAGTCATGTCTGACTCTGTGCGACCCCATAGATGGCAGCCCACCAGGCTCCCCTGTCCCTGGGATTCTCCAGGCAAGAACACTGGAGTGGGTTGCCATTTCCTTCTCCATGAAGTATAGACAAGCCTTATGGTAGAATACTGTGCAGTCATTAAAAACAATGTCATAGACAAATATATAATAAATGGAAGAGGTATGTATATATTTAGGGAGAACTTATATTTGACCCCATTTTTTTTGGTAAATAAAAATGTGCATATGTTGGAAAAAACTGGAAAGATGTTATATATTCTAAAACAGTTTTTTTTGACTAGCTATATTTTCTAAATTTCTTATAGTGAACATGAACCTTTTTTGTTAGAAAAAAAAGTGGGGGGAATTATTAGCAGGAACATCACATAAGACAAGGGAAGCTAACATATAAAGAGCACTTCCTGGGTCAAGCACTGTGGTTGGTGCTTTATAAATTCACCTAATCTGATCTCACTGTGGAGCCTCCTGCCTGTCATCTTCTCCCTTCAGTCCATTCTCACACGGCTATAGGAGTGATTCTTCTAATAGCAAAGATTTAGAAGAGAACACACCAAACTATAAATAGTAATTACTCCTGGAATTTAGATTGAGGAGATGGCTATAAGAGACTTTCATTTTTCAACTTAGTATTTCAGTATGATTTGTACTGTGTGTGTGTGTGTGCATACATATGTAAGTGGGGAGGAAGAGCTTGTGTTGCCATGTCACTTCCCCAGCCCTTCAGTGGCTTACCTCATCTCCCACTTCTCTTCCACTTACACCCTCTGCTCCAGGTTCACTTTCTTCAGATGAAACTTCGTGCTTTTTTGCCTCCCAGGATTTGTGAATGCATTGGGTCCTCCCACTTCACCAACCTGGATCTGGTTATTCAGCATTTCACGTCTTTAATATCACATTCCCTGGGATGCCTTTCTTGATCCCCTCCCTTGGTTTCCTACCATACATGGTACTTTTCCCATCATAGCCTCCATCACACTTTGCTAGAATGTTATGGTAAATGTTGTCCTTCTCTGAAGAGACTGTAAGCTCCCTGAGGTCATGGACCCTAGTACCTAGAACAGTGACTTGAACATAGTAAGCATTTGATAAGTAGTTGAATAAAAACACTTCATATTTTATAGTTGTGGATCCTGAGCCTTAGGGAGGTGTTAGATAACTTGTCCAGAGCCTCTCAGCCAGTAACATATCAGAGCCAACTTTGCTACCCTTGTGTTCGATACTTGTAAAGTTCCTGTTCTTTCCACTGTACCACTCAGGTGAACAGAGGCAGAGCCAGTCCCTAAACATGCCTCAGAATTACAGTCTTTACTTCCTGGACCTTTCCTGTTTGTGACACTTATGTCTGTCTGATTTCTTCCAGTGTGGTGCAGGTCCTGCTTGCTGCTGGTGCTGACCCAAACCTTGGGGACGATTTTAGCAGTGTATACAAGACCGCCAAGGATCAGGGAATCCATTCTTTAGAAGGTAAGTGTGGACTACTGTGCTGTTCTGCGGGCCCTCCCCCCTGCGGCTTCTAGCAGCCGTTCTCCGTGCCAGTTCTACCAGCAACTCAGGTGAGAGCCTGCAAGTCGCTCATCCTCTGGGGACTTATGGATAACCCAAAGGCTTGGGGCAGATCCCCTTCACAGCCCCCTCTAGCTCTGTAATTTATGTCACTTCACGTCTTAAGGAATAAAATAGAGGCCTGATTTCGTAACTGAGGAGAGGAGTAGGAAAACCTTTTAACTGGTATTCTGCCAAAAGTGCCTCAACCTGTGGCGTCTCAGATGAGTGGACAATGAACCAGGTTTCCGTAAGATAATTAAGGCAACTGTGTGGAATGTGGATTCATTCTTTCTCTACTTCCTGCGGACTTAGCCTTCCCTAGCCCTGCCCCAGGACTAGAAACCAGCTTTACTGGTTCCCTTAGCCTCACAAGTCCCTCCACACTACCCTGAATACTATTTTTTCTCCCCCTCCTGTATGTGGAATATAGTCCTCTCTCTAGCACTGGCCCCTCAACTTACTCAGTGATCCAGGAAAAAGAGTGGACCTCCTCTGTACCTTGATGTCTGTGCTTGTAAAATGGAGTGGTCATCATTGCCGTGGTGGGGTATTGTGTGGGTGATTGCTTGGACTTCTCCAGAGGAAGGAGCCAATGTGCACATTTATCAGGGCTTGGTCACATCTGTTGGAAGGTACGTGGGCAAGTTAGTCTGAATTGCCTCTGGTGAGTAGTTTTTCGAAAGTGGAATTGAGAAGAGGGCAGGTTGATCTGACTTGCAGACAGAGATGAATATTTTACGTTTGAGCTTTGCTTGTCCAGATTGACTCCGCCGCCCACCCATTATCCTGGCTTACTCACAGAGCCTGAGATTCCCCTCACTTTCCCGCAACAGGACAGCTAAGCTGAGGCTGCTTTAGAGTTTTCAATGATGCCAGGAGAGACAGCCTTGCTGACTGTTCGAGGGTCAGAACATTGACCTGAGGGGAGGTTCAGCAGAGGGGAGAAGTATGTATGCTCAGCCCTCAGAACCGTCAGCAAGGCTGCCAGACTGACGTGGGTGTGTGGTAGCCTAGGGCGGAAGTGTCATTGCTGCCCCAGCAAAGTTTCTCATATCAGTAGCATGAGAAAAATGTCAAAAGCAGCAGAGCATTGCTACCCAGGTGAAATGTGAAGTTGCCCTCCCCTGCCTCTCCACCTCTGAACCTGCTCCTTCTCTGTCAAGCTCCCTTGCTGTAGCCCGATCCTCCACAGAGCCTTCTCTGCAACCTGTCCTCTGCTGCTCCTTTGAATGTTCTCTAAATCTTAGCCCTTTATATGGTTATTTGAACTCTGATCTGCTCATATGTCTTTTCTTTCCTCGTGAGCTGACAGTTCTATGTGCAGGCTGTGACCTATGCCACCTTGGATTCCTCACTGAGCTGGGGGACTTATATTCATTTTGTTTGCAGTCGAGAATTTCATGAGTGCCAGACTTGCCCTATATTTGCAGCCTGATGTGTGGGAACTCAGCTTAAAGGCTGTCTACCATTCACTCAGATGCAGCATTGCTACCCTCAGCTCTAGCTTCTGTTCCGGTGCTTTTACCAAAAAGCAAGGAGGAGCATTTGCTGAGGGGCAGGGCCAGGTAGAAGGGAAGGAACTATTCAGGGGCCTTCTTATCTGCTCTTGGGATCCAAACACCGCCCAGTAAGCATTTTTGATTTCACAGAATCTCAGTACTGTGAAGCCATCTAGTCCTGCCTCTGCTGTCACACCGGTCCCCACCCCTGCATTTCAAGTTTTGAACCTTTATGTTCTGGGGCTTCCCAGGTGGCTCAGTGGATAAAGAATCTACCTACAGTGCAGGAGTTGCAAGAGACGTGAGTTCGATCCCTGGGTCAGGAAGATCCCCTGAAGGAAGGGCATGGCAACCTGCTCCAGTATTCTTGCCTGGAGAATGCCATGGACAGAGGAGCCTGGCAGGCTGCAGTCCATAAGTCACAAGAGTCGGACACGACTGAAGCGGCTGAGCATGCATGCACCTTGGTGTTCAGCTTTCCAGGATGATGCTCATGTTCAGCATTCTAGATCAGTGGCAGCACACTTTTTCTGACAAGTGCCAGATAGTAACCATTTTAAAGCTTTGTGGGCCAGTTGGTCTCAGTTGTGGCTATTTAGCTTGGCCATTGTAGCATAGAACATAATACACAAATGAGTGTACATGGATGTGTTCCAATAAAACTTTATTTACAAAAGTTGGCAGCAGGCTGGATTTGGCCCATAGGCTGTAGTTTGCCAACTTTGTTTTAGATATTTTCTTTTTTCTCTCCTTCCTTTCTCTTTTCCTTCCTCCCTCGCTCCCTCCCATCCTCTCTCCTATCCTTCCTCCCTCCTTCCCTCCCTCCCTTGCTTCCTTCTCTTTCTTTGCCTTTTTAATCAACCTCCTTTGAATTTTTTTAACTCTTGTGCTAGCCAGCCTACATTCTAGGTAGGTAGGCAACAGAAATATTGGAACAGACTAATATATCTCTCATGAAATGCAGACTGAAATATTAACTATCTCTTAATTTATATGATCTGCAAATTTAGTGAATAGGCTTTCTATGGACTCATTTACTTATTCAAAAGTAATTTTAAAAATTTAATTGATTATTTTCCTATCTAGCAGGGACTGGTCTCAGCACTGTAAGACAAGCAAGGTCCCTGCCATCATGCACTTCATGTGCCAGTCTTTGATTACAGTGTTTATAAGGACTCTATTAAGTACAGAGCCCTGGAACTCATTCATGATCAGGACAATTTAGAAGCATTATTCAACAGTCAGAATTGTAAATCCTCCAAACTTCTTTCTTTTCTAGCCTCCATTTCTCCCATCTTGTCCACAAAATTGTAGGAGATTCTCTCAGATTTATTGCTGAAATAAAGACATGTTTAACATTTGTCTTAATTTGTTGCATAGGAATCCTTGCCCAGCAAGATGTTAGGTTATTCTGGCATGGTTTTGTATTATCCCTAGCAAACCCACACTGGTGCCCAGTAATCACCTAAGTGTTTCAGAACCATTAAATATAAATAAATTCTAGATTTAAGCAATAACTATCAACAATCATTCATAAGTTCACTGCTCTGTGGCTTGAAAGATCTAACTCATAGCTTTTTCTCCATTTTGAATTCCAGGCTGCCTTTGCTGGCTGTGGTTTTCTGGCAGTTCCTCTGATTTCCCTGGTGTGTCAGTGTGGATGTACTCTGCACTTGGACTTCATGTGCTCTGCTTTCTGACTCGGAACCTGGAGAGTGATGGTCCTTTATAATCATCTCAGAGTTCTCCTCTCCTTACTAGCCTAAGCCTTTAGCTCCTTGATAAACATACTTTTCTTTCCTTTTCCCATTTAGAAATATCTCATTCATTCATCCATTCAACCAGTATTTATTGATTGCCTACTGTATGCAAGTCACTGTACCCAGCTCAGGGTCATTTTCACTGAGGAAGTAGACAAAAACAAGAGTCTTGGTTTTTGGGGTTTTTTTTTAATTGGATTGACTTTTTCATGGGAAACTACCTGACCTGGGGATATGTGAGGAGGTTAAGGAGAAGAGTTACAAGCCCCTTGCCCAGAGTGTGTGCAGGCGAATTCATAGGAAAGTTCTTCAGTATTGGAGCATAGAGTCAGTGCCATCTAGTTCACTAAATTTCTAATAGATATTTCTGTGGGGCTCAGCCTGTGGTCAGTACTGAAGGGAAGTGTTGAGTTACAGTTTGACTTTGGCAAGACCTCCCTAAACCCCTGTAATATATCCCTTGTCTACTTTTTCAGTATTATTATGAAGTTGAAGAGATGTGATGTGTGAATCATAAAGTATTCTACAGTTACAACTGCTTATTAATTTGGTTCATTTATAATTGAGCATGTACTTCCTGAGTGCCAGGCACTCTGCCAGATGCTGGGAATAAATTAAAAGGAATATATATGATCTAGTCCCTCAATATATATGATCTGCTCTCTCAGTCAAGTAATAAGACAGACCTATGAACAGGCATCCCAGTGCAGACTGATAAATGCAAAGGTAGATGGATGTACAAAGGATATAGGTAGCACTTGTATAGGTAGTGATGCCCTCTTCCTGAGGGCAGACTGGTGTCTGGGAAGTGTCACAGGGTAAGTGACTTTGAATTGAGTCTTAAGGTTGAGTCAGAGACTGCCAGGCAGGCTAACCAGGATGGACTTTCCAGGCAGAAGGAACAACACATGCAGAGATAAGGGCTAAGTGATAGCAAGTAGAATCATCTGCCACAGTACTTAGAACAGCTAGAAGTAAGACCATAGGGGGAGGCAGGGTTCTACGTGGGAAGGACCCTGTAAGGCAATTCTAGGGAGCTCATAGTGTTTTCTAAAGGCCACTGAAGGATTTCAAGTAGAGGAATGCTCAGTTTACATTAGCAGTTTAGATGGACCGTTCTTATGGGATGGGAATGAATTGGAGAGGAGAGGTTAGCAATGGTTCTTAATGTTTTGATCCCTTTGAGAACTGGTTGAGAAACCATGGTCCTCTCCCTCAAAATGCACTTCTCACTTCTGGGGATTTCTAAAAGAAATATTTGGGAGTGGAGAGAAATAGATATTTGAAAAAGGAGGATATTGAGTACTCCATGGAATGTGGGAATTGATGGAAAAGGAGGCACCTGTCACCTTGGTTTCTGCTTTGGATGAACCATTGGATGAGTGGGTCTGCAGTTTAAAGACATCTGGCAGCATTTGCTTGGTAGTTAAAATAATGAATGTGACTGAAACTGCTTGAGGAAAGGGGTTAAAGCAAAGGGATAGGAGGACAAGTCCCTCATTCAGGATACCAGCATTTAAGGTGTTGGGAGGAGGAACGAGGATCCAGGCAAGGAGACTGAAAGGTATTGGAGAAGTTGCGTGGTTTTCTTCTCTCAGAGAGGTGCTCTGTGTCTGTCCTGCCTGCTCAGAATGGGCAGAGCCTAGAGAGAAAAGAAACCTCTTTGTTGCTGAGGCTTTGCTATCAGCTGCCTCCTTCACCATTCCTGGTGAACTGCTTCTCCTGTTTGGTATTTCTCTAGCAAGAAGCCTGCTCAGCTGGCATGTTACAGTGTCTTCCACTCTTGTCAGTGTTGGTGTTTCAGGGTAGAGAGCAGGGCTGTTGGTGCAGGTGTTAGTGCAATAAGGCTGTTGGCCTCATTGGCTGACTGTTCTGTTCTCTTCAGCTCTCGGAATGTCATCTTCAGAGGCACAGTGAGGCTTCAGAGCCAGGAAGTTATGGTTCACTTAAGCTCTGCAACCAGTCATGGGACCTTAAGCCACTTGAATTTTGGTTTTCTCATCTATAACATAGGGATGACAATACCCATCCTAAAGAGTCATTTGAATGACTAGAAATAATCGCATGTAAAGCACAGTAGCATATGATGAAGAACTTCTCTGTGGAGTTGGGTCTTTGCTCAATGAAAGGCAGGAAATTTGCCATAGAGGTACTGAGCAACTCACCACTCATGGGGTACTGACAGAGGCTGGCTGGCTGGCTGCCCATCAGGGATTCTGTAAAGGGTCATTAGATTATATTGCTTCCAGGTTCCTGTCAGCCATGTGATTTCCAAGGTTCTGGAAACTTTAGGCTTATCTTCAGAGCAAGTAATGTACTTTGAAGTAGGATTTGAGCCAGGCTTTGGATAGTGGAGAGAGGAGAAAAAAAGAAAAGATATTCTAAGCAGGGATCACGCTTGAGCAAAGGCACAGAGGGGACACATGAAGGGGAGCTTGGAGATCACAGCTACTTCTCTACCACTTCATCCCCTGATTCTGACCACATTCTATGCGGTGCCTTGAGCCCCACTCTAGGAGAGTCCCACTTGTAGCTGGCTGCTGGGTGTGGGCCCCAATCCTCAGGTGGAGGAGGCAGTAAATTAGTGGTAACAGTAAACAAGTCACCCAGTCAGGGATGCCCCTGGCTGCTTGTAAGTAACTGTTATAAACCTTGGGTGTCTGGGGCTGTCAAAAATGCACGCGAGCACTCTGAGCGCCTCTCATATACACAATTAAAACAATAAAACACGGCAGAAACGTAGCCAGAGCAGGCTGTAAATCAGCTTCTCTTCTCAGCTCCAAGTGGCGGCTAAATAAAGATGAGTTGTGCAGAAGCTGGGTTGGCACAGGGCCCTTCCTGGGATAGGGGCCTGCTTTGCCCCGCTGGACCTGCCAAGGCCAACCCTAACCCCACCCCCAGCCCGGGTGGCTCTCTTCCCATAGCTCCAAGGGCTGCAGGTCCTGGCCTGCTCCAGCTGACCTCCCCATCTCTGTGTCTTCAGATGGGGGACAGGACGATGCAAGCTGGCACATCACAAACCAGTGGACAAGTGCCCTGGAGTTCAGGAGATGGCTAGGAGTCCCCACTGGCGGTAATGGAACTGCTCTCTATAATATTTTTCCCTCTCCCCAGAACATTGCTAAGGAGTAGTCTTACCTTAGCTCATCTATTCAATATAAGTTAACACCCAGCACCCACTGCATGCCCAGCCCTACCCAGGCACAGCAGAGAGAATCTGTGCCCTTGGAGACAAACTGAAATGGGAATAATAATGGTTCCAAGGACATAACGGAGAAGGCAGTGGCACCCCACTCCAGTACTCTTGCCTGGAAAATCCCATGGACAGAGGAGCCTGGTAGGCTGCAGTCCATGGGGTCACTAAGAGTCGGACACGACTGAAGTGACTTAGCAGTAAGGACATAAGAATCACCTGTCTCAGAGTCCAAAGAGTGGCTTGGCCATCACCTGTGTGACCTTGGGCAATTCTCTATATCTCTGAGCCCTGATTTTCTCATCTATAGAGAATAAGATTTTTTACACCCTAGATGTAGTGTGTCAAAAACAGATTCCTGCCCCATTCCCAGATCCTGAGATTTTAATTCAGTGTGTCTGGGGTTGGACCTGAAATTTTGCATTTCTAACAGGCTCGCACTCTTTGAGTAGGTGATCTAGGCTATTTATGCTTGAACTGCTTTAAAAAAATTCATCTGGACCTTCTCCCTGGAAGAGACTCTTTTTTTCACTTGAAGTTTCATTCTTAGAGAGTCTGTGTGCTTAAGCATGGTATTATGGGTGTACAGAACACTTAATAGCTGTGACACCTAGGGCAATTTTCTGTACCTCTTAGAGGCTCTGTCTCCTTATATGTAAAATAAACATTAGTGGGAGAGTTAGAAGTAGTATGTTTATCCTTAGCCTAAAACCTAGAACATAGAAGGAATTCCATTAATGTAAATTTCTGTTTTTATATCATCATCATTATCGTCATCATACTCTTATAAAACTTCATTCAGTGTCTCTGACACAGTCTTCCAGTGCTTCAGTATCTCTACCACAGCCTTCAGCGGTAGCAAACTGTTATCTGTGAAGAGCTAAACATTATCTTCGAGTTCAAGGGATGGCTTGGCCATCACCGGTGTGACCTTGGGCAATTCTCTTTATCTCTCTGAGCCTTGATTGTCTCTTCTGTAGAGAATAATATATTCTATACCATAGGCTTATTACGAAGATCAAATTAAAATACTTACTAAATACTTGAGAAAATACAAGGTATCATACACATATAAGGTGCTGGCAATAATAATAATAAAGATTGATGACATGACCAAGATTATGTTTGACAAGGGTCCAGTCAGAGATGCTGATAACAAGGACTATCAGAGCTCAAAGAAGAGAATCTGTCTGAAGCTTCAGGAAATAAAATGGTATTTGAGCCTTGAAGTATAAGAAGGTTTTATAGAGCAACTGAGTTTTATAGCAACTGAGTATAAATTGTGTATAATCAGAGAAGTGTGTGAGCTTCCCTGATGGCTCAGCTAGTAAAGAATCCACTGCAGTGTGGGAAACCTGGGTTCAATCTCTGGCTTGGGAAGATCCCCTGGAGAAGGGAACAGCTACCCCACTCCAGTATTCTGGCCTGGAGAATTCTGTGGACTGTATAGTCCACGGGGTCGCAAAGAGTCGGACATGACTGAGCAACTTTCACTTTCACTTTTTCAGAGAAGGGCCTATGTTATGTCCAGAATTTTCAGAGGTGGGAAATGGAAAAAATATATTTCGGGGCAGCAAGTAAATTTGTTAGGGTGAAGCATCCATACAGCAGAAGATTCATTTTAGAGGGTAATGAGCAGTAAAGGTGCTGCTTTAAAGTGAGTAGGCTGGGGCCAGATCCAGATGCTTGGAGTTAACCTCTTAGGCAGAGAGGAGCCTTGCAGGTCCTAGAGGAGAGGGTACTACAGGAACTGACTCCTTCCACAGTGGAGAAGCAGGGGGAAAGTGATGGTAATAAGATGTGATGATAATAGCTGCAGCAGCAGGTTACATTTATTGATACTTAATTTATTGCATGCTCACAGCAACCCTGTGACGTAGGCACTGAGGGAAACTGAGGCAGAGAGATGATGTCAAATGCCAGCAGAACCATCTCATGCTCTCTAGAGAACCCAGCACCAACGTCAGCCAATATGTGCCCCACACTTGGCTCAAAACCTCTGATTTGTCCAAAGTCTTGGAAAATTTGGGAATCTGCCAGGCCAAAAGCTATTTGGGCAAGTTATTATTTTTAATAACGTCCCTGCCTCTTCCTCATCATTGTCAGAGCCTTGTCACACCTTCAGCACCAGTGGTTCTACATGTCATTTCTCAGCAGTGTCAGCCCCCGTAGAGTCACTCAAATGGACAATGCACTATCTATCCTTTAGGCCTTTTGGCCAACTTCAGGATTAAGTATAGCAGCTAGTTAGGTTAATTGTTTCCATCCTTTTAGCCCTCCACATCTATATATATGTTTGACTAGGAGGAGATAGACTAGTTGACATGTTTTATTAAAAATAATAAATTTGATGCATTTATAAAAATAAGGCAAAAATGGGATGGGGTGGCAAAGAACTATAGTCTTGTGATTTTTAACTGATTTACATATTTTGTATATAAATGTTTTTTCATCAAAAGTTCCAAATCAGGGGTGGGTCCCACACACCACGCAAAATATATTAGAGACATTTATATGGATAGCAGGAAGGGAGACAGAGAGCTGAAATTTTCCAGGCACCCAGTGATTGATGGGGGCTGAGGCTCCCCCTGACGCTTTATTGAGTTTCCGATGATTATCTCTCGCTGAGACATTTTTTACAGATGACGGTCGAGCTGTCACAATGGACCATGGGGGAAAAAAAACCAACAATAATAACACTTTAATCTTTTTACTGCACTGCTCCCTAGTATCTCAGATTCATCTTCCCTGATGCACGCAGTTCATTATTCTGCCCCTCCCTGGATGGGAAATAAAGGGAAATAAATATATATGTAGACACACTTACCCACATACATACACACACACCGAGTGTATATAAGAGACCACCCCAGAACCAGAGAGATGCAGAATTTATTGTTCTTTTTGCAAATGTTGAGGTTTATTAGTAGAGATGCTGGGTTGGCTTGGAATTGGCTATTAATTACAGCATTTTGTATTTGTTTTTTATTGCAAGTTTTTAGCATCTTGAAGAAAAGGCAGAAGAGAGGCAAGCAGGTGTAGAAATGAGGAGCACACAGGGACCAAGTTTGGCCAACTGAGTAGCACAGCTGGCAAAGAGGACAGGCTCCTTCCTCGTATTGTGGCCCTGCCCAGAGGAGCCCCAGACCTGGAAGAACCCTGCTTTGGTCAGGATCAGCGTAGGAGCAGGGGGATGGGAGATGGTGAGCCCAGGGTAATTATAGGACAAATCACAGGGCTCTGGATACCAGGGAGGATTAGGAGAGATGGGAAGTGGTGGAAATGTTGGTGGGTCTTTGCTGCTGCTGCTGTTAAGTCGCTTCAGTCATGTCTGACTCTGTGTGACCCCAGAGATGGCAGCCCCCCACACTCCCCCGTCCCTGGGATTCTCTAGGCTAGAACACCGGAGTGGGTTGCCATTTCCTTCTCCATGGTGGGTCTCTAGCTAACAGTATAACAGATAACAGTAACAGATTCCTAAGAGTTTGCCCATGTTTAGATTTTGGTTATGTGCAGGTGAGACGTGGGCTCTGGAAAGCTCTACCTGAGTCTGTGGTCAGATGAATGTCGTAGGCCAGAGAAGATGCCACACTGACTGTCTGGGGTCACAGGCAGAGTCAGCAACCTTTCATCTTAAGGTTCCAGGCTGACCTTCCTGCTCTCCCCCTTCTCTTCCTTGGGATGAGAGAAGATGGGCTTGGGGGTCCCTCTATGGGAAGGCTGCCCTTGACGTGTCTCCAGTAGAGTAAATGCTAGCTCAGTCTTCTCTTTAATTCATCAAACCTTTCTGACCTTCTGCTATGTGTTGGGTCTCATGTTACACTATGATTAGGTATAATGAGGTAAACAGGGTCCTGTTCTTAAGGAGAAATCTTCTAGTCTGTGGGCAGGGAGCATGGTGTTTGTGAGAACCATTTTTAAGTGGGGTCTAACCCTCCAGCCACAGACCAGCCTAGATGACCATTCTCTAGATGAAGGGCAAAGAGACCTGTAAGACACAGGGTCTTTCAAGATCCTCTTTTCTACTTGGAGAGACGTATTTATGGAACACCTGCAATGCTCAAGAGTGTATGCATGAAACAGTCTGAAAATACAAAAGATTATGTAAGAGAAAATGTTAACCAATTTGATGTGGACTGCACAATACTAGAAGGCAGAGAGGAGAGGGAGATCAGTGAAAATCAGACTTCTTGAGTTGTAAAGAATGGGTAAAACATTTATCTCCTTTTGTAGATAAACAAAAGGAAGAAATAGTGAAGCTGTGGTATAGAGAACAAAGTAACAGCCTTGGAGGTAAACAAACTAGCTTGGTTATTGACTGCCACCATGACCAGAAATAAGCTACATAACCTCTCTAAGTGCCAACTTCTTTTACTAAATAAGAATGATGACAGCCTAGTGTGATTCTTTCAAGGAAAATAGTTGTAAAGTTCCTCACACAGTACCTGGCACATAGTAAGTGCTCAGTAAATGGAGGCCATTATTTTCTTATTACTCCGAGTTTTAAACACACACACACACGACTCTTAGTCCTGGGATATTAGCCTTCAGAACTCACCTGTGACCCTCCACTAAGTATAAAATGGGCTCTCTGCAATGAGCCTTACCTATCCTACAGTGTTACCATAAGAGGTGGTTCTGGCCGTGGTTAGAGTGGCATCAGAAAGAGGAGAGGGGGACCGAATTGGTGGTACAGTAGTTAAGAATCCACCTGCCAGTGCAGGAGACATGGGTTCGATCCTGTTCTGAGAAGATCCTACACGCCGTGGAACAGCTAAGCCTGTGCGCCACAACTGCTGAGCCCCTGCTCTAGAGCCTGTGAGCTGCACCTGCTGAGCACACGAGCTACAACTGCTGAAGCCCATATACCCTAGAGCCTGTGCCCTGCAGCAAGAGAGGCTGCCACAGAGAGAAGCCTGAGCACTACAAGGAGGAATAGCCACTGCTCGCTGCAACTAGAGAAAGCCCACACACAGCAACAAAGGCCTAGTGTAACCAAAAATAAATATGGTAAATACATAAATTTTTTAAAAAGAAGAGGAAAGGGCACAAGAATAAATTTATTACCATGTATTGCACCTTAAAATGGCAACCCACTCCAGTATTCTTGCCTGGAGAATCCCATGGACAGAAGGAGTCTGGCGGGGTACAGTCCATGGGGTCGCAAAGAGTCGGACAGGACTGAGCGACTTCATACACACACACAGTACATGCCAGGCAATGTGCTCAGTTCCTTACACTTTTTAATAGAACAGCTTTATTGAGTAATTTACATACCACATAGTTTACTCATTTAAAGTGTGTAATTTTGTGGTTTATAGTATATTCACAAGAATTGTGCTGCTCTTACCACAATTTTAGAACATTTTCATCGCCCCATAAAGAAACCTCATACCCGTTATCAGTCATTCTGCACTTCTCTTAACGCTCTCTAGCTCTACACAACCAGTAATCTACTTTCTGTTTCCATAGATTTACAATTCATATAAATGGAATCATGCAATATGTGATCTTTTGTAGCTGAATTCTTTTTGACTTGTTTTCAGGGTTCGTCCGTGTTGTAGCATGTATCAATACTTCATTCCTCTTCATAGCTGAATAATATTCTATTGATGGCTATACCACATTTAGTTTATCCAGTTATCAATTGAGAGACATTTTGGTTGTTTTGACTTTTGACTATCATGAATAATGCTGCTGTGAATGTTTTTGTACCAATTTTTGTGTGAACATAGTGTTTTTTATTTTCTTGGGTGTATATCTAGGGTTGCTGGCTCATATAGTAACTCAGTACTTAGCCTTTTGAAGAACTACGAGACTGTTTTCCAAAGTGACAGCACCATTTACATTTCCATCAGTCACGCGTGAGGGGTCCAGGTTCTCAACATCCTCAGCAGCACTTGTTACTTCCTGTCTTTTTTACTTTAACCATTCTAGTGGATGTGATGTGGTATCTCATGGTTTTGATTTGCATTTCCCTGATGACTGATGATGTTGAGCATCTTTTCATGTGCTTTTAGGCCATTTGTATATCTTCTTTGGAGAAATACTTTCTCAGATTCTTTTTCCATTTTTAAATTGGTTTTGCTGTTCAGTCTTGTGAGGTAGGGTGATGATATCTATCTTGCAGATGAGAAAACAGATTCTCAAAGATGTTAATCTGATCAAAGTTGTACAGTGAGTTTTGCTTACCAGTCTGACTGACTCTGACCTTTATGCTGTTTCTGATACATAGTGCTGCCTACTGAGGATCCCTGGTAGGATCCTTTCATGGTGGTGGGGAGTTCTCACTAGCAGGAAGGGAGGAGTTAACAGTTTATTTAGAGACATTAGGACCAGGTAGGAGAGCCTCTGAAAGTCAACAGGGGAATGTGGATATATTACAGGTTACAGAACAGGGGAGGATATTTTAGTTTGAAAATTACATGTTAGTTTGTACCGTTTCCTAGGTATAGTCACTTCCTGCACCCTTCACTGTATCACATCATTTCAATGTTCACAGCAATACAATCTATAGATATCAGTGCTCCCATTTTATCAGGGAGAAATTTGAAGCTCAGAGGTCTGGAATAATTTTCCAGCATCACCAAAGTTTAGAATCCAGGTCTTTCCACCTCAGTATTCTGAGCTCTTCCCTTTCAGTGATACTTCGTAAAAGATTCTTTCAGTGTTACTTGCAGCATTTGTAAGCTCTTCAGGGCAGGGCCTCTTTATTGCCATGGCCCAGCCCATGGAAAGTATGCAATACTTTGCTGGATAAACAAGGAAACAGACTAGAATATATGGTACAGGAAGACCTAATTTAAGTTGGATTTTGGCAGGGAGAGGCAGTTTGAGTGAGACATTAGAGGTCTCCAGTATCCCAAGACTTGGTGTCTTAGGGGGCTTTGCTTTAACTTTCTACACATGGGATTTGGGAAGAACATTCTGGTGCCCAGACATCCTTGGCTTCCCTAGAGTGGAATCAGGCATTTGGAAATGGGATGGGTTTGGCCAGCCTTGCATCTTTCTTGTGATTATGGTTTCAGTGTGTCTGCCCTCTGATGCCCTCTCGCAACACCTACAGTCTTACTTGGGTTTCTCTTTCCTTGGACTTGGGGTATCTCTTCATGGCTGCTCCAGCAAAGCGCAGCCGCTGCTCCTTACCTTGGACGAGGGGTATCTCCTCACCGCCGCCCCTCCTGACCTTGAATGTGGAGTAGCTCCTCTCGGCCCTCCGCTTCTTGGACGTGGGGTTGCTCCTCCCAGCTGCTGCCCCTGGCCTCGGGCGTGGGGTTGCTCCTCCCAGCCGCTGCCCCGGGCCTCGGGCGTGGGGTAGCTCCTCCCGGCTGCCATCCCTGAGAATTAGAATGCGAAGGGCCCTCAGAGACTAGTCCAGTGCTTCTTACAAGTTACCCACATGATTCTCATGCCACTAAAGTTTATGAACCATGGATGTGAGAAAAACTCCTCACTTTAAACATAAGGAATCTGGGACATGGAAGGATTGAAATACATAGCAAGTTTAGTGGAAACCATTTTTAAATCCAATTCACTTTTCTCCTGGTCTTTTGTTCTTACTGTTCCCCATGCTGCTTAATTTGTCAACAAAAACTGTTGCCTGCCTATAGCTTTCAGAACAGAGTCCAAACCCCTTTCAGGATCAGGCCTCTGTCTGCCTGGGCAACCTCATCTGCGCCCATTGCTCCACCCGCCTTCATTCAGCATTCCAGGTTCATTGGAGAACCAGTTTCTTGTACAGACAGGTAATGCAATTTCACCCACTGTCATTTGCAAACACCACTTCCTTTCCTGGAATGCTCTTCTCTACCTCGTCCTCCAGACAGTTTCTGCCTGGGGAGATTCCTCCCCAAGCCGCCTGACATGTGTCCGTCTTTGCTGCCACCAGACCGTGTGCACACATGACTCTCATAACATTCACTGTGCTGAGGTGCTCAGTGGTGGCATGCTCCAGGGCAGGGGGTGAATGAGGGCTCCTCTGTGCTCATGGCTGAAGCTGCATGAAATACTGAAGTGATGCTGGGTGGGATACATATAAAAAATGTTATGAACTAGTTTCTGTCATCCATGAGGAAACTGGGGAGTCAGAAGGGAAATTATAACACAAAAAGGTATTACACAAAGTGTTGTAGACAATAAACAAACAAGTAGTAAAGTAGTAAATAGATACACGCGATCAGCATGACAGGCTTCCAGAGCAGAGCTGGGGGGACAGGACCTCCTGGAAGATAAGGCCTTGAATTGGACTTTGAAGAACAGGGAGGGCTTAGAGAGGAAGGAGAGCCATCCAGGCTGGGCAAGGGAATGAAAAGCCTTTCCTGCCCCAGGAACAGTGATCCAGTGCAAGGAGTCCCCCTCTTGACCCATCCCCTGGCTAAAAACAAGCACAACAGTGCCCGCAGAAGCTGAGGAGGCAGCTTGGTGATACACTAGGAGTGAGGATTTGGCAAGGTAGTAGATACAGAACACCTCATGGGAAGGAAGCTGAGAGCCCAGAGGCTTCCTCCTGGAGACTCTCAATAAGAACTTAGCTTAGTCCCTGAGCTTCATGCCAGGTGGGCTGATGCTGGGGTATGTGAGGATTGAGCCTGTGGGCACTGGCAGAAGCTGTGCAATATGGAAGATGGAGCCAGGCCGGCTCAGGACCGATTAGCCATCTGAGTTGGGCAGGCCACCCAGCCTCTTTACTTCTGTCTCCTCCTCTGTTCAATAGAATAGTACTTGACCTGTCTGTCTTAGGCTGACCTGGGGTGAGGGGACAATTGCCTTGAAGTGCTCTCTAAACCCTTAAGTGCTGCACAAATGTAAGGGTTCTCCTCATGTTCATCAGGTTAGTCGTAAAGGTTCCCCCTCATGGAGATATGCTCCTATTTTTAAAGGCACTCCATGGCAGTAGATGACATGAGTTCCTGGGTGTGGCACGTTGCCTTTCCTCCTCACAAGGCAATGATAGTAAAGCTTTTGTTACTGGGAGACCACTCATTTTGCCTCACTTAGCTTTTTTCAAAGTCTCCTCCAATAGACTTAGCAATGTAAGGACAAGAACCATGTGTGATTCACTTTTGTATCCCCAGTGCTGACCCCGGGGGAGGAAGCAGCATTACTACATGTTTGTAATATTTTTTAAAATCTGTTATCAGATTTGATTCTCATTTAATATTCAAATTATTGCTTGTCATGCCCATTTTACAGGTAGAAGACCTTAGTAAGTAGCAGATCTAAGATTTCAGGACTGTGTGAGTCCTTTACCTTTGATTACTGTTTCTCATCATGTGAGGCAGTGATTTGGGGCAGAGGGGCGTTGTCTTGTTTTGTTTTGCAGTTTCAGCAGTGCTAGCCCACTCCAGTGTTCTTGCCTAGAGAATCCCAGGCACGGGGGAGCCTGGTGGGCTGCCGTCTATGGGGTCACACAGGGTCAGACACGACTGAAGCGACTTAGCAGCAGCAGCAGCAGCAGCAGCTAGTGGTCAAGCTATAGGGAGGGCTTTGGGGACCCCTTTCACCTCTCCTGACTCCTTGACACTGCTGAGTGCAGGAAATCCTGCTGTGTGTACATCAGCTGCACACCTGCCAAGGCCCCCAGGCTGACCCTGGCCACAGCACCCCAGCATAGACTTTGCACCTCAAAAGGCAGAGGTGGGAACAGAAGGATGACAAAGTAATACTGTGTCATTCTCTCTGTGGCCACAGGGGTGAAGGGACAGGGATGGCTGGCCTGGAGGGGAAGCAGGAGCTTGAGCCCATCTCCCCCTGTGCTGGAGATGGGCTGGTGGATGTCTTTGTTGGGAAGGGGATGGTTCACTGGCTGAGGACCAGCTGTACACACTGGGCCTCAAAAGACCACCGTGGTGGCCAGCTGGTGAGCTGGCCCTGAATGAGTCACTTTAGCTTCTGTGGGTTTGCTTCCTCTTTCTCCACAAGAGCAAGTAAGAATGTGAGGGCGTATGCTGCACACACCTCCTCTTTCCCACCTTTAGACACTTTTTTTTTTCTGATAGAGATCTAATGATCTGGGGGTTTCAGTAAGATCTACTGGGACAGGGCTTCTAAAGCTGGGTGACAAGGGGAAAAGAGCTTACTGCTAAGAACACAAAATGGGTCTAGCCAACCTGGACAGGGTCCTAGTTCCACCACTGACTGGCTGTGCACCTTGCTCTATTTCAGCTTCCCCATCTGTAAAACGGGGAGAGTGAACTTCCACCTCACAGGGTCGTTCTGAAGTAAATAAGTAAAGGGAATGCTTTATATGTTGTTACGCACTGTTCAGTTCCAGAGTGTTCCATGGAACACCAGTGCTGCAGGATTTTAACGGGGTGGGTGGAGAGGCTGCCAAACATAAAACTGCTGAGTAATAACCAAATTAGGGCTTCTCTGGTGGCTCAGTGGTAAAGAATAGACCTGCCAATGCAGGAGATGTGGGTTCGATCCCTGGGTCAGGAAGACCCCCTAGAGAAGGAAATGGTATCCCACTCTAATGTTCTTGCCTGGGAAAATCCCATGGACAGAGGAGCCTGGTGGGCTACAATCCATGTGGTCACAAAAGACATAGCAACTAAACACCACCACCAAATTAAATAGATGGTTCTTACTCAGAACTGTGCCTCTTGGAGGGGAAAAGTGTATGCAGAAATTCCCAGACCTTTTATTGTAGAGAGAGTACACTTTTGGAAGCATAAGACTAGACAGTAGGGATAATAACTGACAGTGGCTAAGAGGTACTCTTAGGTCCTGTTCCAAGCCCCTTTACTCACAGTGTCTCATTTAATCCTTATGATATCCCATGAGAGAACATGTTAATCATCTCTACTTACAGGTAAAGAAACTTGGCACAGAGAGGTTAAGTAAGTTACCCAAGATTACACAGTCAGTAAAGTGAGAACTGGGACCCAAACACAAGTGATCTGGCTCCAGAGCTCACTTATTTAACAGCTATACTCTCCTTCCTCCATTAAATACTGTTGGCTGGTGGTATTATTATTATTCCAAAACAAGGTAATAGTAGGGCCTTAATTATGTATTATGTATGCATTTGCTGATTCAACAAGTGTTTGTCAAGCATATATTTATGGCCAGACACTGGGGGTATAACTGTGGGGAAGACAGTCACACTTCCTTTCCTCATTGTGCTTTTGGTTTAGTGGGTAACATAGTCAGGTAATCAGGTGATTGCAATGGAATGGGTAATATATACTGTAATTGGGAGATGCCTGAAGTGCTAGGGAAGCTCTTGGGAGGAATAACTACCTCAAACTTAGCAAGAATCACTGGAGGAAGTGACTTTTAATCAGAGGCCTAAAAGTGAATTGAAGTTAGTCAATTGATGGCGTGAGAGAGAGGGAAATGTTCCAGGCAGTGGAATAGTATTTGCAAAAGCTCAGAGGCTAGAAAGAGCATTAGGAAGGGGATGGTGAGATGAGACCTCAGAGGGGAGCAGGGACTCTCTTCATAGACATTCCTTATTAGCTGGGCTGTGACACTGCCACTATGCTGATGTTTGTCCCTGAACCAAATAGCCCAGCTGTGCCCCTTGAGTTCTTGTGCTTTTTATGGTAAGCATCCCATGTATAACTCTGTCTCACACTTATGATTTGTCCGTTCAGTGGTCTGATTCTTGCATCAGATGTTAACTTCTTAGAGTCAAGAAGGGTATCTTGTTCATTAGTATATCTCCAGAAGCTTCCACCATGCATGGTGTTCATTAAGAATACAATTTGAATGGATGATATCTTTTCTTTGTAAAATGGGTTATACCCTTCCTGCTTTCTTGAACCAACTATCCCTTTTCCTCATGTTCATCACTGTATCTAGCAGTTAATATCCTGTGTGGCAATTCAGTGGTGCCCTACTGGCTCTTGAGGTACTGTACTCTCTGGCTTCCTCTTTCAGGTTTTTGTTGTACTGTTATTTTCCCTCCCCGCCTGGTGAGCTCTGGACTGTGATCCACATACTTGATTCTGAAAACTTCTTCCCAGCCTTCTAGTTTGCTGCTTCTAATCTGCAGTAGGCTGGAAACAAAATCCCTTGCCATGATTTGATAAGACTGTTCTCAACTAAGAGTTTGAGTTAATCTTTGAGTTAGGTCCTAAAGTTAGGTCCTGCATGAGAAACATGCAGATACCATTGTACATTGGACATATATATTAGCTAATCAGAGGCCTTCTTCCTGTTTACCCTACTCCAGGAAAGGTCAGATAACACTCCAGGGGTGGGGGTCATCAGTTGGGAGAGCCTCTGGTGCAGAAGAGCTGATGGACCACTGATTCACCAGACCATAAGGAAGTATGGTCTGTTCTCCAGTTGCATACTCCAACAACTTCATTTTGACCAAACATTTGAAATACTACCACCTAAGCCATCTTACCTGGGTGTTATCTACAAACCTCAGGCCGATCTCTGTTAGGGCAGGTTCCATAGAGAGTATGTTGGCACCTTCACTTGAGCAGGGAAAGAAGAGCGAGTGTAAGCCAAGGCTAGGACCAGAACATCTGGGCTCTGATTCCTTCATTTGCAAAATGAGGGTGAAAGCATGATGTGATGGGGAAATAGCATGAGGACTCAGATTAGACCTGGGCTCTAATCCTCATGCAACCACTTATTAACTGTATGACCTCTGTACTTTAGCTTTCTCATCTATAAAACGAGAATTATAATGCCTGTTTCCCTGGTGGCTCAGTCAGTAAAGAATCTGCCTGCAATGCAGGAGACCAAGGTTCAATCCCTGGATTGGGAAGATCCCCTGGAGAAGAAAATGGCAACCCACTCCAGTATTCTTCTCTGGAGAATCCCATGGACAGAGGAGCCTGGCGGGCTACATCCATGGGGTCATAAGGAATCAAACATGATTGAGCGGCTAAGCAACAAGCACTATATAAAGTAGTTAGGGGAATTACATAGATTGTGTGAAATGACCATGTCAGCCAAAGAGCAGAGAAGGTCAGTTGTTGTTCTTCAGTTGTTCATTTGTGTCCAGCTCTTTGCGACACCCTGGACTGCAGCACGCCAGGTTTCTCTGTCCTTCACCATCTTCTGGAGCTTGCTCAAACTCCTGTCTATTAAATCGGTGATGCCATCCAACCATCTCATCCTCTGTCATCCCCTTCTCCTCCTGCCTTCAATTTTTCCCAGCATCAGTGTCTTTTCTAACGAGTCAGCTCTTTGTATCAGGTGACCAAAGTATTAGAGCTTCAGCATCAATCCTTCCAATGAATATGCGGGATTGATTTCCTTTAGGATTGACTGGTTTGATCTCTTTGCAGTCCAAGAGATTCTCAGGAGTCTTCTCCAACACCACGGTTCAAAAGCATCAATTCCTTGGCACTCAGCCTTCTTTATGGTCCAACTCATATCCATATGTGACTACTGGAAAAATCATAGCTTTAACTAGATGGACCTTTGTTGGTGAAATAATGTCTCTGCTTTTTAATACACTGTCTAGGTTTGTTGTTGCTTTTCTTCCAAGGAGCAAGCATCTTTTAATTTCGTGGCTGTGGTCACCATCTGCAGTGATTTTGGAGCCCAAGAAAATTGTCACTGTTTCCATTGTTTCCCATCTATTTGCCATGAAGTGATCTAGGTGAAATCTCTGTTAGGTTTAGGAAGAAGCGTGACAGTCTGCTGGCTTTTCAATAGGAAGTTCAGTTTTGTAGGAGGGGGAAATGCATAAACTCCGTTCCAAGACATCTTGGAAAAGAATGGCTTAAGAATTGTCTGGTGCTTTTGACTACATAGGCAAGGTTCTCTCTTGACTGAATTACATGCCTTTATCCAGTAGGAAGTAGGAGGAGCCTGCCCTCTGCAGGCCCTGTGCCGTGGACTCAGGGAGGAGCAGGTACAAGTAGGTAGGACCCAAATTCCACCTCCAGTAAACTAAGCTCAGGAAGGAACATAAGGCAAGTACACTGATAATTTCTACATGAGGCAGAAAGAAACCCCATCACCTTCACAGGATAGATATTGTTCTGTAGGGTCTTAGTTCCCAAGGAAAGGCCCCAGAATTTAAGTAGCCTTCCAAATATTGTCCATACTGGGACTGTTGAGGACAGCAAGCATAAGTCATGACTATCCCGATGAACAGGCACATGTGTGATCAGTAACCCAGAGGGTCCTGTAAAGTGATGCAACTGATTTTAGGTTCTTTAGTATCAATTTAGAGAGAGAGAGTCACTAATAAAAACACTTGAGTGAGCCTAGGGGTTTTTGGTTCTTTGACACATGCAATACTTGTTCTTTCTGCCTTTAAAAAATGCTCGCAGTACATTTTATTAAGGGAAAAAAGGCAGATTACAAAATTGCAATATATTAATTCCAAATTTGTAAGATATACATGTAGGATATATATGCAGGTATCTTCTATCTACTAATGTCCATATCAATATCAATATAGATATCAGAGGACATATACCAGAATATTAAATGCCATTTCTCAAATTGCTGAGATAATCATGCTTTTTCTCCTTTATACTTTCCTGTAGTTTCAAATTCTTAATGGCTTTTATAAATTTAAAAATCCTTTACAAAATATTAAATATTAGATTGTAAACATCTTCAGAGCACAGAGGAGGCATGTTACTGTTCTGCTAAGAACACCCTCTGTCTGCCTCCTGACTTGCCCTCTGTCTTGCCCTTGCCTGCTTTTCTTCACCCTTCAAGACTCTCATCTTTTGAGATCCTTTCTTCATGCCCAAATTGAGCTAAGCTCCCTTCTGGCTTTTTATATCATCCTGTTATATAATAGCATTTATCTCAGGCAATACTGTAAACATCAGTTTATTGTCTGCCTCCTTTGTCAGGTTAGGTTAGGGACCATATCTGATTCATTTCTATGTCCCCAAACGAATCTTATCACATAATAGATGTCAGTAAACCTATGTGGAATTAACCGGGCTCTGTTTTTCTTCCTCTTTCCCAGCACAGATGGCCAGGCACATAGTAGGTGCCATTATTTGTTTATTAAGGAAGTAGATGAGTGAATGAGGGAATAAAAATGCCAAGAGGAAGAAAGTGAAATTGGTGGCTCTTGGCATTTGTTGCTAATGAAAGGGTTTGTGTTGCTGTCCCCCTAGTCCTGGTCACCCGAGAGGATGACTTCAACAACCGGCTGAACAACCGCGCCAGCTTCAAGGGTTGCACAGCCCTACACTATGCTGTCCTCGCTGATGACTACCGGACCGTCAAGGAGCTGCTTGATGGAGGTGAGAGCATGGGTGAGTGGGGCGGAGGGCTTAGTCGGCAGGAAGTGTGGACTTAGCTGCCTCTCTCCTCCAGGAATGCCAAGCTTCCCCAAAGCCGTGTTGCCCTCCCAGACTGGAAAGCCTCAAAGCTGCCTGTACTCTGTGACAGTGGCCACGTGCATGCGGGATTCACCCTCATGTGGCTGGAGTGTGTTCTTTGCCTACGGTTGTGTGGTGTACCATGCCATCCTTCCTGAACGTTCATGCTCTGAGTTTTGCTTGTTGCGTTCCCCAAAAGTATCCTCTCTTCTACCCTGTGTCCTCCAGAGCAGGACTGGTGGACCAAGGGGGGAGAGCCTTCAAATCTCTACTAACCTCAGACTCAAAAGACATCCACCTTGATCCCCCTGCCCCACCCCAGTCTAAATCAGGCCTCTTCCATCACTCTGGTTCATTGCACCCTATTCTTTTTCCATGGTTGCACTTGTTGCAATCTTGAATTTTGTGTGTGTGTTCAGTAGCCTTCTCCCTAACTTGACTCTGAGCTCTCTGAGGGCGAGAACTATGGCTGATTCATTCTAGCACCTGACATAGTACCTAACACACAGTAAACACTCAATAAATCTTTATCAAATGTTTGACTACCCTTCTTTTGGAGAGCACTGATGTATTGGAGGGATAATACATACCATCCCCATACTCAGGCTGGTCTGGTCCTGTCCAGATCTGGTACCTGCCAGAGGCCTCCCAGGCAGTCACTTGCCCTTATCTTACTCCAGCCTCTCCTTTGGAGAGCGAGGAAAGCATCCTGCGAGGATGCATGGTGCCCAGGCCCCTGAGTTGGTATGGCACTATGGCACTGACTTCCTGTTTTATGCCTTCACTGCACTTTTTGAAGGTTTAGGGACCCTCTCTTGGGCCTGGACACCAAGGCATTCCTTGTCAGTGGTCATTCTTCATAGAACCTGGGAGCTCGAAGGATCTTTGGAAGTCCTCCAGTTTACCTGATTGCCCGCCCTCTCTCCTCCTGGCAGAAACCTCTCCAGCAGCTAGCTGGCTGGTCTTTCTTTGAAATCTCTCAGAGACTGAGGGAACCCTCCTTCTTCCCTGGGAGCCCATTCCATTTTAATTCTGCTGTGACTGGTTTAAATAGATTCTTTTAAGTAGGTATGATTTTCTTAGTATCTTCTGCCAGCTGTCCTCTGCAGTCAATCACTGTTTCAAAACCCCATCTTCAAATAAAGTACTTTCAGCCCTAGAATCTTCGCCTCTCTAGCCCAGTGTCCCCATATCATCTTCTAGTGTTTGTGATTGGACTGGAAGGGTTTCCCAGTAATCCTCAAGTCCTACCACCTTCCATCCACCACAGTCACACTGACTTAAGACCCAGGCCTGGCCCATAGCCGCAGCCTACAAGGGACCTGCCCCAGTGCAGCCAGTGTGCACCTTGGTCTGGGAATGAATACTGCGAGGGACAGCACTGCTCACGGATATGGTGACAGCATCTAGGATGACTGGTGCTTTTGGAGCAAGAACTCACTGTTTACAGGAGCAGAGACTTAGAAAACGTCCCCAGGTAACATGCTACTCACTTTGTCCTTTGGAAAGCTCTCCAAAGAGAGACATTTGTAGCTAAGAATTAGAACGTTCACTATGGGGCTTCTCTCTGCTGTGCCTTAAAATCAATCAATACCCCCAGCTATTGTCCAGTGGTTTACATTCCCCACTTCCCATCAGCCCCTAAATGGACAAGAAATTCATTCTACAAAGAGTCCCTCTCCCCAGCCTTGCAGATCGAACACCTTTAAAATGAAGAAGCACGGGCCTTTTATGAAACACCCCACCCTTACCCCCCAGGCCAAGGCTGGCCATTTGAGCCGTTCCAGGGGCATGGTTCCTGCCTGTTGACTTGGAACAGATGCCCTTAGCCCCCATCTTTACACTTCACCCACCTGCCTTTTTACCCAGAATCCATTTACACCCCCTGCCCTAGCCTCCCAGCCTCAAGGGCCAAAACCATTAACCCACTGATTTCTCCCTTTCCGACCTGAACAAGTGGCCATCCCTCAGGGCCTGCAGGCTTGCCAACTTCTGACCTCCCTCCCCCCTTGACCTCTCTTGGTCTGCTTGTGTGTGTGACCAGCCAACCGAGAGGCAGGATCCTGTTCCCTTGTCCTAGGGGCTCTTGCCAGTAACATTTCCAAAGTTTCTGACCTCAGCTGACCTCCAGAAGGTTTCAGGGAGGGCAGCCCCTGATTTCCTGACCGTCCAGCTTTTTCAGCCTATATTTGCCACTGGCTTTGCTGCAGCACCTTAGAGACTTTCTCTGTGAGACCCAAAGCAGGCCTAGACATGGGGCCAGCCTGTGCTCATGGGATCCACGCACAACTCTTGTCCTTAAAATTGCTCAGTCCACAAGGATTTAGGGCCCCCAGATCTTAGAGGGTTGGAGCTAGAGGGGGCAGCTGCACTCGCCCTCTGATCAGCAGTCCCCACATGAGAGCTGGGGGAGGTCCAGGCAGCAGCAGCAGTCTGGTAATGTGGGAGGTTCTCTGACCCCTTAAGAGGCAGCATGGAGTAATAAACAGGGCTTTAGAGTCAGGCCAGCCTGGGTGTGAATCCCAGCTCCCCCACCTACTAGCTCTGTTGGCTTAGACATGTTACCTTATCTCTCTAAGCCTCAGTTTTCTTGTCTGTAAAATAACAGCTGGGAGGGGCTTTCCTGGGGTCCAGTGGTTAAGAATCCACCTTGCAATGCAGAGGACATGGGTTTGATCCCTGGGTCAGGAAGATCCCATGTACTGTGGAGCAACTAAGCCCATGCACCACAGCTGCTTAACCAGCACTCTAGAGCCCCTGAACTGCAACTACTGAAGCCCACACACCTAGAGCCCATGCTCTATGAGAGAAGCCACTGTGGTGAGAAGCCCCCACACTGCAACAAAGAGTAGCCCCCGCCCACCACAGTTAGAGAAAGCCTGCATGCAGTAGTGAAGACCCACCACAGCCAAATGAGTAAATAACATCTGGGAAGCATCACAGGGATTAGTGGGCGTGAGGATTAGTGATGACGTCTGTAAAGGTCCCAAGTACAGATAGATTCTCCATGATTGTGTAAAGAAATCAAATGCTCACCCTGGCAGCTATAATCCCATTCCTTCCCCATGAAATCTGTACTCCTATCTAAGACTTCTTAATTCTGTTTCTGCCTACAGCTTCTCCACCCTGCCCAAAACACCATCATACTCCCTCTCTTCTCAGCTTAGATCCTCTAAGGAAGCCTCTCCAGGTGGTCTGGTCTGCTCTGACAGTGCTGCCTCTGAACACTTCACTGTCGTGATGGGTGCTTAGCACAGAAAGGCCACTTCATCTTCAGGAGGCCCCATAACATAGTGAGAAGAACACAAAATTGGGGATCAGACAGACTTGGGTTTAAATCTCAGCTCTTTAGTGTGACTCTGGGTAAGCCAGTTGTCACCTTTGACCTCAGGGCATCTAAGGTGGATCTGGCAAACTGTCCTGAGAGAGGCGCAGACTGGTGGAGGAGACAGATATGGAAACGGGCAGTGACGGCAGGCGCGTGCCCCAGCAGGGTTCTGGACAAAGGGCTCTGGGGAGACCAAGGAGGAAATACCTGCTTCTGCCTGGTGAGCAGGGAGGTAGGGTCAGTTACAGAAGGCTTCCCAGAGGATGGCTTGCTTCAGCCTTGTCGGGGAGGGCAGTGAGAGTTTGCCAGATGGATTTGTGTGCAAGAGTTCTGAGTCCGGTGCCAGCTTTATACCCCCAGCCTCCACAGAAAAGTGGATCCACTGGCTTCTGTGGTTTTCCTCTTGAAAAATGCTGCTTCTTCGTGGGTCGCTGTCTTATGAGCAGAAAGGCCTGTTTTCAGCACTTGACTGCCACATACAGGAATAGGTTAGAGGAAGGAAGGAAAGGCAGGACTGCTGAAAAGACGAGTAATTTGAGAAGGTGGGGAGCCTCCTTCCTCAAGCCCCTGGAGCTGACTCATCCCTGTGGTTCCAAGGCCGTTAAGGTGCTTTCACAGCTTTTTCGTCCCAGGAATGTGATCCTACTTTCACAGATCCATTTTCCTAAAACGTATCTCTTACCATGCAGCCTTTCTCATCCAGGGTTCCTCTGGAAAATTAAACTCTAATGCTCTCAGGCATCTGTTATACACAGGGTTATTAATTTCTCTCCTATCTGAAGTGGTACAAGTTATGTGCTATTCCTGGGAGAATTGAAAAAATCATTACTCAAATAATTTCCCAGTTGTGGTTCAGAGGAGAAGCCCCAGATGAGAAAGGCTGCAAGGAAGGAGCATAAACTGTGGAGTCAGGATCTGAATACAGCCCTGCCACTTAATAGCCATCTGTCCTGGGGAAGCTGTGACCACTCTGAAGTCCTCTTTCCTCATCTGGAATAAGAGTGTGCCACCTACCCTTTAAGGTTTTGTCAGGATTGGGCATGTGTAGGTTCCGCAGAGTAGGCACTCTACATATAATGTGTTACTAACTTCAAAACACCCAGCACTTACATATTTTTTTTAAAGGGAATCCTACCCATCCTAATTTGTTAACCTGGTTTTAGAGTTGTTCTACTTGCCTGGAAAATCCCGTGGATGGAGAATCCTGGTAGGCTGCAGTCCATAGGGTCGCTAAGAGTCGTACTCGACTGAGCGACTTCACTTTCACTTTTCACTTTCATGCATTGGAGAAGGAAATGGCAACCCACTCCAGTGTTCTTGCCTGGAGAATCCCAGGGACGGTGGAGCCTGGTGGGCTGCCATCTATGGGGTCGCACAGAGTCGGACACGACTGAAGCGACTTAGCAGCAGCAGCAGCAGCAGTCTGACCCTCACTTAACTTTTTTCCCACTGCTGCCCTAATGGCTCCAGTTACACCATTATAATGTCTGTTCCGTGTTCCCACCTCAGTGCCTTTACCCTTGCAGGTCTTTCTGCCTCTCCTTTCCCTTCAAGACTTTGTTTCTCAGCCTAGCAGAATGGTTTCTACCAGCCAGTACCCACCTCTCATGCTGCCTGCCTTCTAAGGTCTGCCCTGTTCCCTGGGATTTGGGCCCAGCCCCCCTCTACTGCACTGAGGTTGATTGAGGACGAAGACTGTGTGTTACTTTCCCTGCCTTCTTTGCCACAGTGCCCCGCCCATAGTTCAATACCTATTTGGATGCGCCAGAACCTCCAAAGCCACTGTAGATTGGATACCACTGGAGATGTGGTGTCTTTGATTCCTGGGCCACTTGCTTTAGTGTCATAATATATCTGACTTTCTAGAGCTTCACGTATGAAGCTGTCTTAGTCACAGTGCCCCTCCCCTGCCTTTTCAGCCACCAGTGTGCATCACCTCAGAAATGCCGGGCTTTCTGACACCTAATGATACCTTCCCCAGTGCTTCCCTTAGCCTCTTTCCTACTTACTTTCTTGGCTCTTCCTCGTCCCTCTGTCCAAGTATAGGGCTCAGTTGTTAGTGTTAACCAGCCGTCCTTAAATTCCCACCATCACTGCCTGAGGCAAGGAACCTTTCCAGTGCTGGTATATTCCCTTTAACAGCCTGTTAGTTTGTTGTTGGGGCTAAAAACTTAAAGCTCTGTTTCTTGTTCCACTTCAGTGTCTGCCCATCTGGCTGCGCTGCCCGATGTGGAAGGGATTGGTTTTGCCTCAGGCTGTGCTCTCTGGAAATGTCATCCTCTGATTCTTGCCAGCAGTACAGGGAAGGGGAATGAGCCCTGGGTGAAGATCAGATGTTCTGGCTCTGCCACCAGCAAACCCTCTCTCCTTTAGGCAAGTCCTTTCTCCTCCATAGTAAAATAGAGAGATTAGGGTAGCTGATTACAAGGACCTCTTCCAGCTCCCTGGGTGAGTCTTCTCGTTCATTTTTCAAACACTTAACTGAGCATCTCTCCTGTCACGACTCACCCTCAGCACCTGGGAAGTAAAGATGATCCAGACATGGTCTTTGCCCTTAAGGAGCTCATAGGTCGGTGAGGAAATCAGACATTTTAGCCAAAAATTGCCATCTGGTGTATTAATGGAGGTGTATAGAAGGTGCTAGTGGAACACAAAAGACCATTTAAATCTCTGAAGAGAGCAGGGAGAGCATGCTATAGGAGATGGAGTTTACATGAAGTCTTAAAGGATGAGTGTGAGTTTACCAGGTAGAGGGAGAAAGGTGCAGAGGGACCAGCATGTTCAGAGGTATGGAGTAGGAAGCAGCATGCTGAATTCAGAAGAGCTGAATTTGTAGGGTGTGGATTGAAGAATGGAAAGCAAGAGCCAGTAATGAAGGCCTGTAACATAAGATATGCTAAGAAAATAGAACTTTTCCCCCAATGGGAAAGTTCAAAATAGACAAACCATCGCGTGTAAGAAGTCAATATGGCAGTTACCCTCAAGAGGGCAGATAGTGACTGGGGAAGGACACACAGGGACTTCAGAAGTGTTTAATGTTCTGCCTCTTTATCTAGATACTGGTTATACTTCCACCTTGGGAAAATTCTTTGACCTGTATCCTTATGCACTTTTTGTACTTTTGTGTATATACATTAGACTTGAAAGAAAGGTTAGAGAAAAATAGGGGAAGAAATTGATTAGGAGGAGCAGGGTTGAAGAAAGGAAAATTATTTCATTTGAAAGCTATATTAGGGACTTCCTTGGTGGTCCAGTGGCTAAGACCCCATGCTCCCAATGCAGGGGGCCCAGGTTTGATCCCTGGCCAGGGAACTTGAACCCACATGTTGCAACTAAGTGTTCATATGCCATAACTAAAGATGGACCATGCCGGGACCTGGCACAGCCAAATAAATAGAGTGTTTTTTTTTTTAAGCTATTTTAATTGTCTAGGTGGAGCCTGAAGCAAGGCAGTTGCAGTGGGAGAGGAGGACTGATCCCAGAAAGATTTAGGAGTAGCATCAGTTGGATCAGATGGTGAGAGAAAAGGAGTGGTCAAGATTGGTCCAGATTCTGGACCAGATGGCCGGTAGATGGTATGTGCCTGTGCTGAGGTAATGAATACTAGAAGGAGGTATGGGTGGAATTGAGGTGCAGAGGAATGACTAGTTCTGCTTTGAACATTTTCCTCCTCCCTCCCTCACACTTTCAGATTCCACGGTCCAGTGTTCTAACTATTCCTTTGCTTCTTTCTTCCTTCTTTGTACTCAACTTGATGAAACACTAACCCTACTTAAACCCAATTTCTTTTTACTTCATTCTGTATCTGAAGAGCTGAATATTGCTTCAGGAAAAAAAAAATCATAAACCATGCTAACTGGACTCACTTTACATTTATGTTCATGAATTTCAGACACTCAATACTGCCAACCACCCCACTATACTTCTTGAGTAAAATCACAGTCTTGTTCTGGACCGAGACAACTTTCATATACCTTCTTTCTCCTCAGACGTCCAGCAGTCTCCTTCCCTGACTCCCAAACTAATGATCTCACCTCACACTTCATAGAGAAAATGAATTGCAGTCATAAGAGAACTACCTTACCATCCCACCATCACTTCACCAGCCTCCCTGCCTCTGTACTCCCGTGTGTTGCCATCCTACCTCTACAATGGAAGATGTTCCCAATTTCAGCTCTGCTTTCTGCTCAGGCTTCTATTTCCACTTGCTTTCTCAATTACTTCGTTCCTCCAGTGATCCCATCTTTCCTGCATTGTCTGTTTTCTCCTCTCTGCTGGCTCATTCCCATCATCATGAAAACATGCCTTAATATCACCCATCTTAAACAACAAAGCAAACTAAAAACTTCCTTGACCCCCATATCTACCTCCATCTGCTGCCTCATTTCTCTGCATCCCTTCACAGTTAAAAGTCCTCAAAAAAAATTACTGCTAACCACTGAATTCACTTGCCTGGCTCCAGTTCTTTCCTCAGTCTCAGTGTCACCATGGCCAAAATATACTTCTGTTTTTTCCCCCAAAATTGATATTCCCCAAGTCTTCCCCATCTCAGTAAATGATACAATCATCTATCTAGTTTTCAGGCCACAAATTTTAGTCATGTTTGAGTTCTCTTTCTCATTTACAGTACCTGTCAAGTTGTTCAGTAAGTCTTGTCACCTGTGCCTCTAAAGTAATCTGGAACCATCCCCTTTCTGCCATTCCCATTGCTGTAACTCTAGTCCCAGTGCAGGACGATCCAGTTCTCCTGGATAATCACCACAGTTTCCTAACTAGTCTCACCATTTCCACTTTTGTCTCCCTGAATCCATTTTCCACATAACTGCCAGGAGAATCTTTTTAAAACGTAAACCCTGTCTTTCTGTTGTTTAAAATCTTCCGTTGGCATACCAGTGAAATCCAAATTCCTTACCATAGCCTGCAAGGCTCTACGTAGTCTAGACCCTTCCTGCCTTCTGTGACCTCATCTCTAGTCACTCCCTCACCCACGGTGTTCACTCCTCTCCAGTGACACAGGCCTTCTTTCATCCCTCAGCCACACTGAGCTCCTTCCCATCTCGGGGTCTCTGTACCAATCTCTCCCAGTGATGGGAACACTCTCCCCTTGGGAATTCAGGTCTCAACTCAAATTCCCTTCCTCAGAGACCTTCTTGGCCACCATAGTAAAGTAGCTCCTCCAGTTACTTTGCATCGTTATTACCCTATTTTATATTCTTTGTGGTACTTATCAGTCCCTGAAGTGATCATGTTTGTTTGTATGTTTATCATCGGCCTCTCCCCCCTACTAGGATGAAAGCCTTACCATCACAGAGACCTTGTCTCTTTATTTTACTGCCATATTCACAGTTCTTAAGGAAAAAACCTCACAGCTGGCAGATGGTATGTGAGTTACAAATAGCTGTTGACCAGCTGGGGGACCTGTGGGACACACTTGTAGAGATGTGTAGTGGGCAGTTGGACAAATGAGTCTGAAGCTCAGGAGAGAAAGGACTATAAGTTAAATATGAAGATTTGAGAGTTGTCAGTCTCTTGAGGGTGGTGGACACTGAGTTGTCCGTGAAGAGTTGTAGAGCTAAAGAGGCCCAAGAACACAACTGAGAGAGCCTACATTTCAGGTGTGAGCACATAAGAAGAGGAGTCAGTGCAAGAGATTCAAGGAAATGGGAGAAAGGAGAAGGAAAAGAGAGTTGGGGAGGGGTTGCAGTGATGCTCCAACTATCTGAAAAACCTGTCTTCTGCAAGTTTTATTTTTTTTAAACATTTTAGAAAAATTATATTTTAAAGGGCATACAAAATACAGGCCCAAATTTGTCATCAGGTTCAACAGGCGAAATTACTCTTAAGTTGGTATAAAAGTTTCTGGACACTTACTCGTACTTACTGTGCTTATCTCATCGATGACTGGTAACAAAGTTCACAGACCAGCACCAGTATGTGGACTGCACTTCAAGCATCATTGCTCTAACGGTACTCCTGGGCAAGAGGGGAAGACGGATGAGCTGAATATAGCCTCTGCCCTCAAGTTGCTTAAAGTCCAGAGGGGTAAGCAGTTTGGGATACACAGACACATTACGTGGTAGAGAGATCAAAGCAGTACCATTAGGATGCAGGAACTGGAGACCGTGGTCTGCCCCAGCTCTGCCACCATCTCATCCCAGGAGGACCTCCAGCAGATCACAGCCTCTCTGTGGAATCACTTTTTTCATCTGTATGATGAAGAAATCATATCAGATTACTGGATGCTAAAGTTTTCTTCTGGTTATTTTGGATACGGACCTAAAAACCCTCCATGCCAGCAATTTTCTGTGGAGGGATAGAGAGTGACTTCTAATGGGTGCTAGGTTTCTTTGGGGGATGATAAAAGTATTCTAAAATTAGATTATGGTTATACAACTCTGTAAATATACTTTAAAAAAAAACCATTAAACTGTATACTTTAAATGGGTGAACTTTATGGTATGTAAAGCTATTTAAAAAAAAAGGAAAGTGATAAAATCCTCTATGCTACTCAAAACCAGAAAAGATTGGCTTGGATGGTGCCTGGTTGTAGCCTTGGACTAGTTGGTCCCATAGCTAATGTGCTGTATAGGAGGGGACCCTCTGATAGAAAAGTTTCTTTTTAAAGAATACTATTAAAAAGTTACCTGAAAAACTTTCTCTTACCCATACTGGTATTTTTATCGGTTTCCAGTTATTAATTTAACAAGTATAGCACACCCCATTCTTTTTTTTTTTTTTTTGGCTGAGGCACACGGCTTGCGGGATCTTAGTTCCCCAACCACGGATTGAACCCACACCCTTGCAGTGAAAAAGCAGGGAATCCTAACTAGCCACTGGACCACCAGGGAATTCCCAAATTATTCATTCTTAATGAAGCTTAGTCTGGCAGGGTATAGACATCTAGGCAAATAATCACAAAATTATTAGCTAATTACCACTGAGAGAAGTAGTATTAAGGAAAAGTAGAAGGTGGTAGGAGTGTAATGGAGGTCTAAGCTAGTCTGAAGCAGATGAGGGAGGTCTTCCCTGAGCAAATGGTATAAACATGGAAACCTGAAGTGTAGATGTCAACCGGTCACGTCACTTGAGGAAAGCCTGTGGAGAGTGACAGCCATTAGTCATCCAGAGAGACGCAGCCGTCCAGTCAGGGGCACAGTGGGGAACGAAGGGATTCTGTAGTGATGCCATTGCAGTTCACATAGTAGGTCAGGGCTAAAGAGGGTCCTTAGTGACCCCAAGGCCTGTCCTCTGCCTTTGGCCTGGGCAGTGCAGAATGATGAGCTGTCCCTAGGGAAGGGTGTTTCTGTATCCCAGATCTGTGGACGTAGAGGAGTCGCTGCTTTAGTTGAGTTAGAGATGAGAGTGCCTGGGCGCCAGAGCCCCAGCTCTCCAGAGCCACCTGCCACCAGGCACCCGCATTTCATCAAGGCTTTAATCGGCTCCAGGCAGTCCTCAGATGAGCCTGGCTGGTATCCGGCATGAGCTCATCACCAAGAGTGGCAGCTGGAGGCCAAGGCTCCCTTGGGTGAGGGAGAGGTCAGCGTTTGTTGGGCCAGGTCTGTTCTGTGTTCTCCTCCACCTGCACTGGGCCTGGAAACATCTGAGTAGGATTCCAGTTTCCCATGGCAGGGTCGGCTGCCCTTTGTCAGCCCACTCGTGCCCATCCAGTGAGTGTGCTCTTGGGTAGAATGCAGAGAGAAAGGGCAGCACGGGTTTTAAGAAGGAGAACCTTAGTCCATAGAGGTCAGGACCTGCAAAATAGCAGCGGAGGTCCATCCCAGGGTAAGATGGGTCAGAACCAAAGTTCCCTTCCCAAAACGAGTTCACATCTAGCTTTCATATACTCTGCTGTGTTACACAGAGGCCTAGCAGCGTCCCACGGAGAACACAGCAGAAATGCTCTCTGTAGGCTGATCCCACAGTCTTCTGCCTGAACATCATTTTGGAAATGAAAAATTCTTTTAAGTGCAGCCAAAGAAAGGAGTCTGCCACTTCAGGAATCCTTCAGAAACTCCCTTAGTAATGAACCCTATGCAGCACTAATGTGACCTACACTAACTTGGCCTTGCAGTGGATGGAACCTTGAGTAAGTCCCTTCCTCCTCACTGGGCTTCGTTTTCCCCACCTATAAAGTTAGTTGGATTGCAGTCTCAAAGCTCCTTTTAATTTTCATATTTTGTAATTCTGAATGAATAATTCCCCTCTGATTTAATTGCAAATCTAAGTATTCACATTTATTCAGCAGCTATTAATTAATTTCCTGCAGCTGACCACCAGCATCCCTTAGAAGAGGTTCCTAGAAAGGTTACTCTGCTCTTAAAGCAGCCTGTATAATTTCTTTATCACTCTTAACACAGCAAATAGCTATTCAGTTATCTGATTAATAGATCTTGCCTTCATTACACAGGTTAGGGTCTGGATCTGCAGGACTTATATCCCTAGCACCTTGCACTATCCTTAGCACATGATAGATGCTCAGTGAATGTTTGCTGACTGAGTTTATTTATAAATGCGCACCAGGCGTTGCAGGAGTAGAAAGAAAGATACAGGCCCTTCCTTCAGACTGCACACTGTAGAGCGCTGGTTCAGTGAAAAGGCCCAAACACAAAGCACACTGAGAACACCATGACAGTAGGTAATGGAACTCTAATAAACAAAGGCCAGGAAGCAAAAAAACCAGTGAATGTAATAAATGAGGTGAGGAGGGGAAGATCAGTGTTGGCATTGTAGAAGGCTTCGTGGAGGAGAGGGCCTGGAGGCAGATCCTGAAGGACAGGCAGAATAGATCAGCAGAGGGAGGAGGGAAGCTTTTCAGGTGTGGGAGGAGCAGAAATGAGCCTTGCATGTTTGAGACCTGGAGGAAACTGGCCACCTGTCAGATGGTGAGCAGGGGAAGGCCGGAGCATGGAGGACCTTGGGGTGAGCCTGAGGACTTGTGCTCAACTCTGAAGCCAGTAGAGAGTCCCTGAAGTGATTGTCTATTGTTGGCTTGTTTAGCGCTGCAGTGATTTTTACTTTAAAAAATGTGGGGGGAAAAAAATCAACATTTCAAGCAGTACCAGGGGATGTGTAGTGAAAAGGAAATCTCCATTCCACACCCCTGGTCCCCCTCAGAAGCAGCCACTGTAGCTTTCCTTAGGTAGCCTCCCTATTGCTGCTGCAAACAGATGATCACAAACTTAGCAGCTTAAAGCCACCCAAATTTAGTAACTTATGGTTCTGGGGATAAGTCTAAAATGGTCTCATTGGACAAAAATCAAAGTGTCATCAGAGTTGTGTTCCTTTTTGGGGACTCAGGGAGTATCTGTTTTATTGCCATTTGCTGCTTCTCAAGGCTGCCTTGTCTCAGACCTTCCTTATCTTGGCCCCTTCCATCCCCAGGCTAGCACAATCCCTCAAGTCTTTCCCACGTTCCACCACTCTGACACTGACTCTTCTGCCTTCTTCGTTTACTTGAAAGGACTCTTGTGATTATGTTGAGCCCACCTAGATAATCCAGGGTAATCTTTGCATCTCAAAGTCAGCTGATGAAAAACCTTAATTCCCTTTTGCTGAGTAACTAATATATTCTCAGGTTCCAGGGATTCAAACATGGATATCATTAGAGGTCATTATTCTGCCTGCTGCACTGTCAGAGATATTTTATAAATGTTTTATTTTTCTTCCTGTTTTTGAATAGTTAATTTGCACACAGTACAAAATTCAAAAGGGTGAGCGCTCACTCCACAATTGACCAGCAACTGGCATTTCTGTGATCAACAAGAATTCCTTCTCTCTCACTTATTTATTTATTGTTATGTGTGCTTATGGATACTATTGCTTTAGGGTTCTATAATGTATTACTGCCCTTAGTGGTTATATTGGTGCTAAAATTATCTCAGATTTGGCCAGAGTGCCATACCTGCATCTTTTTTTTTTTTTTTAATTTCCGTATTTTCTTGCATAACTAGATGTTTCAATCTTACCTTATATCCACCTTGCCATTGCCCTGGAATCAGCCATTTCTCTGAGAGTCCTAAGACTTTTTTAGTGGGCAATTGTATTGGAGACCAAAACATGAGTACTAGGTGTACTTATTACACACACGCATATGCATATACACACTATTATGTATATGCATATTATATGCATATGCACGTACCTATTTTAGAAGTCCTGAGAATACCAATACCTCCCATTCCAGTCCATCATTACAGGGTTCTTCCTTGTCCTCACACATTTCACATTTCTGTGTCCCTTCTTCTGTAGTGAGAATTCTGACTCCAAATAGCACTGATACACAACTCATTTGTTTAATCCTATAATATATCCAAAAAGTCTTCAGACCTTCTTCAGCCAAACCACTATAGAAAACAAACTACTAAAAGAGTTCAGGTCAGGATATGTTTATAGTTGGCCCAGCTACTCCATCCAAGGCTGAGGGTATATAGTCAAATACTAGTTCCTTGGTTATTTAGGTGGGTGTTTTTCCTTTCAGGGTGTTTATGTTGTTAATTTGAAATGCAGTTGGGTTAATTTTTTCAACGCGCTTTCAGTTTTAGGGTTTTTCTCCTCTACCTTTCCTTGTTTTAGTTTTGTTGTTTGAATATATAGACCATTAATCTTTGTCTAAAAACTGTACAAAAAGGTATAGTCAGAGAAGTAAAACTCCCTCCTGTGTGTTGCTTTCAACCTTTTCCTGCTCTCCTCAGTAAGCCCTGACCCCTTGTGTAATAGATAACCAATTTTGATTGTTTTCTAGTTTGTCCTTCCTGTATTTCGTTGTCTAAGCCAATATATATATGTTTTCTTATTTCTCCTTTTTCCTACATAAAAGATAATGTATTATACATGCTCTTTGCAGTTGCTTGTTTTCACTTAACCATATTTTCTAGAAGTCACTCGGTAATCATTTCGCAGAGATCGTCCTTATTTTTTGTAGTCACATAGTAATCCATTGTGTGTATGAACTATATATGCTGTGCTTTGGTAGTTACAAATAATGCTAAGTGAATAGCATCTGACATGTACATTTTGGAATAATGGGAGGTGCGTCTCTACAGCAGAGTTCTACAAGCGCTATTGCTAGGTCAAAGGGTAAATGTATGCCCTTGGTTAGGTATTGCAAATTTCTCCTCCATAAAAGTTGTGCCTTTTGCATTTCTACTTATATTGTGTGAAAGTGGCTGTGTTCTCACAGCCTTGCCAACATTGTATATTGCCAACCTTTTGAACTTTTACCAATCTAATAGGTGAAATAGAGTACTTTGGTATAGTTTTAGTTTGATTCTCTTACTGTGAGTGAAATGGGCACCATTTCAAATGTTTAAGAATCATTTTTCTCCTTTTTTCAATTGTCTGCCAAAATGCCTTTTGCCTATTTTTTTCTAGGACTTTTGGGTTTTGTTTTTCTCTTGATTTTTAAAAGTTAAGGATATTAGCTATTTTTCTGATATATGTTACAAATATTTTCTTCAGTTTTGTATTGATACAGTTTTAATGCTTCTCATATAATCCTAAATGTACAGCCAGGATTGAGAACCACTGGGATAGTTGGTAAAGATTGGAACAATTTTTTTTCTAAAAGAGAATGGATGCAGACAGAAAAGGACAAGGGCTGAGTACTCAACCTTGAGTGTCACCCATGACGGGACAGAAGAGTGACTAGGAACCTGCAAAGGAGACAAAGGTTTATCATAACTGTTACAGTTATTCAATCAGAAAATATTTATTAAACTCCTACTGGATGCCAAGTGCTGTTCTGGTCATGGGCTATCATAACAAATCCTCATTTTTAATTTGTGCTTCTCTCATCACTTTCTAAAAAAAGTTGTAAGTTTCCTTTACCTATGTTCATCCATCTGGTTTGCCATAAAGCCTAGACTCTGAGACAGATTTGGTAAAGTCCTTAGAATTGATTAGGGAAAAGCCCCTTTGAGAAAAAATGGAATCATTAGCACCAGCAAGAAGCTCTGGGTTGAAATGGTTTTCTTGGTATAGATTTCAAGTCTATTCCCTGTCTTCTCCTTTTCCTAATCTCCCCACTACCCTTCCACTTTTATTTTTGGTGATTGTTGCCTGGTGACTGTGGTTGGGCATAATATTAACTGGAAGACTCCTTTTGGCAGTGGCTTCTGATTTTTTTTTTCAAGCAACAATTTTATGAGGGAGATAAGTAATTCCTATCAAACTTGATGCCGGGGTGGTGGTGGTGGTGGTGAAAAGCAGACATCAGTGATGAATACACAGTTCCTGTGCCCAGAACTGCAACCTGTGATGTTTAACGTCATAGTTAAAGGTACTTGCCTCTGTACTCCTGATTCTCTTCCTGCTGGGAAGTGCAGTTAGCAGACTGTTTCATCAGTTTCTGTTTCTGTGGTTGTTCTCAAAGCCAACTGTAAATAAGGCCTCCTGTTTTCCTTAAGGTTAGAGTAAAGGTCTGTATATTTGAGTGTATTTCATGCCAGTGAGCCTGGCTCAACCACCGCTCTGATGTACTAATGCTTCTCATTCAAGCAGAGGCTTTACTTAGCTTTGGCAATAGACCTGTGAGTGGAAGCATAAGCCATCTCTTGATAACCCCTCTTCCCTGCTATGGACATTAGGCTGGGATTGGTCAACAGAAGCTTAAACATCTGGTCAGTTCAGTCCTTTGGGGTGGTTGGTGTTTTATAGACAACCCATCAAGATTGATTGGCCTCATAACTGAATTAGCCAGATGTGTGGGCATTGTGTGCCCTTTCCTCAGCCTCCCTTCAATGCTGTTAGATGGAAGCAGACATGCGATTAGCATGTTTGAGGATGGTGTGTTTTTAGCGCATGAACAAAAGCTGCTGCCTTCTGCAGAGACTGTGGCTGTGCCCCAGACGTCAGCAGTATAATTATGACTGCTAAATTCAGCCCAGACCCCAGGCTCGGCTGCCTTGGTCTCAGCTGTCTTTGCAGAAGGGGGAGGAGGGGTGCTGAAGCCTGGGGACCCGAGCTCTTATTATAGTCCACTTTGAACTCGGCTTTATCCAGAGTCTTTCCCTCCCTACTGACAATTGCTCCCAGCTGCTTTCTGGTCACAGAACCTCCTGCCACCTCTGAGGATAGTCTGTGCTGGATTATGGGGAGAGTGGGAAATGAGGCTGACCTCCTGAAAGCCCACAACTTCCAGGAGACTCACCCCAAATGAAAATGAGCTAAGGATCCCCCTACTTCCAACACTTACATCACGTGCTATTCATCTCTTGTTGTTCCAATTGCTCAGTCGTGTCCAGCTTTTTGTGACCCCATGGACTGCAGCATGCCAGGCTTCCTTGTCCTTCACTGTCTCCCAGAGCTTGCTGAAACTCATGTCCATTGAGTTGGTGATACCATCCAACCATCTTGTCCTCTGTTCCCTTCCCCTCCTGCCTTCAAGCTTTCCCAGCATCTAGGTCTTTTCTAATGAGTTGGCTCTTCGCATCAGGTGGCCAGAGTTTGGCGCTTCAGCATCAGTCCTTCCAATGGCTTTTTAGGATTGATTTCCTTTAGGATTGACTGGTTTGATCTTCTTGCAGTCCAAGGTCCTCTCAAGAGTCTTCTCCAACACCACAGTGAAAGCATCAATTCTTTAGCGCTCAGCCTTCTTTATCCCTCATCTAGAAAACGCTTGCCTTAGGGTTGCCTTGAGCAGAAATTCTTGGCAGGAGTTTTTGCTTTTTGCCCTTTTGCTCACCTAACTCCATATGTGAAATACATTTGAATGTTCATCTCCATGTTTTTGTACCACCTGTTTTCTAACCAGACCAGCCTACACATTGCCATAGAACAAATCAGGCATTTTTGTGTCTCTACTAGTTTGTGATGCTTCATATTCTGTAGACCTCTCATACTCAATGAACCAAACCCAGCCCTGTCCCCCAGACTTTCTTCCATATTTCCTAGTTGGTGAATGGCATCATCAATACCTGTCACCCAAACAAGAAAGGAATTTTAAAGTGTCTGATGACTTTGCCCTCACTTTTTACCACACTCATCTTTCTTAGAGTTTTCTCTCAAGTGCATCTTCTCCCCTCTGTCCCCATACTCTGGTTCAGACTTTGTCCCTCTCACCTAGACTGTTGGAAAAGACTTCTTGGTCTCCCTACCTCTAGGCTCCTTTCCAAACCAACCTTTACTCTGCAAAACCCCACTACTGCACTGTTTGGAAACCTGCAGTAATTTCTTATGCTTGTGAGATAACGCTCAGATGTCTAATTTAGCATGCACATCTCTCTGCGGTCCACTGGGAATCTTCTTCCACCCTATCTCCAAGAGCAGCTGGGGATGATTGCTTCAGGATTGGGACCAGCACTTGATAGGCTAACCAGGGCCCTGTCTGCAGCCAGGTGGGCCTGGGCACACAGGAGCTGTCTCTGCCATAGGCCCAGTCAGCTCCTCATTCCCTGAAGGGAGTCTTTCCTGCCTCCAGACCTTTGCTTGCTTACTTTTCTGTCACTGGAATGCCCTTTCCCCACTTCTCCACCTATCAAACCCCCACTGAGCCTTCAAGAACCAACTCATTTATGTCTCTTCTTGTCACTTTTCCTGGTTTGCTCACGTAAAGTGAATCGCTTCTCATGCTGTTACCCCACAGCAGTTTTAGGAAGCCTTTTTTTCTTTTCTGGCCATACTGTGCAGCATGTGAGATCATAGTTCTCCCACCAGTGATGGAACCCATGCCCTCTGCAGTGGAAGTGTGGAACCCAAACCACTGGACCACGAGGAAATTCCCTCGGAAGCTATTTTATTGTTTTAGAGATTACAACTGAAGTTTCAAAAAACAGAGCTTAGCATGCGTCTCCTCTTATTCTCTCTTCCCTCTGTTCTTCTGATTCTGCTGCCAGTAGAGCCCTAACTAGGTCTCTAACCTATGGAAGGCCACTCAGTCTCCCTTCTGTCTACTAAAGAGAAAGGGGGGCTGGCCCCCTGCTCAACACCTCCATCTCTGCACATATACCATTAGTGAGACACTTTATAGGAAGGGGTACTTAATAATGATAATTGTAGTAAAAATAACAATAGCTGTCATTTATTGAGTTCTTACTTTGTACCAAGCTCTGAACTAAGGCTTTATCTCTTTCAATACTTAAAATATCTTTGCAAGTTTAACACTCTTACTACCTATGTTTTCCATATGCATGCACAGAGGCATTAGGCTGTTAAGTAACTTGTTGTTTATTCCATATTCCATATTCCACCACTAGTAAGTGGCAGAGCCACTGTGGAATCTGTGATTTTGATCTCAAGAGCAGAACTCCATTTGTGTTCCTCGACCTTATACAGGATTCAGCATGAAATAGGTGCTCTGGAATGTTGGTTGGTTGATCACATGAGTGAATGAATCAGTGTTCTTCCCATTGAGCTTGTCTTCAGGCTTCAGAGAGACTGGCTGAGCATCTGTAGCTTATGCCAAGAAGTATGGATTTTGTCTCATCTCCTAATGCCCAGCTGTACACAGACATGTTCCCTCCCACTCAGTAACAAACTGCCTGGAACTCTTTCCCAGCTCATATTTACAAGAGAATGTGATAAATTCCGTATTGATCCCTCCTGTTCCACTGTAAATTTTGCAAAAGATGATTAAATAGAGCAATAGAGTCTGCAGGCATTGTGGCTCAATATGTTGTGGAGTGGCGTATCGACCTCCTCCATCCAAAGGCAGCCAGCGCCTAGCCCTGCTGCCCCAGACCAGTAATTAAAATCCTGGGAGACTGGGATTTAAAATCCAATCATATCCCTGAATCAAGCCTTCTAGCCTCCCCATGTGACGAGTGCAATAAGGTAACGGCAGGAGCATGTTTATGTCTGTGCTGAAGCAGTCCCCATAGGGTGGGTAAGAAATGGAGAGTTGGGTAGGCCTCTGACTAAATCACTTCACCCTGACACCACAGCCACTTGTAAGACAATCTGTAGGCACATAAACAGTCCCAGCCAAAAACCAAATTTTGGGCTTCCCAGGTGGCGCTAGTGCTGAAGAACCTGCCTGCTAGTGCAGGAGACATAAGAGACATGGGTTCCATCCCTGTGTCGGAAAGATCCCCTGGAGGAGGGCATGCCAACCCACTCCACTCCAGCATTCTTGCCTGGAGAATCCCATGGACAGAGGGGCCTGGCAGGCTACAGTCCATGGGGTCACACAGAGTCAGACATGTGAAGTGACTTATTTGGGGCTCTTGAGAGCAAGACATCGGGCACAAAAATTCACAGACTGTGCTTCAGTGTATACTTCTGTTTCCACAGCCAATAGTAGGTTTACAGAAGTGATTTGACCTTGATAAAACCATGGCCTTTGGTAACCAAACGTGTTTGAATTTCCACAGAAACTCTTTGATTTAACCTAAGCCAAAGCCAGCCTCCCCTATGCTGAGGCCTGTAATCAGAACACAAGTTACTGTTGGAATAAACTTGTCCATCTGCTCTCAACAGAACCAGGAACTCCCTGAGGGCAAGGACAGGGTCATCTTATTCACTTTTGTGTCCCCAGCACCTGGCACTGGGCCAGACACATAGAGCGCTCTCCAGAAGTATCTCTGAATGAATGCAGAAACACAAATTAACAATCTTGATAAAACCTCTGTAAACGGATGTGTAAATAGTAGACCTGCCACACAGTCATCCATTCAGTGCTTGAACACTTCCAGTGCAGGGGGAATCGCATTTGTTCCTGAGGTTGCTCACATTCTATCTTTGGATTTTCTGATGCTTAGCAGTTTCAAATATTGAGCCAAAATTTGCTTGCAAGGGTCTTAAAGTTTTACTGTTGGGTCCATGTAGAATAAATCTAGTCCCTGTTGCACATGATGGCCCTTCAAATACCTGAAAATGCAGGCATGTTTTCCTGAGCTATCTTGCCTCTAGCCTAAACCTCCAGTTCCTTAAACCACGTTTTTCCACGTGGCTTCTAAACCATTTCCTATCTCAGTCACTCTTCCAGAACAATCTCTACTTTGTCATTCCAAATCCATGACTTCCCATTTATTGCCATTCATTTTCATCTCGTTTGTTTAGCTCTTAATGTCCGTCTTCTACATGTATTTGGACCTCTTCCCACGCAAATCTGAAGTCTAGATAGATTTGGTGACTAGGCCATCCCCATATCAGGGGTGAACATACTGAACCAGGACCAAGCCTTTTTGCTGCCATTGGAAACTTTCTTCTGTGACCTCTGATCTGTCCGTCGCTCCGCCCTGCCCTGTGGGTCTGGTTAGTCCACTGTCACTCACGAACCCTCCACACGGAATGGCAGTCGGCCCACATTTCTCCATTGTGTGCTCAGGATTGTCCCGAGACACCCCAGGATACGTCTCCCTTGTAATGGGGGAGGGGATTCATCATCCTTTTCTCCTTGTCCCCCTGACACCATACTATATTGTCATTGTTTCTGTCCCTATCTGTCTCCTACCAATCTGGGTTCTCCCTCTGGACAAGAACCAGTCAGATTCTGCTGTGTGTGGCCATTCCTGCCTCAAAGTCAGTAATCAGTGATTAATGAGGGCTGGGTCCAGCCAGGAGGCAAAAGCTCTCTGTTCCATGAACTTCAGAAATCCACCTCCCTGAAGACAAGGGATCCACCAGAGTGTGTGTCAGAGGGTTCAGACTTCCAAATGACCTGGGGACCAGCTTATGTGGATCATCATTCACCCTGGAGAGGGGCGTCCTGACTCGGAAGAAAAGGAGTTCCATTTTGTACCCTTTCAACAAAATTGTCTACCCCAAACCTGCCTCTGGAAACACCCCCCAAACTTGGCTTTGGAGCATCTGAGCATGTTGGTAGGGAAGAGGAAAGATGATTTGTCCCTCTTTTTGAGTCATCGGACCTTTGGAAAGTAGCACAATGTGGTGGAAAAACCAGATGGCTTCTTTTAAAAAAAGAAATCAACATTTTATTATGTAAAATTTCAAACATATATTTCTCTCAAAAAGAGAATAGTATAATAAGTCCCAGATTTACTGTTTATCTGCTGAATGACCATGGGCAAATTATTTTAGCTCTCTAAGCCTCTATTTTCTTAGGAGTCTTTGTATGGTGAATAACTGCATATAAAGGCCTTAACACCCAACACATGTTAGCTTGTCTTTCACCTTGCTCTTCTACCACACTCAGTTAAATCATTTGTAAAATGGAAAAAATAATACCTCTCCTACTTTCTTCATCAAATTCTTGTGTGTTAGACGCTCAGTTGTGTCCGACTCTTTGCAACCCCATGGACTATAGCCCTGCTAGGCTCCTCTCTCCATGGGATTTTTCAGGCAAGAACACTGGAATGGGTTGCCATTTCCTTTTCCAGGGGATATTCCCAACCCAGGGATCAAACCTGAGTTTCCTGCATTGCAGGTAGATTCTTTACCATCTGAGCCACCAGGAAAGCCATATCAAATTCTTGTTAAGAATTAAATAGGAGGAAGTAGTCAGCACTGTGTATGGCATATAGTCAGTGCTTAGTAAAAGTTCTTGGTTACCTGGGAGGCATATCTTCAGGTGCGCATGTACGTATGTATACAGATTCTGTTGGAAATGGTTAGTGTGGTCTAAGGGAAAAGTTCAGGAACCACAGCTCTATTCCCAGTACTGCTGTGCTTCCTGCAGCATCCTGGACAGGGCTCCTCTCTTTTACCTTCAACCTCTGGGAACACACGGAGAATCAGTGCATCTCTGACCTGAGGAGCTACACACAGATTACCTCGGAAGACTAGACAGGTGGACTCCTAGAAATGGGAGGAGTGGAAAGATAATAGGAGCCCATGGATGATAAGCACTGAGAGTTGGAGGGGTGGAGAGGCTCCCTGGAGAAGGGGCCTTGAAGAAGGGGTAGGGTCTGGATAGTCAGGGAGACGAGGGACCAGGGTACTAGGCCTGAGGAGTTGCCCGGACAGTAGTGTGGAGGTGAGTGAAGGTGAGTATGGAGACGGGGCAGGCGCATGGCTTCTCTCGTGTGGCCACCCCGTCTCAGAATGTGTCCTTGATGGGGAGCTCACAGCCAAAGAGAATGAATCACTCCACACTGATACCTCTGATCATGGGGGAAATTTCCCTTATTCAATAGTAACTTCTAATTGGAGATAGTAAACAGACTGTTGAAATAGTAAAAATTAGGATGAAGGTGCTAAAGGAGTCAGCAGTAAAAATGGGACTTCTCTGGTGGTCCAGTGGTTGAGACTGTGCTTCCTCGGTTGGGGATCCACAAACTGAGTGGTGTGGTTCAAAAAAAACATGGAAATATTGGAAGAATGAATGTATAAGTTATTACAAACATTGTACAGTTTGTACAGTCTTTTCTCCCCCCAGCTTTTTATCTTTTTACACTTTTTACACATCTTATTCAGTCCAAATAGAACCCCTTGAGGTAGGCAGGGCTGTGCTCATGACCACCAGAGAAGTGAAGCAAGACCCTAGTCACAACCAGGGAGCAGTAACCCCCGTCCGTGCTGGCTTCCAGGCTGTGTACTCTTCGGGGACAGGGAGGTAGCTGCAGGTGGAGAAAAGGGCAAGTCATGAAAACCAGGTGTGGTAGATCCGGATCCCTCAAAGGCCAGGATGGCCAATAGGACTGCAGGGGTGGGAGGGAGTGGGGGAGCCTGTCAATATTATTGATAATATAGGCTCACACATTTGTTTAGGGCAGTTACTGGGTTTGGTTTTTTTGGTTTTGTTTTTTTTTTAAGCTTTCTTCTTTGCATTTTGCATCATTGTCTTGTCTTTGATATTCACAGAGGTAGCAGAAAGTCAGAACAGAGTGGTGTCAAGGGAGGAGGGAGTAATGTGCCTTTTCGCCTCTGCCACCCCAGACTTGCTGTCAGCCCCTTGCTGTCAGGAGACCTGAATCCCATCTCTCACTCTGGTTCCACACTCTCCCCAGGAAGGGCAAGTGGGCCTCTCTCTGCAACCACTTCCTCCCCACTTCCCACCACAGAGATAGATAGAGAGTGTTGGGTCTTGACCTGACCTGCCACCTAGACGAAGAGGTTTAGAACTAGCAAAGAGACTGAGGACTTTGGTCCACTGCGATAAGGAACATGGTCACATACTTCACTTGCTATGAGAAGGGCCTTTCTGGGGCAGGAAGAATGGCCATGTTGTGTGTGGCTCTGGAAGATAACACCTGGAAAGAAGTCCATTCATTTGGTAAATCTTACTGAACATGTGTTCTGTGCTGGCCCCTGTGCTAGGTAGTCAGGATATAGCAGTGGATCAGCCATGGACCCTGACTTCTGAGAGTTCTCAGTCCTGTATGGAGACAGACTGTTATAACATAGTGAACAATGTAGTAGGAAAGAAGCAGAAAGGCTCATGGAGCACAAAGGATCGCACCAAATCTGGGGTGAGAGGGAAATAAGGAAGGTTTCCTGGAGAAGAAGCCTGAACTGAGTCTTAAAAGATGAATGGGTATTTATAAGAAGTCCAAGGTGAGAGTGGGGTTAGAGAGAGAGGTTGGGGCTCATGCAAAAAGAATCTGCCCTCAGTTTAGTGCGGGAAACCCCTTGGCAGGCAATGAGCTTGGAATGGGGCTCTGGACATGCTTGAGGAAGTCAGGGTGACTCACCTGTTCCGAATGTAGTCGAGGCGGGTCACTTCTTAGGGAATTGGAAGAACTCACCATTAAGGTCTATTTTGCCTCAGAAAGCCTATAAGGCTGTCAAACCTAAGGCAGGTGCTGTACCAAAGAAGAGTAGCAGGCTCCCTGGGCCCCCGTGGGCCAGGCCCTCTCTCCCGTCAACACCAGCTCCACTCCCTTACCCTGCCTTGGGTGTTGAGACCCCAGCCTGTCACTGGCACCAGCCAGGACCTGTCCATGACCATCCACCCCCATCCTACTTTCCTGGCCCGAGCCCTATTGACAGATCCCCCAGAATCTGAAGGAATTCAAGACAAATGGTTAAGAGGATGGAGTTAATAAAATTTGAAAAATTGAGGCCTGTCACTCCACTGAACTTTTTTCAATACCACTGACAGAAACATATTTCCCCAATGAGTGACCTTCCACAGCTGTAGCGGGCAGGCGCAGCCGCAGCAGTGCTGCCAGGAAGCCAGTCTGCTATTTATCAAATATTATAAGCTGAGACACACTAATCTGGAGCAGGGGAGGAGTCCTGCACTATACTGCCTGGGGTGCTCCAGGTGTTGGCCCCAGCCCCAGACAGCCAGTGGGAGGTGACGGATGGCCTGCGATTAGCTCTCCCCACCTCCGCCCAGCCCTCTGACTTACTCCCAGGAGCCTGACCCTCTAGACCAGCTGCTTGGCCCGGAGGGGCCCTGGGTGGGAGGCATGGTGAGGTCAGGCCAGGGCATGGGCCATCCTGATGCCCCTGGAGAGGACAGCCGGGTGAGGCCCAACGTGGTTATTTATTGGAGTGTAATGGTTTGTGGCCGTTGGTCGTGGAGGTGAAATCGATCAGTTGTAGAAGTCAGGTTCTATCAATTATTACAGCAATTAGTCAAGTCAGAACATCAGAGCAAGGGTTCGGGGGCTGAGGGACTAATATTAGATGGACATTACCCATGGCGCCCCAGCCTCAGCTTTCCTAAACTGGGAGCAGACATGCTGACCCGAGGCTCCAGAACCTTGGGGAGCCTGGCTGGCTTCCCGCCTCGGGGTGGCTGGGGTGAATCTGGGTGAGAGCTCTTGGGCTGGAGACAGACCGAGCACTGCTTTAAACGGCATCCCTGTGCTGGCTGGCCCAGTGCAGAAATGTCCTACCTGTCCCATCCCATCCTTTATGAGAAGTGACACAACTCCTACTAGAAATTACTCAGTGGCCAATGTTTATGGCACACATTTTTCATTCTGTAAGCAAATATAGATCACTGACAGCACTTGTTTGAAGCAGCTAATCTCACCCTCTGTTCTTTCTTCCACTGTCTTCCTCTCTCACCTCTCTCCTTCTCCCCCTCCCCTTCTCTCTCCTATTTTTTCCTCTCTTACCCAGTTCTCTTCTTCTCTTTGCTCTTCTTTTCTTTCCCTTCCAGAGGTCTCTCCCACACCCTCCTGCCACTCTAGCCCATATTCAGTGACAGAGCTCCCCTTGAGGCTGCCTCAGAGAGGAGAGGCCTTTCCACTGAGTGATTGTAGCTCTCTTCCAGCCCTAGCTGTGGTCCAGGAGCTTTGAGGAAAGGGACGATGCTGTCTGCCCCTGCCTCTCAAGCCTTGAGTGCTGAGCGCCAGACAGAACAGGGCTGGCTGGGAAACTGGGTCAGGTGAACAAGCCCCTTAGCACTGTGGTCTTCTTGCACCTCTCTCTACAGGCCCGCTGTCCCTCCTTCGGCACACTGATCACTCTCGGCCTGAGTTGTTGTTGCATGGTCGTCTCTCGTCCCTTTTAGCTTCTGGAGAGCTGGAACTGTGCCTAGACTCTAGATAGCACCTAATCTAAAAGATGGGACCAGGAGCCTGCAGAAGAGACAGAGAAGGAATGGTCTCAGGGGTGTGAGGAAAACCTGAAAAGTGGTTTATATAACTCAAAGGAGAGAGTGGCCAAGGTATTGGTTGCTGCAGAGTGATCAAGAAATATTAAAAAAAAAACCCAAAAACTATTCATTGGCTTTGGCAGTCTCCCATCTCCCTATGTACAGGGCCCTGATACACAGTGCCCAGTAAGCAAGCACCAACAGAATTGAAAGAAAGAATAAGGCTCCAATTGAGCTTTGAGGACTTGCCTGCTAGTTAGGAAGACACTCTTCTCATTAGGGAGGTTGCATTTTATCCTATAAGCAGTGAAAACCATGGAATGATTTTTCACCAGGGGTGTATTGTGGCTGCCCTGGTTGAAGTGTGAAGAATTGTAGTTAAAAAAACCTGGAGTAGGTTTGACTCCTGAGCCAAGCAAATCACCAGCTTTGTGACCTTGGGCTAGTTATCTCCTTTGAGTTTCCACATCTATAGCACGGGAATTTTAATTTCTACCCCTCAGGATGGTTGATAATATATATAAAATACAGAGTACATAGTAAACACTAGTGGCTATTATTTTTATCATCACCACTTCTAGATACATACTCAAGAGACATAGAAAAATACATCCACTCAGACAGACTTGTACACAAATATTCATAGCATATTCATAATAGCCAAAAGGGGAAAGCAAATCAAATGCATATGAGCTTGATGAATAACAAAATAAGGTATGTCCACAGGATGCACTATTATTCAGCCATAAAAGAATGAAGTACATGCTATATTCCTACATTCATGTTGTGGCATGAATGACATGTGCTACATCATGGATGAACCTTGAAAACATGGTAAATTAAGCCAGATGCAAAAGACCACACCATTTATGTGAAATGTCAAGCGTAGGCACATATAGGGACAAAAAGCAGACTAATGGTTTCTGGGGTTGGGGGAAGTGGCGAGTGTCTCTGATAATGGTGATGGGGTTTCTTTTCAAGATGATTAAAATGATCTGGAATTAGATACTGGTGAGGCTTACATGATGATGGAAGTGTATTTAAAACTACTGAATTGTGTACCTTGAAAGGTATGTGAATTGTGATTAAAAGTTATCTAAATATTTTATTTTGTACTAGCTTCCTATTAGAAAATAGAATCATGTAAAAAAGTATTAATTTTTCTTACTGATAATAAGCTTCCTTGGTCTGGGTCATGCTTCACGCTCTCTGCTCCTTTCCCCTCCTCCTCCCATGCTTCTTCCTCTGCAGCCACGGCAGACAGCCATATGTAAATGCTTAATAAATGACTATCATCGTTGATGAGTTTATAGTCCTTAAAGAAGCAGAGAGTTTCAATTGGAATGGTTTTATATCGTGATATGAATGCTGCCTCAGCCTGGGATTGAGAAACACTGATTTTTACTGTCCATCAGCAAACAGTGCCTGAATATCCCCTCTGAGCCAGGCCTCATGGTGACGCAGCCTTTCCTGTGCGTTTAGTGTCCCTGGCCAACTTACTACATCCTCATGGCAGGGACTGTGTCTTAACCCTTATTGAAGTATAGACAACGCACTTCCTTAGCAATAAAGGTCAAGGAGTATTTGTTTGTTTGTTACTTTAATGTTCCATTTAACACATAGTTCTTGAGAGGGGTGCTTTGGGCCAGGACCAGATCTGATTCTTCCATGTCCTGAGTCCCAGCTCATTCAGGGTTGGACAGATTGAATGGAATGGTCAGTTTTCGAAGAGAAGAGTGAGGTGCCCAGATCTGGGCTTTGGGGAGGAGATTCTGACAGTGTGGGGGTTAAAGTAGCCTATCTTCCATGACTGTCAAAGCTCTACACCAAGCAGACACTTTACACAGGCTCATCAGCTGCCTAGCTGCCGGCACTTATAAGTGAGAGAAGGTAGATACATGGCCCCAAGTAAGCCTCTTCTTTTTGTTATACTTCAAGTTCTTTGTCTTTGAATCATGGGAACCAATGACTGGAGGAGATGCCTGCCTGAGTGCACACGCAGCAACAAGTAGCACAGGTGAGGGCTGGCACAGTGGGGTTGCTGATGATGGCCAGAGCTCAGCTGACTCTAGCAGGCAGGAAGTGAGCAGGGAAAAGAAGCATTAAGCAGAGGGAGAGGCAGAGAGCAGAAAGAAGGGGCCTTGTCATTACCTGGGATACTCTGTGCTTTAGATTTCTATATGATTTTTGTGAATGAATATTCATCTGTATACAAACAAATTTGATAATGCAGCCATTTTAATGAAGAATGCATTGGAGTTGGGGTGTATTAATCTGTATGTGTATTGGTATATTTGTTAGCATGTTCAGCTGTGTATATTTTTGTGGGCACAGCACACCTATGTGTGTGTATAGCACATCTGTGTGTGTGGCAACTCTCTGTGGGTAGTGAGTTTTTGCATGTATGCATGCACATGTAGGAGCCTTAATACCCTTACTTCTGTGTCAGAGAAGACCTAGAGCTCCTCTCTCAGAGTAACTTGACATGTGTTTCAATCTCTTAGGTTTTGTTGCTCCATATTTCTGTGAGCATTCCTTACACTGAAGTCAAGGCCTATGCCACCTCCCAGGGAAGGCTGAGGGTCCACTGATCACTCACAGAGGCTCTGTTTCTCCTTCTCCTCCTGTCAGGAGCCAATCCCTTGCAGAGGAATGAAATGGGACACACACCCTTGGATTATGCCCGAGAAGGGGAGGTGATGAAGCTTTTAAGGACTTCTGAGATCAAGGTAAGTCTCAAAGAAAGGAGAAGGCCTGTGGGCACTCCATGCTTCATTTCATCTTTCACTCATTAAATTATGTCAGACTCTACACCAAAGGCCACTTCTCCTTAGAGGATTATTGTCTATTTAAATACAAATCCAGCCTCCTCTTATCAAGAATAGGAGGCATCCCCTTTACTGACCAAGAAGCAGCCTGGGCCACTTCTGGCTTCTGAGGACTAACTTTTAAATTCAGTTTCTGAGGTAGTGAGCCTTCCAGCTCCTTCCATGAAGGAGAGGGGATAGCAGGACAAAATCTTCGCCTCAGTACTATTTCCTCAGGTCTCATGCACTCTGCAGCCTCATCAAGTAACTCTTTTCCATCATCTCTCCTTCTAGAACTTTTCCCTCAGCCCTTCCCTCCATATACACTCCAGAGATCCTTATGTAGAGTATGAGGCAAAACAATCTTCATCTTAATTTGATTTTCTCATCCAGACTTTGAACCTTCTAAAAACAGGCTGCCTTCTGTTCCTCTCAGCCACCCAGCTATAACTTAGAAAGTACTTGGCAGAATCTAAGAACTAGAATCACAAATGTCAGAGCTGGGACCTGAGAAACCATCAAGTCCAGTAGATGGGAAATCTTATCAAAGTAAAATAAATAAGTCAGAGGAAAATAGAGCTGTTCTGGTTGAAGGAGAGCCTATCCTCCCCCCCTGGGTAGCCTCCATGGAAGCTGTGCTGTGGGGCACACATTTTAAATCTCTGAAACCTCGATCAAATGATTTCTTTTCTTCCTGGGGAAACTGGAGCCCAGGGGTGTGTTGTGACTTGCCCTTGGTCCCAGAGCGAGTTAACATCAAAACTGTTACTAAGATCCCGTGGTAGGTTCACTGGCAGGACAGGAACTGGAAGCTTGGTTTCTGACTGTCAGTCTTGGGCTTTTTCCAGCTTCGTGGAATCTTTCTCTGGCAAATTGGCTGCAGTACTTTGAGATGATTAAGAGTGGCAGGTCCCACCTAGTGGCAGACACTCTGTGTGTCTTGAGTAAGAGCACTTAGGTTAGGTCACCTGACTGAGCACTCAGCTGGGGTTGTGATCTCACCCCCTCACTGACTGACTGACCTCGGGCAAGGGCTTCTGCTCCTGAAGCTCAGTTTACCTCTGTGAAATGAAAACACTGTGACTGAATGGTTTCTGTGGTTCCATTCAATATACCGCTGGTCTGTGTAGCGTCAGGATAAACTAGGTCATGCTCTTGTAACAACCCCAAATTTCAGTGGCTTAAAACAACAAAGATTCATTTTTACCTCATGCTACACGTCCATCATCCATCATGGGTCAGCAGAGGTGGGCTCTGCTCATCCGCGATGCTGAGGGACCTCACTGCAGAGCAGCCGCCCTCTGGAAGAGAGTACCCTGGAGGGCCTCCCACTGGCAGCTACATGCTCAGCCTGGAAGTAGGACCCTTTACTTCCACTCACAACTTATTGGACACAGCTAATCCCATGTTCCTGCCCTAGAGTTGGGTCTGCTTCCCCTATTCTCTAAGGAAATCTCTGAGGACTGTTTCACATCACCTCAGGGACTGCATCCCTGTCATTATCTCCCCTTTGAGGCCAAGCCACTGTCCCCTGAGAGCCAGCGCTGCCCTTGGCCAAAATTACTCCTGTTTTGTCAGGTCGTGTGACATAGGGCCAGCACTGGTCTGGTCACGTAAAGCAGGAGAACAGACCTCTTCATATCAGCAGGGATGGAAGGGTTAGGGCTGCTGAGGGACCCTAATGAAATTTGGCTGCCCAGGAAATGTCTTGATGTCAGCCATATCAATACAAAGTCAGTGTCCCAAATGAGTAAGTGGCAGTTGCTGCCTCTGTGCCAGTCAGATCCTTCTAGACCACAGAGGGCTACCTTCTGAGTAGAGTGAGCTCTCAGAATCTGTGCAGAGGTGGGCAGCAGGCAGGCAAGCAGAACTGTGCCATGAGAAAAGGCTGAAGGCAGTGGGGCATCTGGCCGGGAAAGGAGAGACAGCACGTGGGCACAGAGACGGCTGTGAGGAGGAGGGGAGAGAGGAAATGGATTCAGTGCCAGGGCTAGGACAGAGCCAGGCTTAATGGGTGGCTGCTTCCAGAAGGAGCCCCCTCACAGAGCTGTGAGCCAGGGCAGGGGCTGCCTTTTGAGGCTAGAAGACCACTCAGAGCCAGCCAGGGGTTTTGTCACCTCTCAACATGAAGACTCTTTCTCTGTCATCACCTCTCTGCATTTGATCCCTTTACACAGGCTGGATTTCCTCTTCTGTAATGTTCAGCTGTCTGCTGAGCACCTCCACCTGATTGCTCTGGGGTCCCCTCAGATTCTACCCACGTGAACCACCCTCAGCTCTCCCTGGACATCAGCAGCATTGTCTTTCTCTCAGTTGCTCAGCATCTCCATGGTCTCCCATTCTTTCTGCTCTGCTCTTTTTCTCCAGGTTGCAAAAAAAACTACCTCTTCAAAACTGTGAGGAAGAGTTTCAGGGGGGAAACACTGCTTTAGATTGGGTTATGTCACCCTCTGCCAGGAAGTAAGTATCAGCTGCTCAGCTCTCGAGTTCAGGCCCTATGTCAGTGACATAATGATTCAGGCCTGGAGGGTGCTGAGGCTCCAGCCTCAGACCTCATGTCCTGGCTCTTTGTCTAGACACGGATTACCACCACTCTGATCTTATCTTCCTCCCCTTCTGTCCATCCGGCATCTCCCTGCCATCCAGCTCAGCCTCTTCCACCTTTACTTGCCTCTCTATAGTCAAATATGTACTCTTTATAGAAAATCTGTAATTATAAAAGTCATCTTTCCCATTATGGAAAATCTGGACAGTATAAAATGAAGATAATTAAATAAGTCAGTGCATATTTATAAATGACATCTGTATGCCAGGTTCTGGGCTAGGTGGGAAGAAGATATCTGGGTGAACCCCTCAAGGAGCTCACAGTCTGGTGAGGAAACAGACAAGTAAAGTGTGACACCACTGAGTCATTAGTCCCAGGGAAGCCCAGGGACTGTGGCAACCCATGGTGGCTTCTAATCCTGCCTAGGAGATCAAGGAAGGCTACCTGAAAGAGATGTCAACTGAACTGACTCTCACTTAAAAGCATTTTAGCCCTACTATCTGTACATAACTATTATTAATGTTTTTAATTATTTATAGTCATAGTAGGTACCATTTATCAAGTGCATCTAGGCACTCTGCCAGGTCTCGAATATATAATTTTTCTAATGCTGTAACAAAGCTATGAGGTAGCTCTTATTTCCCCCCCTTTTATAGGTGAGAAAACTGAAGGTAAAATAAAACGTGACTTTTGAAAATCAGGCTATTATAAGCAGCTATTGAGATACGAATCAGACCATTCCTCTTATGATACTACATTTACCTTTTCTGGACCATATCTATACATAAGTGGGTTTTTTTCTTAGCCTGGTTGATAGCCTACTGTATAAACCATGGGCCTCAAACTGGCAGCCACCTTTTATTTTGCCAGTTCAGAGTTTTTTTTAAATGTGAGTGTAATGCCTTAGAGGTTGTAATGTGGACTCTCCAGCCACAGGTGTCTGTTTCCTATCGTGTTATGTGCTTACCTGTCAGGCATTTATATTTCCTTCTTGGTCCTGAAGGTATTTGAGTTATGACCCTAGTTCCATGTTTGGAATCTATGTTTTTTCACTTATTATTTCTTCATGGTTTTCCCATTTTAGAATTATCCATAAGCCTAATTTTTAATTTTATTCTGCCTTTTAAAATATGTCACTTATCTAAGAATCTCTGTCACTTTAAGTGGCCTAAATGATTTGTTTCTCATGGCTTATTTGCTTAGTTCTCTCAGCAGTGTGTGTGTGTGGAAGCCTCCTAGGCCCCCTAAGATCGAGAGGTGGATGAAGCCCAGCTCCTGTCTCCTGAGCTGGGTATCAGGAGAGGAAGATGGGGAGATGCAGGCGCTCTTAGCTCTGATACCCACAGGCTGACTTGTGCCTTAGGAGGGGTCCACACAGAGCTTGTGGGGGTTCTAAGAAAGCATGGATCACCTCCAGGCAGAATGAGCAGGGCAGGCTTCACAGAGAAGGTAACCTGTGATCTCACTTTGAAGGATTTCACAAGCTGAAGGGTTTAATACTTAAAGCTTAGACCATTTTCACATCTTAACTAAGAGACAACAGAGAGGTGGAAATATATCTCTGCGCACATGATGGCAGATAAAACAAAAATATGGGAAGCTATTCCATGATGAATATTCAGCTGAGGGGGACGTGCTGGTGGCAGCCCGCATCTCCACTCCCAGATCCTCACTCCACCGAGACTCACGAGGAATTTATTGCTCATTTTAATCACACCCAGAGAATGAATTGGCAGGAATATTAGGCAGATAGGTCTATCATATATATTTTATTTGCATATCCCAGTGACAGAATCACAAGCACATTTCCTGTCTGTGTATTTTTTCATTTGCTGCAGGGGTAGCTGGGGATGCAGGGCTCCCCTGGGCCCCGCATTCCAGGCTGCACGCCTGGGTGCTCCCATCAGATCTGGAGGAAGCCATCAGGAGAGAAGGGGTGAGGTATACAGGAACGTAGAGGGTTATGTTCCGCCTGGCTTAGGATAAAGAGAAACCCCCTTCCCTGCCTCACCGAGCCTGCTCCCTGCTTTGCATCTCATTTCAAGTGCTGGTGTGCTGCATGCCTGGCTCTGTGCTTGGCCCAGACAACACCATCTGACCTTCGTTATAGGTTCTCCATGGGCCAGACAGAGCACTCCATGCTTTATGGGGATACACCTTTGCATTCTTTCTCTTTTAACTTTTAAAAAATCGTTTGTTGAAATATATTTGTATAAGGTGCTCATAACTATACAGCTCACTGTTAATTTCACAAACTGAATATACCTAATCAAGAAGTAGACTATTACAAGCATTCATTTGTATCATACTCCCTTCCAGTCACTATCTGTCCCTCAAGGGTAAGCATTGTCCTGATTTATTTCACTTTTATTTTTACAAAACTTCAAAAATAGTACAGCAAATTCCCATAAACTTCCACCTATATTACTGGTTGTTAACATTTTATCATACTTGCTTTATTATGTAGAGATGAATAATATAAAGATATATAATTTTTCTGAACTATTTGCGAGTTGTATATACATGATCCCCTTTACCCCCAAATACTTGTATGAAGGTCCTAAAAAATAAAGGACATTTTCTATATAACCTCAATACAATTCTCAGAATCAGAGCATTAATATTAACTAATCTACAGATGTTATTCACATCTCACCAGTTGTCCCAATAGTTCGTTTTACAAGGAAAAAAAATTTTGGATCCAAAGTTGGATTCAGTTGTCAAGTCTATTTAGTCTCCTTTAATCTGAAACAGTTCCTCAGTCTTTCTTGACATTCTAACAAGTACAGGCTGGCTATTTTGTAGACTGTCCTCAATTTGGGTTTGTCTAATGTTTCTTTATGATTCAATTCAGGCTGTGCATTTCTGGCAAGAACACCCTCTGGTGTTTATTTTCAATAAATTCATTAGGTATCCCCATGCTGAAAGTAGGAATATGAAATTTGTGTTTTAAATCTCCTTTCCCTAAATAGGCTCTGAACTCCCTAAAGGCAAGAACGGGTCTTTTCTTATCTCCGGGGTGGAAGGTGCAGGCACTGGAGTCAGACTGCAGGAGTTAGTGTTCTGCCTTTATTACTTGCTACCAGTGGGGCCCTGCTTTAATTACTTCCTCTCTGGATGATGAAGGAGGAGATCCTCTGACCTCCTTAGGGCTGTGAGGGTAGAACAGCTGGTCCCAAATCAGGCAAGATTCATCAGTTCATACTCAGACTAAGGAGTGGAAGTTTGAGGAGTAACAGGGTATTTATGTAGTCTCTAAGTCCCACCCTACAAGACACGTGTTAATTACATAAGGGGAAGATGATGGTGGAGAAACTTGGCACAGCCCACCTTAATCAGATGATCAAAACTAACATCCCCAGTCACAGGTACATCATCATCACGTACCTCCTGATGTGACACGCTGAGGAGCATACAACCCATTTTCTCACCTCAGCCCCTCTTTGCCCCTCTTAACCGTCTTGCCATTCTTGTCTCTGGGGCAACCCAGCTATTTGCAGAGGAGCAACATGATCCAGTTAACATGTTAAAAATACTGATCTGGCGGCAAAAGGAGGATCAGGTGGAGGAAAGAATGGACCCTGGGATGCTGACATAGCGGTCACCAAGTCTTCATGGGACTGATGCTGGCACTGTACCCAGCTTTCCTCAATACGGATGTGGACTCTGAGCTGGTTCAGGAGACTTTCAAGTCCCTTAGGTGCCCCTCTCATCCCCCATTCTCCCCTCCTGTCTGCTCGACGTTTCCCAGCCTCCTTTGTTGGACCCCCTGTGCTCCTCTTGTCATCACTCCCTCTTCTCAGGACTCTTCCATCGTCCCACACCTGCCCCCTGAGTCTCATCTTCTGCCCACTTTGTTGACCTCCCCACCCAGGCCTCTCTGCCTCCCCCAGCTTCAGGACATGGTAGAAGCCCTGACTATGATGTGAGTTGGGGTGGATCTAGGAAGTCAGGAGGATGGGGCATATCTGAGTCTGTGAGAAACCAGGGGGCTGTGTGCCCTGACTTCCCTCTAAAGGCAAGCTGCATCTTGGACTCTCTTTTCTTCCCTCTGCCACACTTTTCCTGTTTTTTCCCCAGGGTCTCCTGCCGACCACCCCTGCCCCAGCTCCCCTCTCAGTAAACACATCGCTAGGTTTATTATCAGATTTGTTCCCTGAGTAATGCCCAGCAGCAGGGGTGCTGCCATACCCTTCTCCCTGTAACTCTCACCCACAGAGCTGCTCTGCCCAGCCACCCACCTCCTAACAAGAGCCCAGCTAGGCTTCGCCTCGGCCTCCCAGCCCTTTCCTGTAAATGCACTCAGAGCCAGGAGGGGTGCCATATTAAATCAAGAATGATGAAAACCAGTGGCTGCGATTATCCAGCCGAGATGCAGCATAGGAAGCTGGTTGCTGCTGGCTCCAGGTGAGGGCTTCTGAAATTAATTGCATGTGGCTTTTATTAAGAAGATGATCACTCTCCCTCTCCTGCTCTCCTGGTGGCTTCCTTCTATTGCATCTCCACCCAGTGTCCTCTGCTTCTGCAAGCTGGGTCACCTACCCTGTCCCCTCCTCTACTGGAACCCTGTTGAAGCAGAGTCTTGACCTCATTCCCTGTAGTCTTCTTCCTCATTTCCTCAGAAGCCAGGAACAACAATAGCCCACATTCATGGACCCTTACCAGGGGCCTTCTCTTTCCTCCCAAAGAAGATACATACAGACCAAGTAGTTTCCTTCCCTAGGTTCTTCCACTGGTTAGCTCTCCACAAGCCTGAACTCATAGCTCACACTATTAAAAAGTCATTCATTCATTCACCATTTTTTTAAAAATTTTGGCTGCCTGAGTCTTCACTGCTGCGTGTGAGCTTTCTCTAGTTGGAGCGAGTGGGAGCTACTCTTCATTGCTTGTGTGGGCTTCTCACTGTGGTGGCTTCTCTTGTTGAGGTGCACGGGCTTCCCTTGGCATGTGGAATCTTCCCAGACCAGGGATCAAACCCCTGCATTGGCAGGCAGATTCTTAACCACTGGACCACCAGGGAAGTCCTCAACATTTTTTTAATATAAGCTCTGTGCTAAGCATTTGGGAAAGAGCATGAAGTAATAACCTCATATGTGGTTTAATCCCATTGTCCTGTACATTTTTATCAAAAAATCTGGTCCAGTTTCAGAAGTTTCTCTGAAGAGCTGTATACGGCTCCAGGCGTAGAGGGGGTTGTACTCGAATCAGGGTGTGCTCAAATTTAGGCCATAGGTTGACTCTTTCCCAGTACTATTTAGAGAGCTCCTGAGAAACCTGACGCTCACCCCCATAGAAGTCCAGAACCCTTTCCCATTGCTCAAGAAAATAACAATACTAAGATAACCTAAAATCATGACACTGAAGAAGAGTTGCAAAAGGTAGAAATGTTGCCCTGGAGAAGGCTCAGGGAGGCCATGATGGTGGTACCCAAACCAACAGAGTGGTGGGGAAACTCCTGTTAAGCTTTGCTTGCAGCAAAGGAAAAAAAGGTGTGTTTTGTGAGGCCCCACAAACCAGTGGATGGAAAGCACCTAGAGGAGGAGTTCTCTACCATGTAAGGGAAATTGACAGGCACAGCTGAGACACCCCAGGCAGTGGAGGTGTCCTGAGAGCTCAGTTGGTGTTGAGACTGCCCAGCAGACTCAGGGTTCCTGGGGAGAAGTCTCAGGAGCCACACTGGGTCCATGGGGGCATCCTAATGGACCTAACTCCTGGCTTCTGCTTAAGCCAGAGCACTTCTTCCTCTTATCTGTGGGGCTCCATGCAGATTAAATTAATTCTAGCACCAAAATAAAAACAAAGGCACTGGGTTAGAAAATTAGTTATCAAAATGCAGTAAAGAAGTAGTTAGCAAAGTTTATCAAAGGCCTGCACAGGCCAGATACTGTGTTGGCCACTGAGTCTCTCACACAGCTACTTCTGCATATACATTCGCTGTGTGCCAGAGACCTGCCCAGTGCTTCATATGCATCATCTCACTTAATTCTCACCAGCATCCCACAATGAGTACCATTGCCATGCTAGAGATGAGGAACTGAAATTCAGGGAGTTGAATTAACTCCCCAAGGTGAGCTTACTGTTAAGTAGATTTGTTGTTTAGTCACTAAGTCGTGTCCAATCTTTTTTGACCCCATGGACTGTAGCCCCCCAGGCTCCTCTGTCCATGGGATTTCCCAGGCAAGAACACTGGAGAGGGTTGCCATTCCCTTCTCCAGAGGATCTTCCCTACCCAGGGATCAAACCCATGTCTCCTGCATTGGCAGGTGGATTCTTTACCACTAAGCCACCTGGGAAGCCCAAGTAGATTAGGTGAGGTTTAAATTCAGGTCTTTCTGGGGCAAAGCTGGCTTCTTTCTGCCACACGATGTGCCTCACTATGAGCCGGAAAGGTATCAAACTTCATGTGGGGACTGCTGTAAGAAGTCAGTAAGACACTACACAGAAAGTTCGGATTACCATGCCCGGCACACAGCAGCCATCTCACAGACGGCAGTCACCTCATTCACTTGGCAGCACAAATTGAATCCTTCTGTGATCCAGGCCCTGTGCTAGGTGCTGGAGTTACAGGGATGAATAGAGCATGGTCTTTGTCACTACTTCCTCATGTGTGGAGTAAAGAGATAGAAACAGGCAGTTAAACTAGTGCTCTGGAGGTGCCAGGGCAACAGGCTCTTTAGACAATTTGGTATTTAAGCTCAGATCACTTAGAGATGGGTGGGAATAGAGAAGACTTATGTGCTGAGGGAGCAGTGTGGACAAAAGGCCCAGAGGTGGGAATACCCATCCCTGAGGGGAAGTGACCTAACAGACAGACCTCACAAACTCTCGGAGGCCAGGTTCCTTCTGCATCCTGCCTGACTGCAAGCGGGCCAGGCCACTGGCTGGTGCTGTACCGGCCTGTATGTGTGCATCTCTCCATCAGAGCCTTTCAGCCCAGTGGACCCAAGTGCTGAGAGGGGCTAGGTGGATAGGGAGGAGGAGGAGGCAGATATATGGCTGGAGTCGGCAGAGCCAGGTGATGTATGTGGTGCCTGAGGGAGCTGCACAGTGACGTGCTGGATTCCAACCGGCAAGCGTTGCTCCGCTGGGATTGGTGCCGAATTATTGCTCCATATGAAACCCCAGGACTGATGGGAGCTTTCAGTTACAGACTGATAGCAACAGCCAAAATTGGATTGTTTGCTATTTATTTTTTTTAACTTCTGTCAAGGTCACTACCATAACAGGAAAACACTGCCCAAGTAGCAGATATTCTTCATCCACTCTGCCCGCAAGAGCAATCTGCAGCCACCACTTTTGTGACAAGGCCTTACCTTGGCAGCTCGCTTTCTAGAAAGCTGTCAGTGTTACAGGAGCCCTAGGGAAGAGAAGCCCCCGGAAGACCCAGGTCTTTCTGTCTCACTTTAAGGCCTGCTTCCTGCCCCCAGCGCCTGGCCTCCATCGATGCTTTATCATCAGACCCATGCACTCACCCCCCAACCCAGTCTCCAGATAGTGCCACAGCTCCCAACTAGCCCAATATTCCAGCTCCTTCAAGTCTCTCACCTCCCAGAAATGTTTTATGTTTTATGTATCCTTCCCTTCTCTGTACTCCTACACCACCCAATCTAGCTGTTAATTCCTCTTTGTATCTGTCATCAGCTTCATTTTTGTAAACTTTCACCAGCTGCGTCCACTGCCAGGACCCATGCCAGAAATAGCAGTGAGTAAAATGGGGCTCATAGTTGATTTGTAAGACACAATCACAAATATGCAGCAAACTCATTTTCAAGTAGCTTTTTTCAGTGATAGATACAGGGCTAGGTGTAGGCACACATGCTTTAGAACCACAAGGGAAACGGCTGATCCTGCCTGAGAAGTATTCATGTACACACCCTGCCTCGCCTCCCCTGCCTGACTTAGATAGAGCTCTTTGAAAGCAAGACCTGGCTCTTCTCCCCTCCCTTTCAGTGGGACAAAGCTCAAGCCTCCTGCTTCTGTCTTTTCTGAAATGGACCAAGCCAGAGGCCAGACACCTGCCAGGCACCCAGCATCATCTAAACCTGCCAGGGGCCAGTCTTCCTCTTTGCCCCTTCCCCACCTTTCCATCATGGCATACACAGTGCCAGGAATTTAGCAATTGCTGAATAGTTGTGTTTAATTGAAAAATGCAGTATCATTGACTTGAAGGGTGTTCATAGCTCTGGTGAGGGTAAGCAGAAAATGAAAGGAACCTATCTATTTGTAAGCACTTAGTGCTTACTAGCCATAGCACTAGACACATTCTGTATACAACATCATATTTAATCCCCAATTTGCAGAGGAGAAAACTGAGCATAGTAACTTGCTCCAGGTAATCACATCTTATTAAGTGAGAGAGCTGGGATTCAAACCAAGTCTTCTGTCAGACTCCAGACTCAAGAGTTAATCTAATGAGTCGGCAAAAAAGTTCATAAGATCTTATGTGAACACCATAAGAATCGTTTGGCCAATCCAATACTAGCAGTACTTATTTTACTAGCAGGGCGAGCCAGGACCCCTGAGCAGTGGCCACCAAGGTAGGGAAATGAGGTGAGGACTCAGACGAGGGGCTGGGAAAAGAACGAGCCAGAGCTGTCCATCAGAACCCCCAGAGGCCCAGACCCTCTGCTTTTTCCCCCTGGGTTGGGGGGATAGAATGAAACTAGGGTCCTCCTGGGTCCGGCGCTCCTGAGCCGCCTTCCATCTCGTCTCTCTCCACAGTACCAAGAGAAGCAGCGGAAGCGGGAGGCCGAGGAGCGGCGCCGCTTTCCCCTGGAGCAGCGGCTGAAGGAGCACATCATTGGCCAGGAGAGCGCCATCGCCACAGTGGGCGCAGGTGAGTACACGCACACCGAAGAGGGCGTAGAAGTTTGTGGTCTGCTGCAGTGAGGTGTGGTCCTGCCATCTCCAAGCTGAGGAGAAGGGGCTGTTATTGTTACAGCATAGCATTTGTGAAGTGCTTCCTGTGTACCAGGCAGTGTTCTAAGCTCTTTGCATATGCCACGTCATTTAATCCTTACAATCCTATGAGGTTGGTCCCATTGAATCCCCATGTTACAGATGAGGAAGTTGAGGCAGAACACTTGAGTAATTTGGTCAAGGCTTCTTTCTGTGCTTTGAATTTAACTCTGACGTTCATCTGATCTACTGACCCCACCCCACCCCCGCTTTTCAGGTGGAGAAACTGAGACCCAGAGAAGAACAAGAGCTTTCCCATCACTAGTATTGTCATAACTGAGCCAGAACTAGAGCTTTGGTCTCCTGTCTCCCGGCGGGGACTGTGCCATCCTTCAATATAATTTGTTGGAAGCTGGCTCAATTCTATGGAAAACATCCCGTGCAAGTCTTGAGTGCCTTCTTCTCTACCTCAGAAGCGCTTATGCCACCTTGGGATCTAGACCGTCTGCTGATATCACCCCTCATCTCCTGACCTTCCTGTGCATGCATCTCCAGTGGAGAGAGATAAAACTGGGGTTGTGCTCAGGATGGTGGCCTCACCATTGTTCTCCTGAGGTGCATGGCTCCCTGAGGGTAACCTCAAGACAGATGAGGCAAGGGCAAGGGAACCCTATTTCTGACTTAGACAAGGGAGTATCCCCCAAGGCAGTGGTTCTCAAAGTGGTCTCTGGACCAGCAGCATCAGCATCCTCTGGGAACTTGTTAGAATGTAGATCTGATCCCAGACCTGTGGGATCAGGAGCTCTGGCGATGAACCAGAACTCTATATTCTGAGAGGCCCTTCAGGTGAGCCAATGCTCAGCTCAGCTTTAAAAGCCTCTTCCCTGCGATGTCTTGGTCAGGTGCATCCAGTGCCGCCTCTAGTCCCACCACATGCAGCCCAGCAGCCGCCACGCCCAGCACCAGACTCTCTCACTTGTGAAAGGAGACATGAAGCTGAAATTGTGGAGTCCCAGAGGAGTCAGTGCACAATGAAGGCAGTCATCCCTGTGACACACTGGGCCCAGCCTGTCTCCATCCTCCTCACACACCAATGGGACTCATGGTCAGGTCATGACCTGATCATCAGCAGTTAAAAGGAGCCCATAGACCAGATCTGCCTCAGCAGCTGGAGGGCAGAGACTACCTGCAGGCACACCCAGGAGCCAGGGAAAGCTTCTGTGAAGACACAAGTCCCCACTACTCAGGCCCAAACCTCATCAGGCTGCCCTTTTGGGTCTGAATACAGACAGCCACCCTCAGCTTGGAGGTGGCAACCCCCCACTTCTTTGCCAAGGCCATGTCTGAGGTAAAAGGAGAGGAGACCTTGGGAGCTCTTGGGTCAAAGAGAGGAGGAGGAGCCCATTGGAGAGATCAGTGACTGAGCCAAGACGTGAGAAGCAGGTTCTACTAGAGTTTCATGTCCACTTGGGCCAGAACTATAGATGCCATCATGGTATTTACCCTCCACTTCTTACACAGCCGTTTCTTCACATGTTGCCCACTCCTCTGATCTCCTGTTTCTCACCAACTTCTCAAGCCCATAAGTTGAGAGACTTCCAGAAGTAGTTAGGGGAGGGAGGAGGACATTAAAGTGGAAAGAATTCAGTCAGCCAGGGCTCAAATGGCAGGTAGGCCACTTACCAGCTATGCAGCTCAGGCTGGTCACTCAGTTTCTTTGAGCATCAGTTTCCTCACCTTTGTACCAGGAATCCAGACTCAGGACTATAGGACTGTAAAGCATATGCTATCTCCAGTATGTACCAGACAGTTCTCAATAAAACCCAGTCCCCCTCCTCTAGATGTTTACTGTCCAGCGTTGGGCACTGTGCTCCATAGGTCAGGCCCTCAGTTGTTTCCATCAATCCAAGACTGATCCCTAGTCCCAGCCCCAGACTGGCGTCTTCCCCTGGTCCTTCTCCTTGTCTCTCCCTGCTGCCAGCCCAGAGCAGGAGTAGATGGTTCCACTTCCCACCTCCTAGGGGCTGTCAGAATGTCTGCCAAGTGCCTTGTCCTACCCATAGCTCCATCTGTCACCCACACTCTGCCTCAGATCTGGAACGCTTTCCTCCTTGTCCTGTGGTGTGTAGGGTGACTCTGCTATGCCTCCAGTGCTGCTGGAAAAGACACAGAGGGTGTGGGGGCCTGGGCTGTGGGGTTAGTACATTCCCTTCCATTTGTAAGGTGGTAACTTTTCGCCCACCTTGCTAGAAGCCCTGCAGCCAGGGATCACACTCATAACAGTCAGAGTGTGTTCAGCTTCCAGCTCCTGTGAAGCATGAGGCACTCTCTGGGTCAGAATCTGTGGCAGGGCCTCAGCACTGAAGCAGGTGCAGGAGAGTGGGGCGGATCTAGAGGGCAGGCTAGGGTGCTCCCTGAGTGCTCTCAGCTAGTGTCAGATGTGTGCTGGCTGGGTGGAACCTGGCACCCCAGAGGTACCATGAGGGTGGGCAGCCAAAGAAGTGCCGCAGAATGAATTGATTTGATAAATGGCCATTTATTACCCTCACGAATTGGCTGAAACCAATTTCGGTCACATCAACCCCTGGTAAGTGCTGGGATATTGATTTGTGCAAAGTAATACAGTGAATTTATCAGTGTGATCCCCAGCTGCAGGGCTTCTAGCAAGGCTGGCGCACAGTTACCATCTTACAAATGGGGGAGATGAAGCACCGACCCCACAGCCCAGGCCCCCATGGCCTCTCTGGTCTTCTCGGGTCACTGGAGCCAAAACAGGGCCAACATGCAGACCACAAGCCAGAGCACTGACATCAAGTGTGAGGTTCTTCTTCCAGAATCCCAAGCTGTTCTTGATCATGGGGAAGGGGAGGATGCCTGTTCTAGTGGGAGCTCAGAACCTCTGTGCCCACCATCCTCAGAAAGGCAGCCAGCTGTCTGTTCAGATCTAGACTCTGCTTCCCTCCTCCACCTGGTCACCTCCCATGTTCCTGTCTCAGTAAAGGCCCCACCATTCCCTGGTCTCCTGAGTAGAAGCGCAGATATTTCCTTGGCTCTTCCTTCCCCTTAAAGCCCTTCAGGTTCTATCATTTTACCTCTTAAATAGATCTCACACCTAGCCTCTCCCCCCATTCCTAATACCACTGAGGACCTCCAGCTCAGGACCTCAGTGTCTTCTGTCTGAACCTAGTGGTGGTCTCCTTGTTGGTCTCTCTGCCTCCTTTTCTTCCCCTATAACCACTTCTCCCTAGCTGGAGTCAGCTTTGTACAGTGTAAAAACAAAACAAAAAAAACCTGTGTAAAATTCTTGAGTTTCTAATGCCCTGGCCTGGCATTAGGGCCCACCCCTGCTGCCCTCCCCCACTTCCCCAGCTGTCCCCCTCCCCCACTGCACACAATGGCTATTTCTGCCGCCCTGCACATGCTGCGTTGATCTCCTGCCTATATTTGTTGATGCTGCCATCTCTGGTTGAAACTCCTTTCTTCTGGCCCCTTCCCCACCCTAGCCCTGCCCGTCTCCCACCCTCGGGCTGGTTTTTATATTTCAGGAGCAATAGACTGTAGACTCCTGAGGGCAGAGACCCTGACTGAATCATTTTTGTTTTCCCAGTTCCTGGCGCAGCCCTCCAGTCGAGGTGGATGCTTAGTGCAGTTTGTCACATTAATTACTTTGCTTATGGCCCTTTGTCCATCTCTGTGATGTGCTCTGAGGAAAGAAGAGAAGCTGTTAAGCCTGCTTCCTAGTTGTTCACAAGCATACTAAGAATGTGAGTGTAGCAAGATCGTTGTTTACAACACCCATACTAGTCATCCTTTGACCCTTTGAAGTGACATCCCTTTCGCCAGACCTGCTCCAAGAAGCCTCTTCTGGGCAGCCTGCACCTGTGAAGGCTTCGCAGTGGCTCCCTCTGACCAGAGGCCTATGCCTGAAGCCCATTGCATCTGGTCCCCATTGACTCTGAAGCCTGTGAACTCCCCAGGGAAGCTCTACCACCTTGACCTCTCTTCTAAGCCTGGCTCTGACCCGAATTCAGAACTTTAATATCACCCATATACGCACAGTAGGTGCACCATCCTATCTCATACTCCACCTCCCTCTTTGACTAATCCAGAAATGTAATCTTCCTGAGTGCTGCAGCTAGCTTTCTGGACCCTCCCTTGGAGTCCTGTTTGTAATCTGAGAAATACATCTAGATCGTCCCTGAGTTGTAGAGAGGTAGTGATTAATTTAGAAAACTTCTTAAGTTCCACCTCCCCACTTCAGGAGTCCCTCCTGTGCCCCTGCTCTTATTGACTGGACTGCTCTGCCCTTCTGCTCGCCTGCCAGGACCTGACCCTTGCCTTATCCAGGAAGCTTTCCTTAACTCTCCACCTGGTGCAGGGCCTTTCTATGCACTTCCTGTGGACACTTTTTTTTTGTTGTGCTTACCACGTAGCATCAGTTTGTATGTCTTTCTCCCTGCAAAAGTCAGAAACTACCTCTCTTTCAGGTCTGTTTCCCCAGAGTTGGCACACAGGTATGTAAAAGGTTGTTGAACTCAAGTAAACTCAGATGAACAAAGTCTAAACACGTCTTGAGGTTCTGCCTCCCCTGAGCACAGATTCTGATCTCAACCTCTTTCTGGAAGGGTGTCAGTCTTCCCTCCAGTGGTCCCTAACCCATAGGGTCCCTAACCTTAACCTAACCATAGCCTGCGAGGCTTTCACACACAGTGGGTGGGCTCAACAAAAGCTATTTGCAATTTTAGTACGGTTAACTCCTCGGTAGCAATAGTTTGCCTTCAGAAAGAATACTCCTGACAGACTAGAAAGAGCTTTTCTCTCATCATCCACCAAACCCAGGGCACCAGAAGCAGGCATTTGTTGAGCTATGCCCCTTGAACCTGTAAGCTTAGACAGAAGATACTAATAGACATTTAGGTGACTGAACTGTGGAATTCCTGTGAAGGATAGGTTCCCCTAGGAGGTGGCACAAGCATGGGGCAAACTGTTTCAGGTTAGGTTAAAAAAAAATCTGCTGCATCAATAGAACTTATCAGGAGAGATGAGTCAGCCTACCCAGACTCCCCCAAACCTTGAGCTAGATGGAGGCAAAGGCCTGGCATGGGAGGAGGAGGCAGTTCTTTTGTCTCACTTGGGTTTTGCACATCAGAGCTTTCCTCCTGGAATGTCCCATCATATCCAGGCTGCCTAGCCATCTCCCCCTTGTGCTTTGGCCCCCAAGTCACAGTCAGAAACAGATAGCGTTTCCCACACTTTTCATAGTACTCCATACCACTTGGCGCTCACAGTTTTCATAGCAGCGTTCAGCCAAGAGGTGCAGACCTGTTCTCGGTTTCTTTGTAGGTGCCCCAGCACTCGACACAGAACTTTTTTGCTGAACAAATGGATAAGACTCCCTGGAGGGAAGTTAAGAAGAGAATTGAAGCCTTCTTTACCCAAGGGTAGTAGTAACCACTTGGAGCTGTAAGAGACTCTTGGATCCAGGCATCACTCTTCTCTGTAAAATGGGAGCTGAAATATCTGTTCTTTGCCCCTTGTGATTCCAGGAAGACCAACAATTAATTCATTTAGTCCACACACATTATACCAGTGTTTTGCAAAAGTCCCTCAGGAAATAGGCCTAGGACATGCACCCACGAAATACACAATCAAATCGGGACTTACCCTCCCCCTGGTATGAGGGTGCACAGATGAAACCTTCCCATTGTCCCTCTCTGAACCTCAGCCTCGTCCTCTGTAACATGGAGAGATACTCCTTACTTCTCTGAAGTATTGTAAGGATGAAAGGGCTATCTGTAAAATAGCACGGCTAATGGCTTGTGCCCCCACTGCTGCTATGACTACTGTTATTTTTATTCTTATTCTTTTTTTTTTTTTTTTTGCAACTTACAAATCACTTTCATAACCATTAACTCATTTTAATCTTCATGAGGGGCCGACTGAGCACATATGGCTAGTCCCATTTTAGAGATGAAGAAACCAGGCTTCTAAAGGAGTAAGTGTTGACCTCAAAGTCAGCTAATAAGTGACAGAGCCGGGACCCCAAACTAGATCCTGTGGCTCCTGCCCTCCCTACCGCACCGCCCCGTCGATGAACACGGGGGTTATTGGGGCAGGTGTGATATGGAGTCAGCTGGAAGAGTTGTTGCAGGAGAGATGTAGGATGAGTGGTAGTGGTCCACATGGCCAGAAGACCCAGCAAGGGGACCCTGTCACTGGTCCAGCATATGGAGAGGCTGCCAAGCCTGTTGGAGCCCCAGAGATGGGACAGGCCAGATGGGCTGAGCTTCCTGCTCAGGGGACCTTGAGACCAGAGAGCACTGGTCAAGAGATGGTCAGGGGCAGGGGCTCCTGAGACCGTGTATGGAGTGACTGAGGCAGCCAGACTGAAAGACTACAGAGGAGCAACTTTCCAGGTGAGGTGAGGGAATGAGAGGGTGCTGTGTGGGAAACAGCCAGGTCCTCCCTCTAAACTCCTGAACCACCAGTTCAGGTTCAAGAGCTGGCCAGCACGAGGGGTAAAGCCCAGGTCCATTTATCTACCTGTGTAACCTTGAGCAGGTCACCTCACTTCTTTATATGTATGATCTCATCTGTAAAATGGGAATCAAGTTACGTGCCCTGCCTGCCTCGTGGGTTTGTAACCAGCCTCAAATGAAGTTATGTCTACAGAAGTTCTTTATAGGCTCTGAAGTGCTAGCAGAGGAAGTTGCTGCATTTGCTTGTCCACAGTGAGAGCACGAATATCTGTGACCACATCCCAAGTGGACCCAGCCAGGTCTCTGTCCCAGCCTCTGCCCCAGCCTGACAGGACCCTAAGGTTCCCAGTCTTAGCCCTCAGCCGCCCTACCAACCACACACCCGGGGGCCCGCCTTCTTCAGTCTTTTCTAGCTACTTCCATTTTTCATTCTGTCGGACACCATCTGCTTGGCCGTTTTTCTCTTCAGATATTATTAGAAATATCCAGAGTTGTAATTGTTTAATGGTTGGCATTTTGCCTGTTTCACGGGGGGCCCAGATTGAGCCCACCCCAGACTCATGCCCTGAGTCCAGCAGACTTGACCAGGGACAGCTGTGCAGTGGAGTCTGCTTGGCATTATAAAGAGCTCTCTCCCAGGTGCGTTATTAGAAAAGAAGGGGGGAAAGATGGCCCCAGGCGTAATCCAATTCCATGTTCTCTATGGTGTTTTTGAACTGTTTAGCCCAGAGGCATGTAGCTCTTGGTGGGCTGGGAAGCTTCGTGAAAGAGAAGTCAAGATCAGAACCCAAGGTTCACAACACCTGGGGAGCTCTTCTCCCCGGGCTCCCCATTTGAGTGATGCCTGGGTACTTTGGCCTCCCCAGATACCCCCATGAAGCCTGAATCTAGTTTATGTTCAGCTTCTTTCAAACCTAGATTCTCAACTTATTCAACTTTTGGAGAAGTGTGACTCCTTTCAGATAAGCCCCCATTCTCACCTTTACCTCAGCACACATCCTACACATATATTCACAGAAGTCTAGCCTTTGTCCTTTTATAGGTCTCTACCTTCCCAAACACCCTCACCCACAGGGTGTTGCTTCTGTCAGAACACTGGGGCCTCCCCTTTCGCCAGGCTAGGGCTTCTTTGTCTTCATGCCTAGCCTCTGGATACCTGCGAGGCCTGTGGGTTCCCCTCATGGCCATTCTTCCAGAGGACCAAGCCAGTCAGTTCAGAGATGATCTCAGCCTAACCCAAGGGAGAGGTTAGACTGAGTGGTTTCTCAGACTCCTCTCAGAAATCTCAGGGAGAGAATCCAGGCAGGCAGAGTGGCTTGTCCGGTGTCCACGGACAGTTTCTGTTTCTTCTGAGGCCAGAACTAGAAAGTATCTTAGGAAGAAGCATTAGAGTTTGAGGTGAGAAAGCCCACAGTGTGGACATGTACTCCTGAGACAGGCATTCGAGACCTCTGTGGTCTGATCCCACCCACAGCTACTCCTGTTCATTCCTGTCCCCCTCACAACCTCTGTCATACTGCCACCTCTTCCCCTTCAGATCCTGCCTAGTCTGATCTGTCATCATTTCCACTTCTTCTGAAGGCCTTCCCTGACCTCCCCAGCCACTTCCATGAAACCCAGAGACACAGATTATACCACACAGTGTGTAGTATGGATGATCTTTGCACCTCAGAACTGAAGACGCTTCCCTAAGACTGTCAACTCCTCCTCCATTGACTTGGTTTCCAGGCCTTGTCCTCCAACATATATTCCTTTGCTCATCTCCCCTCAGCTCTCTGAGGAGCAGACCATAGATGTTGTTCCATCTGCAGACCAACCTTGACATTGCACAGTGCTCTCACCCCTTCCTGCTTCTGAGTGCGTGTTTCCATTTATGCAACCCAAATTAATCCACTTTTTATAACCATATGTGACCAAAATAGAAGACAGGTTTAGCAATGCAACTCTACCATCTCCACCAGTCAGCTGGTAACCTACTAGTTGTTGTGACTTGGGCAGGTATCTCTATCTCTTGTTTCAGTTTCCTGTTCAATCTGATGGAATTGAAAATAATATTTTCTACTCAGGGTTATCTGAATGGGTCTTGAGTAATAAAATGTTGGCGATTTTTCCATTGGGCCTAGGAGATAACATTTATTTAATCATTTATTAAATAAATGATTCTTCAGATGGTTCTGCCTCATTCTGCTCCTTACTCTTATACTTGGGTGATGCTTCTGAGCCTGGTTCTCCCACTCTGTGTGGCATGCAGAGCCCTTGATTATATATTTCCTCCTGGAGAGGAGAGGTCAGCGCTTACTGTAACAGAGCTGAGCCCCAAGAAACTTGGTACATGTCTGTTCCCCTCCCGCACCTCTGTCCATTGGAGGCCATGGTTGTGGAGGTGCTAGCAAGTGGCTCACCCTTCCTTGCCCTGAGCTCCACAGTACCCTTGACTGGCTTCCAGAAAGTGCATTTGGCTATATTTCCTAACAGCAGACCTTACTTCGCCCAAATGGGAAAGAGTTCAGAGCTCACACCCCAGTCCCCAAGGCCCTGCCATGGGCTTCTGCCTCTCCCATTTGCATAGGGGGAGGCTCAGCCGCCAACCAGTTGTGAGTAGATGGGTTACCAGCCGGGATCTAAAGTTCCTCTCCAATTCTCCTTCACCAGTCAGTCCCCCACCCCCTTCACCTCCATTCACCATCCACCAGCCTTTCAGTTTCCCTGGCAACGCTGAGTGCTCATCCTGGAAAACTTTATCCGAAATCTGCTCTGGGCAGCTTTCCAAATCCATGCTAACCTGATTAGGTGTCTCTAGGGGCCTTGCCAGCTAATCAGATTAGGCAGCACTAATGGTAGTGAGGACTTTGAGTGGGCGCAGAGCAGTAAAACATATTGTATACTTAGTGATAATTATCCTGCCTTTTGTGTCATTGATTTATCTGCCTCCCTCCCTGTCCTCCCGTCTTGTGTGTTTGGCCATAGCAATCCGGAGGAAGGAGAATGGCTGGTATGACGAAGAACACCCGCTGGTCTTCCTCTTCTTGGGATCATCTGGAATAGGTAACAGGGAGTAGATCAGCCTGTGGGGAAGAGAGCTGGGGGAGCCCCAGCTGCTATGGGCCAGAGTCACACGACCCTCCTCTAGTTCAACTCCAGTTCCCAAAACAACTGCCTTCGAATTACAGAGCCAGCAGAGGATCATCTGTCACATTGAAACAGCTGGAATTATGCCTCTCCCTCTGGAAGCTGTGGTGCAGGGCCTGATTCACCAGAAGGGCTAGGCCCTTGGGGGCCTGTTAGTCCTGGTCCAGCCACTCTGCAACCCCAGACGCTGCCCTGTAGGAGTAGTTGAACTACCTCCACTGCCCAGGGCACCAGCCTTATCTAGTGTAGCCTGGGCCAGAACCCTCTAGGAAGCTAAAGAAAGCCACTGATGGTCAGCACAGTGCAAAGTGCATAGCAGAACTGGTTGCAGTGAAGTTGGTTGGGGATTTTTATAGCCAGTTGGGCTGGATTATCTGAAGTGTTCTCACCCTCTCACTGTCCACCCTCACAGTCCCACATCGCTGCCCTCCCATTGTCTTTATGGGGAATTACATGCATTTGTAGCTTCCTCTTCCCCCTCAGCATCTTCATGGATGCTGCCTCTGATGTAGGGTCCCAAAGGGTTACCATCACTTCACACTATACCATAGACCTTGAGCCATACTAGACAGGCAGTGACTTCCAAAGACTTGACCATCATACCAAATGGCCCTTCAGAGCCATCACTTTGGTATTGTCATCCTTTATTTATGTTACAAAATAAAGCTGTAAAGCCAGGGAGGGGTGGCTTCTATCCTCTCCCAGCCTCTGTTTGGCCTTGTGGCTCCAGGGCCTAGCTTAGATGGCAGGACCATGGATGTCCAGAGAGAGACAGTACAATGAGCCAGGGAGTCAAGGTGCTTCTAGGAAAAGCAAGGTTTGTGCTGGGATTCGAAGGACAAGATGGCTCTGGATTGTATGAGACAACCTCCCACTTTTAGATGCTACCATAGAGAAAAAGTTTCAGTCCCCATCCACAGAAAAATCAAGATACAATGCAGACTCTGATTCTGGTCCCAGATTTACCATCAGTTTTCCCTTGGTGACTTTGAGAGTCACCCTTTCTGTTCTGTTCCCTTCTATAACATGTATTATTTCCAGCATCCATGCATTTCTAATATTCTAATATTTCTAATATTCTTTCATTCCAGGAGATAATCATCTCCTAACCCAATACTTCTCTTTTCCTTCTACTAGGAAAAACAGAACTGGCCAAGCAGACAGCTAAATATATGCACAAAGATGCCAAAAAGGTAAGGGCTGGAACTAGGCGCAATTGGCAGGCCATGGAGAGCTCGCACAAGTGTCCATCCCCTTGTTCAGACTCTGGCTTTCCGAGACCTGCTCAGTTTGACTTACTAAGGCTGACAAGAAATTGTTTCACACAGAGAAAAATGTCAGAGCAGTCCTTGGAGACTGCAGAAACATTTCAACTTAAAACCAGACATTTCTCTTCCTCCTAGCTTCCCAGTCTGGAGGCGTTGCAGGTTGCCCACAACCCTGGGTACCCTTGCCTAATTTCTGTGGAAAGCCTCCCTAGCTGAGGCAATAAGGAACTGCCTAGAACTCTGCCAGCAACAGAGTCCTGGCCAACTCCTGTCCTGTTGCGGCCTGGCTCCCCCTTCACCACCTCTCTGAGGGCCTGGCAGCCACAGAAAACAAGGTAGCTGAGGCTGTGTCCTCCTGAGCTGTGTCCATGGTCCCTTCTGCTGACTGTGCCAGTAGCTATGAGCTGCCTCACCCAAAGCCAGGGCAGACCCACTCGACAGGCAGGCAGGCAGGCAAGAAGCAGCACACGGCATGCTAATATGTTCCAACTGAAACGGCTTTTTTAGGCCAATTCATCAGGTTGGCAGCGATTGAAACAATTAGCACTCTGGAAAGGGCCATAAACTAGTGAGACTATTAGAGAAGATGTAGTTACGGGCAGGAACCACCTGATTAGGGATGAAGAATTCTGAGTGGTTTAATTTTAATACTGTCAGAAAGGTTAATATTTAATTACAAATTATAATCTCCTTATCCAAGCTGTCTTAATATGTCTTCATAAACAGTGGAAGTAGAAGGAAAGTATCTGCTGACTTGCTGGTGTAGAAAGGAGAAAGGGCTTGATAAAAGATGGACGATGCAAGTCTTTTTTCAGTTGGAGCATCTAAACGAGAGGCAGATTTCAACTTGTGAAGGGTGTCCTGAAAGCTGACGATGGCATCCTTCAGTGCATGCTTCACCCAGGAGATGGAAGTGCCTACCACCCTCTCCCCTTGGAGATAGTGGGCTGGGTGATCCAGGCTCTGGAGTCAGCCATTCCTTGGCGCAGGTTCTGCTGGCCCTAGGCATGTTGCTTTACCCCTCCAAGTTTCAGCTATTGCCTCAAATAAAGCTAATCAGTCCTCTGTCTAAGATTACTGTGAGCATCAAGTGAAATACTGTGAATCACAGCGAGCTCAGGCTCTAACACCCATCAAGTACCTGATCCCTTGTCTCATATTTATCCATCACTCCATCCTTTCACAGCACTCCCATCTACTGTCTTATTTGATTTTACAAGGAAAATAGCTTAAATGCCAAATTAGAACCACTTTTCAGATGAGTATACTGAGACCCTGCAACGTTAAGGGCACCTGTTAGGCGAAGAAGTAAAATGAGAATCCAGTCTGTCAGCTATTCTCTCAAAACTGTTCTCTGCTGCAAGAGAAGACTAGATTATAAACCTGTCCTTCTTGTCCTTGTGTCACATAGGGAGACGAGGGGCGTGAGAATATAATCATCCATATATTTTTAAATCAGAGTTGGTACTTTTATAAAACTCCTACTTTGACCAGCCCTGTGGATCAACTCATTACAACATCTGTGTTTAGCATGGACATTATCTGGCCATGTAACAGGCATGTTTGAGACATGCCTTTATAATCTGAGGGTTCTGAACTGTAAGCTTGTCTAACCAGGATACCTGATGTTGCCAGGATCCAAGGACTGATGTGTGGGGAGTGTCATCTACAGGCCCCAGTGTAAAGGAGGGCTCACTCAGTGAACAAGCACTGGCCTGGGAGTCGGTGACTTGAATTCAAGCTCTGGCTTTCTTGTACCTTAGTTTCCTCATTTGAAAAGAGTCACTGATACCTCCAGACTTGGCTACCTCACAAAGACTTGTTTGCACTTTTTTCTTGTTTCGGCAACACCACACAGCATATGGGATATTTGTTCTCTAACCAGGAATTGATCCCATGCCCCCCTGCAGTGGATATATGAAGTCTTAACCACTGGACTGCCAGAGAAATCCCTGTTTGCACATTTTTATAATTTCTTTATCAGACCTCCTATGAGTTTTTTTTTTTTTTCTCTTATTAAACTCCACTGTTTTTCCCAAATTGAGCAGCTTCGTTAACTTCCATTATTAGAGTTAATAATCCTTGAGAAAAAAACCTTAATGGAGAAAAAAACCTTAACGGCATCCTGTGATTTCATCCTGAGATAGGGTGGTGGAGCTCTAAAGACCACAGTTATAGTATGATGAAGGGATCAAGAGCAGGGATCTGAGTTCAGCTCTAAACTACTCTGTGGAGTTGGCTGAGATCTCTGTTTACATCAGTTTCCTCATCTGTAAAATGGGTGCAATAATGGTACCTATCTCAGTGAATTATCATGAAGGTTAAGTGAGATAATGATGTAAAATGCTGTACACTATTCTTGGCACATTAGTAAGCAATCAGTACATGTTGGATACTATTATTATTACTGGCTTCCTTGGTAGCTCAGACGGTAAAGCATCTGACTGCAATGCTGGCGACCCGGGTTCGATCCCTGGGTCTGAAAGATCCCCTGGAGAAGGAAATGGCAACCCACTCCAGTATTCTTGCCTGGAAAATCCCATGGACTTAGGAGCCTGGTAGGCTACAGTCCATGGGGTTGCAAAGAGTTCGACAGGACTGAGCAACTTCACTTTCACTTTCACTGTTGTTATTATTGTTGCCTCACTTCTAGATAACCCTAAGCTAAGATCATGTGAAACCAAAATTATTCCCGCTAAGAAAATCAAGCCCTGAGATTTGTTCAGAGTTATTTAGCAAATCAGGAGAAGAACTTAGTAACTTGACATAAGAGTAAGTAAGCACTGAAGTCTATACTCCCTCTTATCGTAGGACATTGACTGACACTGGTTCTGGGCACAAAACTCAGAACCCTTAAGATGAAGATGCCAAAAGCCCAGCTGATTGAGGGAGTGGGACATATGAAACAACAGAGTATAGAGGCTAAGAGCACAGACTTGGAGCCAGATTGTCGGTTTGAGACCCTGGGCAAATTACTTTAATCCGTGACAGTCTTCTCATCTATAAGGTGGGGATGGTAATAGTACTTATCTCTTAGACTTACTCATGTTCTAAGCCCTTTAGAACGTGGGTTCTAGCTTGCTTAGAACATTGCCAAACACATAGTAAGCACTCAGTGAGTCTCAGCTGTTATCAGATGCCCATCTCATGGCTTCCAGCCCATTGCTTCCAGCACTCCCAGCTTCCGCATGTCTCTCTTCCTACCCTCCCTGAAGCCTATGTCTCTCTTGGCCAAGCTGCCTGGGGCCCTGTGAAGATGCTTACTGGCTAATGCTTCATCCTTGATAGCAGTGATCACCCCACATGGCCTTAAGAATTTCTCCGGGGTCTTTCCCACCTCTTGGGTTAGGGCCTGTCCTCAGGCCTCTGGTGAAACAGGGAGAGGACGTAGGGTGAAGAAACAGCACCTCTAAAAGGGGAGGCAGCCTGGTCAAGGCCACAGACAGTGGAGAACTGGGGTTGGAAGCCGAGTCCAGGGCTCTTTCTGCCGCCCTATACCTCAGATACAGAGTGACAGGACAGAGAAAACTAGAATACTTCACAGACTGAATTTCTGACCAGCAGCTGAACTGCAGTATGGCCTGCATTTCAGATATAGCCATTAATACCTCCCTCTCAGGTCTTGGCACCCGCTGTTCCTCAGCTCTCAAGAGAAGTGTAGTCAGTGGGTGCCAGTAGGAGAGGAACCTGAGGAGTCTCTGGGGAACCCTTATCTGGGTGGAGAGACAGGGTACCTCTGAATCCCCTTATAACACCCTAAGTCCCTGAGTTCTTCATAAAAAGGAGAAGGCATTCTGCTTGTGTTAACTCGCAAATCCCACTCTAGACAGTATTCTCTCCCTGGGCCTAATTATGGTAGGGCCTCACCCAGGAGGCCACCTCCCTTGGAAAGCACCCCTAGGCCCAACCGTGGAGAGAGAAGGGCTGCAAGCAGTGTTGTGGAGAGCACTTGAATGACGTGAAAACATGTAAATAAATCAGATTTATTAGTTTAAAAGAAAAGTAAACTAGGGTGTAGAGAAAAGGGAACCCTCCTTCATTGTTGGTGGGAATGTAAATTGGTGCAGCCGCTCTAGAAAACAGTATGGTGATTCTTTTTTTAAAAAAAAGCTAGAGTTATATAATCCAGCAGTCCTACTCTTGGGCATATATCTGAAGATGATGAAAATTCTAATTCAAAAAGATACATGTACCCCAGTGTTCATAGCAGCAGTATTTACAATAGCCAGGACATGGTAGCAACCTAAATGTCCATCAATGGAGGAATGGATGGGGAGGGAGGTTGGAATATTATTAAGCCATCAAAAAGAATGAAATACTGCCATTTGCAGCAACATGGATAGACCTAGAAATTATCAAACTATATAAAGTAAGTCAGAGAAAGACAAAAATCATGTGATATCATTTATCTGTGCAGCTTAAAAAGTGATACAAATGACCTTATTTACACAATAGAAATAGACTCACGGGCAGAAAACAAACTTGTAGTTACCAAAGGGGAAATGGGGAGCAGATAAATTAACAGTTAATTAACAGATATACACTGCTGCTGTTGCTGCTAAGTCGCTTCAGTCGTGTCCAACTCTGTGCGACCCCATAGACGGCAGCCCATCAGGCTTCCCCGTCCCTGGGATTCTCCAGGCAAGAACACTGGAGTGGGTTGCCATTTCCTTCTCAAATGCATGAAAGTGAAAAGTCAAAATGAAGCCACTCAGTCGTGTCCGACTCTTCGTGACCCCATGGACAGTAACCCACCAGGCTCCTCCGTCCATGGGATTTTCCAGGCAAGAGTACTGGAGTGGGGTGCCATTGCCTTCTCCACAGATACACACTACTATGCATAAAAAAGATAAACAATAAGGACCTACTGTATAGCACAGGGAACCATATTCAATGTCTTGTAATAGCCTGTAATGGAAAAGAATCTGAAAAAGAATATATGTGTGTCTTTGTGTGTGGGTATAACTGAGTCACTTTGCTGTACCCTTGAAACTAACAGCTTCGCAAATCAACTATACTCTGAAAAATAGAAGAAAACTAAAGCAAAGGGACTTGTGCCTATGTAGACTTGCAGAGTGGAGGACACCGTGGAGCTGTCTGGGTGTTTGTCGCTCCCCTCCATCTCATCATGGTCCACGCTGGTGGTGGCTGACTTTGTCTATGTCAGCCTGTCCCACTCCGGTGCTCCTAGAGGACAGAGACATACATAGCTCTAGTGCTCAGCACACACAGGACGCCTTCAGGAAATGTGTGGTAAGTGGATGATGCGGTGATCAGGCCGAGTAGAAGCCTGGAAAAAAAAGACTTTCCAGGCCAGTTTAAGGGCAGGGACGTGACTTGGATTTATTAAGGTAGGGAGTGAGGGAATCATTTAGGGGATGAGTGGACAGAAAAGGAGACAAGGAGCCAGAAAACACTGTCATGAGAACGGGATAGAAGATCTTGGCTTGGTGTGGCTTGAAAGCCCAGAAGATATTTGAGATGCTCTCCTCCTTAGCCCTTCCCTCTGCCTTCCTACCTTCAAATGGACTCGTGCTTGTTTCCACACAGGGTTTCATCAGGCTAGACATGTCTGAGTTCCAGGAGCGGCATGAGGTGAGTGAGAGTCCTTGGGGAAGTCTGGTTTGGAAAGCCTGTCAACATGACTCTGCCTGGGTATTTTGATGTGACTTGTCATTCAAGCCTGAGATAATTACAGCAGCCTTGGAATTTGTCCTTTGGGGACATATGTACACAGTGGGGTCCATCTGTTTTGCATAGGATTTGCTCTGAAGAATAAACATAGAAGAGATCCAACTGCTCTCCTATCACAGCAAGATTCCTTCCACCCCAAGAGATAACCTCACCTTGTTGAAACAGGCAGTCTTAACAGTATACAAAGCCAGCTTACCGTGCATGCCCCGTATTGGAAACTGAAAGGATGGAAAGGCCTGCCTAACTTAATTCTCTCCTTCCGCCAGGTAGCCAAGTTCATCGGGTCCCCACCAGGCTACATTGGCCACGAGGAGGGTGGCCAGCTGACCAAGAAGCTGAAGCAGTGCCCCAACGCCGTGGTGCTCTTTGATGAGGTAGACAAAGCCCACCCAGATGTGCTCACCATCATGCTGCAGCTGTTTGATGAGGTGAGTCATGGGGCTGGGTTTGGCTGGGGGACACCTGTAGGTATGAGGGGGCTATGAGCAGCAGGACCTGTGGATCCGGAGTCAGTCGTTCATCAAGTTCCTGCTTCTCAGTTAGCAGATGTGGCTTCACCCCTTCTCTGGACCAGGGCCCAGACTGGGCACTCCAGGAAAAACAAGCAGGGCCCAAAAGTTGAAATGTTGTGGCTGCCCAGGTCCCTTTTAAAGAGAGAATGGGGCAGAAGTGCCAGGAGAGAGTGAGACCTGAATTTTTAGTTCCAGCTCAGCTCCATCTCTAGGAACCTCATGTGAAAAACAGGGAGGCTGGATCCAGTAAGCTCCAAGAATCTCACTCAGACGGCTCCTGCTCCTTCCTTGCATCATCTTCACCAGTTCTTTAAAATGTTAGTAATGTTACTGCTGTCTGTGACCATTGCAGTGATGATGGAATGGTGGTGCCCTGGCTTATGGAGTGTTCTTCTTCTGAACAGCTCCCGGCTCATCACAAACGAGAACAGTCTCCCTCTCAACTGACCGAGTGAGCTCTAGATGAGAACAGCTTCCTTTTATTCAGCAGTCTATGCAGTAGGCTTGTGCTAAAGATGTTACAGACTTTATTGCTAATCATCACAATAGCCAGGCAAGGAGGTAACCTTTTATAACAGATGTAGAAACAAGTTCAAGAGGTTGTAAATGACTTGCACAAGGCCACAGAGCACAAGGCCAGAGGAGCCATAAATGGTCTCAAGATACATCTGGTCCCAGAGCCCAGGTCTCCCCGCTGTACCTCTCCTTATCTTGAGCAGGGGAGGGAGGGCTTACTGTCAGGGGAGGGGCTGACATCCACCTGTTCCAGGTGAGGCCTTCCTTCTGCTCCCATGCAGAGGCTGTGTTAGCCAGCACATGGGCAGACCGAGTCCAGCCCGCCTTTCCACTCAGCCCCATCCAGCCCTGGGAAAATGGAAAGGGGTTTGCTTCTCAAAATCTCACAGGTTCGCTGATGAGATACAGGAATGGATACCCCTGGACCAAATAGCACACCAGGTACCAAGCCAGCCAGAGCCAGATCCAAGTGTCCCCACAACTGCCCACTCACTGGCTTCCCCTCCGAGCCCAGCATCCTTGGCTGCCCCAGTTTTATTGCCCTCCTCCTAGGCTCTTATCTGCTCCCTATCCTGAGAACTCCTACTGAGGAATGAAGGCCAGTCCTTCAAGGGTCACATATTCTGTTTCCCACACCTGTGCTCTGATACTCCCCCAACTCCATTCTAGACTGTTAATAGGATTCAGGTACACAGCTTATGGACCAGACCCAAACCTGCCCTATCAGGTAGAAAAGGGATGCGATCAAGTTGGCATTTTTGTACTTTATGTGCAAGGCACTGTTTTATGAACTCCTTTAATCTTCCCGATAACCATATGAAGATAGTCATTATTACTACCTCAGTGTGGCAAATGTAGAAACTGAGATACAGTGAGATAACTGATTCATCCATGGTCACACAGCTGGGAAGAGAAAATCGAGGGTTTGAACCCAGGCACTCCAGTTCCTAGAAGCCACAGCTTAAATAATAACTCCCAGGTACCTAGTCTTTCCAGGCATTCTCAGAGCCCCCAGCACCAGGGGAAACACCCCGTCAACTAACTTAATTCAGTATGTTAGGGTTGGTAGTAGACACCTTGTGTGTAGGCACAGAGAGGCGTGAGGCAGCCTGCTTCATCCAGAGGACTGCAGCCTTTCAGTAATTGCCCGACTGCGAGGGAAGGTGAGAACAGAATGGTGGAGGTAGATGGGTGAGATAGACAGGGGCAGATTAGAATCTCAGGCAAAGGAGCGTGGATTTATTTGCTGGAGAGTAAGAAGCTTTCAAAGACTTGAGGCAAGGGAAAAGCATGATTGAATTTTCCTTTTATAAAGCTCCTGTAGGCAGCAGTGAGTAAATGGACTAGAAGGAAGAAGAGGGACCAGCGAGGAGACTGTTGAAGAGTCCTAGTGAGGGCTGGGGAGACGTGCTCTACAGCAGGGCCATTGGATGGAGAGAACTCCCAAGTGAGGAGACAGGGAGGTGACAAGGGTGACCAGTGGAAGTGTCTCTGGCCTGACGCATGGGTTCTGCCCCTATCAGAGGCAGGGAACACAGAGATGTGAGCAACAGATTGAGGAAGGTGAGGAGCTAAGGTTCAGAAGTGTTGAAAATGAAATACCTGGGATACAGCCAGATGGAGATGTCCAGGAAGTTGCTTGTCTGGAGTGCAAGAGAGGTCTGTGCTGGAATAGACTCAGGAGTGCTTCAGCACAGAAAGAGTCACAAGCCACAGGAATGGACGAGCGCTCTCACCTGGTAAGAGTCTGGTAAGCAGAGACGAGGCTTGCGACCTCTCCGCAAAGACCCAGAGGGAATTGCCAGAGAGTAGGAGGCAAATTAGAAGAGTGTGGTTTAGTGCAGGCAGGCAGAGGGGAAACAGGCAGAACAGACACAGCCCCTGCCTCAGTGCTCGGGAGTGAGGGGGAGACAGGCAGCAAAAAGCAGTTCAGCCACTGTGGTGAGTGCTGCCCTAGGATCAGTAGGACTAAGGGGCATAGAGACTCGCGCCCCCCACCCCAGATCCACCCATCCCAGATCCCCCAAGCTTAGGCCCAGAAAAGTGGGAGCCCTAGCAAAGCTGTCACCAAGCAGAGCTAATGCAGCTCACTTCCCAGTTGACCCCAGACCTACAGCACAGGGCACAAGTCCCAGGAAGCCCACTCTCTGTGCCTCCCTTCGAGGACAGAAATGGGGGGCCAGTGGGGAAGCAGCCCCTGTGACCCTGCAGTGAGCATTCACACCTCACACGCATGCGTGCACTCCAGTTGGGAGGCGGGTCAGCCACAGCTCCCTCTTTGGGACACATTTTATTGCCAAGGACTCTGAGGAGGAGGCACAAACACTGAAAGTCACCCTTGAGCCAGTCATGCACTGCACCTGCTCCCCTGGCCCGCCAGGGACCCATCCCCAGGCCCCGTTATGAGCAGAGCTTTGATCTCTCAGAACGGAATGGCCGCGGGTTATTGCTCTGGCCAGTATAGCCGTGTGTGCACTCAGTCCTCAGGGACGAGCACTGTGAACACAGCGGGGTCATCCACGCACACGCAGACCTGGTCCCCAAAACTAGAACTGCCCTCAGTGGATCTGTCATGTTGTAACTCGTAGGCAGGGGGTGAAGTGGGGAGCTAATGGCCAAGCTCAGGGACATCTGCTTGTACCCGTCCTTCTCCTCTTCCCACTCAAGGCTGGGACGGGGGAATGACCACGACTAGATCTCAAGGTCTCCTTTGAATAGACGCCCTTGGAGCTAACACTTCCTGAGAGGCCTGTGCCACGGGCCAGCGTAAAGTGAGGCAGAAAAGCACTTGGTACCATGCCCAGTACACAGTAGGTGCTCAGTTAATGCACATGCCTTTCTTTTTTTACCTCTGAGAGCTAGGGCTAGTCTGCCTTTGCATCTGCTTTAGAAGCAAGGGCTGACCTTGAGTGAGGCCCTCGCAGCCAGGGAAAGGAACATACTTAAGAAGGAATGGTTGCCTGAGGCTGGGGTAGGGCCCCGAATCACTGGCCTGGGGCAGGGCCCCTCAGGCTGTCAGTGACCTCTCCCTGGAGCCATGCTCTCAGAATTGGCAGGAGCTATGCTTTGTCTGCAGCCCCAGTGAATTCCTAAGAAGGTCTACCTCTCCCCACACCTGACCCAGTAGCTTAGCTTCTCTCCAGTCAGGATCAAAGGATGCAAACTGAATTTAGAAGAACTCTGAGAAGTTTTTATTTAGGAAAGAAAATTTCACAAAGCCTCCTTTATCCCACATTGTTGGTATGGCCCCAGGAGCCTGGTGTACAGTGAAAGACAGGGGTGCTGGGGTGAGCCTGTTCAGTAGAGTCTCAGCTGGACTGTGTTCCAGCTCTGAGACCTTGTACAAACTAAGCTCTTGGAGCCTTAGTTTCTTTGTAGGGGTGGTGAGGATTCAAACAGTCTGCAAGCAAGTGCTGAGGGCTGCTCTATGCCAGGCACTGTTCTAAGACCCAGTGAGAACAAGACCCAGCCCCTGCCCTCACAGAGGTACCGAGTAGGGCCCTGGGGGTGGCTGTGGGTGCCCATCACAGCAGACTCCACCAGTTCCTCTCAGCAGGGCATTGATTATTGCTTTTATATGTCATTGTTGTTCTTCAGTTGCTAAGTCATGTCCAACACTTTGGCAACCCTGTGGACTGTGGCCCACCAGGCTCCTCTGTCCATGGGATTTCCCAGGCAAGAATACTCGAGTGGGTTGCCATTTTCTTTCCAAGGAATCTTCCCAACCCAGATCAAACTCACATCTCCTGTGTTGGCAGGCGGATTCTTTACCACTGAGCCACTAGGAAAGCCCCTGTGCTTCTTTACAAATGACTGCAAAGTGCTGTTGTACCATGAGAGCCTTGAGGTTTGCTGAGTGGGCGGAGTTCCTCGCTCTTAAGCTGAACGGCCCCGGACAACTACACTTTTCTAGTTCTTCTGTCTCTTCCCTTTATTGTTGCCCCTTTTCTCTTTCCTTGGTGCATTTGCGTCTAGTAAAGATGCTTTCTTCTGTGTCACTTCTAGAAAAAAACGAAAGATTCCAAGGCAACTTCCCATGTTGATTAAAGGAAGAACATTATTTTTTATCTTAGGCCAGAGGATGGCTCTGAAGATGCAGAGATGATACCTGTTTCAGTTCATTTATCTGGTCTGCACAGTGGCCCTGTAGAATACGCTGTGACCTCCTATAGCAGCCTGGCCTTCCCTTTATCATAATGCCTAACCCACTGAATTCTAACTGCTTGTTTCCTGGCCTCACTCCTCTAGACTGGAGCTGTCAGGCTCAGTGAGTCCCCAGTGCCCCAACACAGAGCTCCACCCACAGCAGGCCTCCAGGAGAGTGTGTTGGATGGCTGCTTATACAGTCAGACTGGCTTCTGGGTGCCCTGAGAGATGCCAGGCAGCAGATGCAGTCTCAGCTGGTGGCTCTCCCAGCAGGTGAGCACTGAAACCAAGGTGTGAGAACAGTGCTCAGACACCCCAGAGGAGGGAGCGCTAACTGCCAGGGGGAGAGGGTTCTGGAGAGACCTCCTGGAAGCGGTGCCCGGCCTTACCACTCCCTGACCACGCAGTTGCTATTCCTTCCCAGGGCCGGCTGACAGATGGAAAAGGCAAGACCATCGACTGCAAGGACGCCATCTTCATCATGACCTCAAACGTGGCCAGTGACGAGATAGCACAGCATGCGCTGCAGCTGAGGCAGGAAGCTTTGGAGATGAGCCGTAACCGGATTGCCGAGAACCTTGGTATGGCATGTGGCCCACGTTTTCTTGGCAAACAGTCAAGTGACACGGCTGCCACGCTGCTCCAGGGGAAGGATGGAATCGGAGTCCCAGGGTCAGATGAAGGTCCTGGCTGGCATCTCTCCCTCACTGGCCCTGACTAGATACCAAGCACCCAACTAGATAGTGGAGGGAGGCCAACAAACAGTGCCCCTACTTCCTCAAGAAAGCCCCAGGCCTCTCGGGTAACAGGAGGGCTCCAGACAGAGGCAGGGACAGAGCCACCCCAAGGTGTGGGGCCAGGAGGAGGGCCAGGGTCTCAGGGGACTAAAGAGATGTGCACTTAACAGGGAGGGACACTTTGGTGCAGCAAGGGGCTGGCAGATCAGAAACCTGGAGGTGGGCATGGGTGGGCCCTGGAAAGTGCTGGAAAGGGGAGTGTGTCAGGGTGGACACTGCTTCTATCAGCCTTCTGTCTAGGATTGAACTCTCCAGCCCCCTTCTTACAACTCAGGACTCAAGTCTCAGTCCTGACTCTTCTCCTCTCCCCTCCGCTCCTTCATGTAATTCCTACTGCACATGAGCACTGGAAGGGCCTGGGAAGTATGCAGTCCAGTCCTCTGATTGTGCAGGTGATGAGAAGGCCGAAGCCCAGAGGGCACAAGATGTTGACCAGGATCATACAGACTGTCAGGGGCAAGAGCAGGCTCTTGTCATGGAGCCAAGGTGCAGCACAGCTCCCAAAGGTCCCAGGTATAGGGAGCAGGCAGTTTATGTTTCTGTCTCCACAGGGGACGTCCAGATCAGTGACAAGATCACCATCTCAAAGAACTTCAAGGAAAACGTGATTCGCCCCATCCTAAAAGTAAGAGTTCCTTGTCCTTCCCGCTGGAGCCTCGAGTTGGAGGGGATCACCTTAGCCATCGTGAAGATGTGGAAGCCCTCCCATCCATATCTTCCCCAGTAGGGTCCACTAATTCCGTTACCCACTCTGGGTCACTAAGCTCACATCCCTAACCTGGCCCTGCAGGCTCACTTCCGGAGAGATGAGTTTCTGGGACGAATCAATGAGATCGTCTACTTCCTCCCCTTCTGCCACTCGGAGCTCATCCAGCTCGTCAACAAGGAGTTGAATTTCTGGGCCAAAAGAGTAAGAGCAGGGACTGCCCATGGGTGGGGGCGGAACATCTAGAAAGCCCTGGGCCACATGCAGACATGCTGCTGTCTGACCTGTCCCAGGCTAAGCAAAGGCACAACATCACTCTGCTCTGGGACCGTGAGGTGGCAGACGTGTTGGTCGAAGGCTACAATGTGCACTATGGCGCCCGCTCCATCAAGCATGAGGTGAGTCCTGAGAGGACCTCCACACCTCCCTCTCTGTTGCTCCTAGACCCATTCGCTGGGCTCCCAGCCTGCCCAGGCAGGCTGGGGTTGTCCTTACCCAGAGCAGATGCCCCTTCAGAACCAAAAACAATATAATCAAGTAAAACCCCTGTCCAAGAGGGGAAATGAATTTGAACTTCTACGAGCGTCAGGGAACTGGGGCTAGGAACCTCAGAAACTGACTACTGACTTGTTAGTACTGTCCTGCAAGCTCATGTTGTTAGCCCTTTGCAGATGAAAAAACTGAAGCTTTGAGTAAGTTCTTGCCCAGGCAGCAAGTAACAGAGCTGGGCCTCCGGGCTTTGGCAGTGACGACAGCTTCCCCTACCGCCTGCAGGTGGAGCGCCGAGTGGTGAACCAGCTGGCAGCTGCCTATGAGCAGGACCTGCTGCCGGGGGGCTGCACCCTGCGCATCACTGTGGAGGACTCAGACAAGCAGCTGCTCAGGAGTCCTGAACTGTCCTCATCCCAGGCCGAGAGGCGTCCCCCCAAGCTGCGGCTGGAGATCATCGATAAGGACAGCAAGACCCACAAATTGGACATCCAGGCACCACTCCACCCTGAGAAGGTGTGCCACACCCTCTAGCGTCTACCTACCTGCCCATACGTGCCCTCAACACCTAATAAAGCCCCCTTGGCTGTGGCATGGTGACCGACCTACCTTCCCCTCCTGCTTCTCACCCCTCTGCATCTAGCCTAAGGCCTGTTACCTCCTCACAGCCCCTGGAAGATGCCTTCTCAGCCCCACCCTAGCCCCTTCGTTGTGGGGCCCACATGTGCTCCTAGGTCTCTGGGAGGGGAGCTGCTCCTCTGTCTGCTTTATGGCAGGGAGAAGAGGGAGTTCCCTCATCCCTGTCCTTCAGCGTGATCCTCATGTCCCAGAGCCTCTGGAACTTTATCATGTTTTCTGGAAGCTCAGAAGTATGGCAGCTGAGAACAGATCTGGCTGGAAGAAGACAGGGACCAGGCTATGACCTGCTACCCTCTGCTGGCTCTCATGCTACTGAGTCCCCAGAATGTCTCCACAGGGAGCAGAGAAGTCAGAGGCCCAGACACAGAGCTTCTGCATTTAAGCCATTGCTTCCTCTTTCCCATGCCCTAGAATTCCAAGGGGAAGGGACTCTCGGAACCCTTCCCCCTTCCACTGCTGTGTCGTAGCTACTATTCCTCCCTGCCCCACGTTCAGGGGTCAGACCAGACCACGTCTCTCCAGCCTTGGAACTAGGCCAGCATTGGGCATCTTTAGGAAGAAGGCTGGGTACTACCCTACCCTACACGGGGCCTGGACAGAAGCACCAAATGACCAAGCAAGCTTAACTCTTCGGGTTCTCTTGCAGGAGACCAACAACATAGACAGTGGAGAACTGTAGGGGGAGGGATCCTTGGGTCGGGCTGTACCCAGATGGCCATGGAGTCTGCCTCAGCCCCGTTTATACCGTGGTCGTAGCTAAGTGAACATGGGATAGACAGCTCCCTCATGCAGTCTGCATGCTAGTCACTAAGCAGAGGACTGCACACCATCCCCCAAGGCTTTTCCATACACCAGGCGTGTTCGGCCTCAGCTTAATCAGCAGGGCACAGCAAGGCTTGGTACGTACATCCTTGGGAACCATCTGCAGTAGCCACCATTGAGGACCATGCCATCAGCCTCCCCTGAAGGGCCACTTTGGAAACCCTCCTTTGGTGTCAGAAAGTCTCTTCCAGGAAGCAGAAAATGGGGACAGGAATCACAGTCCCCCGAGTGGTGGAGGAATATCATGACACGGCGGGTGGGGGGCAGCCGGAAGCTGGAACATGGGCTCCAGCAGATGCTGCAACAGGCACCATCCAGCCCCTCAAGGAGCTGTCTGCCGCTTTGTACCTCAGTGACTGCCACTCTTTGTTTATTTATTAGTAGCAGTTTTTTTTGTTGTTGTTGTTTTACTTCTTGTTCTGAAATAATTTTAGACTTACAGGAAATTACCACACAATAGTAGAATTCCATGCACCCTTCATCAACCATCTGTTAAAAATTATTAAATTATAATTATTAAAACCAGGAAATTAACATGATATGGTACTACTAGCTAATCTCTAGGCACTCAGATTTTGCCGTTTTTCCCACTGATGTCCTTTTCCTGGTCCAGAATCCAGTCGAGGATCCTGTGTTACGTCTTGTTGCGTTTCCTTTATCTCCTTCAACCTGTGACAGTTCCTCCATCCTTCTTTGCATTTTATGATCTTGACACTTTTGAAACCTCCAGGTCAGTTAAATTTGTAGAGTGTCCCTTAATCTGAGTTTGTCTGCTGTTTTCACATGCTAGATTGAGGGTCTCCATTTTGGGCAAGACTAGCCCTCAAGTGATGCTGTGCCCATCCTTATAACTCAGAGCAGGTGATACATGCTGAGGTTGTGTATACCAGTTCTCCACTGTAAGATTACTAATTTTCCCTTTGAAATGAATAAGAATCTCATGGAAAGATAGAAACTGTACAGATGTCTTATTTATCCATAGAATTTTGCCCGTTGATTTTAGCATCCATCATGTAAATGTAAACGCGTTAGTCACTCAGTCATGTCCGACTCTTTGTGACCCCATGGACTGTAGCCCGCCAGGCTCCTATGTCCTTGGGATTCTCCAAGCAAGAATACTGGAGTGGGTTGCCATTTCCTTCTCCAGGGGATCTTCCCAACCGGCTCTTGCTTTTAACAAACATTAATATTATATTTGCCTAATGATGACATTGTTTTCTTATTCCATCTATATGTATTAATTGGTATTCTTCTGTAAGGAACAGCTGTCTCTTTTCTCCCATTTATTTATTCAATAATTTACCTATAAGTAAAAACTAATGAATACTTGTTTTAGTCTATGGGTTATAGCCTACTAATAGTACTAATAGAATTTATTTCATTGCTCATATGGCCTAGATTTGGCCATTGGGAGCTCTTGAGTTGGCTCCTGTGTTGTTTCAATGTTGCCCCATCGTTTTTTTAGTATTACCTTATTTTCTGGCACCACAAGGTGTTCCAAGGTTACTTACACTTTTCTTGTCCCAGCCCTGACTTCAGCCATTTCTCTAAGCAACTCCTGATGCCTCTTATTTGAGAATGGTACTTAGAAACCAGGGTGGTATATTCATTGCTCCTGGAGTATCATTGCTTCTAGGCCTTTTCAGCACACAAAGCTAGGAAATAAATATATGTGTATATGTTAACACATGTGTCACACACAGCTGAATTTATTACTAATCTGTCCATCTGTATATTATTAAAAACCATGAGTCCATATTGATGCCTACAAGTCTAACCCCACACCACAGGGCTTGCCATTATTATTAGCACTTTACGATTCATTCTCTGCTTCTTCCTCTCCTGCTATTTCTGTTTCTTCTCTCATTTTCATATTTCTTTTCTCATTCTCATTTTCTTCTCTCTCTGTTTTCTGTTCAGACTCCCATAGAGGCTCTAATTAAGTCAGTCAGTGACCATCCCGTGTGGAGCACTCCTGTTGGGTAAAGTTCTTATGCCCAGCTGTCCGTCTCTTGGTTCAGTCAGCTGTGGCCAGGACCAGCAGACATACAACTGAAAACCAGATAGCTTTTATACAGGAAAACCCAATGACTACCTTTCTGAGAAGAGAATAAGGGACAGAGTAGACCTCCGATTCTAAGAAGCTTGAGTATCACTTCTAGAGACTCAGCTGGGCCTTGTAGGTGATGTTGGACGCCTGCCTTATACTTTCACAGCATCCTCGACAGGACTTAGCTCAGTTGCATTACTTGTTCTGTGTTTGCCTTTGTCATTAGAGTGTAAGATCCACGAGGGCAGATACCCAGTTCTACTGACTGTCCTGTTCATAGAAGCTGGCACAGAGCCTTCACATGATGGCTGCTCCAGGTGTTTGGATGGATGGGTAGGCCCTGCAGCAAGCACGGATCTTCACAGTGAGGCCCAGGACACAACAGTATCCTATGTTCGTGGAGCGAACATTTGTCATGTGCTTGTGGCCAGGCAGCAGAACTTGAGAGGATAGGGCAAAGTAAGACCCCAGACACCTTACTGAGTATCTAGAAATACATGAGGCTGGACTTGGAAGTAAAATACCTTCATTGTTCAAAAGGAAAAATTCAAAGGTGCTTAGTGATTGTTTTAGGAATTTAGAAAAAAAAAAACATTTAAACCATAGGAAAAAAGATAAAACCTGAAGTTAAGTAGAAATGCAAAAAAAAAAAAAGGATAAGTAGAAAATGATTCTTTTTGGAAACACCAATAAAATAGATTTTCTCAGTCTGATAAAGGGGAAAAGTGGAGGGGGACAACATCAGACATAATCATATATATGGAAGAGTTTTAAATAATTTTAAGGTAAGTCTTGTGGCCACAATTTTGAAAACAGAGCAGATAGATCATTTCCTAGCAAATACTGACCCAAGGTATAGTTTGAATAAGCCAATTAATTACCAAAAGAAGAAATTGGAAAAGTGATTGCAATTTTACCCTTTTAAAAGATTCCTCTTTAAACTTTTTATTTAAAATTTATATGGAAAAGTATACAAATCACAGTTATGCAATTCAGTGAATTATCACAAAGTTAATAACACTGTAGCCATAACCCAACCCAAAAAATATATCAGTGTGATTTTTAATTACTATATAAACTGCTTCAGATCATTGGAAAAGATTAAAAGATGCTCAGTTGGTTTTTAAAGTGCAGTGTAGTATTAATACTCAAACCCGATAAACTGCCAAAAAGAATGCCATAGTGTAATCTCATCTATGACTATAGGTGTAAAAATTCCAAATAAAATTAAGTTGAACTTTATAACATGATTACATAAGGTTTATTTTAACATTATTAACATTATTACATAAGGTAATACAAGCTTCTATATCAGGAAATATTACTAATATATTAATCTCAAGAACATGAATATTATTTAAATGTCTGTAGATTAACATTTTCTTATTTTGATAATATTTCTTAAGAAGATATCCTTGTTTTTAGAAAATACACATTGAAATATTTAAAGATAAAGACAATTGGCAAATGTTTCAAGAAACTAAATTATATACATACACATATGTATGTATACAAGTGTGTGTGCTAAGTCGTTCAGTCGTGTTCAGCTCTTTGTGACCCCCTGCCAGGCTCTTCCATCCATGGAATTTTCCAGGCAAGAATACTAGAATGGGTTGCCACTCCCTTCACCAGGGGATCTTCCTGACCCAAGGATCAAACCCGAGTGTCCTGCATGGGCGGCCAGATTCTTTACCACAGAGCCACTTACACTCATAAAAAAAAATACAGAGCGATTAAACACAAGTATTCTCACTGAGGAAATCAGTGAAGGGTATACAGGAATTCTTTGTATTGTTTCTGCAGCTTTTCTATAAGTCTAAAATTATTTCAGAATGAAATTTTTTAAATGAGAAACATTTAATCAGTATGTACTGAAAAAGCATTTGACAGAATTTTACAGCTTTAAGTATGATTTGATAAACCTCCAAGTAAAAGAAAAAGAAACTGTTCATCAAAAACCAATAGTAAATATTAAAGTCTGAAATAAGAGTCAACATTGATTTGAAAATTCAGTTGAAAATAATTAGGCAATAAAAGTGAATAATTGGTATATGTATTGGAAAATAATAAATTGTTTTGCTGATATGTGACTGTGTGTTTAGGAAATCTAAGAGGCTCTAAGTAAAACCTATTAGCATTAATGTGGAAATTTGGTAAGTGTCTGAATAAAAGATAAATGTACAAAAATCAATAGCTTTTTTCTATTCCAGCAATAATCAACTAGAAACAACAACAAAAGTATTCCATTAACAGTTGAAATAAATAGGTATATGTATTTGCTCACATATACATAAAGTAACTCTGGAAGAGAGAATAATTGGGTAGAGAGGAAACAGCAATGGAAGGGTAAATTAACTATTTTTTATAATTTTAAATTGAATTTTGAACCTTATTAATGTATTACCTGTTCACAGTTATAAAATACTAAGAATAAATTTAACAAAAAAGGAAAATCATATTGAAGGGCATAGCACATGATCTGACAAATGAAAAGATATGGTTCTTGGAAAGAACCTATATAATTGATATACTAGATGTCCATCAGCAGATGAATGGATAAGAAAGCTGGGGTACATATACACAATGGAGTATTACTCAGCCATTAAAAAGAATACATTTGAATCACTTCTAATGAGGTGGATGAAACTGGAGCCGATTATACAGAGTGAAGTAAGCCAGAAAAAAACACCAATACAGTATACTAATGCATATATATGGAATTTAGAAAGATGGTAATGATAACCCTGTATGCAAGACAGCAAAAGAGACACAGATGTATAGAACAGTCTTTTGGACTCTGTGGGAGAGGGAGAGGGTGGGATGATTTGGGAGAATGGCATTGAAACATGTATAATATCATGTCAGAAACGTATCACCAGTCCAGGTTTGATGCATGATACAGGATGCTTGCGGCTGGTGCACTGGGATGACCCAGAGGGATGGTATGGGGAGGGAGGTGGGAGGGGGGTTCAGGATTGGGAACACTTGTACGCCCGTGGCAGATTCATGTTGATATACGGCAAAACCAGTACAATGTTGTAAAGTAATTAGCCTCCAATTAAAATAAATTTAAATTTTAAAATTTTTTCATAAAAAAATAATTAATATACAATTCAGAACTACTGTTTTCTGGGTCTAGGAGATACAAGTAGTAGCCTATCAGTTACTTCAGTTCCACCTGGAGAGTGTGCAAACTAGAGGATAAGTAAATGTAACTACTATCACTGTATACCCTAAATAGAATCGTAAGAGAATGGAAAGAGACGCATCGGTATCTGTTTCTGGACTGCACAGACTGTATGTGACTCTGGAGAAAAGGAGAAAGTGGTGGGAAATGCTAGAGAGGCAAGTATCCTGACTTCACAGTGCTTTGAATGCCATACTAAGGGAATGAAACAGCCATATTGGTATTTTTAAAAGAACTTTTTCATTGCAGTATGCAGAATGTTTTGGGGTGACTTCTAACCAACAGAGTAGTCCCAGGCAAACTTCCTTCCCACATCAAGTATAGAAATATTGAATATTATGTAGCCAAAAAAATGTTTGACACACAACTGAACTTGAAACTGAAAATGGGAAGTCCCAACGTGCCAGAAATGAACGGAAACCCAAAAGTCAGAGGATGTGTGAGAGTCAAGGTCAAAGAGTTTATCGAGACTGGGGACCCACCTATTGGCTGAGTGCTGGGCCATCACCACTGAAACAGGAGTCTCAAAGGACCACTTCCTTGTGAAATGAAGACCAGAAAAACCCTGTTAGTTAACCTGGGGATCAGTAGGGAAATACAAGAAAGTCTCACATCACTCAGGGTTACAGGTAGAAAGACTCCTCTACAAACAAATATATTTGCCATTTGTGAGAATGTGGTCCAAATTCACAGTACCCAAGTGTTACTAGAATGTCAAGATGAAAAATTAACAAAAAGCCAGCCCTGGGCTATAGAATCCCTTGGAAGCAAAGACAAAACTGTTCAGTAAGGATATTCTTGTAACCAAGTTTTCACAAAGGAACCTTTGGGAAAACAAGTCCAGTTGAAATGAGCATACAGGGAAAACACCCTCAAACAAAGGAGGAGAAGAGAAAGGGAAAAAAAAAAAGCAAACCACCACGAAGGAGAAGAAACATAACAGATGCCACCAGTAGAAGAATCTGCACTCCAAGAATTGTAACAGATGAATCTGAATTTAAAAGAAGTATGTGTAAAATGTTTAGAGAAAATAAAAGGGAAAAAAATGTTCAGAGAAGTAAGGGGAAGATTAGAAACTATAAGGCAAAAAAGGAGGGTATGGTGAACTTGAAAAAAGAACCTTCATTCTAGGTGGTTTTCTCAGATTTATTTCCGTGTTTTTCACTCCCAACAATTTTCTCTATTAGTGACTTTTGGGCTCCAAAATCACTGCAGATGGTGACTGCAGCCATGAAATTAAGACGCTTACTCCTTGGAAGGAAAGTTATGACCAGCCTAGATAGCATATAAAAAAACAGACATTTCTTTGTCAGCAAAGGTCTGTCTAATCAAGGCTATGGTTTTTCCAATAGTCATGTATGGATGTGAGAGTTGGACTGTAAAGAAAGCTGAGCACAGAAGAATTAATGCTTTTGAACTGTGGTGTTGGAGAAGACTCTTGAGAGTCCCTTGGACTGCAAGGAGATCCAACCAGTCCATCCTAAAGGAAATCAGTCCTGGGTGTTCATTGGAAGGACTGATGTTGAAGCTGAAACTCCCAGTATTTTGGCCCCCTGATGCGAAGAACTGACTCATTTGAAAAGACCCTGATGTTGGGAAAGATTGAAGGCAGGAGAAGGGGATGACAGAGGATGAGATGGCTGGATGGCATCACCAACTCAATGGACATGAGTTTGGGTAAACTCCGGGAGTTGTAACGGCCAGGGAGGCCTGGTGTGCTGCGGTTTGTGGGTTTGCAAAGAGTCGGACACGACTGAGCGACTGAACTGACTGTGTGATCCTAATTGATTTAGATATGAAATAACAGAACCATTAAGTACTGAATCTCTAAAGATTTGGGTCACCTGCTGGGCTCTAAGGAACTGACCTGGGACAGGGGGAACACCCCTTCAGTGTGGGGTAAGAGGGCAGATACCAGTGTGTCATCTCTAGGGCCATGATCAGAAATAAGGAACGCACCCTCCATCATAATCCTGGAACTGTTTGCCCACCATCCTCCAAGAGTCATTCCAGTCCAACCCCAGTATGCCTCACAGGTTTATCACAGTAATTTCAAGAGGTATGAACCTCAGTGGTCATCTGTACCATCACCTCATCACATAGTGTTCCCTTGCCCAACGCTTCCCTGTGCCCCCCCAGCTCTTCCTTCAATCAATAACATTTTTTTATATAAGCATTTTGTTGGAATGTTTGTGCCGTCTCTTCACCATTTTGTCATCATTTTTACTGAAGTATAGTTGATTTACAATATTGTATTAGTTTCAGGTGAACAGCAAAGTGATCTGTTTATACCTGTGTGTACTTTTTTTTCCCAATTCTTTTCATTATAGTTTATTATAGGATATTGAATATAGTTCCCTGTGCTATACAGTAAATCCTTGTTGTTTATTTTATACATGGTAATTTGCATTTGTTAATCCCATACTCCCAATTTATCCATTCCCATGCTTCCACTTTGGTAATCATAAGTTGTTTTCTATGTTTGTGAGTCTGTTTTTATTTTGTAAATAAGTTCATTTGTACTTCTTATACTCCACATATGAGTGATATAATATTTATCTCTGCCTGACTTACTTCACTTAGTAAGGTAATCTGTAGGTCCATCCATGTTACTGCGAATGACATCACTTCATTCTTTTTTATGGCCGAGTAATATCCTAAAAAGCCTCTTGATGAAAGTGAAAGAGGAGAGTGAAAAAGTTGGCTTAAAGCTCAACATTCAGAAAACAAAGATCATGGCATCTGGTCCCATCACTTCATGGGAAATAGATGGGGAAACAGTGGAAACTGTGGCAGACTTTATTTTTGGAGGCTCCAAAATCACTGCAGATGGTGATTGCAGCCATGAAATTAAAAGATGCTTACTCCTTGGAAGGAAAGTTATGACTAGCCTAGATAGCATGTTCAAAATCAGAGACATTACTTTGCCAAAAAAGGTCCATCTACTCAAGGCTGTGGTTTTTCCAGTGGTCATGTATGGATGTGAGAGTCAGACTGTGAAGAAGGCTGAGCGCTGAAGAACTGATGCTTTTGAACTGTAGTGTTGGAGAAGACTCTTTGAGAGTCCCTTGGACTGCAAGGAGATCCAACCAGTCCAGTCTAAAGGAGATCAGTCCTGGGCATTCTTTGGAAGGACTGATGCTAAAGCTGAAACTCCAATACTTTGGCCACCTCATGAGAAGGATTGACTCATTGGAAAAGACTCTGATGCTGGGAGGGATTGGGGGCAGGAGGAGAAGGGGACGACAGAGGATGAGATGGCTGGATGGCATCACCAACTCAATGGACATGAGTTTGAGTGAACTCCGGGAGTTGGTGATGGACAGGGAGGCCTGGCGTGCTGCAATTCACGGGGTCACAGAGTCGGACATGACTGAGCGACTGAACTGAACTGAATATTCAGTTGTATTTATATACCACATCTTCTTTGTCTATATCTCTGTTGATGGGCACTAAGGTTTCTTCCATGTCTTGCCTATTGTAGACAGTGCTGCTATGAACATTGGGGTGAGTATATCTTTTGAAATTAGAGTATGTCTTTTTCAGATGTATGGCCAAGAGTGGGATTGCTGGATCATATGGTAGTTCTATTTTTAGTTTTTTAAGAACCCTCCATACTGCCTCCTTAGTGGCAGTATCAATTTACATGCCCACTAACAGTATAGAAGGGTTCCCGTTCTAATAATTAGCAGTGTGGAGCACCTTGCCATGTGCCTGTTGGCCATCTGTATGTCTTCTTTGGAGAAATGTCTGTCTGGATCTTCTGCCCATCTGCCCATTATTTTTTTATGATTTGTGTGTGTGTGTGTGTGTGATTGAGTTGTAGGAGCTGTTTGTATAGTTTGGAAATTAAGCCCTTGTCTGTCACATCATTTGCAAATACCTTCTGCCAGTCCATAGGTTGTCTTTTCATTTTGTTTATGGTTTCCTTTGCTGTGCAAAAGCTAATAAGTTTGATTAAGTCTGATTTGTTTATTTTTGCTTTTATTTCTATTGCCTGGGAGACTGACCTAAGAAAACATTGCTGTGATTTCTGTCAGAGAATGTTTTTCACCCTGACTGTCCCCTGAAGATATTGTTTACTCTGGCTGTCCCTTAAGACGCTTCTTCCCCTGTAGCCCTCATAGACAGAAGCTGCTTTTATCATCAGACGCAGCAAGTGAGCCCCCACTGCTTCTCTGTGATTATTGCTCATCCTTTCTCCTAGCTTTTTTTAATTCAGCAGGTGACTATTCCAGCCCTTCTGTCATTGCCCTGTCTACTGATCTCTCAACAACTGTGCCTCATACAAGGAAGATCTTAGGCCCCATATCACTTTCTCCCTTCCTCAACACATGCCATCATTCCTGGTGGCTTCAGCTTCCCATGAATGATTTATCCAAAACGCTACTTTGCTCGCATTTAGTGATTTTTTTTATGCCCCTGCCCACCTCAGTCACTTGTATCATGGTCACATCCGAATTTTATCAACAGTAACTGTACTTCCTCCAAAACCCCCATCCTTCTCCAGCCAATCTAGTATCCTAAGTAAATAAAGAACTTTTACAACTCAACAATAAAAAGAAAATTTAAAAAAGTGGAAAACAGACATCGGAATAGACATTTCTCCAAAGAAGATACACAAATGGCCAATAAGCACATCATTAGCCATCAAGGAAATGCAAACCAAAACCATGAGATATTTCTACACACCGACTAGAATGGGTATAATAAAAAAAAAAGAGAGACAATAACAACTATTGGTGAGGAAATGTCTAGATAGATAAAAGAGAAAGTAGATTAGTGGTCGCCTGGGACTGAGGGAACGGGAATGGGAATGACATTACGGATACAGGACTTCTTTTGAAATGATGAAAATGTTAGGGAATTACATACTGGTGATGGTTGTACAACTTTGTGCAATCGCTGAATCATACGCTTTTTCAAAGGGTAAATTTTATTATGTGAGTTATCTCAATTTTTATATCAAAAGACTATACTTTAAAAAATCCTTTAAAATAATTTTGTTTGTTTTTGGCTGCGCTGGGTCTTTGTTGCTGCACACAGGCTTTTGCTAGTTGTGGTGAGCAGGGGCTGCCCTTCAGTGCAGTGCCTGGACTTCTCGTGGCAGTGGCTTCTCTCGTTGCGGAGCATGGGCCCTAGAGCGCATGGGCTTAGTTGCTCCCTGGCATGTGGGATCTTTCCAGACCAGGATCAAACATGTGTCCCCTACATTGGCAGATAGATTCTTAACCACTGGACCACTGGTTAGGGTCTGGAAAGTCCCTAAAATAAGTTAGTTATAATGTATCAAAGTTAAAGGTCAAGAGAAGGAAAAGAAAAGCCACAGACTGAAAGAAATATTTGCAAAACATATATCTGATAAAGGACTGGTGTCCAAAATATACAAAGAACTCTTAAAAATCAACAGTAAGAAAATGAACAACCAGATTACAAAATGGGCAGAAGATCTGAACAGGTATCTCTCCAAAGAAGATATATCAATGGCAAATAAAAATATAAGATGCTTAACATCACATGTCATCAGGGAAATGCTAGTTAACAAGCAAAATACCACCACACACCTATTAGAATGGCCAAAATCCAGAACACTGACAACACCAGCTGCTGACAACAGGGGAGCAACAGGAACTTTCATTGCTGGTGGGAGTGCACAAATGTGTAGCCACTTTGGAAGACAGTTGGCAGTTTCTTACAAAGCTTTACTTTCACCATACAATCCTATAGTCATACTCATTGCTATTTGCCCAAAGGAGTTGAAAACTTACGTCCACACAAAAACCTGCACACAAAGGTGTATAAAGCTTTACTCATAATTGCCAGAACTTGGAAACAGCCAAGATATTTTCAGTTGGCAGATGCATAAGCAAACTGTGGTACATCCAGACAGTGAAATATTATTTAGCACTACAAAGAAACGAGTTGTCGGGAGGAGAGGGATAGATTGGGAGTTTGGGATTGACATGTACACATTGTTTTATTTAAAATAAAAATAACTCTCTGTGAAAAAATATTTTTAAGGAAAATAAGCTATCAAGCCAGAAAAAGACATGCTGCTGCTGCTAAGTCACTTCAGTCGTGTCTGACTCTGTGCGACCCCATAGATGGCAGCCCACCAGGCTCCCCCGTCCCTGGGATTCTCCAGGCAAGAACACTGGAGTGGGTTGCCATTTCCTTCTCCAATGCATGAAAGTGAAAAGTGAAAGTGAAGTCACTCAGTCGTGTCCGACTCTTAGCGATCCCGTGGACTGGAGCCCACCAGGCTCCTCCGTCCATGGGATTTTCCAGGAAAGAGTACTGGAGTGGGGTGCCATTGCCTTCTCTGGAAAAAGACATGGAGAAACCATAAATTCATATCACTAAGTGAAAGAAACCAATCTGAAACAGCTACATACTGTATGATTCCATTCTGGAAAAGGCAAAGCTACTGAGAGAGTAAAAAACTGTAGGGTTGCCTGAAACTTGAGTGGGGAGCAGAGATAAACATGTAAAGTACAGGGAGTTTTTAAAGCAGTGAAATTATTCTGTATGATAAAGATGGGTACTTGACATTAAACATTTGTCCAAACCCATGGAATGGACAAGAGTAAACCCTAATGTAAACTATGAAATTTGGTTGATAATGATGTGTCGATACTGGTTCATCAGTTGTAACAAATGTACCATTTTGATGCTGGTGTTGATAGTGGGGAGACTTTGGGGCAGGGCTGGGCAGGTGTGAAGTGTGGGAATTCTGTATTTTCCAGTCAGTTTTGCTGTGAATCTAAAGCTACTCTAAAAAATAAAGTCTATTAATTTCAAAAAGCAAAACCACATGTTAATAGAGCTGTATCAAAGAAGTCAGGAGTCATATTTTAAAAGATTAAAATTACAAAACTGTCTTAGCGTCATCCTCCACTTGATTTCTGTGGCTTCTCTGGGCATACTTAGACACAGAAGAGATGCTTACCTGGTGCTTGCTGGGAGAGCAAATCACTCAGTAAGCTTTCTTATGGCATAACCTCATGATTTGAGATTTTATCTTTGGTAGCTTCTTCCCATTATAATAACTCCTTATCCAGTGGCCTTTTCCTGACAATTAAATATGTAAAAGAAATATAATTTCCTGGTGACTAAAGCATACAGCTTAGAGCCCTCACAGGCGGCAGTCAGTGTGCTCAGAGCAGTCTGCGGGTCGGGCAGAAGCGCGCTGTCTTCTGTGACCCAGGTCTCAGAGGTCCCACACCATTGTTTCTACCGTAGTCTTGCCATTAGAAGTGAGCTTTCTATGGAAAACAGGATGGAGGGGCCTCGAAAAATTAAAAACAGAACTACCATATGACCCAGCAGTTCCACTTCAGGGTGTTGATATTGAAAAGACATATGCATCTCCATGTTCACGGCAACATTATTTACAGTAGCCAAGGTTTGGGAGTAACCTTCCCGAGTCCACTGATGGACGAATGGATAAAGAAAATGTGAGCTATAAACACACCCTGGAATATTAGTCAGCCATTTAAAAAGAATGAAATCTTGCCATCTGGAACATGAATGGACGTTGAGGATCTCACTTATATGTGGAATCTTTAAAAAATGTTAACAACAACAGAAAAAGTTATGGATACAGAGGAACAATTTGGTGATTGCCAGAGGCATGGCAAGATATGGAGGTGGGTGAAATGAATTAATGGGGTCAAAGGTACAAAGTAAATTTCTAGTTATAAAATAAGCCATGGGGATGTAATCTGAAAAAAAAAATGTAACTGTGTATGGTGATGGATGTTAACTAGATATTGTGATCATTTTTGCAATATATACAATTGAATCATTATGTTACACACCTGAAACTAACAATGTTATGTCAATTAAACTTCAGTACAAAAAAATCAAAAGAAAAAATTCTGAATTGCATCTTGTACCCAGAAAAGAAAGTAACATATCTCTACTTCTCTCCTGAACTTAAGAGGAGGGGAATTAAGCTCCGTCTTCTAAAACAGCAAAGAATTTCTATGCATATATTTAAACTACTGCACATGTCTGTCTGACTCTTTGTGACCCCATGAACTACATATAGCCCACCAGGCTTCTCTGTCCATGGGATTTTCCAGGCAAGAATACTGGAGTGGGTTGCTATTTCCTTCTCCAGGAGATCTTCCCAAGCCAGGGATCGAACTCGGGTCTCCTGCTTGGCAGGCAGATTCTTTACCACTACGCCACCTAGGAAGCCCAGAAGGCAATAGAGTGACACCTTTATAAAGTGCTAAAAAAAGGAACTGTCAACTCAGCATTCTATACACAGTGAAAATGTCTCAAAAATGAAAATTAAATACTTTTTCAGACAAATGCAGGTTAAGAGAATTCATTACCAATTAGACTTGGATTACAAAAATATTACAGAAAGTTCTTCAGGAAGATGGACTGTGATATCAGAAAGAAGCTTGGATCTACATAAAGAAATGTAGATCTCCGTAAGTGGTTAAAATGTAGGCAAGGCCTGGCCTTGTTTCAGCAGTAATTCCTACTGCTTTCCACTTTGCTTGGAAGGACCACACAGCTTTGGAAGCCCAAACAGATGAGTGTGCTGATGGTCTCCAAACAGGTAAACGCATCTTTGATTGCATAGGATCTCTTCTCTGTAACCCAGGGAACCTTTGGCACGGTAATTATAAAACCTCACTAGGGACTTGAATTCTCTTGGAATGATGGCATCACTGAAATCCTACCCTTTCCAGGAAGTCTCATCAAAGAATTAGAAGTTTCAGTAATGGCAGATCCCTAGGTGAAGCAGAAACAATATAGAAAACAACAGGAAAACTACCCCCCCCCAACAATCTATGATATCTCGAGAGATAAAAGAGAACATAGCCATGAAATGAAACAAGATTCTTCTTTTAAAAGTAATAACAGAAGAGAATAACTTCTGGAATTTTAATTTTTTTAATCCATAAAATAATTGGAAGATAAACTTGAGAAAATCTCCCAAGAAGTAAAACAAAAAGAAATGGAAAATGTGACAGGACATATAAAGTTAGAAAAAGCAATTAAGAATGCCCAACATCCAATAAGAGTTTTAAAAAGAAAGAAGAGATTAAGTGAGGCAGAGAATATTATCAAATAAGTAGCACAAGAAACTGTCCATCACTAAAGGACATGAATTTTTAGGCTGAAAGGACCCACCAAATGACCAATGGTTGAAAACAGATCCTTACACAGGCATATCACCATAAAATATCAAAACCCTCAGGACATGAAGATTCTAAAAGATTCCAAAAGAAAAATAAATTCACATACAAAGAATAAGGAGCCATATCAACATCCCTCAAAAGCAACATAGGAAGCTAAAAGACAGCGGTGAAATTACAAGAGAAAATTATTTTCAACTTAGAAATACAAACCTAGCCAAATTATTAATCAAATATAATGGTCCAGTAAATGTGTTCAGATATGGTCTCAAAAAATATTCCTACTTTGCACCCATTCTCAGGAAGCTACTTGAGGAAGTGCTCCATTAAAACAAGGAAATAAGTCAAGATAAAGCAAGTCACAGAATTCAAAAAGCGGGGGATCTGGCCCAATAGATACCCAAAGGCATATCGCAGGACAAAGCTCTATAGAACAACAGCTAGTCCAGATTCATGCAGGAGGACAGAAGGTATATTAGTCAGCTTTTTCTATGTAATAAAACCTCTAAACCTCAGGGGCTTACAACAATATTTTTCATGTTCATGGCTCTACATGTTGGCTAGGGTTCAATCAATACAGCAGTGCTCGGGTGGGCTTACCTATAGATTGAGGTTTAGGTTCAAATCTTCTCCCCATGTTTTCTCCTTCTCCTTGAACCAAAAGCTATCCAAACCATGTCCTTGTCATGGTGGTATGTGGAAACTGAAGAAGCAAGCCAGATTACACAAGCACATTGAACTTCTCTGTTCCCCTCATGTCTATTAAAATTTGTGAGCTAAAGCAAGTCACAGGGCCAAGCTCAACATCAATGGGACAGGAAAATATATTCCTCCTACTTTGAGAAAGATACTGCAAAGTCACATGGCAAAAGCAGAGGTGTATAATTCTCTAACTGGAAGGAAGTGAGGGACTGGGAACAGTAACCAGTCTGCGCCAGAAAGCTCCAGGAGAGATCTCTCCAGGAAATAATAATAATAATAATGGGATGGATAGAAGACCTGACATGTCTGACTGTGTGGAAAAGAGGATCTCCAAGAATTTTACAGTTTCTTAGGAGAGTGATAGTGATAGGCTTAGCGAAGCTAAGCAAATGAAAAACAGGTTATTATTGGGACTTCCCTGATGGTTCAGTGGCTAAGACTTTATACTCCCAGGGCAGGGGGCCCAGGTTCCATCCCTGTAGATCCTGCGTGCACAACTAAGAGTTCACATGCAGCACTAAGACCCCACATGCTGTAAGAAGATCGAAGGTCCTGCATGCTGCAACTAACACCCAGAAGAGCTGAATAAATTAAAATATTTTTTTTAAGTAGGCAATTATTATTACTTCTTGGAAAAGCAAAAATTCATACAAGGAAATTAATTTAATCGTGGTACATATTTTATGCATACATGACATCAAACAGTCCAACCAAACGACATAACTAAAATTTGTGTGCAAATGCATTTTTTTTCAACTACAGTTTTTCATGTACTTCAAGACACATATGTTGTAAAAACTGGAATCTGAAAATCTGAAATCAAGATCCTTCAAAACCACTACCAGCCAGGGAATGGCTGTGACATAGTTATTGCCATGTGCAAACATGATAGCTGTTTCCAGTGGCATGACTGGATAGCTGCCACTCCTGGAGATTTCAGTCCACACAGCATGTCAGTATTATCTGAGAAAAGAATGTAAGTCTGAGTTTTCATTTATACTTTCTGGAAAAATCAAGAAAGCGCCAATATCAGAACTTGCAGAAGGAAATATCAATGGTTTGGAAGAAAATTACTGATGATTGTAGATCCCTCTCTGTATCACCAATACTCTTGAAGTTTCAGAGTATAACATTGTGTTAAATTAATTAAATGTGGGCACTGACATGTTTAAAGCAAAAAATAATTCAAAAAATGGGACTCTGACATAAGTGTTAGAAATACTTGAATCAATTTATTTGCTTATATTTTTCTTTTTATTGCTCGCAAGCACCAAAGTATATAATAAATTATACATCTAAAATGTAAAAGATCTCTTTCAATAAATATAAAAATTCTAAGGGGTAAGAAAACATTGTGGTTTTTTTGGTTATTCTTTTTCTTTTTAGTGGTATATAAAGGTGTAACTTATAGTCAATGGTGTCTTAGATTCCATGAAATATGGCATATTGGGATATTAGAGTCACACTGGGGCCTTGGGTGGTGTGAGTTATAATTATTCATAGGAGGAAGCCAGTAGTCTAAAATCAGCCAATCAAGACATCACAGAGTAAACATTATCCTGGAAGAACACACTGTCTGAGATTAAATCCCAGCTCTGACGTTTGCTAAGCATGTGACTTTATGTAATTACCGAATCCCTCTGTGACTCAATTTTTCTCATCTCTAAAATAGGAATAGAAATAATGCCTACCATATAAGGTGAATATAAGGATTAGACAGTGCATGCAAAGCACTTAGGATCCAGCCTGACCCATTGTAAATGTTAGCTAAAATTGTCATTTATCTAAATGTATGGAGAGCAATACCAAAAGATACACCTAAAATGATTTAGAGAGTGGATTCTGGGTTCTGAGACTAGAAGTGGGGAGAAAAGAGAAGAAGTTTTTCATTGTCTTGATTGGTTTTTAATTCTGTACTTTTAATTTGATTAAATTTTTTCTTTGTTTCATTTTTTATAAAATAATTATTAAGAATACACATGTAAGTCGGTCACAGACCTAAATGTAAAATACAAAACTATATAACTCATAGACGACAACATAGGAGAAAACTGAGGTGATCTTGAGTTTGGCAATGACTGTTTTTGTTTGTTTGATTGATTTTGGCCATTCTGTGCCACTTTCAGGATCTTAGTTCCCCAACCAGGGATTGAACCTGGGCCCCTGAGTGAAAGTGCTGAGTCCTTACCACTGAGCCACCAGGGAGCTCTCAAATGACTTTTTGGATATAACACCAAAAGCACAATCCATGAAAGAAAAGAGGAAGTTGGACTTCATTAAAATTAGAAACTTCTACTCTTCAAAAGAATGGAAGAACAAGCTACAGCCTGGGAGAAAATATTTGCAAAACACATATCTGACTAGTATTTAAAATATGCGAAGAACCCTTAATACTCAATAATTTTTAAAAGCCTCATTTTAAAATAGGCAAAAGGTCTGAACAGACATCTCACCAAAGATGATGTATCAAATATCAAACACATGAAAAAATGTTCAACATCCTGTTACTAGAGAATTGCAAAGTAAAACCGTGAGTTACCACTACACATGTACCAAAGTGACTAAAATCCCAAACACTGACACACCAACTCACTAAGACATGCAGGGTACCTAATACTTCCTGCTGCTTAGATTTCGTCTGCATTTTATCATAATCATAGTGGACTGGTGTGATGTCTCATTGCATGCTAAGGTAATCAAAGTCTCTGTGGACTGAACTGTGGCCCAGAGGCAAAGTTAAGGTGGTCCTGAAGCAAAATGGTGAAGATACACTACTGCCCTTGCCAGGCTGAAACTAGTTTTGGCCTTCTTAGCTTATTGAAATAGAGGAAAAACATTTACAATTTAATAACTTATTTATAGGTGGCAGAGGCTCTATTGCTAGACTCTTTGCTCTAATAAAGAAATCATACCTGGGACAGCAGCACAATTGGAGTCATCACCTGTCTTAACACTTCAATAATCCGCTGTCGGGTGAGTTAAGTAGGAATTAGGTGAGTAACAGGAATCACCACCTATGAATGTTCAGGTCTTGGATGGTTACCAAGTCTCGCATTTCCCCCAACAATGCATCGTTACTTTTTGCTTATAATTTTGATAGGAAGACTTTCTTTTTAATATTTATTTATTTGGCTGCCCAAGGTCTGCAAGGAGATCCAACCAGTCCATTCTGACGGAGATCAGCCCTGGATTTCTTTGGAAGGAATGATGCTAAAGCTGAAACTCCAGTACTTTGGCCACCTCCTGTGAAGAGTTGACTCATTGGAAAACACTCTGATGCTGGGAGGGATTGGGTGCAGGAAGAGAAGGGGACGACAGAGGATGAGATGGCTGGATGGCATCACTGACTCGATGGACGTGAGTCTGAGTGAACTCCGGGAGTTGGTGCTGGACAGGGAGGCCTGGCGTGCTGCGATTCATGGGGTCGCCAAGAGTCGGACACAACTGAGCGACTGATCTGAACTGAACTGAACTGAAGGTCTTAGTTGTGGCACATGGAATTTTTGTGGTGGTGTGAGGACTCTAAGGGCTCAGTAAGTTCAGTGTGTAGACTTAGTTGCTGCATGGCGTGTAAGATCTTAGATCTCTGACGAAGGATGGAGCTCACATCTCCTGCATTGCAAGGCAGATTCTTAATCACTGGAACATCAGGGAAGTCCACCAACCCCTTCAACCATAATAGCCATATTAAAAAAAAAAAAAAAAGCCCTATTCCCTGGACTAGAAAGACATATTCTACCAACTGCTGTCTCTAGTCTATACACTCTGGAACTAGAAAAATCATGGGGTTTAAGGGGTTTACAGACTGAACATATGGTGAAGTAAGTGAGAATCAAGTCAATTTACCACTTGTTTCCACTCTGAATGGTAGGCCAGGGTGCCAACTACAGTCCCAATTAGCATTACAGCCGGTGTCAATAGTCCCAGTGTCACAGTTTTCCTATCCATTTCCTAAGGCTGCCCTAACAAAGTAGCACAAGCTGAGTGACTTAAAACAACAGAAATGTATTCTCCCACAGTTCTGGAGAACAGAAGTCCAAGGGCCGGTTCCTTCCGAGGCTCTGAGGGGCATCCATTCCATGCCTCTCTCCTAGCTTCCAGGGGTCACCAGCAGTCCCTGATGTTCCTGGGCTCGCAGTTGCATCACTCCAACCTCTGCCTCCATCTTCACGTGGTGTCCTCTCTGTGTGTCTCTATAAGGACATCAGTCCTACAGATGTCCTCTTCCTATAAGGACATCGGTCATTGAATTAGGGCCCACACTAATTCTATATGACCTCATCTTAACTTGATTATATCTGGAAAGAACATATTTCCAAATAAAGTCATCTATTCCGAAGGTACCTGGGTGAAGACTTCAACATGCCTTTTTGTTGTGTGTGTGTTTTTTTTTAAGGAAAACTATGTTTTACTGAATTGTCAGTCTTGGATTTTTTTTAATTTTTATTTATTTATTTGGCTGTGTCATGTCTTAGTTGCAGCAGGCAGGATCATCCTTGAGTCCAGTGGGATCTTTGATGAAGCACACTCTTAGGTGTGGTGCACAGGCTCAGCAGCTGCAGCACACGGGTGGGCTTAGTCCTCCACAGAATGTGTGTTCTTAGTTCCCCAACCAGGAATTGAACCCAAGTCCCCTGTATTGCAAGGCAGATTCCTTACTGCTGGACCACCAGGGAAGTCCCAAGATATATCTTTTTGAGAGACATAGTTCAACCCATAATTTACCCTGAGAAATGACTACAGGTCCCACTAGGGAAATCTTCAGGAATATATAGACAGATATTTATACATCTCGTCTAAGCGTGCTTGCTTTCACTTCATTCTGGGGACTCCAAGGCTGTGAACTAACCCAGGCCTGGAAACTGGGTGAGAGGTCATAACTCTGCATCTTGTCTTAGGCTGCCCTCTGCTCACCAGTTAATCAGGACTTTTGGTTTTACATATCAGAATATTAATGAACTGCCCATATTCTTTGGCCCAAATATAGTCTCTCTTGAGCATCACAGGCCTGCAGAACCAGATGCTACAGCACTTTCCAAAGATGCCATCACTCGTTGATAAGTGTACTTCTCAATACCTTGGTGAAGAGAATGTCATCTGGGCCCTCCAGGGGATGGAATTGGGGGTAGATAACTTATAAACCTAGAAGGAGGGTTTATAAACCAACACTCCCATCTCCCAAAGTGTTTGAATTCTTTCTTCTTCATTGTATCAAAGGATTCTCAATTTCATTTAACTTCATCAGTGAATCCAGGTGTCAGTCAACCAACTAAAAAAAAAAAAAGCACCACAATTGAATCCACTATACATCCACCAGGATGGAAAATATTAAAAAAAAGACTAAGACTATCTGACTTTCAAGAGTATGTGGAGCAACTAGGATTCTCATACACTATCAGTAAAAGTATAAAACGGCACAACTCCTTTAGGAAAACTCTGGCAGTTTCTTAGAAAACTAAATACAACATCTATCCTATGACTCAACATTTCCATTTCAAGAGGAATGAAAAAATAGATCCACACACACAAAAAAACTGCACATAAAAAAAAAAAAACTGCACATAAATATTCATAGCAACATGATTGATAATAGTCCCAAACTAGAAATAACCTATATGTCCATCAAAAGGGAATGGCTAAACACACCGCAGTATTAGCTGGCTGCTGCTGTGTAACAAATAGCCCCACCACTTAGCATCTCAAAACAACATTCATTTCAGCTCACCAGTCTGTATTTCAAAGTCTGGCACAGTTATCTGCCAGAATGTGGCTGGACTATCATAGGCTTTGGATCTCAGGGTGTCAGCTGAGTTGCATTCCTTTCAGGAGGCTCTGAGGAAGAATCCAGTCTCAAGATTATTCAGGTTCTTACTGAATTCAGATTCTTGTGACTGAAGGTCTGAGGTCCTGTTTTCTCACTGGCTGTCAGCTGGAAATCACTCTCAACCCCTAGAGATCACTCAGATTCTTTGCTATATGGTCCCTCCATCCATCAATGAGGAATCTTCCTCCTGTTAAAGGTCTCTCATGCTTCAAATCTCTCTGACTTCACTGTTGAAGACTTCTTGACCCAATGTAAAAGGTTCATGTCATTAGGTCAGATCCACCCATATAATCCCCCTTTTAAAAGTCAAATGTGCTGGGACTTCTCTGCTGGCCCAATAGTTAAGAATCCACTGGGCAATGCAGGCGATATGGGTTGGATCTCTGGTCGGGGAACTAAGATCCCACCTGCTGTGAAACAAGTAGGCACAAGTGCTGCGACCAGTGAGGCTGCGCACCTGCAGCCCATGCGCCACGACCAGAGTCCGCGCGCCGAAGCGAAAATCCCCCATGCCACGGCTGAGACCCGACACGGCCAAACAGCTAAATGTAAATATTTCTTAAAAAAAGAAAAGCAGGCCATCCCTGGTGGTCCAGTGGTAAAGAATCTGCCTACCAATTCAGGGGACATGGGGTCGATCCCTGGTCCTCTAACACTCCACATGCTGTGGGACAACTAAACCCGCAGCCACAACTACTGAGCCCATGGCTCTCCAGAGCCCGCGCTCTACAAGAGAGGCCACCACAACGCGAAGCGCGCTCACTGAGACTGGAGAGGAGCCCCTGCTCACTGCAACTGGAGACAAGCCCACACAAAGCAGCAAGACCGAGTGCAGTCAAAAATAAATCAATAGCTTTTTTAAAAAGTCAAATGTGCTCCATGACAGAACCTAATCGTGGGGGTGCTATCCCATCATCTTCACCACTAGAGATTGTACCAGGAGGCAAGAATCTCGGGAGACATCTTAGAATTCTACTTACACAGGAATAGTCATTCAGTGAGATACTACTCAGCAATGAACTATCGATACACACAACATGGATGAATCTCAAAAATACTATGCTGAGTAGGAGAAGATTTACACAAAGAGTACTCAGAGGAATTCAAGAACAGGCAACATTAATCTGTAGTGGGGAAGAATCAGAAGAGTGGCCGCCTCTGAGGGAGTGGGCTTGGGATTGATTGGAAAGAGGCATGAAGGAGTTTTCTGTGATGATGGTTAGGGATTGGGCTACACAGATGGATGCATGTGTCAAACTCATTGAATGGTACACTTAGCTTTATGCATTTCATTATGTATGAAAATTTTACCAGAAAAATTAACAATATTTTCTCTACTTAATGACATGCATGCTGAAGTGTTAGGGGCCAAATGTACAAATGTCCGCAACTTACTGTGAATGTATCAGAAAAATACAACAGATAGATGGGTGGACAGGTGATATAATAAGATGTTAGACTCTAAGAACATGTTGATGTATGGCAAAACCAATACAATATTGTAAAGTAATTAGCCTCCGATTAAAATAAATTTATTTAGAAAAAAAAGAAAAGATAAACTCATCTTTAAAAAAAGAAAAACGGCAATTAGAGCTCCCAGCTGTTATAATCAGCACACGGAATCCAGGCTCTCTGGTAAGTGCACTCATATTGGTCAGTTCAGCCTAATTTTAAATTAGGCTCCTCACCCTTAGTCCTGTACTCTCAGAATCCATTCTCACATATATTTGCCAGATTTTATTGATATACATTTGAAAAATCTTTAAATTCTTTTAGTGGGAAGGACTTCTTCCCACTAAATTTGAATTTGACGTCATATGTGACTCTGATGCATGTTGGATCTGATTCTGATAATGAGTGTGGAGACAATTAAGTCAGTGGGATGGGGCATGAGGAGACTTGGCTTCCTCTTACACATAATTCCCCACAGGGAAGTCTGCATAGTCTTCAAACAAGTCAAGTGATCCCATTAGACAGGGAGAGGGTGCTGTAGTCTCTGGCTATCTTCAGCAGTAAGTTGGGGTTGTAACAGAGATACTAGCTGTCTGCTGTGGCAGATGGCCTTGGAAGTGACTCCCCGAGATCCCTGCTTCCTGATGCTCAGGCCCTTGGATAATCCCCACTCCTCACATGTGAGCAGTAACTTGCTTCTTAGGAAGAGAAATGGCCAAGTGACAGTATGTCATTTCCAAGGCTAGGTTATAAAAGGCTGACTTCAGTCTTGCTGGCATTTCTCTGGCTCTTCTTACATGTTTGCCCAATGGAGAGGCCCATATGGCAAGGAAATGAGGGCAACCTCTGGCCAACATCTGGCCAACATAAGTAAGGACTTGGCCCTTCAGACCAACATCCCTGGAGGAAATGGGTCCTGGTGACAGCCATGTGAGTGAGCCTGGGAGAAATCATTCCTTAGTCAAACCTTCATTTGAGATTGCGAATCTGGCACCTAGATTGCAGCCTTGGAGGTGGCTCTGAAGCTGAAGACTCAGGTAAGCCATGCCCAGATTCCTGACTCACAGGAACTGTGACTTAATAGATGTGTGTTTTTTAAGCTAATAAGTTTGGGGTAATTCGTTATGCAGCAATGGATAACTAATACAGTTGCCTAATATCCATTCTATCCTTACTTCTCAGCAATAAAGACTCTATTTTATTTGTAATACTAATGTACATAGCTAAAATCATGCCTTTCCTAAATTCTCAGTAAGTATGATGTGACCATACGGCTGAGTTCAGGCAGAAAAGAAGTAAGCAGAAGTTTTGCATGGAACTTCTGGAAGGTTCCTTATAGGGAGATAGCTCACTGAGAGATATACTTTTTGTTTTCCTTCTTCCTTGTTTTTTTTTTTTTTTAAGAACAGCAGCCACTCATAATCCTGGGCAGGGGGATGTCTGGTATTTCTGTGGCTGGCGGTGCTCTTGGGGTTTTTTGTTTGGTGTGTTGTTCTTTATCAATGAATTAACTTTTGGTTGTGCTGGTCTTTGTTGCTTAGTGGGCTTTCTCTAGTTGCTACAAGTGGGGGCCACTCTTTGTTGTCATGCATGGGCTCCAGGCATGCAAGCTTCAGTAGCTGTGGCACACTGGCTTAGTTGCTCCATGGCACATGGACTTTTCCCAGACCAGGAATAAACCCACAGCCCCTGCAATGACAGGTGAATTTTTTTTACTGCTGTACCACCAGGGAAGTCCCTTCTTCCTCATTCTCGCTGCCTAGAAAGTGAATGTGATGACTGGAACTCCAGCAGCTATCTTAGAACATTTGAGGTTAGAAATCACACTCTAGGAAACAGAATGGAAGGAGGAATATGAGTCCCTTGTGCCCACTGAGCAACCACACCAGCGATGGCCCCACTGCACCCAGAACTAGATCTTGCTGCAACCCCATTTCCCCTGGAGAGGATTCTTATGGTCGCTGAGTCCTCAGTTCCTTAGCTATAGACTCCTTAGCTTAGTCTATGATCAATGTACATGACTGGCTGAGAACAGGTCAAGCATCTGTAATGTGGTTTTTTAAAATTTATTTTTAATTGAAGGATAATTGCTTTACAGAATTTTGTTGGTTTCCATCAAACATCAACATGAATCAGCCATAGGTATACATATGTCCCTTCCTCTTGAACTTCCCTTCCATCTCCCTCCCCATCCCACCCCTCTAGGTTATTACAGAGCCCCTGTTTGAGTTCCCATTAGTTATCTATGCAATCTTGTTTTCAAGGGAAGTTCAAAGAGTAAGTATCTGGAATATATTAGGTGGGGAATTCCCCTAACTTAGAACATGGTTTCAGATGCTGGATGTGGGGGAAAAAAAAGCCAACTCTCTCCTACTGTCAGATCAGAGTGCTTAGAAGAACTGGGGGAACCCCACTTCTCTCATTCCTCTGCGTGCTAAGTCACTTCGGTTGTGTTCAACTCTGCAACCCCATGAACTGTAGCCCACCAGGCTCCTCTGTCCATGGGATTCTCCAGGCAAGAATATTAGAGTGGGTTGCCATGTCCTTCTCCAGAAGATATTCCTGATCCAGGGATCAAACCCGCATCTCTTATGTCTCCTGCACTGGCAGGTGGATTCTTTACCACTAGCCCCACCTAGGAAGCCCAGTTCCTCTAGAGCTTCCCAAATATTCCCATTTCATCTGTCAGTCACTGTTTCCTAGTCAAATATATTCACTCTAGAGTGTGGCAGAAAACTGGAGTATGGCCAATCTGCAGGTCACGTGACTATCCTGCTACGGCAGCCTCAGACTGCTGGCCACGGAAGAGGCTTCCTTATGAGTTAGAATCATCCTGCTGTTCTTCATCTGTTTGTCTTCTCTCTCTCTCTCTTTTTTTTAAAAAATAATTTCATTTATTTATTTTTGGCTCTGCTGGGTCTTTGTTGCTGCTCGGACTTTCTCTAGTTGCAGTGAGTAGGGGCTAATCTTCATTGCAGCTCACAGGCTTCTCATTGCAATGGCTTCTCTTGTTGTGGAGCATAGGCTCCAGAGCACAGGCTCAATAGTTGTGCCTCACAGGGTTACTTGCTCCGAGGCATGTGGGATCTTCCCAGATCAAAGACCGAACCCTTGTCAACTGAACCCATGTCTCCCGAACTGGCAGGCAAATTCTTTACCTCTGAGCCACCAGGGGAGACCCACTTGTCCTCTTAAAGCACCTTCTCAAGGTTGCCAAACACCATTTTTAAAATTTAATCCTCTGAAGTTGCAACCACAAGGCAAAGGGGAAAGTTGAGGTTAAGTTCTAAGAGAAATCATGCAATAGTTTTCCCAGTTACTTCATTAATACCTAACAAGGACATCTCATTTCCAGGCTCAAAGTGGAGGGATTTCTCACTGCATCCCACTCTGTATTAACAAGGCTGCTGCTGCTGCTAAGTCACTTCAGTCATGTCTGACTCTGTGCAACCCCATAGATGGTAGCCCACCAGGCTCCCCCGTCCCTGGGATTCTCCAGGCAAGAACACTGGAGTGGGTTGCCATTTCCTTCTCCAAAGCATGAAAGTGAAAAGTGAAAGTGAAGTCACTCAGTCATGTCCGACTCTTAGCGACCCCATGGCTGCAGCCCACCAGGCTCCTCCATCCATGGGATTTTCCAGGCAAGAGTACTGGAGTGGGGTGCCATTGCCTTCTCTGATCAATTAGACTAGTTCCAGTTTTTAGGGTCTGCCATTGGCCTCACTGCATTTCATTATATCAATTTTTTAATTTGAATCTCTTTGTTTGGAAGTGACAGAAATCCAACTTGAAATAGATTAAACATAAAGAAGACTGTATTGGATAACAAAATTCAATGAAGGGCTGAATAACTAATTTGCAAAAATAAGTAAGGATGTCTCCAGAATAACTGGAACTAGGCTCTTAAATTCTAATATGAGCCTCTATAGCTTTTGTCTCAACTTTTTATTTATTCTTTCTTCACTGCCTCCGTCTTCCTTCCCTTCATGGGGGAATATGGCTGGAAACATTCCCTGAGCTTTATATCTATAGCTTTCATCATTCAAAAGAGAATGACTTAGGATTTCCTGGTGGCACAGTGAATAGGAATCCCCATGCCAGTGCAGGGGACACGGGTTCAATCCCTGGTCTGGAAAAATTCCACATGCCACGGAATAACTAAGCCCATGTGCCACAACCACTGAGCCCTCACTCTAGAGCCCACGAGACACAATTACTGAGCCCACATGCTGCAGATATGGAAGCCTGAGTGCCAAGAACCTGTGCTCCACGAGAGAAGCCACGGCAATGAGAAGCCCGTGCACTGCAGAGAAAAACCTTCGTGCGGCAACAAAGACCCAGTGCAACCAAAAATAAATAAATAAGCAAAAAAAATTTTTTTAAGAGAATGACTTCTCAATTCAAATAAGAAAAAATGATGAAAAAGGGTTTTATTGACCCATCTTCAAACAGGTAACCACACCTGGGACCAGTTATGGCTGAGGGTAGGATTGTATAAGAACAACGGTTCCCTGGGTAGCCATGTGGAAAGAGGAGACAGTTCCCAAGAGAAGAGCCGTGCTGGGCTGGCCACACCACAGATGACCACTATGGCAGCCCTCAGGCAGGTCCCTTCCCACGCGCAAAAGTTTGAAGAAGCTTGGCAAGGTATGGCATGTTTGGTAAGATCAAACCCTTTTTTTTAAAAAAAATAGCGAACTCACCTCACCCTCTCTGTGTCATTTTCTTGCCCAGACAACTAAGACATTTTAAGGAAAACCTCCCCATAAATAAGTGCTTTTGTGCCCGCCAAATCGGAAGATCCCTAAAGAAAGCATCTAAGGGGATTCCCTAATGGTTCAGTAGTTAAGACTCGCTTCCACTGCAGGGGGCGCAAGTTTGATCCCTGGTCATGGAACTAAGGTCCTGCATGCTGCATGGCACAACCAAATAAGTAAAAAAAAAAAAAAAAACATTTTTAAGTCTGTCTGAAAAAAAAGAAAGCATCCAGGATTAATTTATCCCCATGTATCTGCCGCTGCTGCTGCTAAGTCGCTTCAGTCGTGTCCGACTCTGTGCGACCCCAGAGACAGCAGCCCACGAGGCTCCCCCGTCCCTGGGATTCTCCAGGCAAGAACACTGGAGTGGGTTGCCATTTCCTTCTCCAATGCATGAAAGTGAAAAGTGAAAATGAAGTCACTCAGTCGTGTCCAACTCCTAGTGACCCCGTGGACTGCAGCCTACCAGGCTCCTCCATCCATGGGGTTTTCCAGGCAAGAGTATTGGAGTGGGGTGGCATTGCATATGTCTAGTGCCCCCTGTTTCCATCATAGATCAGATACTCGAGAAATATTTGTAGAACTGAGTTAAGATGTTTTCTCATTCTTCAGAGATCTCTGAAGGCTAAATATTTTGGGTGTTTAGGATCCCTGGAAAGGCCTAATGCTAGAAGTTACAAATAAAAATGGAAATTAATAGAAGACTGGAGAGCCTATGGTACTAGTGGGGAAAAAAATAGTCAACAAGGGGAGAGTTGTCCCCATTACAGAGAGATGAACAAGAAACTGCAGTTTTGTTTTGGGGTGTTTTTTTTTTTTGGCCATGTTGCTTGGCTTGTGGGATCTTAGTTCCCCGACTAGGGGTAGAACCCAGGCCATTGCTGTTAAAGTACTGAGTCCTAATCACTGAACTGCCAGGGAATTCTCAAGACTATAGGTCAGGTCCTGATAGACAGATTGGGAATATACAGTTAATATGTTTGCCTCCAACCTTCCCTGGACCAGAATTTATAGCAGGAGAGAATAGCTATTTGGAAGAAGGTTACTGATGGAGTTGATACTGATAAATGCAAGTGAAAGGAGTTCTAAGGTCCTTAAGCAAGACCAAAAATGTGTTAACTTTTCACTAATAGATAAACTCCATCCCTTACTAGAAGGCAGACATGGGTGTCTGATCAAGCTTGGCTTCCGGTCACAGTTGTTCAGCAATGACACTGCGGCATTGCTTCAGAGGCTGAGAGATGCGTGTCTAAGGCAGGAGGAGCCAGTGCTCCTTGCTCTCCCCCTAGAGGAGAGGAGGACTGGCAGGAGTGCCCTGGATCCGGAGATCAGCCTGCTGCCCACACTCTGAGCCCCGAAGGGCCTTGCTCAGAGTTCGACGGAAGGTCAAGATCTGTGCTGGCTTGCAGAAGTAGCCTGGGAGTTCTCCAAATGACCACAGGCAGCAAGAGTTCTCCAGGGCATGAGTCCTTTCTCCTCTGCTCTCAAGGTAATTCCACTGTCCAGGCTCACAGAGCTGGGACCAGAGCAGTAGAGAAGTCAGTCCCCACTGCACCCTCTCATCGGGTTCCTTTTTGCACACCGCTCTCTCTGTGGAAGGAATCCCCCATCACAACACACTCCCACTGTTTTCACTTTTCCTCCAGGACCCCTCGCTGGGCATCAGTTTCCTCACCGGCATAAAATTAAGGGATTCCGGCTAACTCTGCAGTGTGCTGGTATCTTCTGAAATCTTGAAGGTAGAGGTGATGCTGTGGTGCAGAGACAGGGGTCCGTGTCTGGATTACATATCTCGGTATCAGGTGTAACAGATCAGAGGAGCTCAACCAGACTGTGGTCTGGGCCTATCAGTCACGGGCCTCAGTCACTTGGTGAGAGAGAGAGGGGTGGTGGTGGTGGTGGCTAACTTATTCAATGGTTACTGTGCGCCAGGCACTATTCACACACTTCAGATATTTTAATTCACTTAATCATTAAAGTAAACCAGGTTACAGATGAGAAAGGTAAGGCACAGAGAGGCTGAGTAACTCCCCCTGTCATCCAGCTTGAAAGTGGCAGCGCCAGAGCTGGAACCCAGTGACCCAGAACCCATCATCAGCTACGGAAGTGAAGACATGCTCAGCGAGACAATGTTCCATGTCAGAGCATTTTTATTTCCCCAAGAGTGCACACATTTGTGGGAGGAGGGTCTCAGTTAGAAACAGCGTCCACATCAGATGACAACCACTAGCCTCTCTGTTCTGAGGCCCTTGCAGAGCCCAGTTCATTCTACCTGTCTCCTTTTATGCTGAGTTCTCAGCATATCTCACACACACGCAGCCTGGCCTCCAAAGTTGCCCCACCTACACCATCTGAAACACCTGAACCCAACAACAGACAGGGTTCAAACATTTTCTTGGACTTCACCTCAGTGTCAGGGCCAGCCTCAGCACAAACAGCTCCTCGCAGAGACAGGAGCCTTCAACTGCAGAGTCCTGAGTCAGGAGAAGGGCAGCTTCTGCCCAGCTGAGCCAGCAACAGGCATGTTACCACAAAACTTCCAATCACTACAGCCATTTGTTTGATTCCCTGTAAAGGTGTCAAGCATTTACGGATTATATTGGTCCGAACTCTTGGCTGTGTCAGAAGCCCAACTTAAATCGGTTTAGAGGGAAAAAGGAACTTAATGGCTCCATGACCAAAGTGTAGACAAGACAGGGATGGATCATGGAAACGGAGACAGATGGAACCAGGGCCTCGCGTCCCTGCTGGTCCCTACACACACGCATCAGTTGCCCCTTTGCTTCTACTTTGTCCTTGTGGAAGGGATATGGCCCCTTGAAAATTCCTCAGATGAGGAAGGACTTTCTCCCAGGCAGAAGGCTGGCCCAGAGGGAGGGAGTTTCCTGTCCTTGGGGAGTGAGGGGATGAAGAAGGGAGGGTGATCCCTTTCCAAAGAGTGGGGAGTGGGAGTCCGGGATGGGATTCCTTTCCTGGACACAAGGCAGGACTCCCCAACACAAAGAGTTCAGTCTTGCCTTCACGAATCATTCAACAAACAGATATGGGAAGACCTGCGATAGTACCCTGATGTGCTAGCCACTGTGGAAAGGAGGGCTCCAGAGACGGTGATCAACATGAGGACACAGTTCTGCCCTATACCTTGCACTTTGCTGCAAATGCTTCACCAAGGTGAGTAACCAAGAGAAGGAGGTACTACAGGTATCAGGGAAGGCTTCCGGGAAGCAGTGACATCTAAGTTGAGACCTAATGACAAACAAGTGTCTCCCAGGTTTTGGCTTTTTTTTTTTTTTTTTTTTTGGGTGAGGGTAAGGGATGGGGAGGGGAATGTGGTGGAGAGGAGACTGGAATGAACATTCCAACCGGAGACAACAACTCTGAGCTAAAAGATCAATGTGTGAGGGCTGCAAAGAAAACCACGGTGAGGGGGAAGCAGGCTGGAGTACTGGCATGGAGGACCTTGTGGGCCAGAGTGAGAGCTTGGACTTGACCTGAAGACAGTGGAGAGCCACGGGAGTTCTAAGGAAGAGAGCAGTGGCACTGTCTGATTTCCAATTCTGACATCCTTTGGTTCCCTGGGTCAAGGTGCACCTCCCACACGGGCAGAGAGAACATTCTGAGTGAGTTTTAGTTTAGACCTCCTAAAAAGTAACTAGAGAAAACACCTCAAGCCCCCTACAAGCAGTAGTTACAGAAATGGGGGATAGGTGTTAAAGAATGAGTGGCCGGGAGGGTGAGAATGATCTGAGGGTGGGCATGCTCCCCACTGTGTAACTAAGCTAGCGGGGAGGGAACTAGGGAGCCCTTCTCTCATTCCCCTAGGACTCTGGCTGGTACCGAAGGGCTGCCACTTCCTTGCCTTCTTGCTGGGTCTCCACTTCTTCATGGGCAGGATCTGCCAACACTGGGAGCAGGAGGCTAGGGCTGGGTGAGGAAGCTGCTAGATCCTCCTCAGGTGAGCTGCACGGGGTGAAGAGTTCTCTGTTCTGTTCTCCTGGATTCTGTATCCTGTGGCCCCACAGTATGGAGGCCAAGGGCTAAGTCCGTGGAGCACACTGTGGCCAGGTCCAGACTGAATCTAGGTGGTTTTCCTGAAAAAGAAAATGGCCTCTGGAGGAGGGGGTAGAAGCTGAGAGTGAAACAATTGTTTGGTTACTGCCTGGTCTTGACCTTCAACACACACACGTACCCACATACACATACTTTGTGCCCAGGGTGCTAGGAACCAGAGGTTCATACCAGCAGCAATAGGGGGAGGGACTGAGCTATGGGACCTGGGGGAGGGGAGGGGCAGGCTGGGCCTTGAAGGTGCGGGGCAGGGCTTCGTGGCCTTCAGGACAGGCCAGGATAGAGGCAGCCCTCCCCCTCAGTAGCTTCAGGTGGCTCCTTCACAGCAATCCTTCTGCCCGCCAGGCGCTCCAGCTGGTGGGTCTCAGTTCTCCAAAGGCTCTTTCTCTCCACCCCTTAGCTTCTGTTCCTCCGCTGTGTCTGTCCCTGGCCTTGTCTCACTGAGACTCAGTCTCTGTGTGTCTGTCTCACTATCATGGCCCTGTTTTGTTTCATCTCTCTCTTGATCTCCATTGCAATCCTTGTTTCCAACTGTGTCTCGTCCATGTGGCTTCTGTCTCCATGCCTGCCTCACTCGCTTTCTCCATCCCCCCTCTGTCTCTCTGTTATCTTTGTCTCCTCTGTCTCTCTGCCTTGTCCCCACTTCCATCCTCACCTTCCTCTTCTACATGTTTCACCTTGGTTGCCACCTCTGTTCTTGTCTCCCTTCTGCTCCCCCCGCCCCAAATCTAGCTCTCTCCTCCATGTCTCATCCTTGTCTCTGTGAACCCTTATCTCTTATTCCTTTCTCCATCTTTCTCCATCACTGTTTCTGTCCCTTTCTCTCCCTGTCTCCGACTCTGTCTCCTCTCTTCATCCACATCCTCTATCCCCATCCCAGGTCCCATCTCTTTCTCGTTCTTATCGCCATTCGCCCTCCTGAGCCGCCTCCGTGGTCCCCTCCGGGATAGGACCTCGATGGGGGCGGGGCCGAGGGACTGAATCAGAATAACTCGGTTAACTGGACGAATTGAATTAACTTCTTAACACGAGCGAGCGCCGCCAGGCCTGTTTCCCCTCCCTTCTGCGGGGCCGCAGGTGGGGAGGCCAGGGAGAGGGGTCGGGACCCTACGGCCTGGCACGATGCATACACTGAAGGTCTGGTCCGGACTGGGGCGGGATGGGGACTCTAGGGATGGGGGCCCGGGCAGCCTGCCCTGCATCTCTCGAGCCCTAAGAAGGCGGCGGCTACCCTTTGGGTGGGGGGTCGGGGAGACTGGGGGCGGGGTCTTGGCCGTCCAGACCCCGCCCCGACGAGCTCGCCCCGCCCCGCCCCCTCCGCGGGGTCCTGCGCGTTAAAAGGCGCGCGGGCCGGGCTGGGCTGCACTTGCGTTGCACCAAAGCGGAGCGCGGCCGCGACGGGGCGGGCGGTCTCGCGGGCGCTCAGAACTGGCCTCGGGTCCTCAGCGCCTGGCGCTCCAAACCCCATCTTGACCCCAATCCGGCCTGGGACCCAGACTCCGACCCGGCCAGGCCCGGTCCCCGCCCCCGCCCCCCGGGCCGATGGACTACTCCTACCTCAATTCGTACGACTCGTGCGTGGCGGCCATGGAGGCGTCCGCCTACGGCGACTTCGGCGCCTGCAGCCAGCCCGGCGGCTTCCAGTACAGTCCCCTGCGACCCGCCTTCCCCGCGGCCGGGCCTCCCTGCCCCGCGCTCGGCTCCTCCAACTGCGCGCTTGGTGCTCTACGGGACCATCAGCCTGCGCCCTACTCGGCAGGTGAGCCCAGCCCTGGTCCAAACCTCCCTGCAGATCCTACGGCACCCCCAGCCCCTGCCCATTCGGCAAGTGGTTGCGACGGTCCCCCACAGCCGCCACAATCTCTGCCCTAGCCAGATCCTCCAACTTCCCGCGGGACCTACAGCCTCTCGAGTAAGAGGAGGTTCCCTAGGCAGAGTTGAGCCCCACCCTCTCATCCTTCCTGTTCCTCTTTCTCGCTGCTGTATCCCTATCCTGTGCTCTTCAGGTCAAGGAAATAAATAGATCCCTGGTCTAGCCCCAGACTCTTCACCAGGCCCTCCCCTGCCCACAGGCAACGATTGACCACCAAACCTCTCCATACCCTGTATCCTTGGAAGATTGCTCCCGGCTCAGGCCAGTCAGACTGCCCATCCTTATCATCACCACCCCACTTCATGCCCGGCCCCAGCATGGGCCTGGGCGGCAGATGAGCTGCCCAGCTGGGAGCCTTCCTAGAGCTCCAACACCATCAAGCCTCTACTGCCTGGTTTCGAACCCATCCTACATGTGCCCAAACCCTCTTGCACCACTGAAACCCATTCTGTGGCCAGAAGAAAAGGATGCTCAGGTCATTAAGCCACTTTCATTTCTCCATTCCCCTGGAGATTTTCCCAGCTAGAGTCCTGCAGAACCCAGAAGCAGCCCCATGAGATGCCCAAGCCTCCTTCATCCAAGTCTCTAACTGAACCTTCAACCTCATGAAGGCTCTTAGCCACCCTCATCTCTCCAGTTAGAGTCAAAGCTGCCCCACCCAATCTCATTTCCTTGCTTCCTGGGACCACAGGACTCAGTAGAAGATTGGGACCGGTGTGATGGGGAGGGATAGTGAGAGAGACCTGAGCTTGGAGAAATGAAAACCAGGGAGAAACTGGAGTCAAACTGCAACAGGGATAGGGAGATTGGGTACTTGGGGTCATATGCACATGGGGACTGTGGAGATAGAAACAGAAAACGGGGAGATGGGCCCCCAGAAAGCTGGAAGTCTGAGATGAGGAAGATGGGGACAGATACACAAAGATTGAGCAGAGATGGAAAGATCGGAGTCCCTGGGAGAAATGGGGACCCAGGGCTGGGGCGATGAAATAAATACCAGATGATGCGGACAGGAATTATGGGAGATGGGGACCCGGGAAGACTGAAAACAGAGATGAGGAAGATGGGGATAGGCATGAGGTGCTGGAGACAGGATTAAGGGAGATAGAGAACTAGGGAGACATGACAAAGATACTGATAATGGAGATCTCTGGAGAATGGGGAGACCTAAACAGGGGCTGGAGACAAGAATGGGGAGGTAGTATCAGAAATGCTGTCTGCGGAGCAATGGGAAATGGAAGGGGCACATGGGAGACTGCACAGAAAGAGTGACGGGTAGGGTTGGGGCTGGTTTTTGGAGGAGCTGGTAGAAAGAGGTGCCTGGGAGGAAGAAGAAGGGCAAAGAGAAGATGGAGGAAGCTGGGAGGGGAGAAATAACCCTTCACAATGGGTACAAAGAGAAGAATGGTCCAGAAGGGGAAAGTTGCAGATCGATGAGGATGGAGAGAGATGAGGAAGAGGAGAGGGGGACACCTGGAGGAGAATGGGATGTGAAATGGGGCTGAGGAAATGAGGCCTGGGGAGAAGAAGGATGCAGGGTGAAGATGGCCAAATTTTTAAATGTCAGAGAGTCCGTGGCAGGGCTGAAGGTAGACCTAGGCAGGAGAGTCTCAGTTATCCAGCTGCAGTCCATGAGACTGGTTATTGGAGAGACAGGGTGTTGGCGAGACCTCACAGACAGCGCAGGCTAGGAAGGATAGAACAGGATCAGAAGTCAGGTCGATTGAGGGTCGCAGGGGTGGGTAGACTGGTGGGAGGTGGAAGGAACGCTGCGGAGGGCAGCGACAGGTCAAGAGTCTTGACAGAGAATCAGATTTTTGGTTCCCTAGCTGCAGCTGTTGGGTCCCAGGTCTCCCCGCGCCCTGTCCGCCTTCATCCCTGCCGGCTCTATCCAGCGGTGGTGAAGCGATCTGAGATTGAGAGGGCCAAGCCCAGGGGCCAGGTCAGGGGTAGGGGACCGTAAGCGATCCCTCAGGCGCAGAACCCAGCGGGCCGGGCTCGGCTCCTCACATCCCACCCTCGTTGATTCCCCCCTCCCGCACACATCTGTAGTGCCCTACAAGTTCTTTCCGGAGCCGTCGGGCCTGCACGAGAAGCGCAAGCAGCGGCGCATCCGCACCACGTTCACCAGCGCGCAGCTGAAGGAGCTGGAACGCGTCTTCGCCGAGACTCACTACCCCGACATTTACACGCGCGAGGAGCTGGCCCTCAAGATCGACCTCACGGAGGCTCGCGTGCAGGTGTGTTTTCGCGGATGTGTGCGGGGAGCGCGCGCGCGCGCGGAGCAGGGCGGGAAGTTAGTGTCTGACACCTGGGGGTCCGCGGGACAGAGGGGCCTCACTCGGGCAGCCGGCGGGTGCAGCCTGCTGGCAGAGAGCTAGGGCCAGGAGCCAGGGCGTGGGCTGGCGGTGACAGGGCAGGAGAGGACCGGCAGCTCCGGGAGGCAGGCGGCGGGCAGACGGGGCCTGAGGCCTTCGGCAGAACGGAGCTATTCAGCGTCACGATTTCCCCTTGTCTCCCGGGTAGGGCTGAGCACGGTAGAGTGATGCTTGGGAAGCCAGGATGGAGGACGAGTGGGTAGAGGGTCAACTCTAGGTTGGCCTCGGGGCCAAACGAGGCCAAACAGGGGGAAAGCCAAACCTATGAGCCTGGAACGCCCGGGGTTCAGGGTAGGCGCAGGAGCTGGGTCGGGACAGACTTTTGTCGATCTTATAAATCTGAGTTCAGATGTTCAGCTGGAGCGCATTTACTGAAGACCCTGAACAAAAGGTTTCCCAAGTGCCCTAACCCGCTCTCTACAGCCCCGGGCTTCTTGTAGGGAGGAACTGGGGCAAGGGCTTTGGGATACGAGGAGAGCGAAAAACGAGGCCGGTCCAGGAGGCAGAGAACACCGGGAGGCGGCGGGGTCGGCGGGTGGGCAGATCCTAAGGGGAAGACGCTGAGGACCTGGGGGAAGAGACCAGTGGAGCAGGAGAGTGAGGCGAGCCATGAGGAGGGCAGCGAGCAGTGGTGGAGGGCCGAGGGGCCAAGACTCGGAAGGCTGGTTGTCAGTAATCGTGACCCGGCCCCTTCCGGACGGAGGTCTCACTCGCACCTGGCGGTCCCGGGCTGACCGGTCCCTGTGCCCGCAGGTCTGGTTCCAGAACCGCCGGGCCAAGTTCCGCAAACAGGAGCGTGCGGCCAGCGCCAAGGGTGCGGCGGGCGCGGCGGGAGCCAAAAAGGGTGAGGCGCGCTGCTCGTCTGAGGACGACGACTCCAAGGAGTCCACGTGCAGCCCCACGCCCGACAGCACCGCGTCGCTGCCGCCGCCGCCCGCGCCCGGCCTGGCCAGCCCACGCCTGAGCCCCAGCCCGCTGCCCGCCGCCCTGGGCTCCGGGCCCGGACCTGGGCCGGGGCCACAGCAGCTCAAGGGCCCGTTGTGGGCCGGCGTGGCGGGTGGTGGGGGCGGCGGGCCAGGCGCGGGCGCAGCGGAGCTGCTTAAGGCCTGGCAGCCAGCAGAACCTGGGCCCGGGCCTTTCTCGGGGGTTCTGTCCTCCTTCCACCGGAAGCCCGGCCCCGCCCTGAAAACCAATCTCTTCTAGCCGCTGGCCTCCAGAGGCTCCGGGCCTGCCTACCCCTGCCCCTCCAGGGCCTGACAGCCCCTTCCCATCCCAGGTCTGCCTGCTGGCCCCACTCCCACTGTGTCTGACCCCTCCGTGTGCCCTCCCCAGCTTCGGAGACCAAGCCAGGGCTACTCTCCCCCCATTCCGCACCGTGGGGGTGGGGGTGGGGGAGGGTACTTTTCACTGGGATGCCCTCCAGGAGAGCTCAGAGCCCCCTGGCTCTCTTTGAAAAGGGGATCAAACAATGCCTGCCCCAACAGTGCTCAAAGGTGAATCCTCAAATGGAACAGCCCGGCTTCCTCCCCTGCCTCTGCAGCTGGCTGGGTCTCCCCTCGGCTGGTCAGCTGGTCATCATTGGGATAAAGAGTGGCGAAAAGGGTCCCACCTCGGTTTTCTCCCTCACTCCTCCCCACCCATCCTCAGCCGGTCTGGCACAGAGGGGAGGCCCTGAGATGAGCAGAGCTGCCAGGGCATCGGAACAGAGGGGCTTCCTCTTTCCTGTCTTTTTTGTTGTTGTTGCTGTTCTTTTCTTTGAAAAACTTGTAATTTATTGAGGTGAGTTTTGCTCAATCCAAATAAAACTTAATTTATTGACATCACACTGGAACCCTTCGGTACCCACGAAGGGGATAGGCTGCCTGCAAGAGCCCAGTTCCCCTTATGACCAGCGAGGAACCCCCAGCTGCCACACAGCTGCAGTGCAGGTGGTATAGACCAGGAGACAAAACTAAGCAAACTGGCGCTTTGTGGCCAAGATTCTTTGCCCCCACCCAAACCAGCCCTAATAACATTAAAGTGCCCGCCCTCCCTAAACCCACACAGAAAAGCTTAAATAAACCCCAGCCCGGTTCTCGGGCTATTCCTTCATTTCCGGACGGACACCCCTGAGAGGGGGTTGGGAGAAGTCCCAGCTGAGCCCCTCCACCAGTGGTTCAGCCTGGGTGGAGGGTAGCAAGAACAACGGTGAAAGTGGGGACCCAAGACGTACCCATATGGACCCCATGACCTCCCTGGGGCTGGAGGAGTGGCCCAGAAAAGGAGGACAGCACCAGAATAACCGAGGTCCTCGGTAACCATGGCAACTGACCTCCGCAGCCCTGGCTCTAAAAGGTGAGGGGTAGGATGTCCTAATTAGGACAATGATTGGGCAAATGACTGGGCAGTAGGGAACACAGGTCCCCAATAAATAGGCAGAAAAGTACTGCCCCGACCCCTTATAACTCTTAAACTTCAGGGCTCTGGCTGGGCCTTCAAGGGCGGGTGTGGCGCTCAGTTCGCAGCTTCAAAATGCCACCGCGGTCACTTGCTGAGCTGCAGGGTGTCCAGAAGGAGGCGCTTGTGAGCCGGGTCCTGCACCCCAGCTTCCTCCAGGTCTTCTTCAGTGATGTCGCTGTAAGGGTAAGAGATGCTGGGAGAAGGGCCAGGTGGTCCCGAGAGCCCCTAGCTCCGCCCCCAAGGCCAGTCCCACCCCATCCACTTCCAGCCCCGCCCCCACCTGAGAAACTCCAGGTCGTCCCAGCCATTGTGCACCAGTCCCTCCTCATAGCGTTCCAAGCCGATGGCCCTCAGCCAGGCTCCCATGCCTGCCTCACCCAGCCCGCCAGCCCGCCCGACCTGCGGGCACGGAGCCTGAGGGAACAGAGCAGGTTAGAGGCAGCACTGAGGGGGCCTGCACACACAGGACTTGCAGGCAGCCATATTCTGCCGCCTGCTCTGGGGTGGGGAGAGAGGCATAGCAAGGGGCTGATTCCTGCGACCTTCAGCTCCCCAGTGCCCAGCCCAGGGCAGGGGACACCACTGAGTGCTGAGTGGTGAAGTAAAGAGATGCCCCCACCGCAGGCAGGCACACTCTGCAGGCACACAGCCACCCCCGGCCCACATACCTCTTCTGCCAGGTCCTCCTGGATGCTCTCCCGGATGCGAGGCGGAGGGAAGCTGAGAGGCCGGCCGTAGTCCGAGGGCAGCCCACGGGGCGGCTGTAGCTCCAGGGGGCCTGGCAGGAGCATGGCTCGGCCAGGCCCGGCAGGAGCATAGTCCACCTCACTCAGTGTCTTGGCCATCTGCAGCACTGAGCAGGAGCGATCATCCCCACTGGCTACATCCCCCAGGAAAGTGCTGGCGGGTGAGGGGCCTGGCGGGAGCGGGGGTCTTGGATGGGCCTTGGGAGGTGGTGGGCCACGAGCCTCACCCCCACTGCGGCCCCGGATCACTGGCCCTGGCAGAGGATCCAGACCAGGGGGCAGGAAGATGGCCGAATCCGGCAGTGGTGGTGGTGGAAAGTCTGGAGGGGGCAGTGTGCCCCCAGAGTCCTCATCTGATGAGCTCCCCTCTCCTGCACGAGGAGGCCGATGGCGCCCAAGCTGTGGGGCAGGCACTGTGATGGCCACTTTGTTCTTGGTGGCAGGTGGGACAGGAGCCCTGGCAGGTGAGGGTGGCTCCGGGGGCAGCAGCTGGTGTGGCACCCCTTCAAGGACGTAGTAGGCAGGGTTATTGAAGCTGTTCTTGGGTGGGGGGGCCACCACCCCTTCCAGCTCTGGAGCCCCCTCTGGCTTCAACCTGGGTTTGGGAGCAGAATAAAATCAGGGCCCAGAATCAAGGGGAGAAGGGCAGTGGGTGCGGTGGAAGGAGCACCGGGCGGGGAGTCAGGAGATGTAAGCCCCCACCCCTAGACTTGCATGTGACCGTGGGCACGTCACCTTCCCTCTCTGCCCCTTTGTGTCTTCATCTCTAAAACTGGGGAGACAACTGGATAACCCCCAATCTTCCTTGCCTCACTCGCTAAAGAGTCTCCAACCTTTTTTTGATTTTGTAACTGTAAAAGCTGTAAAATGGGTGAAAACAGAGGCCAGAAGGCAGGGCAATAAAAGCCTTCAATGAGAATGACCAGCCAGATGTGGAAAGCCCTGGAGGCACCTGAGCCCAGTCTACTGAGGAATCTTACTCACAGATTCAGGTTAGTTTTATTCAAGGCTGAAGATAAAACCAAGGTGCCTGATAACAGCTGAAGATGACTGAAAATGCACCAGGAGTCTTTATGTTCAAATGACAACTGGATATAATTAAAAAGCAAGCCTCACTTTCCCAAAGTATGATCCATGGAACACTATACTTGACCTTGACCCTTAAACAACATGGGCTTGAACTACAGGGGTCCAACTCTATGCAGTTTTTTTCACTACTATGGTATTGCACAATATATGAGCCACATTTGCTGAATCCATGCGGAACTTCAGATACACAGGAACTGGGGATCCAGAGGGATGACTATGAGTTATACACCCTTAACCCCTGCCATGTTCAAGGGTCAACTGTAGTTCCCCAGGATATTAATAGTTATTGCATGGAAAAGTTTCCTGGCCCATTAAGTTTGGGAAACTATATTCAACACAGCTGAAAAAGGATTTCCTTCCTGTCCACAAGCTCAGAGCTTTTGCTGATACTATTGTGCACTGGGAATATCTAAGAAAAGAATCTAGTAACAACCATTTCCCAAACTCATTTGACAACAAAGCGTTTTCCAATGGGGCATCTTGTAGGACAGTGTTCCACAGAACGCCCCAGGGAAATCTGCTGAGACACAGGCCTTCTCCAAACAGAAGGCTCAACTTAAGTATCTAAGGGAGCTGTTGCAGAAACCATTTCTAAGTCTATTTTTTAAGACAGAAGTGAGAGGAGAGGCTGACTGTGCTCCCTTTGACTCAGAGAACCACACCTTCAGGAGGCCTGGCTGGCCAGTGGCCACGGGTGTAGGGCCCCACAGAGACCCAAGCAACAGATGATCCCCAGGCCAACCCTGAGAGCCACGCACAGTGATGGATCAAGATGGATAAGGGATTGGAATGACAAGTTTCCTTCTCTCACCTGGGAGTCAAGGGCTCCTCCCGGGGAGCAGCTCGGGGCGGGGCTGGGGGCCTCCCAGTTGGTGGTGGCTTCTCTGGTTCTTCAAATAACTTGGACAGGGGGCAGGAGGCCTCTGTGGAGGCTGGCTTGCGGCTCCCTGACCTGCAGGGTGCACAGGGGAGGGAGATAAAGCAGGAGCTGGCCACGAGTCCCCAGGCACCGCTTCAAGTGACTCCCCACAGAGCCCCAGCTCACCGGGGATCCTGGCTGCCTCGGGACACAGAGGGGGCTTTGCTCTTTGCTCCTGCCTCGTCCTTATCAATGCTGATCCACTCTGTGAGGGGAAGGGAAAGGAGACTTAGAAGGGACCTGGGGTCCTGCACCTCATAGACACCCATGGGCTAGCTAGCCCCTTCCCAGCTACTCCCTAGGGCAGGTCCACCCCCCAGACCTGGCTGTACAACTGCCAAATGTTCCAGGGATTCCAACGCCCGCCCCGCAACCCTGGTCCTCCTCTCCTAGACCTGCCCGCACCGCCCCATTGTATGCCCCAAACCCCTCCCAATGGAGCCCCCACCATAGAGTCGCTCACGGGTGCCCAGGCGCTCTGTGGGCACCCGCACCTTCATGGAGCCACGGATGTTGCCTGTCTCCTCGCCGCGGTGGGACAGGAAGGTCAGGAACTGCTGGGCTGTGCTGCCAATCATTGACTTGAGCGCCACCACGCACTCCCCTGAAGGGCAGATGGAACAGACCAGCAAATTGCCAAGCCTTCCTAGGGCCCTGCTCGGCTTTCTGTGCCCCTCAGCCCCCCTCTGCCCTCACCATAGGATTCGTAGCCGTCCATGGACTTGACTGTGAGCAAGAGGTGCTGGTCTTGCAGGTACTCGATATCAGCCAGAATGGGGTTGAGCTGGGAGCAGAGAGGCCCAGTGAGGAATAAAGCACCCCCCACCCCACTTCCTGCCATGACTGTGGCTCATCCCATCCTCAAGCTTGTCCATGCTCACTCCCGTCCACCTGAAGGAAAGATTTCCATGGGCCTTTCAGAGCACTCAAGAGCCCTGTAACTAACTGATTTTCTGCATCAACAATTGCCAACACAGCATCTGACGTTTAGTGAAGCCTTGAGAAGTATCTATGGAACGAATGAGTGAACTGCAACTTGGTCTCCAAACCGCCCTCCCCCCGCAAGTAAAGCACATGCCGTCGTCCTCACTCATGCCCACTCCACGCACAAGCCCACACTGTGGGCTCTTCCCACCCTCCCAGGCAGGCTCCAGGTGGCATCTGGCTGCACTTCCCTCTGTGCCCTCACCCCCAAGCCTCACCGTGGGCAGCTGGCGTGAGGACCACTGCACCTTGAGGAAGTTGATGTTGTCACTGCTCTGGGCATCATTTTCAAAGCTCTTCTTATATTCTGGTGGGGGAGGGGACACCCAACTGAGTGCCACCTCTCAGCTTCCCTTCCCCCTAACTAGGGGGCTGCCCACTCTGGGCACCTCAGGCCTCCCATCCCCAATGACCCACACCCAGCCCTGGGCCCCGCCTCAGACCCTCCAGACAGGTAGAGTAGAACTCGATGAAGAACTTGGTGCGGCTGGCCGTCTTCACAATGGCCTCAATGCTCTCAAATTCGATGTAGGCCTGGTCTGAGGTCTTTGAGAGCCCTGAGGGGCAAAGGGAGGAATGCAGACAGGAGGGCTGAGAGGGTGGCAGAAGGAACAGGACACAGACACTGAGCACTGGGGCAGGGAATCTGGAGCCCTGGCAGAGCAGGAGGGAAGGCCAGGAGGGGCCTCCTCCATCCCAAGCAGCCCAGGGAGACCCCAAAGCTTGGACCTGAGGCTGGGACAGACAGACAACCCAAGAATCAGAGACCATCTGAGAAGGGGCTGGGAACCAGAGTGCCTGCAGGATAGGCCCACCAACAATCCACCATGCCACTAGGCACACGGGTACATGAGGAGCCCCAGGCAGGCAGAAACATGTACACAATTACCTCCATACGCACACACCTGCTCACAGGCATATACCTCTCACGGTGACTCAGGAACACAGACAGCTTTACACATCACATATTCAGACACATTCCTGCACATGCATGTATGTACCCGCCCCTACACACCCACCCACACACACACTCAGATATATTCAAAGCTATGCACACCCCCCAGGCTAGCACCTGCACCCACCCAGATGGATGCCGCACCCACAGCACAGCCAGAATAGCCACCTTTCTTGGAGATGAACTGAGAGGTAACTCCAACCTCAAATGTCCCAAACACGGGGGAGTGGTCGCTGGTGACGATGTCATCTGTGCAACCTGGGGGAGGGGAGTAGGAATGGGGGCTCAGGGGAAAGCTCCTTACTCTCTGCTCCTGACTCCCAAAGCCAAGGCAGAGTCAGGTCAGGGACCACCCGGGATCGCCCATCACCCTGTCCGGGAGGCTCTGACCATAGGAATTGCAGATGATGTGGGTCTCGGGATAGGATTTCCAGAGAATCCGGTCACACCATGAAGGCACGTTGGTCCGGACCTGGGGCAGGGTCAGCAGTGTGGTCAGGGGTCAGCTGGGGGTTGCTCAGCTGAGGCCCATGCCCCTACCACACTGGGTCCAACATCCACCTCCAACACCCAGGATCACCCCCAAGGCCTCAAGGGGCCATAGAGGCTGGAATGGTAAGTGCAGAGGCTTGACCCCACACACACTCTTGATTCACCACAGTCCTGGGGGGTCTCCTTGGGCCTAACCCATTCTCCTCACTCACCCCAGTTGGCTTCTGCTTGTGCCAGGCATACGTGTCCCGGGAACCCCGCTCATAGCGGTAAGTGGGTGGGAAGGAGATCTCCTCCTCACCTAGGAAAGGCAGGGATGGAGGGGTCAGGGCCCTGAAGACCCGGGGATCCTACTAGGACCCTGGCCCTCAGGGACTGCCGCTACCGCGCCCATACTCACTGAATCGAAGGAAGACCTTGTGCTTTTCCCGCTCCAAGTTGAGCTGGTCCACCCTGAGCAGGGGCTCAAACTCCTTCCTGCTGATGTAGTTCAGGATCTCCTGAGGGGAGAGGGCACATAAAAGCTGGGGCCTTGCCCTCTCAAGCCAGAGGTGAGAGCCCAGTTAGGCCCCAGCCCAGCCTCCCTACCCACCACCCACGGGCCCTGCTCACACCTGTATATCCATGTCCAGGCGGTAGTTGAGGTCCCCGAACCAGAAGAGGTGAGTGAAGCGCAGAGATATGTCAAAGGCGCTGAGCTGCCGATCGCCCAGCGTGAGTAGCCGCAGGATGTCCAGGTAGTTCTGGTTCCGCCTGTGGTAGGGGTAGGGGGAGCTCCAGGGTCAGATGTCAGGCACAGACATGTAGATAAGAAGTCTCTGGCTGGGGTTGGGGACAGGGCAGGGATCAGGGTCCCTGGGGACAAGGTCAAAATCAGGGATAGACAGAGGGGTCCTGAGTTGAGGTAAGGAAGGAGGCCTTGGGGGACAGGGATGTAGGAGGGTCGTGGACTAGAATACGGGAGAGGCAATAGGTCTCAGGAACAGAGGATAAGGCTAAAGAGATGACTGGGAAGGCACCCCCTCACCGGGCCGTCTTCTCATTTCCTGAGGTGAGGTGACAATTCACAAAGCCAAATGAGGTGCCATTGAACATGAAGGAGACACCCACGGCCCCCTTGTTTCCTGTCAGGGCAACAGAACAATGTCTGGGTCACCCTCGGTGGGCTCCCAACTTTACCCCCCACCCGTTGAAGCAGCAGTGGAAAGATCCTCCCGACTCCCCCACAACATAAGGCAGGCAGTTCCCTGCATACACAACCACGCCTTCTCTGGGGTCCACACCGGGCACTTGCAGCCCCATCTGGATGGTCTGAGTCTGTCTGCACGTGAGAGCAGAGTCCCTGGAGATCACAGGGACCCCGGTGTTGAAGGGGCAAGGCTTTGTAGATACTGAGCACAATCTATCCTGAGGTAGCACACTGGACTGCAAACAGGGAGACCTGGGCACTATGCTGGTGCCAGGCTCTATCATGTGCTAGCCTGTGCGACCTGGGACAGGTCACTTGACCACTCTGGGCTCGAGTTTTATCATCTATGAAATGGAGATAATTATCCTGGCCATGCCTCCTGGTAGGGCTGGAAGAGATTTAGAATATGAACATGCTTTGCAAAGTTCAAAGAGTTCTATAGATAGGAGACCCTGGACCCTGGCTGGAAAGGAAGCAGGAAGAGTAGCCAGAGGGACCCCACCCTCTCTCCTCACCCAGGGTGTTGGCAATGCCGGTCTTCACGCTGGACGTACTGACATGGCTGATGCGGTTCTCGTGCTCTGGCTTGACCAGCACGGCCACCTTGATGTTCCACAGAGACTGCATAGCAATCTGGGGAGAGGGTGCAGGGTCACCCCTGCCCCAGGCTGGGCCACTGTCCCCACCTCCCTCACCCTCACCCTGCCCAGCCCACACTATAGACGGTTCTGGAAATCACAAGGTAAGAAGGCCTGCCACACCTTTTCCTGAGGAACCAGAAAGAGTGGCCTTCCCACAGCATAAAGGACTCAGGGTAGACTTCCTAAAGGATATTCCCAGGGACCAGAAGGAGAGCCAGTCAAGCTGGGGGGAGCCAGCCAGTGTGTGGGGAAAGGAGCTGGACACAACAACACCCCCTCACCGGGCGGTAATCCAGATCCGTGAGCTCCTTGAGGCCCCCGCGGAGCAGGTCCAGCCACTCGCGGTCGCCCACCGAGTTCTCCTGGGTCCCAAAAACATAGATGTCATGGGGTATGGTCACCGTGACCTCATCCAGGGTCTTCCCCAGACCCTTCGATGTGAACCAAGATGTCACATTTTTCGGAGGCGGCACACTTCCTGGAGGTGGAGGGGACGGGGCAGTCAGGCCCCTGCCTGGAGCCCTTCCTCTCTCCCACCCGAGTCCCTCCGCAGGCCTGACCCATGTTCCAGGTGCCTATGAAGATGGAGATCATGTCGGGCTCGTCCTGCTTGGAGTGCTTGTTCTTCATGAGCTGCAGGAGCTGGCAGAAGGCTTCACGCTTCTGCAGGGGACAGCGGTTAGTCAGGCACAGGTGGGCAGCCAGGAAGTCCCCTTCCACGGGCCTACCCTGCTAGGTGGCCGGTCTTTCAAGGACAGGGACACACCTCTGGCTCACCACCACACCCCCACTCCTCAAGCATACAGCAAGTGCTCAGTAAATGTTCACTGAATGATTATCAGCCCACCCTCGGGCCGCCCATTCTCAGCACACATACTCTCCACCCCATCATCTTTTTCCTCCCATCTGGCAGGGACCCCTGCGGCCCCCGGCGGCCAGGCCCATGCGCTGCTCACCCGGGCGCTGACGAAGATGAAGTCCTTCCGCTGCGTCCGGTCCTTCTCCTTCTCAAACACGACGCCCAGCTTGTTCTGGACCCGCTGGGACTTAATGAGCTGGCGGACTAGGGGATGGAGAATGGGTCACACCACCCTGTGCCCACAGACCCAGGGGGCCCACCCTGCTGCCCAACCTGGGTTGGGCCCTGGCTCACTGCGGTCATGCGTGAAGGTTGTCCAGTCCTCCTGCGAGTCCCGCTGTCTCCTCAACAGCACCAGCCGCCCACCCTCCACGTCCACACTCAGCGTGAACTTCTGTGACTTCCCAATCTTGGTCAGGTCACCCAGGGTCACATCCAGCTTCACCTGCAGGCAAGGAAGTGGGGGTGCTGCTGAAAAGACCTGGGGAGCAGGTAACACCCTCTTCACCTCCACCGGCTCTCTGCCCTGGAATGTCCCCCCACCCCCCGCTATGTACCTCAAAGGCCTGCACAGGGATGGTCTTGGCCTTACGTGTGGATGGCTGCAGTGGGGCCGGGGGGGCTGTGGAACTCATGTCCTGCAGGGCCTTCAGGGCCTGGAGGGGGCAAGGGCAGGGCCAGGTCAGGAGCCTTGCTGAGGGCAGGGGCAGGGAGGGCCACTGCTGATGTTGGTGTCAGTGCTGAACTACAGATTCAGGGTTCAGATCAAGACAAGGCAAGTGGCCAGGTGAGGGGATCAGGGGTCAGAGATCAGGAGTCAGGGCACCTTCTTCTGGATGCCTGACAGGAAGTCCTTTAGCACTGACAGCTTCAGCACCAGGCTCTCTAATTCCTGCTCCCCGGTCTGTGGTGGGTTCTGCAGGGAGAACGAATGAGGTTTGTCCATGAGACCACCTAGCAGGAGCCCCCCCGCCCAGTCCCGGAACACAAACCCACCCCCAGAGCTCTCTCCACAGTCCCACCTGCTGCTGCAAAAGGCGGGTCACCATGGGTGAGCTCTGCTGGTCAAACACCTTGGACAGGATCTCCAGACCTGACAGGACCTTGTCCACCTCACTATGGAGACACTAGGTCAGAACTCCTCACTCTGACCCAGGTACAGGGAAAAGGGGCTGAGTGTGTAGGAGTTTCAGCTGCCCCCATGAGGATACAAGGGTTGAGGTGAGGAAGAGTCAGGAGGCAACAGCAGGCTCTCTGTACTGAGCCAGAGGTCAAAGGTCAGGGCATCTGTGTAGCAAGGGAGCGGGAGAGGACAGCTATGAGGTAAGGGTGGGGCGCATGGCATTGGGTGCCCCAGGTACCTGTGCAGCCTCCGGCATGAGGTGGCGAGGGTGCGGGTGAGGTGTGGCAGGTTGCTGGCTCCACCCCGCACGGCCTCCAGGTCCAGCCCGTAGCTGCCTTTCAGGTACTCATGGGAGACAGTGCTCAGCCCATTGGGAGCACTTGGGGGAGGGGTAAGAGGTCAGTGGAGGCCCGCTGATACTGTCCTAGCACCCCACCCCCTCCCTAGAGGAGATGGTACAAGTGGCAATGAGAGTGCAACAGACCAGGGTGTCTGCCTCCTGGGGGTCGGGGAGGGGGTGCCTTAAAGGTCTTCCCACCTTTGTTGAGGGCATGGTTCTCAGAAAAGACAAGGACTGCCTGCTCAGGAGGGATTGGGGGGTCTCACCTCTCAGCAGCTGGAGTTGTGGGGGTCTCAGGGGCTGCTGGGGGGCTGCTGGGCCCCATGGGGGCAGAAATGCTGGTAGAGCCAGAGCGCGGGGGCAGTGGGGGCTTCTCGTCCTCCCCATCTGTGGACAGGGGCCAGGAGGCAGCGGTATGAGCCTCCTGCTCTCCGTGAAGTGGGGGGTGGGGGTGGGTACCATGGCTGTCAGGGCGTTCCATGGAAGGGAATAAATGGCCCAGGCACCAGAAGAGTGGCAGGGGGCTTCAGAGGAGGCAGGTTGAGAAGATGGGGTGGGAAGTCACGGGGGACGTCCGGTGAGGGGCAGGGAAGGTACGTGGCACCCAGGCAGCACCTGAGGCGTCACGGTCGTCCGGCGGGTCCGGCTCTCGCTCCCGCTCCACAGGCAGCAGCAGGGCACACACCAGACCCTGGTTGGGCTGGGCATACAGGCTGATGAGCTCCCCCAGGGTCTGGAAGCGTCGCACTGGCACACCCTGTGAGGTCTGCAGGCCGGGAAGAGTGGGAGAAGTGTCAGTCACCTGGTCCCCAACCTTAGGCTAGAATCAAGGACGGGGTCAGGGTCCAAGCTCCTACCTGCACAGCCAGGAAATCTTCTCCGTCAGGTAGAATTCGGTATGTGTGCACATGCTTCTGATACCTGATGGCAAAGCAGGGGGTCCAAATCTGTCTCCCCCAGGATGGCATCTAAGTCCCAAGGCATCTGTTCCTCCTGCCAACAAGCGGGCCCAGCCCCCGGGGCCCCTTGGCTAGGTTTCCTTGAAACTGTCTACCCAGGCTGCACAGGGTTAATGATGGGGCCTGTCCACTCTATCCTGCTGGTGCTAAGCAGAGCAGGAATGACCGGACCCCACCCCAGACCTACACACGCTCCACACCCACTGCAAGGCCGGGGAAGCAGCAGGCAGCTCTTTTGTGGCTTCCACAGCTGTCTAAACAGACCCTCTGGGCTGTGGTACTAGTCTGGGCCCCCCGCCAGAGTAAGAGTTCTCAGACGCCTGGGTAACTCGTCTGCGTGCATGGGTGACGTGCTATCACAAGTGTGTCTGCTGCCTGTGTTTACGCTGGTTGTATGGTTCTGCTGGAGTCAGGTGTGTCTGAAGCAGTCTTGCTGAGCGGATGTCGGGATACCACCCTAGGGCTTTCCTTTCCCTTCCTCAGACACCAGGAAATTGGGAGGACACATGGGGGCCCCCGGTGGGGGACCTGGGCCTCTAGGAGCCCCAAGCAGAGGAGGGGCACGAGGGGTGCTGACAGATGGCAGCAACAGCTGAGCAGGTGACAGCTGAGCCTGGTCCAAATGGTACAGCCCGCGCTCAGTGGGGGTGGAGGATTTCTACAGCCACGCCTCCAGGCAGGCTTGCCCAAGGGAGTCACCTGGACCCTGTGTCGGCAGTAGGTGGGTACTGGCACTAGAGAGGATCAAACGTCTACTTGAGGAGACCCTATACCCTGGACACAGGGCCACCCTCTCCTCTCAGGAAAACTCTCCTTTTGGGGACTCTCCTGACCACTGGCACAAACTGTGTGGGTATCTGTGTGTGACTGGGTGTATTGGTTTGTGGACTGTGGGTCTGTGTTTATAACAATAATAGCATCCCATTAACTGCGTCTGATCTCTGTGACAAGCCAGGTACTCAATGTCCTACAGACATAATCTCATTTAATCCTCACACTTTAAGGAAGATATTATTATTATCATCCCTATTCTCCAGAAAAGGAAACTGAGGCTCAAGGAAGAAAAGTGATTTGCCTAAGGCCACAAAGGAAGAGGCCCAGCTAGCATTTAGTCAGGACAGAGACCAGGACCTGTATCCTGGCCTGCTTGTCGGATTGCCTGTGACTCCAGGGGCAGGGGTGTGTCTTTGTTTCCCCTGTACACATAGGTGTCATGTACAGGTAAGCAAGTTTGTTTCTGATCACCCACCTCTAGGCTCCTGAGATGCAGGGAGTAACCGGAGTCAGCTGGTAAAGCTGAAGCTCCCACACACAGACAGACCCCCACCCGACCCAGCCCCTCCCTGGTAATGGAGCCAGAATTTTTCCCTCCTGGGACAATAATGTTCCCCGTCCAGACACAGGCCCAGCTGTCCCCCTCCCACTCAACAGCTGACCTAGCACCTGCCTTCCTCCCCTCCCTAATTAGGGGGCTGGTATGCAGGACTCTTAAGATATTCATCTGCCCAGGCTGTCCCTCATCAGTCTCCCCTCTCGGGCCTCAGACGTGGGACATAAGCTGAAACTTAAGGGACATAAGCCCCTTCCTCTTCAGGTCCACTGCCTAGGCCAGGGTTTCTCAACCTCAGCACCACGAACATTATGGACCGCATTCTTCTGTTGTGAGGGACGGTCCTGTGTGCTGTCGAACAGCATCCCTGGCTTCTGCGCACTAGAAGCAGGTAGCACGATACCAGTTGCGAGAATCAAAAATATCTCTGCCAACTGTCCGGAGGGGTAAAATCAAGCCCAAGTGAAAACCCCTGGCCTAGGCCAGTGTACCCCCAAGATGTGAGGAGAACAGAGGGGAAAGAGACAAGGATAGGGACTTGGGAGAGCTCATGGAGCTGAGCAACATAACTAGAGTTAAACAAAGCAGCATCACAGCTTCCCACTCACTACCTCCCACTCCAGAGGCCTACAGGAGCCCACCCAGTGGCTGATCTGGGTTGGGGGGGGCTGCAGCTCAGCAAGATTCCAAAACCGAAAGTGCAAACCCACCCAACACCACCGCCACACATGGCTGATGGGTAGAAGCACAAAACCAGGCCCACTCGGAGAGCTGCCAAATCTAGCCCCACACTCAGCACCCACAGCTCAGGCCTAGGGCAGCCGCATTCCCAGAGCTAGAGCAGACACACTCACTCACTGATTCATGAAATAATGACAAGGCCCCATACAGCCTCCCCTCCCCTTCTCCTCCACACTACCCTGCCCCCCAGACCAGTCATACATATCCAGGCAGGCCCCAGTCTCAGTCCTGGGATTCAGAAAGTCCCCATAAGGAAGCTGCTGGGCATCCCCCCACACAGGCCATCAGTTCTTCTGGCCCCGGCTCCGAGTCAGATACCTGATCCCTTCATAAACACAAATGCACACAACCTTGGAATGTACACCCTCACGCCTGCCTGGAGGATGCCTGACCCGGTCTACCAGAGACTCTTTGCATTTTCCCCAATTACAGCCACCCGGGGCAGCAGGACCCCACATACTCTGCCCCCAGACACACAGCAGGAAGGAAGTGCTCCCAGCATCCTTCATTAAGTCCGGCAGAAAGCCAAGGTCCTCACTCTGGGGGGCGCTGGCGTCCCACGGTCCCAGGCCCTACCCCCACAACACTCAAGGAAGCCCGGGCCGTGCCCCCGCCCGCTCGGAGCCCCGGCCCCACTCACAGGACGCAGAGAGCAAAGGCTCCCGCCACGCTCTCGCTGTCTCGGACCAGGAAGCTGCCATCGCGGCCTGCCCGGGCCAGCAGCTCCTCGGCGGCGGCGCGGCTCAGGTCGCGGTGGTACCAGGCGGGGGCCGGGCTGCCCAAAGCGGCTCCCGGCCCAGCGCCCCCCGGGCCCGGCGCTCCGCACGCGGAGGCCATGGCCCGCGCAGGGCTCAGCGCCGCCCGCGCCCACCGTCCCGCGCCATCCGCCCCGGGACGCTCGGGGCTGAGGCTGGGACCGGGCCCGGGTCCCGGGGCTAAGGATCCGCCGGCGAGGCCGACCCGGAGATCGGAGCTCCGCGTTCCGCCGCGCTTGCCGCCGGGTTTGCCGCGCAGCCGACGCCGCCAGCAGCGCCGGCCTCAACTTGAAGAGAAAGAAAAGTTTGTTCAGAGGCGGCGGGGGAGGGGCAGGAGCGGAGCGCCTTGCCGAGCGGCCGGCCCCCACCCCCACCGCTCGGCCCGAGGCTCGACCCGCCCCTGCCCCCACCCTCTTCCCCATGGGGAAGTTGTCCTCTGCATCCCGCAGGACCCAGGACCCCCCAAGTCCCAGGGCCTCTCAAACCCCACATGATCCTGCCCCGCCATCACCAGAGGCGATCCAGCTCCTAACCCCCGCATCGAAGCCCAAGTCCCCTCCATCCTGCGCCCGACACTTCGGGATCCCGACCCCTTCCTTCTACACTGGCAATTATACAACCCCCCAACTCCCATAAACGTTTGATCCCACCCTCAAATCCTTTCCATTCGGACTCCCTACAGACTCGTAGGATCGAGTTACCAAAATCTGCAAAGGATCCCATGATGAACCTCCTGCCGTCCCCTCTCTCCATCATCCCCAACTCCCTTGAAATCCCCTCTTAGACCTGAACCCCCAAACTACTGGGTCCAAATCCCGTGGGGGGATCCCTACAAACCCCCAGAAGAGCTCCAGTGTCCTCGAATTCCCAAGCACCGTCCCTGGCAGCCCCTCTCAGCCCAGGCAGAGCCCTTCCCCCTCTCGGCCAAGTTCCCTGGCACCATCCCCCATACCCGCAGGCCCGGGCCTTGAGGGGTTCAGCAGTCAAGAGAGTAGGCCTCCTTTTGCCCACACAGAAGAAAGTTCCCTCAGCCCCCAGGGCTCCCGACCTATCCCTAGAGCCTCGGCTGCCGTACTCAGACTCCCACCTCCTGGGCTGCTCCGAAGCCCCCTTCCCCGGGGAAGCGGCCCTGGACTCTCAGCGGCCACTTAAGATGGCCATCCTCCGCCGCCGCACCCCCCTCGCCTTCCGCCCCGCCCGCCGCTCCGCCCCCGCGGCTCTCCGCGGAGCCGGGGGTAGCACCCGCGCGCCCCGCCTCGCCCGGGCCCAGCGCCTTGATCCCAGAGCTGCTGACCGGCCGATTGACCTCGGGCAGGTCACGGCGCCTCTCCGAGCCTCGCCTTCCGGCTCTGTAAAATGGGGATAACGTTTTGAGGGCAGAGTCCACGGGACTGTGCTTGTAAAGCTCTCGGCACGGGGCCCGGCATCCAGTGGGCGCTCCCGAAAGGCGGCTATTTTTATTATTAATTAAGGAGTAACGAAGGTGACAGCTGTGTAAACTGTAAAGCGCGGCGGCGGAACGAACGGGTATTATTAGCACCCGCCCCCGCCCCAGCTACTCCCTCCAAGTCAACAAACTTGAGCCTGTGGGCGGGACGCGGAGCCAGGAGCCCCCTAAACCGGGTTCGCTCCGTCGTCCCCTGGCCTCTTCCCCTCCCACCAGGAGAGGTAGGGCCCACGGGCCGCCCGGAAAGGTCAGCAGCTCTTAGGAGGGTCTGGCCCACCCCTCCCCAAAAAAAGACCTAGCCGGTGGCGGCGTCTCCTGGGAGTCCGCTTCCTGCCCCGCCCCTCCGCCCCCTGGATCCTTAAAGGCACAGGCCTCCCGCCTGGTTCCCACTGCCGCCAACTCAGGCCGCTGTCAGAGGATCCCCTTTAACCTGGGAACTTTCACTTTGCTGAATAAAATCTGTGTATGGGTCAATTTCAAAGAGTTCCTTTCTCTGTTTCAAATATACAGTGACTTTACTCAGCTGGAGCAAAACCAGGGACGTGGAGAGGGGTCTGTAGGGCCTTCCAGACTAGATAAACGTAATGACTGAGACCCACCCACACGCGAAACAGTGTCTCAAGACCTCTCCAGTAACCCAATTACTCGTCCTCTAATCTGTGGCCAACTTCCCCCTTCAGTAACCTCTTGTTATGAGGAGGCGAGAGAGACCTAGACTGAGTCTTCACTCCTGGCTTCTAGTTTCAAGTTGAGGACACCACCTGCCTGGAGTTCTCATTCAGGTACCTGCGCCTCTCTGAAGATAACTGTGGTTGGGATGTGGAGACAAAGGCTTCCTCCAAGGGGAAGCCGGAGACCCTGAGATAAACTGAGGCCCAATTCCTGGGGGCTGTGTAACGACAGAGCAATCCTCCAGGAGAGGCACACCTACTAGTCCTGGAGGGGACAAAGGTACCTACCAATCCTGGAGGGGACAAAGGTGTCAGGGATAGTTCCCGCCTCTGAGAAGCCCTAAGAGTTTCCGCCCCTCTTCCAGGACTCAGCAGAGCTGAACTAGGGCTAGAATCTGCAGTGTTTGCTCTGCGGGAACCTCACAAACTGCCCTCTTCTCTGAGGTGCCAAGCCCCAACTCTGCCCCTTCAGTCAGTATCATGGGTGAATTTGTTTACACACACACACACACACACCCCCAGCTTTCCCTGGACTCCAATCCCCAGTTTTCCCATATCAGCACAAGGGAGCACAGAGCCTGGGGAAAAGGGCTTCCTCTGGGACCCAATATAAATAATGAAGTCCTGGACTTGGCTGTCTCATTTGGGGCTACAAGGGCCACAGGATCCCTGAGGACTAATAATGTGCAGGCACTGGGCACACATGCTTTCTAGGCAACATTTCACAACTATGAGAGAAGGAAGGATTATTATCTTCACTTTATTGAGAAGGAAACTGGTTTAAGAAGTTAAGCAACTGATTCATTTTCACATAGTGAGTAGCAGAACAAGCTCATGTTTTGTTTCTCTAATCTGAAGGAATCCAAAAACTGTGGAATCTGCCCTCTACCACACACAAACTCAGAACCAAAATAATTCATCAGACTCAGATGTGTTGGGTCTATTTATTAGAAGTGGCTGTCAGAGAAACCCCAAGCCCCATCCTGGAGCAGGAACTGGATGACAAAGGGATGGATGATGAATGGAAGCATGCTGACGGCTCCCTCATTTGTGGGAGCTGAACTGAGCCCAGCCTGGTCATCAAACCTGGGGACAGGCTGGACTCAGTCATGGAGCCAGAGTGACAGCATCAGGGCCAGGCAGAGCAAGAGAGGTCTAATACCCTGGGGCCAGGCCTCAGCAGTCAAGGCCAAGGCATAGAATCTCGCCACCTCCTCATTGGGGTTGCCCTGGGCAGGGTCGAACCACATCTGGATGCAGCGGCCACTGCCCCGGCTGTAATTGCTGAGCTTGTAGGAATGACTCCAGAGACCCTCACACAGGGCTGCAGGTGTGGGGAAGTAGGCCTCAAATGTGCGGCAGATGGTCCCAGTTGGACACTTGTTAGATCCTGCAGGGGGAGAGAGGGTGGGCACATACATTCTGTCCCTAGGCCTAAAGCTTAACTCTGGCCACCCCTAGGAATCCTTGCTCAACTCCAAATCCTCAGACCCCCATTCTCCACCCCACACCTCCATCTCCCCGCCCCCCAGCCCTCACCTGAGGTCCAGTCCCAGCCTCTGTGCCAGTTGCTCTTGCAGGTGTAGGAGGTGCGGCAGTCTTCCCACCAGCTCTGACAGTCCTCTTTGCACAGGGGCACGTTCAGGAACCGTTCTTTGCGCCACTTCTGGTTCACCTGGGAGAGAAGGTAGGGGCAGGGAGGCTCAGTCAGCCAAGGATGTTGGTAGGAACAGCTGTGACTGAGTTGGGGGCAGCCTGCTGGGGTGAAAGGAGGGAGACCCCAGTACCTCCTGGATCCAGGGCCCCAGATTGGGTGAGCACTCGTACAAACAGTTGTCCTGAATGAAGTGGCGCTGGCAGGCGGGTTCCATCTTGCCACAGTGGTCCCAGGTAAAGTTATACAAGGAGGAGGTGTCCTTGTGCAGCTCCTGGCTGACTCTGGCAGAGCAGCAGGCGTTCTTCTTCCAGGGGGTGCACTGGGTCAGGAAGACACGAGACTAATTGCCTCCTGACCACAAACTCTGCCACCTCCAGCCTCTTCCCATTTGGCTCTTCTTGTTCTCCTGTCTCAGGCAGGTTGTCCTAAGAATGTTCACTATTAGGACCCTTCTGTCCTTGGCCTCCAGAAACTCCTGTCTTGGGGCAGACACAGTTACAAGACTGATGGGGGCAGTGAGAGCCTGGGAGAAGCCCTGTCTTGGGAAGACAATAGCTATCATTTATACAGTGCTTGACACTTCATACAAAGTAATTTATTTATTCCCTAAAAAATAATTACTGAGTACTTATTTTATGCAAGTTACTGTTCGAGATACTGGGAATACAGAAGAGAACAAAACAGGCAGAAATATATGTTCTGGTCAAGGGAGACAGTAAGAAGCTAAAAGAGAAAAAAATCAGGATCTGATCAATTATATGGATAAAATAACAGCAGGGAATAGAAATATGGAATGATTGTTGAAATTTGAAAGAGGGTGGTTGTATTAAGCCTCATTGGAAGGTGGCTTTTCGAGCAGAGGAGGAAAGGTGTGCTGCATCACAGCATGCAGTAATATATGTTGACATCTCTCACCTTTTAAACCCCTGGGAGTGCCCACCTCAATCCTACCCCCACCCCATCACAGGGGCAAGTCCTGTCCAAATCCTCTGGGTGTCCACATGCTTCTCTGGGCCTCAGTGTCCTCCTTTGTATCAGGTGGAGGAGAACATCATCTACCCATATCGTGGGACCTCTGGGAATACGAAACCATGCGCAGAACACACATGACACCTGGGAGGCGCTCAGTAAGTGTTTATTCCACGTTGTTGCCAACATGGGATCCTATTCTGAGCAGGCCACCTCTGAAATCACATCAACTGCACCCCATCCTGCCTTCATCTTCTCCCACAATGGTAACTCAGGATGTGAGTGTATAATGGAAGGGCTTGACCCCTCAACCCCTCCCCCACCACCCTGACTTCCTCTTCCTTGTCTGAACAAGCCCCCTCCCAACCCAGAGCCACACTCCATCCTCACTTGGTTGTGCAGCTTGTCCTCAGGGCCGGGTTCTGCCTTGTGGTGCTTGGCATCCATGCAGACGTTGAGCAGGTCTGTCCGGGTCCGGGCACTGCACACAGAGGTCATCCAACCCAGAAAAAGCAGAAGTGGTGTCAGTTTCCAGGGCATGTCTTTGCTTTCCTGCAGAGTCTGCTGTGGAGGAGACCAAAGTCTGAAGGGAGAGAGCCCCTCGCAGGGTCCCCGCTTTGCCTCCTGCCCCAGTCTCCCCAACTCCACGGTGAAGGATGGGGTCAGATCCTGTTCCTTCAGTGTTGGGGTCCTGAGGCTCCTTGAGGCTGGAGTAGAGAAGATTGGCAAGGGCATCGGCTCCCTCACTGTAAGCTTGGGGAGCTCAAAAGGGGATCTGGGATTAGATTCCCTGGGGGAATTTTCCCAAGTTGGAGGAGACTCCTTGTGCCCCTACCTTCTCTCTGGAGTGACCCAAGAAAAGTAACTAAATAATTCAGGTCCATGCTCCACTCTCCAGAAGAGGACACAGCCTCATCCTGTGTCCAGCAAATGCTCTGCCTTCACACCCTTGATCACCCTGGTTTCCATGCCAGCTTAAAAACCCTGTTAGCCTGGCATGGCAGTGACCCAGCTCTGCTGAGTTCTCCGGTTCAGCATGAGGATCAAGGGAGGTACCAAACAGGATGGTGATGGTTAAATAATACAGAAATGACGATGGGGGTTGTTTTTAAACAGCTTTGCTTTCTCAGACTTTTTCCTTCCCTATTTTCTGAAAATCATTTCCTTCCATCATGACTCTGGTCTCCTCAGCGACTTCTGGACAAATTAACCAGATCCCTGCCTTTATCCTTCAAAGAACAAATGCAGGATCCTAAGACAAGGGACAGCATAAAAGTCCCCCACATTGGAGTTGCTAACCGGACAAGAACTTAAAGTCATGGGAGACACCCAGCAAAAGCGACAGCCCCCTACTCTGTTCATGACTGACCCTCACCTTCCACCCCCTCACCCACCTCCTGCATATCAGATCTGTTCCTTTAGACTGTCACCGAGGGACCTAAGAATTGATAATGGAGACCTCCCTCTCTCTCACCATTCCCCATGTTGTTGATCCCCAAGCCCTGGCAAGGGACTTGCCAAAAATTCTTTCTGGAATTCACTCCTGTTGGCTCTGTGTTTGGAGTAAGGTCTTCCCTCCTCCAATTTCTTCCCCTTTAAGTCACCTTCCCCACAGGAGCCAGAGTGCTCTTTCTAAAGAGAGATGTGTCCCTGCCCTGTGTGCCAACCTGCCAACTCTCCTGAGTGCCCGTCGCACTTCCCTCCTTGGGGCAACTTACCTGAGCCTCCTTTGCTACGAGGGTCACACGCAGCTGTGACTGGATTGGCCTTTCTCCAGGCTGGCAGCAGCTCTGTGGTCTCTGTCCTCAGCGCAGGATAGACTGACTAAGAGCTCTGGTAAGTATAGATACAATTTCCTCTTTCAGCTTCTCCTGCTCTTCCTTCTCTTTGGATCCCACCCTCTCCAAGTTTCCTTTAGTCTGTCAAGTGACCATTCGTGTTTACACTCATCTCTCTATTTGTTAATTTAGTCATTCCAGGGTCTACACATTCAACATTCATCAAAATCTAGAGTGGATTTCACACCAGTCAGAATGGCTGCGATCCAAAAGTCTACAAATAATAAATGCTGGAGAGGGTGTGGAGAAAAGGGAACCCTCTTACACTGCTGGTGGGAATGCAAACTAGTACAGCCACTATGGAGAACAGTGTGGAGATTCCTTAAAAAACTGGAAATAGAACTGCCTTATGATCCAGCAATCCCACTGCTGGGCATACACACTGAGGAAACCAGAAGGGAAAGAGACACGTGTACCCCAATGTTCATTGAAGCACTGTTTATAATAGCCAGGACATGGAAGCAACCTAGATGTCCATCAGCAGATGAATGGATAAGAAAGCTATGGTACATATACACAATGGAGTATTACTCAGCCATTAAAAAGAATACATTTGAATCAGTTCTAATGAGGTGGATGAAACTGGAGCCTATTATACAGAGTGAAGTAAGCCAGAAAGAAAAACACCAATACAGTATACTAACGCATATATATGGAATTTAGAAAGATGGTAACAATAACCCTGTGTACTAGACAGCAAAAGAGACACTGATGTATAGAACAGTCTTATGGACTCTGTGGGAGAGGGAGAGGGTGGGAAGATTTGGGAGAATGGCATTGAAACATGTAAAATATCATGTATGAAACAAGATGCCAGTCCAGGTTCGATGCACGATACTGGATGCTTGGGGCTAGTGCACTGGGACGACCCAGAGGGATGGTATGGGGAGGGAGGAGGGAAGAGGGTTCAGGATGGGGAACACATGTATACCTGTGGTGGATTCATTTTGATGTTTGGCAAAACTAATACAATTATGTAAAGTTTAAAAAAAAAAAAATCTAGAGTGGGCTTCCCTAGTGGCTCAGTGGTAAAGAATCCGCCTGCCAATGCAGGAGACATGACTTCAATCCCTGATCCAGGAAGATCCCATGTGCCTCAGAGCAACTAAGCCCGGGCACCACAGCTACTGAAGTCTGCCCTCTAGAACTTGGGAACCGAAATTCCTGAGACCCATGCACCCTAGGGCCTGTGCCCCTCAACAAAAGAAGCCACCACAATGAGAAGCCTACGCAGCGCAACTAGAGAGGAGCCCCCACTCTCCACAACTAGAGAAGAGTCTGAGCAGTGATGAAGACCCAGCACAGCCAAAATAAATAAAAATTAAACTTAAATGTTAAAAAGTCTAGATAATTTGCTCATCTCCAAGAGGGGATCTGAATTTTTGACCCCAAGTGCTGACTTGAGGGGAATGGGACCTAGTGAGGAAGAACCCAGGCTTTGCAGCCAGGATGGAACCCGGTGATAGCTCCATCTCTCCCACAGCTATAGGAAATATTACCGAACCTTTCTCAGCTTCAGTTTGCTCACAAAAAAACTGTTAAGAATTATATGTAGAAAAGTCTGTCATATACTGAGTAGGCTTAAAAAAAATTTTTTTTTTTCAATTTAACTATGTGTGTGTGTGTGATGTCACTCAGTTGTATCCAACTCTTTGCGACCCAGTGGACTGTAGCCCACCAGGCTCCTCTGTCCATGGAATTCTCCAGGCATGAATACTACTGGAGTGGGTTGCCATGCCCTTCTCCAGGGGATCTTCCTGACCTGGGGATCAAACCCAGGTCTCCTGAACTGGAGGCAGATTCTTTACTGTCTGAGCCACCAGGGAAGCCCAATTTAACTATAGTTGATTTATAATATTGTATTAGCTTCAGGTATACATCTTCATATTCTTTTCCATTGTAGGTTATTACAAGATTATTTTCCATTGTAGGTTATTACAAGTGTGTAGCTGTTAGTCCCATACTCCTAATTTGTTCTTCTCTATCCCCTTTCCCATTTGGTAACCATAAGTTTGTTTTCTATGTCTGTGACTCTGTTTCTATTTTGTAAATAAGTTCATTTGTATTATTATTATTTTAGCCACATCACACAGTAATGTATTTTTTTTAGATTCCATATATAAGTGATATCATATAATATTTGTCTTTTTTTACCTGACTTATTTTACTTAGTATGACAATCTGTACATCCATTCATATGCTTCAAATAGCAATATTTCATTCTTTTTATGGCTGAGTAATATTTTATTTGTGTGCATCAGTTCCTCAGTGTTGCTCAGTCATGCCTGACTCTGCGCCCATGGACTGCAGCCCACCAGGCTTCTCTGTCCATGGGATTTTCCAGGTAAGGATACTGGAGTGGGTTGCCATTTCCTTCTCCAGGGGATCTTCCCAACCCAGGGATCAAACCTGGGTCTCCTGCACTGCCGGCAGATTATTTACTGACCGAGTTATCAGGGAAGCCCCTGTGTGTGTATATGTGTGTGTAAAAACATATGTATACACACCACATCTTCTTTATCCATTCATCTGTTGATGGACATTTAGGTTGCTTGAGAAGGCTTGAATGGCAAAAATCAGGTTAATTTATGAGCAGCCAGATGAACCAGCTAGAAGTTGAGGTATAGCAGTCAAGGGTCACAGAGAAAAATTGTCTCGAATCTGATAAATGATAATACCTCACCATCTTCCGTATCTGTAAACATAATTAAGCAATTTTGTAGCCTTTTAAACAAATGTGGTAAAATATAGACTACTGAAAATTTACTGTTCTATTTTAAGCTTATGGTTCAGTGGTGTTAAGTATATTCATATTGTTGTGCAACACATCTCTAGGCCATTTTCATTCTGTAAAACAGAAGCTCTATTTCCATCATATCAGCAGTCCCCCATTACCTCTTCTCCCCAGTCGCTGGCAATGGCCATTCAATTTTTTATGTCTATGAATTTGGCTACTCTTTTTGTTGTTGTTGTTCAGTCGCTCAGTCGTGTCCGACTCCTTGCAACTCCATGGACTGCAGCACGCAAGCCTTCCCTGTCCATCATCTCCCGGAGCTTGCTCATACTCATGTCCATTGAGTTGGTGATGCCATCCAACCACCTTGCCCTCTGTCACCCCCTTCTCCTCCTGCCTTCAATCTTTCCCAGCATCAGGGTCTTTTCCAATGAGTCAGCTCTTCGCATCAGGTGGCCAAAGTTTTGGAGCTTCAGCCTGAGCATCAGTCCTTCCAATGAGTATTCAGGATTGATTTCCTTTAGGATGGACTGTTTGAATCTCCTTGCTGTCCAAGGGACTCTCAAGAGTCTTCTCCAACACCACAGCTCAAAAGCATCAATTCTTCAGCACTCAGCTTTCTTTGTAGTCCAACTCTCACATCCATTGGAGAAGGCAATGGCAACCCACTCCAGTACTCTCGCCTGGAAAATCCCATGGACAGAGGAGCCTGGTAGGCTGCAGTCCATGGGTCTCTAACAGTCAGATATGACTGAGCGACTTCACTTTTACTTTTCACTTTCATGCATTGGAGAAGGAAATGGCAACCCACTCTAGTGTTCTTGCCTGGAGAATCCCAGGGATGGGGGAGCCTGGTGGGCTGCCGTCTACGGGGTTGCACAGAGTCGGACATGACTGAAGTGACTTAGCATCACATCCATACATGACTACTGGACTAGATGGACCTTTGTCGGCAAATAATGTCTCTGCTTTTTAATATGTTCTCTAGGTTTATCATAGCTTTTCTTCCAAGGAGCCAGCATCTTTGAATTTCATGGCTGCAGTCACCATCTGCAGTGATTTTCCCTCATATAATTGGGATCACACATTATTTGTCCTTTTGTGTCTGTCTGATTTCACTTAGCCTAATGTCCTAGGGTTCATCCACATTTCAGAATTTCATTCCTTTTTATAGCTGAATAATATTCCATTGTATGTATACTACAATGGATAATATTTTATCCATTCATCCATCCTTGGACATTTGAACTGCTTCCACATTTTGGCTATTGTGAAGAATGCTATCATGACATTGTTTGTTTTTTTTTTGGCCACGCCACGTGGCATATGGGATCATAGTTTCCCTACCAGGGATTGAATGGCACCCTCTGTGTTGGACGTGCAGAGTCCAACACTAGACCACCAGGAATGTATCCTGAAGAATGCTACTGTGAACACAGGTATACAATTATCTCTTTGGGACACTGCTTTCGATTCTTTTGGATATATAACCAGAAGTGGAATAGCTGGATTGTATGGTAATTCTATTTTTAATTTTTTAAATTATAGCATGCAGGGTCTTTTAGTGTCAGCCTGCAAACTTTTAGTTGTGACACGTGAGATCTAGTTCCCTGATCAGGGGTCAAACCCAGGCCCTGTGCCTTGGGAGCTTGGTGTTTTAGCCACTGGATCACTAGGGAAGTCCCTCTATTTTTAATTTTGAGGAACTATCATACTGTTTTCTAAAATGGATGCACAATTTTATATTTCCACCAACAGTGTACAAGAATTTCAATTTCTCCACATTCTGGCCAAAACGTATTAATATCTTCTGTTGGTTTGTTTGTTTCTTTAACAGTAGCCACCCTAGTGGGTATGAGGTGATATGTAACTGTGGTTGTAATTTGCATTTCTCTAATGATTAGTAATGTGGAACCTTTTTTCATATGCTTGTTGGTCATTTGTATATCTTCTTTGGAGAAACGTCTATTTGTGTTATTTGCCCGTTTTTTAATCAGTTTACACGTCTTTTGTTGTTAAATTATAGGAATTCTCAATATATATTCTGGGTTAACTTATCAGACATATGTTCTGATTCTGTATTCTGTATGTTGCCCTTTTATTCTTTTGTCTTTTGCTGCACAGAAGTTTTAAATTTTGATGTAACTCAATTTATCTTTTTTTGTTGTTGTTACTTTTGCTATATCTAAGAAATTATTGAAGCTCTTCCCCTAAGTTCTCTTATAGCTCTTATGTTTAGGTCTTTGATCCATTTTTGAGTTAATTTGTGTGTGGTGTAAAATAAGGTTTCAACCTAATTTTTCTGCATGTGAATATTGAGTTGTGCCCCAGCACCATCTCTTGAAAAGATTATTCTTTCTCCTATTGCATTGTCTTGGCACTGTTGTCAAAAATCTGGGCTCTAGGTTCTATCCTATCTATCTTCTGCTACTCCTGCTTTGTCTGATTATTGTTTGTAGTGAGTTTTGAAATCAGGAAGTGTGAGTCTCCTCAAATTTGCTGAACTCACTTGTTAATAATCATGTGTTTGAGGGTTCCTTAGGATTTTCTATACAGAATGTCATGTTATCTGTGAATAAAAATAGTGTTACTTCTTGCTTTCCAATTCATGTGTTTCTTATTTCTTTTTCTTCACTAATAGCCCTGGCTACAACCTTTATACAGCATTGAATAGACAAGATGAGAGTTATAATTGTCTTATTGCTGATCTGAGGGATAAAGCCTTTTGGCTTAGAACAGGATGTTAGCTGTGGGTTTTTCATAGAAGTCCTTTATCACATTGGGGAAAATCCCTTCTATTCCTAGTTGGTTCAGTGTTTTATTTTGTTTTTTTAATTAAAGGATTTTGTCAAATGATGTTCCTGCATCCACTGAGATGATCATGTGGTTTGTATTTTATCCTAGTAATATGGTGTGTTAAATCAATTGATTTTGAGATGCTAAACCAAGTTACATTCTTTAAATTCTCCCAGTTGGTATTGGTGTATAATCCTTTTCTATATGCTGCTGAGTTCTCTGATGTTTTGTTGAGATTTACATCTTTATTCATAAAAGATGTTGGTCTGTAGGTTTTTTTCTTGATATTGTTTAATTTTATGAGTTGGGGGGTGTTCTCTCCTTTTTTTTTTTTTAAGAATTTGCGAAGGATTGGTATTCATTATCCTTCAAACATTTGGTAGAATGCATCACTGAGGCCATCTGGGCCTGAACTTTTCTTTGAGGAAGTTTTAAAATTACTAATTCAGGGACTTTCCTGGTGGTCCAGTGGTTAAGATTCTGAGCTTCCACTGCAGGGGGTGCAGGTTCTGATCCAGATACTAAAATCCCACATGCCAAGGCATGGTCAAAATTAATTAACTAATTGATTAAAAAAAAAACTAATTCAATCTCTTTACTTTTTATGCTTGCTAAGTCACTTCTGCTGCTGCTGCTGCTAAGTCACTTCAGTCATGTCCAACTCTGTGCAACCCCATGGACTGCAGCCTACCAGGCTCCTCCATCCATGGGATTTTCCAGGCAACAGTGCTGGAGTGGGGTGCCATTGCCTTCTCCGTAAGTCACTTCAGTTGTGTCCAACTCTTTTCGACCACATGAACCATAGCCTGACAGGCTCCTCTGTCCATGGGATTCTCCAGGCAAGAATCCTGGAATGGGTTGCCATTTCCTCCTCCAGGGGATCTTTCCGGCCCAGGGATTGAACCCAGGTCTCCTGCATTGCAGGCAGATTCTTTACTGTCTGAGCCACCAGCAAAACCCCTTTACTAGCTTCCCTGGTGGCTCAGAGGTTAAAGTGTCTGCCCGCAATGCGGGAGACCTGGGTTCAATTCCTGGGTCAGGAAGATCCCTTGGAGAAGAAAATGGCAACCCACTCCAGTATTCTTGCCTGGAGAATCCCATGGACAGAGGAGCCTGGTGGGCTGCAGTCCATGGGGTCACAAAGAGTCGGACACGACTGAGGGACTTCACTTTAAATATTTTACTTATTTGTGTGTCATCTTTGATAGTTTGTGCTTTTCTAGGAATTTGTCCATTTCATTTGTGCTATGTTATCTATTGACTTACAGTTGTTCATAATATTGTTACAATGCTTTTTATTTCTGTGGGAATAACAGTAATATCCCTTCTTCTATTCCTGATATTAATAATTTGATTCTTCTCTCTTTTTTTCTTGAAATCAATGTAGCTAAAGATGTATCAATTTTGTTGACTTTTTCAGAGAACCAACTTTTGATTTTCTTCATTTTCCCTGTTGTCTTTCTATCCTCTGTTCCATTTATTTTTGCTTTACTCATTATTTTTTTCATTTTGATAGCTTTGAGTTTATTTTGTTTTATTTAGTCTGTTTTTATTTTTTTAAGGTAATAGGTTAGGTTACTGATTTTAAATCTTTTTTTTAATATAGGCTTTTATAGCTCTAGATTTCCCTCTAAACAATGCTTTAGCTGTATCCAATAAGTTTTGATCTTTTAACAATTTTATTTATTTATTTTATTTTTGGCTGTGTTATGTTTTCATTGCTGCCTGTGGGCTTTCTCTAGTTGTGAGGAGCAGGAGCTACTTTTTAGTTGCCACGTGCAGGCTCCTCAGTGCGGTGATATCTTTTGTTTCCGAGCACGTGCTATAGGCCTGAGGGTTTCAATAGCTTAGTCGCTCTGTGGCCTGTGGGATCTTTCCAGAACAGGGATCGAACTTGTGTCCCCTGGCAGGCAGATTCTTAACCACTGGACCACTAGGGAAGTCCCATAACATAATATATATATATATTTTAAAATTTTGAGTTCTAACTGTTCATTGGGCTTCCTTCATGGCTCAGCTGGTAAAGAATCTACTTGTACTGTGGGAGACCTGGGTTCAATCCCTGGGTTGGGAAGATCCCCTGGAGAGGGGAAAGGCTACCCACTCCAGTATTCTGACCTGGAGAATCCCATGGACTGTATAGTCTATGGGGTCGAAAAGAGTCGGACCTGAACTGTTCATTGCTAGTATGTGGGAAGGCTAGATTGACTTTTGCTTATTGACCTTATGTCCTCCAACTTTGTTATAATCACTTATTAGTTCCAGGAGTTTTTTGGTCAGTTCTTGCAGATTTTCTACATAGGCGAACATGTCATCTACTAACAAAGACACTTATTTCTCCCTCCCCAACTTGTATAGCTTTTTCTTTTCTCATCCTAAGCGTTGGTTAGAACTCCCAGTATCCTGTTGAAAAGGAGTGGTGAGAAGAGACATCCTTCTTGGGAAAGCCTCAAGTTTCTCACTATGACATATGATGTTAGCTCTAGGGCCTTTTGTAGATATTCTTTATCAAGTTGAGGAAGTTCTAGTAAATTTTTAATTTCAGTTATTGTACTGTTCTGCTCCAGAATTTTCTACTTCCTTTTTAAATAATTTATATCTCATGGATATTCTGTATTTGGTGAGATGTCATTTTCATATTTTCCTTGACTTCCTTAGACCCAATTTCCTCTAGTTCTTATTTATAATACCTGATTTAAAGGTATTATATCTTAATACCTTATCTTTGTCTAATAAGTCCAACATCTGGGCTTCCTCAGGGACAGTTTTTATTGACTACTTTTTTCTCTTTGCTTGGGCCATGCTTTCCTATTTCTTTATATGTCTAACATTTTTTGCTGAAAACTGGATATTTTAAATAATATATGGGAAAACTTCAGAAATCGTATCTTTTCAACCAGAGCTTGCTGTTTGTGCTGTTTATTTGTTTATTGATTTTCATGGACTACTTCTAAAAAGTCTGTTCTGGTACATGGTAGTCACTGAAGTTTCTGCCTGGTTAGCTCAGTTGTCAGCCAATGATTGGACAGAGCTTTCCTTAAATGCCTTGAAGCAATGTCTCCTACTCTTTGCTAAGGGACTCTGTATGCTGGTTCAGGCAAGCTTCAAATGCTCTAGCAGTTTACTCTGCCTTATTCGTCACTACCTGCGTGAGCAAGGCCTCAAGGTCACCAGGGTTAAGGGACTGGTGCCTTCTCCGGTATTTCCTGGACATACTCACAGTTCTGCAAATGCACATAAATTTTAGGATTCCCAAGTAGATGTCAGAGCTTTTCAAAGCTCTCTCTTGGCTTCTCATTCCCTAATATTACTTTTAAGTTTTTTTTTTTTTTTTTTTATCATACCTCTTGTTTGCCACAACTGGTAGGAGGCTGGGATGTCAAATAATTAGCTGTTGCTTGTTTAGACAAACACCTGGGGACAGGGTTTCTCACTGAGTGGGCTCTGAGTCAGACAAGCCCTGTGAATGGGGCTCTTCACAGAGCTTCCAGACAGATCAAGCAGTGACAGTTCTCTTGGAACAGAGCTTTTTGGGGAATTTCACACCCACTCTGCCCCCTCTAGTGGCTGCTAGGTCACTGGTTTTTGTAGTTATTACTGGAGTTGTGAGATTGGAGAAGGAAATGGCAACCCACTCCAGTGTTCTTGCCAGGAGAATCCCAGGGACGGGGGAGCCTGGTGGGCTGCCATCTATGGGGTCGCACAGAGTTGGACACGACTGAAGCGACTTAGCAGCAGCAGCAGCAGGAGTTGTGAGACTGCCGATTTTGGATACTACTGTGGTGTTGTGTAGAGGAGGATCGGAAAAAGCAAATAAAAATGCCACAAAGTTCACTGTTCTAGTGATATTCAGCAATTTTTCTTGAATAAATTCTCCTTAGATTTTTGAAAGCTTTGGTTAACTTCCAGAGTTCTGGAAAAGTTGGATTTGACAAGTTTTTCCAGTGTTACTGCTTGTATGGAGGAGTGGATTTTCAGATGTTCTGACTGTCATTCCAGAAGTTCTTCTTCAGATTCCTTCTATTTAAAGAAGCATAAAGCTTTAAATAATATTGGTCACTTGTAAGTAAAATGGTCTCTGAGTACACAGTCTACTGTTAAAATGAATAATAAGTTAGTTTTTCCTATATGTTTTGCATGTATAGCAAAGTTACGTCCTTACCAACCTAAACTTAAACTTACTTAAAAATATATATATATATATATATTTATTATATTTATTTGGCTGTGTTAGTCTTAGTTGCAGTGCGTGGGCTCTAGAGCACATGGGCTCAGTAGTTCCAGAATGCGATTTAGTTGCCCCACTGCATGTGAAATCTTGGTTCCACAACCAGGGCTCGAACCAGGTCCACTGTATTGGAAGGTGGATTCTTAACCACTGGACCACCAGGGAAGTCCCTGAATTTGAACTTTCACTTTTCAAAAAACATGTTAATTTTGAGGGCTTTGTACTAACTTGCATCATGCTCTTAGGTCATGATATAACATAAAACAGGAGGATCCCTCATTTTTAGAGAAGTTAAACTCTTAGAGACAGGTTGTTACAAAATATAGCTGTCATATTAATAATATAGCCAAGAGTGAGGCTATTTCCTGACAACACTTTTTTGTTTGTTTCCCTTCTCCAAGATCAGGTCCTAAATTCAGAATAATAAACCTATCAAGACGTATTTTATACCAAAATCATCTTGGAACTTACCAGACAGCTGCTAGAATACATAAAAAATTTGCTCCCTCTTGGCACAGCACTCATAAGTAAAGAAGGAGACAAGGGAGACAAGGAAGGATGCTAAAAATAGGTATAAGTGGTATGCTCCATGTTTTAAAATCCAGCTTATCAGTATTATGAGAGCGTCCCTGTACATCGTGTTCATGTTGTAGAGAAAGATGTTAGAGCAAAGAAAAGAACTCATCCTTTCTAGAGGATTTTTATACAAGGTAATGGATTATGACTGTGAATGTTTAGTGATTGCGGACTTTCCCAGATGAGTAAAAAGCACACTCATTTTCATAAGTAAGGGTTTGCATGATGATTGTCAACAAATCTATTTCCAGGATGATTTTATTCTTTAAGATGACCTTCTATTATTGATAGTAATTTTCATGTACAACTTACAAAATGGGCTGTAAGGTCCTCAAGATTTCTAAATACACCCACTGTGCATCATTTACAGAGCTGAGGCAAATAGAAAGGACAAATGGAATTATAAAAAACAGGCTGGTTAAATTGGCTGAGAAGACAGACTCTCCTTGTCCACTTCTCCCTCTCCAGGTTCTAATAATATGTTCTCCTCAAAACAGCCATCAACTGAGACCTTGTGGAATACAGCAGTCAGCAGTAGGTTCATGTTCTGTTGGTGCAAAAGAAATTGCAGTTTAAATCATTATAACTACGCCTAAACACACCTTTATTAATCAAAATAGGAGCAATCACAATCAACATATTTTTGCCAGTGAGAAATGAGCTTGTTTATTCCTGTAGCATAAAATTTGTGCTTCAGGATTCAAAGAACTCCTAGAAAGCATTTTCCACCTGCTGCTGGTTGTGGACACATTTTCCCTGCAAAAGTTGTCAAGATGCTTGAAGAAGGGGTTGTTGGTCGGCAGGAGGTCAGGTGAATATGGCGGATGAGGCAAAACTTCATAGCCCAGTTTGTTCAACTTTTGAAGCATGGTTGTGTGATGTGTGGCTGGGCAATGTCCTGGAGTAGAATTGGGTCCTCTCTGTTGAACAATGCAGGCTGCAGGTGCTGCAGTTTTCAGCGCCTCTCATCAATTTGCTGAGCATACTTCTCAGATGTCATGATTTTGCCAGGATTCAGGAAACTGTAGTGGATCAGACAGGCAGCAGACCACCACACAGGAACCATGTTTGGAGCTTCTCACTCCAGCACTGAGCTGGGCATCACCGGTTGTCATATAAAATCCACTTTGCTTCGCATGTCACAATCCAATTGAGAAATGGTTCATTGTTGTTGCATAGAATAAGAGAAGAGGACACTTCAAAACAATGATTTTTTGATTTGCAGTTGGCTCATGAGGCACCCACTTATTGAGCTTTTTCATCTTTCCAATTTGCTTCAAATGCCAGATGACTGTAGAATGGTCGATGTTGAGTTCTTCAGCAACTTCTCATGTAGTTGTGAGAGGATCAACTTTGATGATGCTCTCTGTTGTCGTCAACTTCCGGTGGCCAGCGACTACACTCCTCATCTTCGAAGCTCTTATCTCCTTTGCAAAACTTCTTGAACCACCACTACACTGTATGTTCATTAGCCATTCCTGGGCCAAATGTGTTGCTGATGTTGCAAGTTCTCTCTGCTGCTTTATGACCCATTTTGAACTTGAATTAAAAAATTGCTCAAATTTGTTTTTTGTCTAACATCATTTCCAATGCAAAAAAATGCAATTATTTTTGCACCAACCTGAAATTACACCCCAGTGAAAATTCTTCTCTCTTTTATTCTGATACTAGAAATTAATAGATTGACCAAATCTTGGTTCCTGCTAACAATGGTTTCTCTTCTCTCCTCTTGTTTTTCTAAAGATCCTACCATAATTGACTGACTGGAAAATAGACTCATGAATCTGATGTCACCACCATAAACTAACGCTTGGATGATTTAACCTGTCAGAGCCTTGGAACTTGCAATCTCCAGAAAAATTCTAGCCCCAAAGAAGGAGACATCTATGGAGACAGATTCAAGACACAAACAGGTAATCAGAAAACATTTTTAAAGAATTAGGGAAGTTGATGAAGGCTGTATGATTGTGGTCATTGTGTTGGTATTTTTGGTAATGTGCTTCATGTTCTTTTTTTGATTAGTCATATGATACAGCCCTTTTTCATTCTCCTGGCTGTGGTCTCTAACCCTCAATTTAGTAGACCATACTTGTGCCAACCACAATAAACATTCTCCCTAAAAAAAATTCTTGGTCAATGGGCCACTATCCTAAGCATCCACATTGGTATCGTCTACAACTATTCCAAGAATTGACTCCCTCCTTTATTGCCACGTTGGCCCAACAAATCTCTCAAAGTTCATGATGGAATAGAGTTTGGCTCAGATGATAGATTTTTATGGTGCCAGTCACTAAATTCCTTAGAGTATATCCCCTCATGAATACACTAAACAGAAATTCAGAAATATGTAAAATTCCTTATATACTGCCATTGCAAGGGAGTGTATTCTATAGGCAATCATTCATTTATTCATCCATGTATTTATTCATTTTGCATATCATAAAATTTACACATTTAATGCTTACAGTGATTTTCCAGAGTGGTGCAACCTCACCATAAATGAGCTTTAGAACATTTTCATCCCTCCTTATGCCCATTTATAGTTAATCCCTGTTCCTAAAATCCAGCCCCAGGCTACCACTAGTCTACTTTCTGTCTCTCTAAGTTTGTCTTTTCTGGAACTAATGGACTTCCACCTAGCATAAGGTTTTTAAGGTTCACCCATAATGTAGCGTGTACTAATAGTTCATTACGTTTTATTGCTAAATAGCATTTTGTTGTATGGCTACAACACATTTTGTCTGTCTACTCACTAGTTCATAGACATTGAAGTTATTTTCAGTTTGGGGCTTTTATGAATAATGCTGCTATGAACATCCACATTTGTGGATTTGTTTTTTCATTTCTCTTGAGTAGTTGCTTTGAAGAAGAATCAATGGGTTTTGCTTAACTTTTTGAGAAACTACCACACTGTTTTCCAAAGGACTGTACTATTTCACATTCCCATTAGCAATACAGGCTGGTTCTAGTTTCCCTTCATGTTGGTGAACATTTGTCATTGCCTGTCTTTTTTTTTCCCTAAGTATTTATTTATTTGACTGCACTGGGTCTTAGTTGTGGCCCACAGGATCTTTGTTGCAGCCTGTGGGATCTTTAGTTTCAGCATATGACCTTTTAGCTATGGAATCTAGTTCCCTGACCAGGGATCGAACCTGGGCCCTCTGCATTGGGAGCATAGAGTCTTAACCACTGGACCACCAGGGAAGTTCCTGCCTGTCTTATTTATTGTAACTATTCTTGTGGGTATGAAATGGTACCTCATTATAATTTTAATTTTACATTGTAATTTTAATTTTAAACAACAGAATCATTTGTTTCGAAGGCAAACCATTCAGTATCATAGTAATCCAAGTCTATGCCCTGACCAGGAATGCTGAAGAAGCTGAAGTTGAACTGCTCTATGAAGACCTACAAGACCTTCTAGAACTAACACCAAAAAAAGGTGTCCTTTTCATTATAGGGGACTGGAATGCAAAAGTAGGCAGTCAAGAGATAGCTGGGGTAACAGGCAAATTTGGCCTTGGAGTACAAAACAAAGAAGGTCAGAGGCTAACAGACTTTTGCCAAGAGAACGCACTGGTCATAGCAAACACCCTCTTCCAACAACACAGGAGAAGACTCTCTACACACGGACATCACCAGATGGTCAATATCGAAACCAGATTGATTATATTCTTTGCAGCCAAAGATGCAGAAAAAACAAGATCGGGAACTGACTGTGGCTCAGATCATGAACTCCTTATTGCAAAATTCAGACTAAAATTGAAGAAAATAGGGAAAACCACTAGATCATTCAGGTATGATCTAAATCAAATCCCTTATGACTATACAGTGGAAGTGACAAATAGATTCAAGGGATTAGATCTGATAGACAGAGTGCCTGATGAACTATGGACGGAGGTTTGTGACATTGTACAGGAGGCCGTGATCAAGACCATCCCCAAGAAGACAAAATGCAAAAAGGCAAAATGATTGTCTGAGGAGGCCTTACAAATAGCTGAGAAAAGAAGAGAAGCAAAAGGCAAAGGAGAAAAGGAAAGATACACCCATTTGAATGCAGAGTTCCAAAGAATAGCAAGGAGAGATAAGAAAGCCTTCCTCAGTGATCAGTGCAAAGAAATAGAGGAAAACAATAGAATGGGAAAGACTAGAGATCTCTTCAAGAAAATTAGAGATACCAAGGGAACATTTCATGCAAAGATGAGCTCGATAAAGGACAGAAATGGTATGGACCTAACAGAAGCAGAAGATATTAAGAAGAGGGGGCAAGAATACACGGAAGAACTATACAAAAAAGATCTTCATGACCGAGATAACCACAATGGTGTGATCACTCACCTAGAGCCAGACATCCTGGAATGTGAAATCAAGTGGGCCTTAGTAAGCATCACTATGAACAGAGCTAGTGGAGGTGATGGAGGTGATGGAATTCCAGTTGAGCTATTTCAAATCCTAACAGATGATGCTGTAAAAGTGCTGCACTCACTATGCCAGCAAATTTGGAAAACTCAGCAGTGGGCACAGGACTGGAAAAGGTCAGTTTTCATTCCAATCCCAAAGAAAGGCAATGCCAAAGAATGCTCAAACTACCGCACAATTGCACTGATCTCACACGCTAGTAAAGTAATGCTCAAAATTCTCCAAGCCAGGCTTCAGCAATACGTGAACTGTGAACTTCCAGATGTTCAAGCTGGTTTTAGAAAAGGCAGAGGAACCAAAGATCAAATTGCCAACATCCACTGGATCATCGAAAAAGCAAGAGAGTTCCAGAAAAACATCTACTTCTGCTTTATTGACTCTGCCAAAACCTTTGACTGTGTGGATCACAACAAACTGTGGAAAATTCTGAAAGAGATGGGAATATCAGACCACTTCACCTGCCTCCTGAGAAATCTGTATGCAGGTCAAGAAGCAACAGTTAGAAGTGGAGATGGAACAACAGACTGGTTCCAAATCGGGAAAGGACTACGTCAAAGCTGTATATTGTCACCCTGCTTATTTAACTTATATGCAGAATACATCATGAGAAATGCTGGGCTGGATGAAGCACAAGCTGGAATTAAGATTTCTGGGAGAAATCAATAACTTCAGATATCCAGATGATACCACCCTTATGGCAGAAAGTGAAGAAGAACTAAAGAGCCTCTTGATGAAAGGGAAAGAGGAGAGTGAAAAAGTAAGCTTAAAACTCAACATTCAGAAAACAAAGATCATGGCATCTGGTCCCATCACTTCATGGCAAATAGATGGGGAAACAATGGAAACAATGACAAACTTTATTTGGGGTGGGGGGGGCTCCAAAATCACTGCAGATGGTAACTATAGACATAAAATTCAAAGATACTTGCTCCTTGGAAGAAAAGTTATGACCAACCTAGACAACATATTAAAAAGCAGAGATATTACTTTGCCAACACAGGTCCGTCTAGTCAAAGCTATGGCTTTTCCAGTAGTCATGTATGGATGTGAGGGTTGGACTATAGAGAAAGCTGAGTGCCAAAGAACTGATGCTTCTGAACTGTGGTGTTGGAGAAGACTCCTGAGAGTCCCTTGGACTGCAAGGAGATCCAACCAGTCCATCCTAAAGAAGATCAGTCCTGGGTGTTCATTAGAAGGACTTATGTTGAAGCTGAAACTCCAATACTTTGGCCACCTGATGTGAAGAGCTGACTCATTGGAAAAGACCCTGATGCTTGGAAAGATTGAGGGCAGGAGGAGAAGGGGATGAGAAAGGATGAGATGGTTGGATGGCATCACCGACTCAATGGACATGGGTTTGGGTAGACTCTGGGAGTTGGTGATGGACAGGGAGGTCTGGTGTGCTGCGGTTCATGGGGTCACAAAGAGTCAGACACGACTGAGCAACTGAACTGAACTGGACCATAAAGAAGGGTGAGTGCTAAAGAATTGATGCTTTTGAATTGTGGTGCCAGAGAAGACTTAGAATCCCTTCAGTTCAGTTCAGTCACTCAATCATATCCAACTCTGCAACTCCATGGACTGCAGCAGGCCAGGCTTCCCTGTCCATCACCAATTCTCTAAGCTTGCTCAAATTCATGCCCATTGAGTTGGTGATGGCATCCAACCATCTCATCCTCTGTGATCCCTTCTCCTCCTGCCTTCAATCTTCCGCAGCATCAGGGTCTTTTCCAACAAGTCAGTTCTTTGCATCAGGTGGCCAAAGTATTGGAGCTTCAGCTTCAGCATCAGTCCTTCCAATGTATATTCAGGATTGATTCCCTTTAGGACTGACTGGTTTGATCTCCTTGCAATCCAAGGGACTCTCAAGAGTCTTCAACACCACGGTTCAAAAGCAACAGTTCTTCAGTGCTCAGCTTTCTTTATGGTCCAGCTCTCACATCCATACATGACTACTGGAAAAACCATAGCTTTCACTATATGGACCTTTGTTGGCAAAGTAATGTCTTTGCTTTTTAATATACTGTCTAGATTGGTCAGAGTTTTTCTTCCAAGGAGCAAGCATCTTTTAATTTCATGGCTGCAGTCACCATCTGCAGTGATTTTTGGAGCCCACGAAAATAAAATCTGTCACTGTTTCCATTGTTTCCATATCTATTTGCCATGAAGTGATGGGACTGGATGCCATGATCTTCGTTTTTTGAATGTTGAGTTTTAAGCCAGCTTTTTCACTCTCCTCTTTCACCCTCATCAAGAGGCTCTTTAGTTCCTCTTTGCTTTCTGCATAAGGGTGGTGTTATCTGCGGTTATTGATATTTTTCCTGGCAATCTTGATTGCCTTGGACAGCAGCGAAAAGATCAAACCAGTCAATCCTAAAAGAAATCAACCCTGAATATTTATTGGAAGGAGTGTTGCTAAAGCTGAAGTTCCAATACTTAGGCCACCTGATGTGAAGAGCCAACTCATTGGAAAAGCCCCTGATTCTGGGAAGCACTGAGGGCAAGAGAAGGGGGCAACAGAGGATGCGATGGTTGGATGGCATCACCAACTCAATGGACATGAATTTGATCAAACTCCTGGAAATAGTGAAGGACAGAGAAGCCTGGCATGCTGCAGTCCGTGGGGTCACAAAGATTCAGACATGACTGAGCAACTGAACAACAACAGAATATAGACAAAGCATCTATACCTTACAGGAATAAAATATATAAAGAATTTTGGACAGTGCCCAGCAGATAGTATTAGATGGTCTAATAGCAGCTGTATTAGATGGTCTAGAACTCTCTCAGTCACCCTTCACCTCTTTCCAGCCAGCTGTCCAGAACATGCTGTCCATGCTGGACACTTCCATTCCCCTCTCTTCTGTTGGAGAGCTGAGAAAAGGACAGAACAAATATTCCAGTTAGCCCAGGAATACTTGGGTCCAATTCAAATGATAAAGTCCTCTGCCTGGCTCTAGATTAAAGCTGCAGTGAAAAAGGAAATTGAGAGCTATGAATATCCCCTAGATTGGAAGAATAAAGTTATTTGGCAAGATCATAGCAAGTATCAGAACTGAAAACTGGCCAAGTCTAACTAGTTTTAGTCAGTGGTACTGGAAAGCAAAAGTCACATTTCCATTCACGTTCAAATAACTTATGTGACACATGTAGGGTGATTGACTTTTTATTCAAACAGTTTCCACCAAGGAACAAACTGACTGTGGAGCTTAACGGGGCAGGGATTTCCAGGTGTCAAAAAATAATAGGAGCTCAACTGAGCAGCCAGAGCAACAATAAGAGCAGGCCGCAACGCAGAGGCCAGGCCTCATGGAGCCCAGCCCCATTCATGCTCTCAGCATAGAATCTCGCCACCTCCTCGTTGGGGTTGTCCAGGATGGGGTCGAACCACATCTGAATGCAGCGGCCGCTGCCACGGCTGTAGTTGCTGGCTTTGTAGGAGTGACTCCAGATTTCATTGCACAGAGCAGCAGGCGTCGGGAAGTAGAAGTCGAAGCGGTGGCAGGCAGCTTTCACTGGGCACTGGTTGTACCCTGTGGGGAGGATGGAAGTCTGTAGCCACTGGGTCCAGAATCACCTCTTGCTCCACCAGCCCCAAGACTGCAAGTCTCCATAAACCCTTCCACACCCCCCCCACCCCTTCCAAACCCCTGCCCAGCCCTCACCTGAGGTCCAGTCCCAGCCCCTGTGCCAGTTGCTCTTGCAGGTGTAGGAGGTGCGGCAGTCTTCCCACCAGCTCTGACAGTCCTCTTTGCAGAGGGGCACATTCAGGATCCGTTCTTTGCGCCAGCTCTGATTCACCTGGGTCGGGAACCAGGGAAGGAGGGCTCTAGTCAGCCAGGGATCTCAGCTGCTACAGCCCTGATGGAGTCCAGGGCTGAGAGAGAGGCAGTGACTCCACTGTTAACCAAACTCAGTTTTAGCTGCTCTCTGCTCAAAAGCCAGTAATCAATGGGACTTCCCTGGTGGTACAGTGGGTAAGATCCACCTGCCTATGCAGAGGACATGCATACAGCCCCTGGTTGGGGAAGATCCCACATGCTGTGCAGCAACTAATCCTATGCTCCACAACTATTGAGCCTGCGCTCTAGAGTTGGAGAACTGTAACGGAGCCCAAGCGCCACAACTACTGAAGCCCTTGCGCCCTAGAGCCCGTGCTCCACAACTAGAGAAGCCACTGTAATGAGAAGTCCATACACCGCAACCAGAGAAAAGGCCACGCAGTAATGAAGACCCAGCACAGCCATAAATAAATAAATAAAATTATAAATAAAAATATGCATTTCAAAAAAGAAAAGCCAGCAATCTGGAGAGGAGTTAATTCATGTCCTGAGGCCAGCTCTAGATTATGTTCAGCCATGCCCGCTTTTAAAGGAGAAAAGGGGAAAGAACCTCAAGGAACCATTAAGGCAGGAAGTTAGATTATGCATTGTTCTCCCTTGTGCACCGACTGGCTGACATCAGATACCACATTGCCCAGTGACTTGCCTGCAGGTTTGCTAAGGGAGCTGTTGGAGGTGCAGAGTTAATCATTTTTTAGCTACTTAAGTAATTCTTCATCCTTACTTTTTTAATCTAGGAAAAGAATCAACAGGTTAGGCAAGGCATGGTATCTATTCAGGAGAGCATAAGTCAGGAGTTAGGTTAAATTGCCTGGTGATTTCATCCCTATAATTAGGTTGTTTTAAGGTTAGAGGAACCAGAGATCAAATTGCCAACATCCATTGGATCATCGAAAAAGCAAGAGACTTCCAGAAAAACATCTACTTCGGCTTTATTGACTATGCCAAAGCCTGTGTGTGGATCACAACAAACTGTGGAAAATTCTTCAAGAGATGGGAATACCAGACCACTTCACCTGCCTCCTGAGAAATCTGTATGTAGGTCAAGAAGCAACAGTTAGAAGTGGAGATGGAAAACAGACTGGTTCCAAATTGGGAAAGGAATACGTCAAGGCTGTATATTGTCACCCTGGTTATTTAACTTATATGCTGAGTACATCATGAGATGCTGGGCTGGGTGAAGCACAAGCTGGAATCAAGATTGCTGGGAGAAATATCAATAACCTCAGATATGCAGATGACACCACCCTTATGGCAGAAAGAAAAGAACTAAATAGACTCTTGATGAAAGTGAAAGAGTAGAGTGAAAAAGTAGGCTTAAAACTTCAGAAAACTAAGATCATGGCATAGGATCCCATCACCTCATGGCAAATAGATGGGGATACAGTGACAGATTATTTTTTTGGACTCCAAAATCACTGCAGATGGTGACTGCAGCCATGAAATTAAAAGATGCTTGCTCCTTGGAAGGAAAGTTATGACCAACCTAGACAGCATATAAAAAAGCAGAGACATTACTTTGCCAACAAAGGTTTGTCTAGTCAAAGCTATGGTTTTTCCAGTAGTCATGTGTGGTTGTAAGAGTTGGACTATAAAGCTGAAGAATTGATGCTTTTGAACTGTGGTGTTGGAGAAGACTCTTGAGAGTCCCTTGGACTGCAAAGAGATCCAACCAGTCCATCCTAAAGGAGATCAGTCCTGGGTATTCATTGGAAGGACTGATGCTGAAGTTAAAACTCCAGTACTTTGGCCACCTGATGTGAAGAACTGACTCATTTGAAAAGACCCTGATGCTGGGAATGACTGAAAGCAGGAGAAGGAGAAGACAGAGGATGAGATGGTTGGATGGCATCACCGACTCAATGAACATGAGTTTGAGTAAGCTTCAGGAGTTGGTGATGGACAGGGAAGCCTGGTGTGCTTCAGTCTGTGGGGTCACAAAGAGTCAGACACGACTGAGTGACTGAACTGAACTGATGGTTAGAGGGGAACAGAAATTGGCAAACAGGAAAGGGGCAAAAGAGGTGCTCCCACGACCCTCCTCAGACCAGAATTCCTGGAGTGTCCCTGCAAGTGGCTGGGGGTGGGTCAGCTAGGGGGCTGTCCTCTGCTGAAGCTCCTGTCTGCGGGGCTGGTGCCCATACCTCCCGGATCCAGGGCCCCAGATTAGGTGAGCACTCGTAGAGACAGGTGTCCTGAATAAAGTGGCGCTTGCATGCAGGCTCCATCTTGCCGCAGTGGTCCCAGTCGAATCTGTACAGGCTGGAAATATCCTTATGGGCTTCTATGCTGGTGTTGACAAAGCAGCAGGCATTCTTTTTCCAAGGGCTGCACTGTTGGGGGGTGCGGCGGGGAGAGGGACTCAAGGGTGATCCTTCACACCCAGCACAACCAGAATATTCCCGCCTTTCCCCTTCAGTCCTTGATTCCCCAACAGTCTTCAGAGAAACATCAGGTGGAGGAACCCTTTTTGGGGGACAGGGTTTTCCAAGACTGTGGGATCCCAGGGGTAGCAGTCATCACAATATTCATTCATTCAAATTTTTATTGAGCTCCTATTTCTAACCCAGGCATTTTTCTAGGAACTGGGAACAAAATGAAAACAGCACTGGATAATTGCTTTGGGCAAAACAGGAGAGGAACAGGACATTTCAGTTTTCTGGAATGACCAGATTAAGCCTCTTTGGGAAGGCTCACCTTCAGATAAAGATCTGAAGGTGAGGAAGCAAGTTAAATGAACCACAACCCCAGTAGAGTTCTAATTACAGAAATACACAATGATCTTATGAATGAATGAAAACCCATGGCCTAGAATTTAGTATAAAAGCAGAATATTAAGGGGACTTCCCTGCTTGTCCAGTGGTTAAGAATCTGTCTGGCAATGCAGGGGATATGGGTTTGATCACTGATAGGGGAACTAAGATCTCCATATGCCACAGAGCAACCAAGCCTGCAAAGAGCCTGTGCTGTGGACCGCAATGAAGACCCCACACAGCCAAATATAAACTTTTAAAAAAAATTAAAAAAAGAAAATCAACCCCCTCCTTCCCCTCAAAAGGTCTCTCCAGGCCTGCTTCCTGATTTGAGTAACACGGAAACTCAACAACCGAGAAGCTGAGCTCTAGGCATTGTTCTGACCACACTGGGCACGCAGTACATGTAAAAGAGTCGATGCAAACTGAAGAAAGAGCTGTTCAGGGAACTTCCCTGCCTCCACCAAGGACGGGGGTAGACGTTCCCTGAGGCAGCTCTTCCCCATCCCAGATGACCCCTCGGCCTACCTGTCCATGTAACTTGTCCTCGGGACCTGGTTTTTCCTTATGGTACCTGGCATTCATGCAGACGTTGAGAAGCTGAGTCCCGGGCCGGGCTGCCCCCACAGCAGCCACACACACTAAAAGGCACAGCAGTGGTGTGATCTTCCAGGCCATGCCTGTCTCTGAAGAACCAATTTCCTTGAAGGCAGCAAGGAAAGTCAAAGTGGGTCCTCAGGCTGTTAATAATAAATTAGGAGGGTGGGTGGAGTCTAGGGCGGGATTGAGCCCTAGTAACTCTAATCTTCCTAGTCTCAGGAAGATTGGGATCAGACACAGCCTTTTGAGACAATACCTTCCTGGCTTTTCTACAAGGTCTTGAGGATCAAGTGGTGCAACTGACAGGTGGAGTTTGGGCAAAATTCAGAAATAGCCAGAAGATTGCCAGAGGTCCACAATCTCTCCTTTGAAATCCGTGAAGGCAAATATTTCAGAGTTTAAACTTTTAAGATTTGTTGGCTGAAAACACACACAGTGTAAGAGCTATTGAGTTGAGTGAACCACACATCTCGGTAGAAAGTTGCTTCTAGTCACAAGGTAAAAAAAAAAGGTACCTTTTTTTTAAATTGGAAGAGAAAGTGAAAGTGAAGTCGCTCAGTCATGTCCAACTCTTTGCCACCCCATGGACTGTAGCCTACCAGGCTCCTCCGTCCAAGGGATTTTCCAGGCAAGAGTACTGGAGTGGGGTGCCATTTCCTTCTCCAGAGGATCTTCCCAACCCAGGGATTGTAGGCATTGTAGGCAGACGCTTTATCATGAGCCACCAGGGAATTGGAAGATAATTGCTTTACAATGAACCGACTCATTAGAAAAGACCCTGATCCTGGGAAAGATTGAAAACAAAAGGAGAAAGGGGCGGCGGAGGATAAGATGGTCAGATAGCATCATTGATCCAAGGGACAAGAGTCTGAGCAAATTCCAGGAGATGGTGAAGGACCGGGAATCCTGGCAAGTTGCAGCCCATGGGGTCGCAAAGAGTCAGACGACTTAGTGACTAACAATAAAAACAATTGCTTCACAGTGCCGTGGAGGTCTCTGCTGTAAATCAACATGAATCAGTCATACCCTCTTTCTTGAGCACCCCCCGCCATTCCACTCCTCTAGGTTGTGTCAACTACAAATGGGCACTGAGCCTTGGCAAGAGCCAAGAGCAGTGGCAGCGCCTGCACAAGGGCATTTGCCACCTGCCTCTGTGGAAATTGAGCCCTGTGCTGCTGCAGCTGTTGACCTTCAACACCCCCTGAGGAAGTTCAAGGTGGAATGTGCCCCAGGGAATCCGGTGGGACAGGTCTTTAGGTAGTTAGATATCTTCAGGAGTTGATTTTATGATTCCAATCCTTGCATCTCCTCATATCTAGAGAAGCAATAAATCCTTTCATGGTGACATCGGATCCTCTCGACTAGCAGAAAACTTCTTGTAAAGTAAGCAATTGATTGCATTAAACTCCTCCTTCACCAAAACATATATTGACCTTCCCCGACTGCCTCTTTGGAGTAGTCTCTCGGAGCTATCTGAGGTGCTGCCTCCTGAGCTGCAGACCTCATTTTGCCCCAAATAAAGTTTAACTTGCAATTCTCAAGTTGTGCATCTTTTTTTTTAATTTATTTTTTAATTGAAGGATAATTGCTTTACAGAATGTTGTTGTTTTCTGTCAAACCGCAACATGAATCAGCCATAGGTATGCATACATCCCCTCCCTTCAAGCTGTGCATCTATGGTAGTTGACAGCTATCACAGAGTGCCAGGCTGGCTCCCTGTGTTACACAGCAGCTTCCTGCTGGTTACCTGTTTTACACAGGATATTGTACGTAGGCCAGTGCTAGTGTATCAATTTATCCTACCCTGTCCTTCTCCCACTGTGCCCACCAGTCCATCTTCTACATCTGCATCTCCAGGTCGTCTCTGTAAATATGTTCATCAGTACCATTTTTCTAGACTCCATATATATGTGTTAATATACAATATTTGTTTTTCTCTTTCTGATTTTGTTCTGCCTAATAGACTCTAAGTTCATCCATCTCTCTACAGTTGACTCAAATGTGTTCCTTTTTGTGGCTGAGTAATATTCCATTGTATATATGTACCACAACTTCTTTATCCATCCATCTGTCTATAGATGTCTAGGTTGCTTCCAAGTCCTATGTGTGTGAAAGTCGCTCAATCTTGTCTGACTCTTTGCAACCCCATAGACTATACAGTCCATGGAATTCTCTAGGCCAGAATACTGGAGTGGGTAGCCTTTCCCTTCTCCAGGGGATCTTCCCAACCCAGGGATCGAACCCAGGTCTCCCGCATTGCAGGCAGATTCTTTACCAGCTGAGTCACAAGGGAAGCCCATGCTTCAATGTCCTAGCTATTGTAAATAGTGCTGCAGTAAACATTGGGGTACAAGTGTTTTTTTTGAATTGTGGTTTTCTCAGGGTTTATGCCTAGTAGTGGAACCATCACATGGCAGTTTTATTCCTATTTTGTTAAAGAATCTCCATATTGTTCTCTATAGTGGCTGAAATTAGAATCAATTTATATTCCCACCAACAGCACAAAAAAGCTTCCTTTTCTCCACATCCTCTCCAGCATTTATTGTTTGTAGTTTTTTTTTTTTTTTTAAATGATGGCCATTCTGATGGGTGTGAGGTGATAGCTCTTTGTAGTTTTGATTTGCCTTTCTCTGATATTGAGCAATGTTGAGCATCTTTTCATGTGTTTATTGACCCTCTGTATGTCTTCTTTGGAGAAATGTCTGTTTTAGTCTTCTGCCCATTTTTTGATTGGGCTGTTTGTTTTTTTGATATTGAGCTGTATGAGCTCCTTATGTATTTTGGAGATTAATCCTTCATCAGTTGTTTGTAATTTTATCCCATTCTGAGGGTTGTACTTTAATCTTGTTTATTGTTTCCTTTGCTATGCAAAAGCTTTTAATTTTAATTATGTCTCATTCATTTATATTTGCTTTTATTCCATTACTCTAGGAGATAGGTTAGAGAAGATCTCTCTGTCATTTATGTCAAAGAGTGCTAAGCCTGTTTTCCTCTAAGAGCTTTATAGTTTCCAGCCTTAAATGTAAGTCTTTAATCCGTTTTGAGTTTATTTTTGTGTATGGTGTTAGGAGGGCTTCCCAGGTGGGCAGTGGTAAAGAACTCACCTGCCAATACAGAAGATGTAAGAGACACGGGTTTGATCCCTGGGTCAGAAAGATCCCTTGAAGGAAGGCATGACAACCCACTCCAGTATTCTTGCCTGGAGAATCCCATGGACAGAGTGGGATTCCCTGGTGGGCTACAGTCCATAGGGTTGCAAAGAGTTGGACAAGACTGCAGGGACCCAGCCCGCATGCAGTGTTGGGAAGTGTTCTAATTTCATCCTTTTACATGTTGTGCTTGTTGTGCTCAGTCACTCCATCATGTCTGACTGTGCAACTGTAGCCTCCTCTGCCCATGGTATTTACAGGCAAAAATACTGGAGTAGGGTGCTATTTCCTACTCTGGGAATCTTCCCAATCCAGGGATTGAACCCACATCTCTTGCATCACCTGCATTGGCAGGTTAGTTCTTTACCATCAGCGTCCCCTGGGAAGCCCCTCTTTTACAGGTAGCTCTTCAGTTTTCCCAGCACCATTTACTGAAGAAGTTGTCTTTTTTCCATTGTATATTCTTGCCTCTTTTGTCAAAAATAAGGAGTTCCTTATACAGCAAGGAGATCAAACCAGTCAATCCTAAAGGAAATCAACCCTAATATTCACCAGTAGGACTGAAGCTACCCTTTTGTGGATCACTGCCTTGTTGTGGCAAAGCGGCTTGTGTAACCTGATAAAGCTATGAGCCGTGTCATGTATGGCCACCCAAGATGGATGGGCCATAGAGGAGGGTTCTGACAAAATGTGATCCACTGGAGGAGGGAATGGGAAACCACCTCGGGATACTTGCTGTGAGAACCTTATGAACTGTATAAAAGGACAAAAATACATGCCACCGAAAGATGAGTCCTCCAGGTCTGAAGGTGTCCAGTATTAACTTAAAAAAAACTAAGATCATGGCATCTGGCCCCATTACTTCATAGAAAACAGAAGGGGAAAAGGTGGAAGTAGTGACAGAGTTCCTCTTCGTGGGCTCTAAAATCACTGCAGATGGTGACTGCAGCCACGAAATCCGAAGACATTTGCTTCTTGGCAGGAAGGCTATGACAAACCTAGACAGTGTGTTGAAAAGCAGAACTATTACTCTTTGACAAAGGTCATATAGTCAAGGCTATGATCTTCCCAGAGGTCACATATCGTTATGAAAGCTGTACTGTAAAGAAGGTGGAGAACGGAAGAACTGATGCCTTCAAACTGCTGGAGAAGACTCCTGAGAGTCCCTTGGACACCAAGGAGATCAAACCAGTCAATCTTAATGGAAATCAACCCTGAATACTTGTTGGAAGGACTGCTGAAGCTGAAGCTCCAGTATTTTGGTCATCTGATGTAAAGAGCTGACTGACTGGAAAAGTCCCTGATGTTGGGAAAGATTGAGGGCAGGAGAAGAGGGCATCAGAGGATCAGATGGCCAGATGGCATCACCAATGCAATGGACATGAATTTGGGCAAACTTCAGGAGATGGTGAGGGACAGGGAGGCCTGGTGCACTGCAGTCCGTGGGGTCGCAAAGAGTCGGACATGACTGGGTGACTGAACAACAGCAACAAGAACTGATGCTGAAGCTGAAGCTCCAATCCTTTGGCCACCTGATTTGAGGAGCTGACTCATTGGAAAAGACCCTGATTCTGGGAAAGATTGAGGGCAGGATCAGAAGAGGGCAACAGAGGATGAGGTGGTTGGATGACATCACCAACTCAATGGCCATGGATTTGAGCGAACTCTGGGAGATAGTGAAGGACAAGGAAGCCAGGCATGCTGCAGTCCATGGGATCACAAAGAGTAGGACATGACTTGACTGAACAACAAAAGGTCAGTGACTGAAGTCGCTAATGACTTACTCCCTGTAGATGGCAGAACGACATTCTTTCGCTGGCAGTTTTATCAAAGGTAAGGCAAAATAAGATAATACAGTTGTATGCACTCAGTGATCAAGCACATGTTGTATGGGGAAATAGCTACACTAGTGGGATAATTAAAATAATAACCTCGCATTCATTCTCAGATGAGATTTTGACAACAAATGACTGTGTAAAAGTTTACAACAGTATCTTAATTTTGGAGCTCCAAATGCAGATCTATGTTTTGTTTTTTTTTTTAAAGCCCTGCTTCCAGCTCTTTCCAGTTTCATTATTTAGCTACTCTCAGAGACCCTGTGACCTGGGGCAATGTCAGAGAACAAAGGCTTGGAGGTGGACATGAGCAACAGTTCACCTCCAGGGTCCAGGGCGGCTCCTGAACCCTGCCCCAGAGCTGGCCTCTTGATAACATCTCAATCTCCTGACCTCTCACACTGAGATTTGGGAGGTGCCTGCTCCCTCATCCCACTGCTCACCAGGTGCCTGGTTCTCCTAAAATGCCCAGAATTCATTTCCCATGGCTCCTAAAGCTTATGCATCCTCCCTGCTCACAAAGTTGCCCTGCCCTCCCATTGCCCCCCATCTCCTGAAGAACTCCAGCATCGTGCCTGGGTCTCCTGGATGGGGGCTGAGCTGAGTGGCCTCCAGGCTGACTTTGCCCTAAGGGCTCTGGGAAACCTGGAATTAAATTCCCACAAAGCTCCCCTCATCCTCCTTGTGTCCTCACTTTTCACCCTTCCACAATTCAATATCCTGCTACACATGTTTATTGTTCACTGTTTAGGTGTTCATTCATTTACTAATCCATTCATTCCAGGATCCAATTATCTCTCCATGGACCCTGTCACTCCCTGATCTCCAAGAGCACAGGAGACATCTTAACTCTTGGAAATGCCACATGGTTCACAATTAGGTTCCTTTGGGAGCACAGAGTCTAACAGTTTAGAGCACAGGGTTTCGGATCCCAACTCTCACACTCCCTCCACCCCCCCTTGACCTTGGGGGAAAATAACTCACATTATCTTGAGGCTTAGTTTCCTTACCTGAGGATTAAATGTAGGGGGGAAGCCCTAACAATCATTAGCCAACTGGGCCCGGACTGAGAAATCACTTGGGAATGGGGAACGTGCCCCAAGTCACACAGTTCAGTTCAGTTTAGTTCAGTCACTCAGTCGTGTCTGACTCTTCGCGACCCCATGAACCGCAGCACACAGTAGGGACCACCCACGTCCAACTCTGGACCCTCAAATCCAGGGCTCCTTCAGCTTTTGCCCCCTGTACCTTCGCTGTGCGGAGGCTCCCATGGGGTGACTAACAGACTCCTGGAGGAGTACTGGGAGGGCTGAGAAAGCCCTTTCTCCACTCAGTCAGTTGGTGATTCTTTTTTTTTGCTATGGCCTCTTTCTAGAGCCAGTGCTTTCTTCCCCTCCATGCCACATAAATCAGCCTGTAAACCCCTCCCCATCTTCCTGGTCTCAGCTCAGATCTTGGTCCAGCTTGCCCCTCCCTTCTCCCCTCCCACCCCCACACCAATCATGACCCTGACACCACCACCCCTCCCCACATGGTCCCAGACTTAAAGCTCTGAGTACTCAGTGCAGTGCTGAAAGGCAAAGTCCTGGGTTCTACCAACTTATAGTTTAACCTTGGGCAGGCCCCGATTCTGCTTCTGGATTCTCTGCTTTTAGGGATCCTGCCAGAGTGGATCCTTCCAGTTCAGATCCTTTAGTGCTTTCTGGGAGTGCCTTAGGGTGTATAGCTAACATACCTGGGAGGAATGCTGGCTGTTCGTCTGGCTCAGGCTTCTGTTCTGCTCTGCAGTCCCCCTTGCCTCACTCTAGGGGACAGAAGGGCTTAGTGGCCTAGGAGACGGGCCGTGGGAATGTGGCCCAGGAGAGGCTCTTAGGATAGGGCGAAGGCCACCCAGGAGTTAATTATTGCATGTGGGCTCCAGCCAGGCCTCCATGGGAGGGTGGTGGGTAGGAGTGTGAGGATTAATAGTGCAGGCCCAAGGTCAATTACCGAGCCCCACTTACTCCATTTTCTCCCCTAAACTCAGTTCTGAGAAAACCTTGCAGCCTGAATTGCTGAGATCCTTTAAAATAATCTGCTCCACTTCTAACCCCCTCATCCTGTTTTACAGATAAAGAGAATGAGACCCAGAGAATCAGGACAGAGCTCATTGCAGGGCAAAGGCTGGAGCACAGGTTTCCAAGCTCCAGGGCACTTGAACAGAGTGTTGTTCTTGTTCAGTCACTCAGTCATGTCCGACTCTTTGCGACTCCATGGACTGCAGCATCTCAGGCTTCCCTGTCCTTCACTATCTCCCTGAATTTGCTCAAACTCATGTCCATTGAGTCGGTAATACTATCCAAACATCTCATCCTCTGTCGTCCCCTTCTCTTCCTGCCCTCCATCTTTCCCAGCATCAGAGTCTTTTCCAATGAGTCAGTTCTTCGCATTAGGTGGCCAAAGGATTGGAGCTTCAGCGTCAGTCCTTCTAGTGAGTGTTCAGGGTTGATTTCCTTTCTAATTGACTGGTTTGACCTCCTTGCTGCCCAAGGGACTCTCAAGAGTCTTCTCCAGCATCACAATAATTTGAAAGCATCAATTCTTCAGCACTCAGCATACAGAGTGCAGAGTTCCCATATCCCCAGCTTATAGAGCCACTGACTCTTCAATCTCATCAGCCTCAGGCATCACCCACTTCCAGCTGTAAAATCACAGATGTTCAGTTTACTAGAGCCTCAGTTGTCCCAAGGCCCTAGCTCCCCTCCCTTCCTCCATCCATTCACACAAGTCTACTTTCTCCAGCAGCCAACGGTCTGCTCTAATGTAGATTCCTCGCCCCCTACTCCTACCCCAGCCAGGAACAGAGCCTTCCTTTTTACACCCTCTGAGGCCAGGTTGCTACCACTGCTGGAGAAAAAGAAAAGAGGAGGAAGAAATAAGTTCAGGAGAGAACGTTGAGCTCTCTTGTGTTGAGGTGCTATGTGCAACGTGGTGTGAGGTTGTGGTAAAAGAGAAAACCCAGGGAAGGGTCCGTGTTGGATGTGGAAGCCATCAGCCTACACACAGCAGCAGAAGTTTAAAGAATATAGGGCCTCAATACTGTTGGAGGACTTCGCTGGTGGTCCAGTGGTTAAGAATCCGCCTGCCAATACAGGGGACATGGGTTCGACCCTTGGTCCAGGAAGATTTCACATGCCTCAGAGCAACTAAGCCCTCGCACCACAGCTACTGAGCTTGAGTCTTGCAACTACTAAGCCAAAGCACCCTAGAGCCCTCGCTCCACAAGAGAAGCTATCACAATGAGAAGCCTGGACACCACAACCACAGAATAGGCCCTGCTCGCTGCAACTAGAGAAAGCCTGAGCACAGCAACAAAGACCTACTGTAGCCAAAAAATTAACAAAAATTTTAAAAAAGGTCTCAGTTAAAAAAAAAAAAAAATGCTTGTAAAGGGCACCGGTCTGGGCCCATGGAGCAAGGAAGTGGGGAGCTGGGAGCCAGAAGAGGCAGCTGGATTACTGGAGGAGAATCAGCCAAGAAGGAAAGCCCTATAGGCCTGCAAAGAAATTGAGTCCAATGCAGGGAGGAGGGAAGAAATGGACTCCCAGGAGACCCCCATCTTGTGCCCTGCTTTCCCTCTCCCGCAGAGTGAGCCATTCCTGAATCTTGTGACAGACAAGCTGGGAGGACTAAGCCCTCTGAACACCTGAGCAGGTAGAAGGCAGCTAGGACCCCCAGACATCCCTCCTGGCTTTACAAGCCCAACTCAGCCTTCTCCTGATTGGAGAAGCATGGCCATGTGTCCAGGAATGCCCCAAAGCATTCTCCTATACACTCATCTAAGGGCTTCCCAGGTGGCGCAGTGGTATAGAATCTGCCCGCCAATGTAGGACACACAGGAGACACCAGTTCTCTCCCTGGGTTGGGAAGATCCCCTGGAGTAGGAAATGGCAACCCACCCCAGTATTCTTGTCTGGGAATTCCCATGGATAGAAGAGCCTGGCAGACTATAGGCCAGGGGTTTGCAAAAGAAATGGACAGGACTGAGCACACACACTCACGTATGTGTTCATCAGGATGGACTTTCCCTGTCCCCCATTCTCTGCCCCTGCACCAGAAGTTGATTATAAATTGGACTTTATAGATGCTTTTGAACTCTGTTGTTGGAGAAGACTCTTGAGAGTCCCTCGGACTGCAAAGAAGATCCAACCAGTCCATCCTAAAGGAGAGCAGTCTTGGGTGTTCATTGGAAGGACTGCTGTTGAAGCTGAAACTCCAATACTTTGGCCACCTCATGCGAAGAGCTGACTCATTGGAAAAGACTCTGATGCTGGGAAGGATTGGGGGCAGGAGGAGACAGGGACAACAGAGGATGAGATGGCTGGATGGCATCACCGACTTGATGGACATGAGTTTGGGTGAACTCCGGGAGTTGGTGATGGACAGGGAGGCCTGGCGTGCTGCAGTTCATGGGGTCGCAAAGAGTTGGACACAACTGAGTGATTGGACTGAACTGAACTGAACTGATAGTCCATCTACTCAGGAGTGATGTTTGACCCCTGAGAACTCAGGGGTTCAGAAGAAGAGACTGGCAAGTGGGAGGTAAGTTGGACCCATGAGTTCTAATCCATGAGGAGTCCCTGCCCTTGCTGAATCTCATGCCGAGCTCTGAATCTGAGACCCCAGTGCTCAGACCACCTGGCCAACAGGCAGGGACACAGTCAAACAGCCACTGTGAAGCCGATCCTGAGAGTATCCACCTGGATTACAAGCTTAATATCAGCCAAGTTAGCCGTCAGCATCCTTGTGGACCCCAAACTGAAGGCTACTCTGTGACCAGACAAAAATAACAGGAAGGTCTTTGGCCCTGCATGGGTAGGGGCTCTGGGCTGTAGGGAGGGGGGATGGGAGAAGCTGGAGCTTTTCCTGAGTGCGAGCCAGCATCATATGCAATTGCTTACCACCCATCCTCATAGTTGAGAAAAATATAGTTCCCAGGCAGCAAAGAGGGGCTAGGATTCAGAACTGAGTCTGATTCCAAGCCTGGTTTCTTTCACAAAGAAAGGAGAGCACTGTGAAGGCATCAGAGTCTGAGGACTGCAGATCCAGTGTTTCTTCTCTGGCCTCATTTCCTGCCCTTGTCCTCTTAACTTCTATCTTAGCCACCTAGAAATTCTCCTCGTGCTTCTATCACCTCCTAAGCCTTTGTACTTCTTGAACCTTCTCCAGGAA